>NW_026526677.1:77462563-78062563 GCF_024362965.1 Panthera pardus | reverse complement strand
ACAGCACCTAGGTAATTCCTGCCTAGATGACTTTACCTTGGCTTGTTGTTTAATTGTTAGTTCAATCTCCAGCCTTCTTTGTGTGTCCTACTGGGTTATAGGCTTCTGCATTTATTTTGCAAAAGTTGGATCATATGGAAACTTTTTTGTGGGTAATAAAATCCCTCCTGCTCAGTTGGCCTGCTTGCTGGTAGAGATCTAACTCATTCTTACCAAAGGTTACATAATATTTTATGGCATGTTGCTCATTAGAGTAAATGCCAAAACTGCTAACATAAAGCAACCCAAAAACCTCCAATGACAAAAACAAAGAAAAAACCCACAAAGCTTCTCTCTCACCTGATAATTCCAGCCAGCTATTCCCTGTCCACCGGCAGCTTCGTTCCATGCAGTTGCTCCTTGGCAGTTCTGTGATCCTCAACACACAGTTCCAAGGTTGCCCCTGTTGCCGCAGCCATTGCCATTTCCACCCTGCTGCGCAGAAGCAAGCAGGAAGCAGCACAGGTAGGAGGTAGATAGGTTGGCCCCGAATGGGGCACACCTGACTTCCACTCACATGCCCTTGACGAGACCTGAGTTACGAGGCCACCCCTAGATGCAGGGGGACCTTGGAAGCCTCAGGGCCAGGCAGCCACATCCCAGCTATGATTTCATTACTACAGAAGAAGAAGAAAATAAATTTTGGTGGGTAACTAGCACTTTTCACCCCGATCTGGATTTACCAAAACGTGTCCAACCTCTTACCTAATGGTGAGTCTTCAGTTTATTTCTTATTTGTCCTTACTTACCTGTCCTTTCATTTACAAGGATTCCAAGAAATGGAGGTATGATTTAATAAATGTGCTCACACTGTTTTCTCGGGCGTGCGGTAATGTTTGCAGTTCTACTAGTGATGTATGCAGGAGGGCTCTGCTTCCCCCACCATATCTGCTCCAGCAGTAAAAGTAATCATCCGGTATTTCATTGCCATTCTACTGGGTGGCAATAAATAAATAATAGCTCATTGTTAATTTAGATTACCATGACCATTAGGAAACTGTAGCCACTATTATGTATTTACTGGTCACGTGGATCACTCTTCTCTGAATTAGCTATTTGTATGTATCCTTTGTGTATTTCCTCTAACCTAATGGTTAAATGTCTCTCCTCTATCAGGTTTATCTTGCTGACTTTATATTTCAAAAAAGGCAAAGAGCGGCACCTGGGTGGCTCAGTCGGTCAGTGTCTGACTTCAGCTCAGGTCATGATCTCACAGTTTGCGAGTTTGAGCCCTACATCGGGCTCTGTGAAGCCTGGATCTGCTTCAGATTCTGTGACTCCCCCTCTCTATGCTCCTCTCCAGCTTGAGCTGTTTCTCCCTTTCCGTCTCTCTCTCTTTCTCCTCTCTCTCAAAAATAAACATTTAAAAAAATGCAAAGAGATTTGACAGCCCTGGAAATACGTATTTTTAGATTTCTCTCTTCTCCTAATTCAAAAAAATCATAGGCCTTAATATATTCTACAAGGTAATGTTTCAAATGCATCAGAATGTTCCCAAATTCCCTTATAAATCTGAACATACAATCCCTGGGCTTAACCTGTTCTTCAAGAATAATGAATAATCGATATTCCAGGCTGATATTTCATTTAACAGTTTTAAAATACATCCACAGAAGTTAGGCATCAACAAGTCTTCTCTTGTCAAGAAGTGCACGATTTGCAGCCCCCCCCCCCCCAGTAAAGTCCCACTCTGTCCATCACACATTGTAGAAGAGCTCATTCATTTAGAGAGGAGAGCGATCCTCTAGTAAATAAAACACCAGGCCCCCATTTCAAGTACAGCGTGATTTGAGATTGATATTCAAGGCATTTGATGGGCTTAATTTGTTCCCCAGTGATATGTAATCAGCATTACAAAACCTCTCACATATCACTTGGATGAATTTGTATAATTTTCCATTCTGCATTCAGAAAAACCCCTAAGCAGCGTCTATCTGTAAGATCCAATAATTATGTCTACCCTTTTTCAGAAAGCTCGGAGAAATCTGCAAGCAATAATTAAGCCCTGGAACATTTATAAGGGAGGGGAAAAATATTATTGTCTTTTTTATACACAAAGAGCAGGATGAGAACAGTTAAATGATTAAATGAAACAGCTAGTTTAAGACAGAATCCCTGAAGTGCTAATGTCAGGATAATACTCCAGCCACCAGATCCCTCTTCTCTCCTTGTTATTTAAGAGGTAAGTCTCTTCAGGTCCTGGTTTAGCAGATGCAAGCAAGATAAAGAACATTGCACTGAGGATAGTCAGCAGATAAATAGGACAATTTCACTTTGCTGAACTACCAGACTTTACTCTTCATAAACTTAAGCTGTTTCACACAAAGGAAGATGGAAAAATAAATAAATCTTTTTTTGTAAGACTTAAGATATCTTCTTTTGAACGTATGATAAAATTTCTCAAATTTTAAATATTACTAATTGGGTTTGGAATAATTTGACTAAATAATTTGACTAAAATATGAAAACCATTACTTTCTTTAACAATGCATTTAAGAAGGGCTATCTATAGATAGGCTGGCAGAATTCAAATAGATGCATTTTAAAAATATATGTGACTAGTAGAATAATCTTCTCCTCAGGTAGTTTTAGTTTTACCACATTTAATAATTATAATAAAATTATAATATATAATTAATATATTATTAGTAAGCATGGAACAATAAGTATAGCAATAGTATATAGGTGCTTGTGTTTTATGTTCATATTTGACATAAGATACAGACCTCTGGACAAGTGTTTATTTAGCTCTTGGCATTTTAGAATTTAAGTCTTTTTCTTCAATGTATAGAGACTGATGAAAGAAATCATTTATTAAATCTGTTGAAGGTTTTCAAAATAGTACTCATACCACTGAGTAGGAGAGAACAGGTCCCTTTTTTATTGCACAGTGCATTCTTTATGCAAGAATAATGTTTAACATATTGATAAACATTTTCACAACTAAGACTTAGATGAGATTAGATGACTTGCAAACAACTTCCGTATATCCCATTTAACTTAATGATCATGACAATCTCGTGAGTTACATTTTAATATTATTCCCATTTTACTGAAAAAGGAGTGAAGATTCAGACTAATTAAGCGATCTTTTCCAAGGCCACACAGTTTAGTGATGCAGCAGGGACTGGAAACCAGGTCTTCTGGTTCCAAATCCTGCATATCACAGCATCGTGTCACTTGGCATGGATTTATTTTCAAATAGAATTTTTTTTTAAGGGTAGAGGGGTTTTTAACTTAATCATAGGACTGTGCTGACTGGCCTTACTTCACATTTATGACCACAAACTCACAGATGCTCAACACCACATAGCAGTCCTTCCAGTTTCCACTCGTAAGTTTGTTGTCTAGTCTCTGACACAATTTCAAGTTTCTCCCCTACTCTTCTCTCCTCAAACCTTCACCCCAAACCCTTCCTTCTGCTCTTCAAACTTGCCAGATGTGTCCCTGAAAAAAGTCCCATGGGAATTCCACTACTTCCCACCCCCCGAATCTAATAGTCTACCTCATCTGAGTCCCCCGTCTCTCTTTCAGTGGAAGACAACCCCACATCCCGCTCCTCTCAGAGGAACATCCCTCCAGTGGTCCTCTGTAGGCCGTGTCCTCTCACTTGCTTGGAACTTGCCTTCAATTAACTCAATTTCCCAACCTAAAAAAAAGAGAAACAAGAAAGCCTCCTGTGTCCAAGAAGTCCCATCTCCCAACTCCCCTCTCTTTCAGTGTAAACTTAGGAAAGTATTACCTATACCCATCACCTCCACTTCTTTACTCTCCATTCCTCTCTCAGGCTCCTAGTCCTTGTACTTTATATAAAACTTTCCTCTAAAGTCACATACAATGTCCTTATCACCAATTAAATGGTCACAACACTGCCTTCATCTCCCTCAAACTCAGTTTCCTTCATGAAGCATCTCCTTTGTTGCTACACTCTTTCACCTCCCTCCTTCCATTAGAGCCATTCCTTCTCAGTTCTACTGGTGGGGTCCTCCTCCACTGCCGATCTCCAATCTTTGGAATGTCCACTTCTCAATTTTTGGTTCCTGGGCTCCATTGGCTTTGATTAACATCTGTATGTTGACAACTGCAAATATTTTAATTCTTTTCTTTTATTTTTTTTAATGTTTATTTTTGACAGGGAGAGAGAGACAGAGCATGAGCGGGGGAGGGGCAGAGAGAGAGGGAGACACAGAATCCAAAGCAGGCTCCAGGCTCTGAGCTGTCAGCACAGAGCCCAACATGGGGCTCGAATTTACAGACTGTGAGATCATGACCTGAGCTGAAGTCAGACGTTCAACCAACCACCCAGGCGCCCCCAAATATTTTTAATTCTAACCTCACCTCTTCTTTCCATACATAAATATGGTCATTTGATATCTGCAAACTTGTTACTTCAAAGTCCAAGATAAATTTTTTGAGCTGTCTTCTGCAAAACCATCTCACTCCATAATATTGTCCACATCAGTACAATAGCACCACCAGTAACTCAGATGCTCAGATCAAAAACCCAATAGTCTTTCTTGAAACTTCTCTTTCCCTCAAACCTCCAACCCAATCAGTCATAAGGTCTGATAAATTCTGCCACCAAAATATATCCTAAATTATCCTTTTTCACATCTCCATGACTGTTATCCCAAGAGGAATCCCTACTGTTCTTACCTGAACAACTAACTGCAAGATGGCTGGTCTTCCTTGCCTTCCCCCTTGCTCTCTTATAGTAAATTTTCCTCAATCAGCCAAAGTGACATTTTAACAAGATCAATCCAACCATGTCACCATCGTTGTTGTTTTTTTTTCCCCATTGCACTCAAAATGAAATCCAAATTTCTTACTGAGAGTTATAAAAGCCTATATAATATAGCTATTGCATAATTGTAAGACTTCTTCTCTACCACTCTCTCCCTTGCTTACTATTTTCCAGCCTCACCAATCTCCTTTCAGCTCCTCCAACATATCAAGCTTATCTCCACCTCAGGATCTTTACACTTGCCTTTTCCTCCCTTTAGACAAGACATCCCATCTGTTCCACCCATCACTGATCTCTCATTGCCTTGAACAATGGCTGTGGTAATATCTGCATAAATCTTTTGATGCTAACTTATTTACTGCCTTGCATTATTATTCCTCTCTTTTATGCAACACTTTTTTCATGCATTAATTTATTGAGCATTAACTATCACCAGACCTATGCTGGATGCTAGAACTATCTAAATATCGATAAATATTAAAAAATAAATATCTTGGGGCGCCTGGGTGGCTCAGTCGGTTAAGCGTCCGACTTCGGCTCAGGTCATGATCTCACGGTCCGTGAGTTCGAGCCCCGCGTCGGGCTCTGTGCTGACAGCTCAGAGCCTGGAGCCCGTTTCAGATTCTGTGCCTCCCTCTCTCTCTGACCCTCCCCCATTCATGCTCTGTCTCTCTCTGTCTCAAAAATAAATAAACGTTAAAAAAAATTAAAAAAAAATATCTTTAAAAAATCACTCACAACCTTATACCAGAAGAGAAAAATGCTGTTTTTTGAACCTTTTCCAATACGTTCATTCAGTGCTATAAATTTCCCCCTATACACTGCTTTCACTGCATTCCAGATAGGTTGTATTTTCATTTAGTTCAAAATATTTTTTAACTTCTCTGCAGATTTCCTTTTGACATGTGTATTATTTAGAAATGTGTTGTCTACTCTCCATATATTTTGGGATTTTCCCATTATCTTTCTGTTATGACTTAATTTAATTGCAGTCTAAGAGCAGATATTGTACAATTTTTACCCTTATAAATTTGTTAAAGTGTGTTTTATGGCCCAGAATGTAGTCTATCTTGGTGAATGTTTTGTCTGAGATTGAGAGAAATTTAAATTCTACTGTTATTAGATAAAGTACTTTATAGATGCCCATTAGATCCAGTTAAAATATGGTGTTATTGAGTTCAACTGTCTTTACAGATTTTCTACCTTCTGGATGTGTCCATTTCTTTTTTTTTTTAACGTTTATTTATTTTTGAGAGAAAGAGAGACAGAGACAGAGCATGAGTGGGGGAGGGGCAGAGAGAGAGGGAGACACAGGATTGGAAGCAGGCTCCAGGCTCTGAGCGGTCAACACAGAGCCCAACACGGGGCTCAAACTCACGAACCATGAGATCATGACGTGAGCCAAAGTCAGACACTTAACTGACTGAGTCACGCAGGCGCCCCTGGATGTGTCCATTTCTGCTAGAGGGATGTTGAAGTCTCCAACTATAAGAGTGGATTGATCTATTTCTCTTTGCAGTTCTCAGTTTTTGCCTCGTATACGTTGACACTGTTAATAGGTGCATACACATTAAGCATTGTTTTGTCTCCTTTGAGAATTGACCCCTTTATCATTGTTCAATGCTCTTTATCCCTGATAATTTCCTTTACTTTTAAGTCAGCTCTGTCAGAAGTTAATATAGCAATTGCTATCTTTTGATTAGTGTTATCATGGTATATATTTCTCCCTCTATCTACTTTTAACCTATGTGTGTCTTTATATTTAAAGTGACTTTCTTGTAGACAACATAGGCTAAGGTCTTATTTTTTTAATGCATTCTGACAATTCTCATCTTTTAACTGGTGCATGTAGACACTGACGTTTAGTGATTATTGAGGAGTGATGTCAGCATGATGGCAGGGTGAGTCATTCCTTTTTTCTCTTCCTTTCAGTTTACAACTGATTGGAAATCCCTAACTAAGCAAAAGTGCCTCTGCACTTTACACAAGAACACCTGGCATATTCTACACACCTGTGTATCCAAAGTGGGTTGATGGGGGGAACTAAGATGGTGGTATAGTAGAAGGACCATAGGCTTGCCTCATCCATGGAACATTGCTAGATAACTATGAAATCATTCTGAATATGCAAGAAATCAACCTGAGGACTGATAGAACAAACTACACAAGTAGAAGGAGAGAAGAGACCACATCAAGGAAGGTAGGAAGTGCAGAGATGTGTTTGGGGAAGAAACAGATTGCAGTTGCTGTGGAGGGGAGGGAGCCCTGGTTGTGGAGAAAGGGGAGAGAGAGCAGAGTGCACAGGGATACCCACAAGGAGAATACTTCCCAAAATCAGCTGGCTGGGAAGTTAGAGGGGATGATTTTTCAGGAATGTTTGCAACTAGTGGCACTCAAATACTGCAGTTTTGGAGGTTGCCAGGCTTGGCTGGGATAGAGACCTGAGGACATTGCCCTCCTGCTGGAGATGAGGCAGATAACCACATGGCAGATTGCAATCTGAGGATCATCTAAGGTGCACAGGGAGAGACTGTTCTACTTTTTGGAGAGCATCCGTGAGAGGTGGTATTGCCTCTCCAAGGAAAGAAGAGCCACTGGATGCCATTTTCCTTCCCTCCTCTCAGCATAGGTGCAGAGACACCTGCTGAGGGAAGATAAATGGGACATTGGCTGTTTAGCCTGCTTTGCTCCAAATCCCATACACCTACACTCTGGTGTGACTGACCTTCAGGGTCAAACCTGCATCATGCCCAACATAGTGGGACTCTCTCTGAGAAGACCGGTGCAGCTCCCCACCACACCAGGTCCCTACAGTTCGGACTTTCAAAACTCAGGAAGCTTGATGGGGATAGAGCCCGAAGTGCACTGCACTTGTCCAGGCAAGCAAGCAACCCAGAGGCAGACAACGTGAAAGCAGTTATCTGAAAAACACCTGGGATACACAAGGGGAAATTATTCACTCTTTTGGGAGTGCTTCTCTGAGATAAGCAAGCACTGAGTCCCTCTCCAGAGACAAAGTTTCTGACTGGTGCCATTTCCCAGGCCCTGACCCTCATCATAAGCCAACTTCAGTAAACAGCACAATACCAACACAGGCTGCCTAACCCTTTTACACCAAGTTCTGCCCTTCTGCACTTTGTTGGCACTGTTTCTCTCCAGCAAGCATGCCTAAGGACCAGTGCAGTAGGCCCCATTCCTGGAAGACCAGCACAAACCCCTCATGTGCCACTTCTACTGACTGTAAAGTTCTGCAAAGCTTCAGTTCTGGAAATAGCACCAAGTCTCATTTAACAAGCAGACCGGAGCACACCTAGTTAAAATTCACCACACTCTGGCCAAGACCCAAACATTCCTCTTGGCAAGCAAGGAGAACCTCTGCAAACAACTGACCTGAGGGAAAGAGCAGTCAAAACACAACAACAGAGTGCATGCAGCATACACCAGAGACACATCCTGGAATGCCATGGACAGTGTATGACCTCTTCTTAATAAAGACATTACTCTCAGGAGTAGGAAACATAAAAGGCTTTTCTAACACAGAGAAGAAGGTAGAGACCTAGACAAAATGCCAAGACACAGGAATTCATCCCAAAAGAAAGAACAAGAAAAGGTCATAGTCAGGAATCTAATTGAAACAGATATAAGTAGCATGCCTGGTCCAGAATTTAAAGAAACAATCATAAGGGTATTATCTGGACTTGAGAAAAGCAAGGAAGACATCAGGGAGACACTTTCCACAGAGATAAAAGAGATAAAAAATAATCAGGCCCAAATGAAAAATGTCATAACCAAGATTTGAAACCAACAGTATGTAATAACCAGAAGGATTGAAGAAGCAGAGGAATAAATAATATATATGGAATATAGAATTATATAAAATAATGAAGATGAAGAAAACAGAAATAAAAGTTTTGGATTATGAAAACAGACTTAGGGAATTTACTGACTCCATCAAATGTAATAGCATTCATATCATAAGCATCCCAGGAAAAGAAGATACAGAAAAGGAAGCAGAATGTTTATTTGAAGAAATTATAGCTGAAAATTTCCCTAATCTGGGGAAGGAAACAGACATCCAAATCCAGCAGGCACAGAGACCATCTATCAAAATCTACAAAAGCAGGCCAACATTAAGACATATTGTAATTAAATTTCCAAAATACAGTGATAAAGAAAAAATCCTAAAATCAGCAAGACAAAAGAAGTCCCTAACTTACAAGGGAAGACCCATAAGCTAGCTGCAGATCTCTCAAAAGAAACTTGGCAAGCCAGAAGGGAGTGGCATGATATATTCAAATTGCTGAATGGGAAAAATCTGCAACAAACAATACTCGATCTAATAAGGCTATAATTCAGAATCAAAGAGAGATAAAATGTTTCCCAGGCAAACAAAAACTACAGGAGTTTGTGACCACTAAACCAGCTCTGCAAGAAATATTAAAGGGGGACTCTTTCATTGGGAAGAAAACACTAAAAGTGACAAAGACCAGAAAGAAACATAAAATCTCTAGAAACAATGAGAAAACAAGTAATAAAATTCACTAAATACATACCTATCAATAACCACTCTGAATCCAAACAGACTAAATGTTCCAATCAAAAGACATAGCATGTCAGAATGCATAAAAAATAAGACCCTTTCATATGCTGCCTACAAGAGATTAATTTTAGACCTAGAACATCTTCAGATTGAAAGTGAGGGGATTAAGAAATATCTATCATGCAAATGGACATCAAAAGAAAACCAGAGTAGTAATACTTATATCAGACAAACTAGATTTTAAACCAAAGATTGTAAAAAGAGATGAAGAGGGGCACTATATCATAATAAAGTGGACTATCCAGCAAGAATATCTAACAATTGCAAACGTTTAACCCCCAACTTGGAACATCCAAATATATAAAAGAATTAATAACAAACATAAAGGGGGGCACCTGGGTGGTTCAGTTGTTTAAGTGTCTGCTCTTGGTTTCCACTCAGGTCATGATCTCACAGTTCATGAGTTTGAGCCCTGCATCAGGCTCTGTGCTGATGGTGTGGAACCTGCTTGGAATTCTATCTCTCCTCTCTGCCCCTCTTCCACTTATGTGCTATAAACATACAAACAAACAAACAAACTTAAAAAAACATATATAACAGACATAAAGGATATCATTGGTGATAATATAGTAATAGTAGTGGACTTTAACACCACACTTATATCAAGGACAGATCATCTAAGCAGAAAATCATCAAGGAAAAATGGCTTTGAATAACACATTGGACCAGATGGATATAACAGATATATTCAGAACATTTCATCCTAAAGCAGCAGATACATATTCTTTTCAAGTGAACATGGGACATTCTCCAGAATAGATCACATACTAGGTCACAAATCAGGCCTCAACAAGTACATGAGGACTGAGATCATACCATGCATATTTTCAGTCCAAAACTCTATGAAACTTGAAGTCAACCACAAAAAATAATTTGGAAAGAACACTAATACATGGAGGCTAAACAACATGCTACTAAGCCATTGAATGGGTCAACAAGGAAATCAAAGAAGGAATAAAAAAAGTATATGGAAACAAACAAAAATGAAAACAGAGAGGTCCAAAACCTTTGAGATCCAGCAAAAGAAGTCAAAGGAAGGAGGTATATAGCAATACAGGCCTATCTCCAGAAGCAAGAAAAGTCTCAAATACACATTACCTTACACCTAAAGGATCTGGGAAAAGAACAATAAACAAAGACTAAAGCCAGCAGAAGAAAGGAAATAATAAAGATTAGACCACAAATAAATGACACAGAAACTAAACACACACACACACACACACACACACACACACACACACACAACCAGAATTTGTAAGTGACACCAGGAGCTGGTTCTATGAAAAATTTAATAAAATTGATAAAACCTTAGCCAGATGTATCAAAAAGAAAAGAGAAAGGAACCAAATAAATAAAATCACAAATGAGAGAGGAGAAATTACAACCACCACCACAAAAATACACACAATATTTAGAGAATATTATAAAATCAGACATTCTGGAAGAAATCAAAAATTTCCTAGAATCATATAAACTACCAAAACTAAAACAGAAGAAATAGAAAACTTGAACAGATCATTAACCAGGAAAGAAATTGAATTAGTAATCAAAAATCTCCCTACAAAAGTCCAGGGCCAGATGACTGAAAATTCTACCAACCACTTAATGAAGAGTTTTCTTCATTCTATTCTTCTCTTCATTCTATTCTCCTCTTCATTCTATTCAGTTCTATTCTTCTCAAACTATTCAAAAATTTAGAAATGAAAAGAAAACTTCCAAAGTTGTTCTATGAGGACAGCATTACCCTGATAGCAAAACCAGACAAAGACTCCACTAAGAAAGATAACTACAGGCGAATATCCCTAATGAACATATATGTAAAAATTCTCAACAAAAGTTGCAAATAGAATCCAACATGAAATTAAAAAAATCACTCCCACAATCAACTGGGATTTATTCCTGAGTTGCAATACTGGTTCAATATTTGCAAATCAATCAGCTTCATACACCACATTAATAAGAGAAAGGATAAGAGGGGCACCTCGATGCCTCAGTTGAATAAGCCTCCAATTCTTGATTTCAGCTGAGGTCATGATCTACAGTTCATGGGATTGAGCCCTGTGTCAGGCTCGGAGCTGACAGCATGGAACCTGTTTGGGATTCTCTCTTCCTCTCTCTCTGCTACTCCCCTACTTCCACTCTAAATAAATAAATAAATAAAATACAGTCATTAAAAAAAAAAAGAAAGGATAAGAACTGTACGATCCTCTCAATAGGTGCAGAAAAAGCATTTGAAAAAATTCAACATCCTTTAGTAATAAAAATACTTTTAAAAAGTACGGACTGGGACGCCTGGGTGGCTCAGTCAGTTGGGTGTCCAACTTCAGCTCAGGTCATGATATCGCAGTTCACAAGTTCGAGCCCCGCATCAGGCCCTGTGCTGACAGTTCAGAGCCTGGAGCCTGCTTTGGATTCTGTGTCTCCATGTCTCTCTGTCCCTCCCCTATTCTCTCTCTCTCTCTCTCTCAGAAATAAATAAAAATTTTAAAAAATGTCTTTTAAAAGTAGGGATAGAGGGAACATAAATGAATATCATAAAAGCCATATATAAAAATCCATAGTTACTATACTACTCAATGGGCAAAAACTGAGAGATTTTCCTCTGCAGTCAGGAAGGAACAAGACAGGTATATCCACTGTCACCACTCATATTGAACATAGAACTAGAAGTTCTAGCCTCAGCAATCAGACAATAAAAAGAAAAAGCAAGGAAGAAGTCAAACTTTTACTATTTGCTGATGACATTATACTCTATATGGAAAACCCAAGCCACTCCACCAAAAAACTGCTAGAACTGATAAACGAATTCACTAATGTCACAGCACACAAAATCAATATGCAGAAATCTGTATCATTTCTACACACAAATAATGACATGGCATAAATAGAAATTAAGGAATCATTCTCACTCACAATTGCACCAAAAAGAATGAGATATCTAACCAAAGATCTGTACTCTGAAAACTATAAAATATTTGTGAAAGAAACTAAATATGACACAAACAAATGGAAAAACATTCCATGCTCATTGATTAGCAGAACAAATATTGTTAAAAATGTCTATACTACCCAAAGCAATATATACATTTAATGAAATTCTACCAAAATACCACCAGCACTTTTCACAGAGCTAGACCAAACAATCCTAACTTTGTATGAAACCACAAAAGATCCCGAATAGCCAAAACAATCTTGAAAAACCAAAGCAAAGCTGGAGGCAAACACAATTCTGGAATTCAAGTTATATTACAAAGCTGTAGAGATCAAAACAGTATGGTACTGACACAAAAATAGACACAGATCAATGGAAATGAACAGAAAATCCAGAAATGAACCCACAACTATATGGTCAACTAATCTTCAACAAACCAGGAAAGAATATCCAATGGGAAAAAGATTGTATCTTCAACAAATGACATTGGGAAAACTGGAGAGTAACATGCAGATGAATGAACTGCACCACTTTCCTACACCAAACACAAAAATTAATTCAAAACGGTTTAAAGATCTAAATGTGAGACACAACACCATCAAAATCCTAGAGGAGGACATAGGCAGTAACCTCTTTGACATCAGCCATAGCAACTTCTTACTAGATATGTTCCCTGAGGCAAGAGAAACAAAAGCAAAAATGAACTACTGAGACTTAATCAAAACAAAAAGCTTTTGCCCAGCCAAGAAAACAATCAACACAGCTAAAAGGCAACCTATGGAATGGTAGAAAATATTTACAAATGATTTATCCAATTAAAGGTTAGTATACAAAATCTATGAAGAATTTAGCAAACTCATCATGCAAAAAAACAAATAATCCAGTTAAAATTGGGCAGAAGAAATGAATAAACATTTTTCCAAAGAAGACATACAGATAGCCAACAGACACAGTAAAATATGTTTAATATCACTTATCATAGGAGAAATACAACTCAAAACTATAATATCACACTCACACCTGTCAGAATGACTAAAATTAAAAACACAGAAAACAGATGTTGGTGAGGATGTGGAGGAAGAGGAACCCTCTTACACTTTTGGTGGGAATGCAAACTGATCCAGCCAGCCACTCTGGAAGGCAGCATGGAGTTTCCTCAAAAAGTTAAAAATAGAGCTACCCTATGACCCAGCAATTATAGTACTAGGTATTTACCCAAAGGATACAAAAATACTGATTCAAATGGATACAAGCACCACAATATTTATAGCAGCCTTATCAATAATAGAAAAATTATATAAAGACCCCAAATGGCCATCATCAACTGCAAATGGATAAAAAAATGTGGTGGGTGGGTGGGTGGGTGTGTGTGTGTGTGTGTGTGTGTGTGTGTAATGGGATATTGCTCAGCCATAAGAAAGAAGAGTTCTGTGACTTTTTTTTTAAGTGAAAGCACCCTATCAGAGCTATCAGATTTGAGCAGACAGCCAAAGGGCAGAGTTTATGTAAAGAAATAATAGGTGAGTATTTTCCAAATGTGGGAAGGAATTGGACATAAAATCCTATATACTATTACCTCAATGCAAATAATTTTCCTAGGCACATAATGAAACTGTCAAAAATAAATGGTCAAAAAAAAGATATTTAAAGCAGCTGGGGAAGAAGGCAGGGGGAGGGAATGTAACCTAAAAACAAACTCCCATTATTCTATCAGTAGATTTCCAAGCAGAAACTCTACATGCCAGTAAACAGTGGAATGACATATTCAAAGGGTTGAAAGATGAAAAATGCCAGCCAAGAATATTTCATGTGGTAAATTTATCATTCAGATATGAAGGACAAATATAGTCTTTCCCAGACAATCAAAAGCTAAGGGAGGTGTACCTGGGTGGCTCAGTCAGTTAAGTGTCCAACTCTTGGTTTTGGCTCAGGTCATGATCTCACAGTTTATGAGATAGAGCCCCACATCAGGCTCTACAGTAACAGTGTGGAGCCTACTTAGGATTCTCTCTCTCTCTCATTGTCTGCCCCTCCCACACTCGTGAGCTCTCTCTCTCTCAAAATAAATAAACAAACATTTTTTAAAAAGGCTGAGAGAGATTACTACCACAGGACCTACCTTACAAAAAATGCTAAAAGGAGCTCCTCAAGCTAAAACAAAAAGATGCTAATTAGTGCCATTAAAAACATACGAAAATACCTAACACTCTGATAAAGATAAAAAATATTCAGATTAGAAAACTTTTAAGTCTATGCTTGGACAAGGTGTTAAAACCTTAATTATACAGGTTAAAGGAAAAGAGCATTAAAAATAACGATTGTTACAGATCTTCCTCTACTCCTCTACTTATGATGAGGTTACATCCTGATAAACCCATCATAGGTTGAATTGTAAGTCAAAAGTGCATTTAATATACCTAACGTACTGAATATCATAGCTTAGCCTAGCCTATCTGAGAACACTTACATTAGCCTGCCCTGGGCAAAACTATCTAACACAAAACCTATTTTATAATAAAGTGCTGAGAATCTCATGTAATTTATTGAATCCTGCAGTGAAAGTGAAAAAAGAGAATGGTTGCATGGGTTGAGAATTGTTGGAAGTGTATGGGTTGTTTACCTTCATAGTAACATGGTTGACTGGGAGCTGTAGCTTGCTGCCACTGCACAGCATCACAAGAGGATCACCCAAAATATTGCTGGCCTGGGAAAAGATCAAAAGTCAAAATTTGAAGTGCAGTTCCTATCAAATGCTTATAGTGTTCACACCATCCTAAGTCAAAAAATCTTAAGTCAAACCATTGCAACTTAGAGACTATCTGTACTATAATTTGTTAACAAATTCACAGCATAAATAGAAGTAAATTGTGACATCAAAATATAAAAGGGGGAGGAATAAAAAGGTGGAGTCTTTATAGAAAAATGGAAATAAATTGCTATCACCATAAAATGGAGTATTTTACCTACGAGATGTTTTATGTAGGCTTCGTAGTAACCCAAAAGTAAAAATCTAGAGTAGAGTCACAAAACATAACAGAGGCAGACAGAGCAAATCACCATGGAAAACCACAAACTTAAATGAAGGAAAAAGAAAAAATGGAGAGACAAAATAACCAGAAGTTAAAAGATAAGATGGCAGCAGCAAGTTCTTACATATCAACAATCTCTCTAAATGTAAATAGATTGATCTTACTAATCAAAAGGCAGAATGGCTGGCTGGCTGGATTTAAAAAAAAAAATCCAGGGTTCCTGGGTGGGTGCCTCAGTTGGTTAAGCATCTAACTCTTGATTTTAGCTCAGGTCATGATCTTGAGGTCCTCAGATCAAGCCCCACATCAGCCTCTGTGCTAGGTGTGGAGAGTGCTTAAGATTCTCTCTCTCCCTCTCTCTCTCTACTGCTCCCTGGCACACATACACAGGTACTCTCTATATCTCTCTTCCCCCAAAAATTCCAATCATATGCTGCCTACCAGAGTCTCATTTCAGATTTAGAGAAATACATAAGCTCAAAGTAAAAGGATGGAAGGTATTCCATGCAAGTAGAAATCTAAAGAAAGCAGGAATTACCATACTTGCATGAGACAAAATAAACTTCAAGCCGAAGTGGTAATAAGAGACTAAGAAGGTTATTATATAATGATAAAAGGGTCAATACATCAAAAAGATATAATAATTGTAAATATATATGCATCCAACCTCAGAGCATTGAGATATTAAGCAAGTACTAAGAGGTTTAAAGGAGAAATATACAAAAATACAATAGTAAAAAAAAAAAGGAATACCCCACTGTAGCATTGGATAGACCATCCAAACAGAAAATCAACAAGGAACATTAGAAATGAACCATATTTGGGGATAAAGGGTGGCTCAGTGGGTTGAGTGTCCGACTTCTGCTTAGGTCATGATCTCATGGTTTGTGGGTTTGAGCCCTGCATTGGGCTCTGTGCTGACAGCTCAGAGCCTGGAGCCTGCTTTGGATTATGTGTCTCCCTCTCTCTCTGCCTCTTCCCTGCTCATACTCTCTCTGTGTCTCTCAAAAATAAATAAACATTAAACAAATGTTTCTTAAATGAACCATACTTTAGACTAAATGGAATATATAAATGTTGGAATTATATATAATATATAATGGTTTTATACATAATATATATTATAAGATATAACGTAATATAGTGGATTTTATATATACATATAATTTTATATATGTACATATATATAAAATTCTGTCAAACAATAGCAGAATACATATTCTTCTCAAGTGCACAAGTAACATTCTCCAAGATAGATCATTTGGTAAGACAAAAAGCAAATCTTAGCAAATTTAATAAGATTGAAATCATAGCAACTATTTTTTCTGACTACAGTGGTATTAAACTAGATATGAATGAGAAAAGCTGGAAAATCTACAGATATGTGGAAACTACATGACAAACTTCTGAACAACCAATGGATCAAAGAAGATATCAAAAGGGAAATAAAAAATTATCTCAAAACAAACGAAAAGGGAAAGACAACATATCAAAACTTAAGAGATATGGTAGCATTTCTGAGAACAAAAGTTTATAGCAATAAATGCATATATTAAGAAATCAGAAAGATCTCAAATAAACAACCTAACTTTACCTCTCAAAAAACTGGAAAAGGAACAAATTAAGCTCAAAAATAACAAAAAGAAGGAACTAATAAAGATTGAATAGAGAATAATAGAGATTGAATCAGAGATCAAAAACTTCCCAACACAGAAAACCCCAGGACCAGATGGCTTCACTGTGACTACTACCAAATATTTAAAGGAGAATTAACACCAATCCTTCTCAAATTCTTCCAAAAAGATTGAGGAGTAAGAAACTCTTCCAAACTCATTCTGCAAGGCCAGCATTATGCTGATACCAAATCCAGATAAGGACATAACTACAAAACTATACACCAATATCACTGATGAATATAAATGCAAAAATTCTCAACAAAATGTCAGCACACTGAGTTCAAGAACACATTAATTGGACTATACATATAATCAAGTGAGACTTATCTCTGGAATGCAAGGATGGTTTAACAAATGCAAATCAATAAATGTAATATGTTGCATTAATAAAAATAAAAAGCACATGATCATCTCAATAGATAGCAGAAATACCATTTGCAAAATACAACATACTTTTATGATAAAAACCCTCAACAGATTGGGTAAAGAATAAACATACCTCAATGTAATAAAAGTCATACACAACAAATCAACAGCTAACATTATACTCAATGGAGAAAAATTGAAAATTTTTCTTCTAAGATCAGGAAGAAGACAAGGATGCTCACTGTCACCACTCTAATAAAAGTTTGTATGGAACCACAAGAGACCCAAACAGCCAAAACAATCCTGAGGAAAAACAACAAAGCCAGAGATATCACACCAACTAATTTCAAACTATAATACAAATCTATAGCAATAAAAACAGTATGATACCGGAAAAAAAAATTGATAAACTGAGAATAGAGAGCTCAGAATTAAAATCTCACATAAAGTTCAACTAATATTCAATGAGAGTCAATCATGCCAAATGGGGAAAAGATAGTCTCTTCAAGTGGTGCTCAGAAAACTGAGAACAACGGTTCTCAGAACAACGAAAGTGGACCCCTATCTTACACTACTCATAAAAATTAACTCAAAATGGATCAAAGACTTAAACATAAGATTTGATGTCATAAAACTCCTAGAGGAAAACACAACAAAGATGTTCATCAATATTGGTCTTGGCAATGATTTTTTGGATAGGACGCCAAAAGTATAAACAACAAAAGCAAAAAACCAACAAATTAGACTAGATCAAACTTAAAAACTTTTGCACAGAAAAATTAACTTCAACAAAATTAAAAGACAACCTACAGAATGTGAGAAAATTTTTGCAAACCACGTTACTGGATAAGGGGTCAATATCTAAAATATATAAAGAACTCACACAACTCCATTACAACAAAACAAACAATTCTATTTTAAAATGGTCAAAAGAAACAAATAGGCATTTTTCAAAAAAAAAAAAAAAAGACATCCAAATGGCCAAAGGTACGTGAAAGATGTTCAACATCACCAGGGAAATGCACATCAAAACCACAACAAGATATCACCTTACATCTGTTAGAATGGCTGTCATGAAAATAGAACATAACAACTGTTGGAAAGTATGTGAAGACAAGAAAACCTTTGTACACTGTTTTGGGGAGTGTAATTTGGGTCAACCACTATGGAAATATGGAGGTACCTCATAAAATTAAACAGATTTACCATATGATCCAACAATTCCATTTCTAGGCATATTCCCAAAGGGAATGAAAATAGGATATTGGAGAGATATATGTACTTCCATGTTTATGACAGCATTATTCTCAAAAGCTAAAATATAGAAGCAACCTAAGTGCCCATTAGTAGATGAATGAATAGAATATTATACAGCCATCATAAAGAAAAACATCCTGCCATTTGTAACAACATGGATGGACCTTGAGCATATTCTGCTAAGTGAAATAAGTCAGATAGAGAAACACAAGTACATATGATATCATTTATAGTGTGAAATCTAAAAAAAAACAAAAACCCAAATTCATAAAAACGTAGGGTAAAACTGTGGTTCTCAGTGGATGGAGCGTGGGGGATAGGACAGTTATTGTTTAAGGGTACAAACTTACACTGAGTACTAAATAAGCCCTAGAGATCTAACGCACAGAATAGTGAATATGGACAATATTGTATTATGTCACCAAACTTGATAAGAAGCTAGAATTTAATTATCTGATCACTAAACAGAAAGGATAATTATGTAATGCTATAGAGGTGCTAATTATCACTATAATGGCAATCATATAACAATACATAAATATATCAAATTAATATGTTGAACATCTTAAAACAATGTGTCATGTCAAATATATTTTAATATTTTGTTTTATTTTTTTTAACATTTATTCATTTTTGAAAGGCAGAGAGAGACAGAGCGCAAATGGGAGAGGGGCAGAGAGAGAGGGAGACGCAGAAACAGAAGCAGGCTCCAGGCTCCAAGCTGTCAGCACAGAGCCCAATGCAGGGCTCCAACTCACAAGCTGTGAGATCATAACCTGAGCCGAAGTCGGCCGCTTAACTGAGCCACCCAAGCGGCCCAATTTTAATATTTTCTTTAAAAAACAAAGTGATTATTGATATAGTTAGATTTATATGTACCACATTTGTTACTGTTTTCTATTTGTTGCTCTTGTTCTTTATTCCTGTTTTTGTCTTCCACGATTTTTCTGCCTTTTGTGGTTTTAATTGAGCATTATATATGGTTCCATTTTCTTTTCTTTCTTAACATATCTCAGCTTCTTTTTTTCACTTTTTTAGGGGTTGCCCAGGAGATTATAGTATATATTTACAGCTAATCCAAGTCCATTTTCAAATAACACTACAGCACTTCACAGGTCATGTGAATACCTTATAATATCAAAATAATCCTAATTCCTCCCTCCTGTCCCTTGTATCTTTGTTGTCATTCATTTCACTGATAAATAAGTATACATATGATACATAGGATATATACATAGGCATACATAATCAAATACATTGTTGTTATTATTATTATACACACTTTGATCTGTTACATCAATTATGAATAAGAAAAGCAAAAGTTTTTCTTTTACCTTTATTGCTTCATTATTCTTCCTTTTATTTATGTAGATCCAAGTTTCTGACCTATCTTATTTTCCTTGTCACTAAAGAACTTCTTTCAACATTTCTTACACAGCAGTTCTACTGCCAATAAAGTCCCTCAATTTTTATTTGTCTGAGAAAGTATTATTCCTTCACTATTTTTTTAAAGTTTCTTTATTTACTTTGGGCGGGGGGGGGGGGGGGGGCAGAGAGAATCCCAAGCAGGTTCCGTGCTGAGAGCATAGAGTCTGACATGGGTCTCTATCTCATGAACTATGAGATCATGACCTGCGCAGAAACCTAGAGTTGGACGCTTAAGTGACTGAGTCACCCAGGCACCACAATTTTTCCTTCACTCTTGAAGGATGATTTCATAGGGTACAGAATTCCAGGTTGGTGGTTATTTTCTCTCAACCCTTTAATCATTTCACTCCTCTCTTTTCTTGCTTGCATGGTTTCTGAGAGATGTTGGATGTGACTCTTTGTCACCTTTGTCACCTCTATAGGCTTGGAGGTTTCTATTGTGATATCCTCAAGCACAGAGATTCTTTCCTCAGCGGTCCTCAATCTGCTAATTAGCTTCTCAAAGGCATTCATTTCTGTTACAGTATTTTTGATATGTAGCATTTCTTTTTTTTTGTTTGTTTTTCCTTAGGATTTTCATCTCTCCGCTCACATTTGCCCATCTATTCCTGCACATGGTCTACTTTATCCATTAGAGCCCTTATTAATAATAGTTGTTTTAAAGTCCCAATCTGATAATTCTAATTTCCTTGCCACTTCTGGTTTTGATGCTTGGTCTGCTCTGTCTCTTCATTGCGTTTTTGCCTTTTGGCATGTCTTATAATTTTTCCTCTATAGTTGAACATGATGTATGGAGCAAAAGGAAATGTTGTAAATAGGATTTTCATAAAGTGTAAGCTGTGTGTGTGTGGGGGGGGGGGGGGGGTGTAAAGTGTTCCATAATTCTGTGATTAGGTCTCAGCGATTAGTGAGCCTATGCCTTTACACCGTGAACTTCACAGGTGTTTTTAGGTTGTTTCCCCCATCTACTTTACAGAGAAGAGGGTGGCAACAGTGGGCTGCAGTTTGGTATTTCCTCTCCCCCAGGTCAGTTAGGCTCTGATAATTCTGCAGCAGGTGAGGCTCCAATTAACTAGTATCCCCTGAGGTCAGGCCTTGCTAAGAACAAAGTGCTCTGGTGTATTTCAAAATAATTGCTTTTCCCTCCCCCCCCCCACCCCCCTGCTGGAAGCACAGGGAATTTTTCCTTGATACTTATGCGAACCTGGTTGAACAACACCTGGAGATAAATTTCACAAAATTGTAGGGCCTCTCTTATTACTGGGACCCCTGATGTTTTAACTTGCAGACTTCTCCTCACTGAGCCTCATCAATTGTCAGTTGTAGTTCAGATTTTTCTATCCCAGTGCTGGCTTGGTGGAGATTTCTGCTCCAGTAAGCTGTGACTCCCTGTACTTGCCTGCCCGTCTCTCTAATCGTGGGGGTTATGGTGTGCCCTCTGTACTCACTGCTTTCACAGATCGAATAACAGTTGTTGATTTTCAAGTCAGTTCATCTTTTACTTGTTGTTGAGACATAATGGTGACTTTCAAGCTCCTTACATGCAGAACCAGAAACTGTAAGTCTGTTCTTTTAATCTTCACCAAGGCTCTGGGAGGTGGTTTATTGTTATGTCTATTTCACAAATGAGGACATGTGGTAAATGAAACTTGCCTAATGTCACTCAACTAATAAAAAGACAGATTCAGATAAAAAGAACTCGTTTTGAATGATCATGAAGCCCAGTTTTTACACTGCCTCTCAGCAAATACTTTATAGATATTAACATAATTTTTACATTATCTCAAAGAGAAGCATCGAAAGGTTTTATATGCCAGCACAATAAAGCTTCAGAAACAGAGAAAATATTCTTCTGTAGAATAATCTGTGTGTGTGTCTGTGTGTCTTTCACACAAATACACACACACACATACACACATACACACACCCAACAAAACAATAGCAACCATGCACTCCAATTGAAAATCAGGAAAGATAATGCCAGTGCTCATTGACAATAGCACTATGAAGGAATTTGATATTTTATCTGAATTAGCATCTATCTGCTGGCAAGCAGGTCCACAAATCATAAGGCCTTTCTGAAATCTCCCTCCAATTCTTAGAAATAGCACTGGATTCCAGCATTTTAGAATAGTGGCAGCTTGAATTGGAAATAGCTTCTCTGAACCTTTGAACTTTCCTGAGTGTCTGGGGCCAGTAGGTAGATGGGTCATGAAGAGTGCAATAGAGCCTCAGGCTCACTGAGTGTTTCTTACAGAAAGCCTTGGTATGGAATTTTCTCTGCCCCGGTCGGGAAGAGAACATGGGAACTAACAATACAGGGCTCAGAACACAGATGCTGGAACAGTGGATATGCCCTTGATGGTGTGAAGAAGCTGCTTAGGTGAATGGAGTCTTTGAAATCCCTAAGGCTATGAAGTTCCAAGGAAAGTGCTTTGCAGAGAGATTTCTCCAAGTCCCCTTAGGCATAGGAAATTGAAAACCTACCTATTGCTAGCCCACCAGCCCCAGTAAGCAGAGGCCTCTGTGTCCCAACATCCACAGGGGGAGCTCTACTCAAGATATCCTGACTTTTCAACATTAGCAAGAGAAGCTGGTAGTTAGAGAAAAAAAAAAAAAAAAAGCTTTCCTATGCCAAGAGAAAACAACTCTCCATCTGGAATTCTATGCCAAGCTAAACTATTTTTCAAGAATGAAGAAAAATGAAGACATTTCCACACAAACAAAACTAAATGAATTTATCTACAAGAGACTTCACTAAAAGAAATTCTGAAAGATGTGATTCGAGTAGAAGGAAAATAACTCAAAGCGTGGGATCTGGAAGATAAGAAACAAAGTACAAAGATTTGATAAATAGATGGGTAAATCCAAACTAACATAACCATATAAAAATAGTTACAATGTCTAATTTGTGAGGTGGGGAGGGGAAATAGAATCAACCTAAAGAATTTGACATATGTATTGGATATATTTATGGCATATATATTGAGAAAGTAGTGATCTGAGTTGTTACTTTCAGCACTTCAAAGCTTTGCTTAGAAAAGGTAAATAACTTGGTTTACTTCAAAAGTTGCCAATGAATAAGTAAATATAGGAAAAATAACCACCAAAAAAGTGAATAAGGGAGTTGTAGTGAGGAAAAACAAAAGAAAAGAAACATTGACTACCCCATAAGAAAAAGAAGAAAAAACAAAAGAAAAAAAATTGTAAAGAGAGAAGGAAGAAATAGGACAAAAACAAGATTTTAGAAAAATCCAAATACATCAGCAGTATTAATATTTTTAATCACCTCAGTTAAAAGACAAAGATTATCTACCAAGATAAAGAGTCTACAAAGATTTTTAAAAATGTAGCCATATTCTATTGCAAGAAATAGACACTGGAAACTTAAGAAAGCAGAAAACATTTAAGTGACAAGATAGAAAATATATGCAAGTTAAATTCAAACCAAAAAAGTTTGTATTATCAGATATAACAGCAAAAAGTTATGGAACTAAAAAGATCCATATGTAACTAAAGAGTTTGATTCACTAGGAAAATAGAAAATTAGAAAATATTTCTAACTGAATAATAATGAAAATGTTACATATCATTAGATACTCAACTAGCATTCGACAATGAATTAATTACCTTCAGATTGATTAGGATATCACTTAAGGCAGGAAACACCTTTTTCAGCTTATAAAACTTAGTTTAACATGGAAGTAATGTGTAAAAAGTGCTTGGCATGATACCTGGCATTCAGCAATCACACAATGCTAATTGGCAGAACTTCTGCTGTTATTGACAAAGTGATCTAGGACAAGTCAGAATTTCTTAAGCCAACCTATCAACTGCATTTAATTAAACAGAGGTTTATGTGCAATATTGAAAACTCAGAAAAATGTGAAGTAGACATATAAAAAAGGAACATTATGAATCCTTTACTACTCCATAGTTAGAAGGCTGAACATGATACCTGATTAAAATCCAGTGTGTTCAAACCCAGAAATGAGACGCTCTTCATGTCAGGCTACCTCTGTCAGAGATACTACAAGTAGACATAATTACATTTGAGGGGAAAATTGGGATAAAATATATGCAAGAATGCATGTCAACCATTAAATAAATCTTATCAACTTGCTTATGCAAAATTAGACTTTTTCCAAACTCTATCATCCTATTCTCATGCATCAGAAATACCTCAAGCCTTTCTCATTAAAAAATAACCTGTTTTTCTGCAGGGATGTATTCAGTTTAATACCATTGAATCAATAGATCAAGTAATGGTTTTTGAAGGTTATTTTCTTCAGGTATAGAGCATCCTAAACTCACAAATTTACAAACAGATTGTCAAAAATTTGACCTGTAAAACATACAAATATACATGTAAATGTAGAATTTCTCTGGAACATTAATTTTTTGCTAGAAAATTTCCTATAACATCATGTAGTGGAAAACAAAGCTTTAGGATCCTGCCAAGTTGGATTAAAATCAAAGTCAGTAGAGACTTCTGAAAAGATTATAGAGTAGGAAGGCCCTAAGCTCAACTCATCCCATGGAAACACCTAGAAAACAGCCACATCAGAAAACAACCTGAAGACTGGCAGAACAGACTTTCCCTAGTCAATCATAGACAGGAGGCCAGTTTGAAAAGGTAAGAGGGCAGAGGTGTGGATGGGAACCAAACTCCTGGCATGCCTAACCACAAACAAGAGGGCTACCACAAGCATGAAGAAAGAGGAGGAGCAGACTCACACCAAGCACCCCAGACATGGGGAAACTAATAAGAAACTGAGCCCTTGTCCTTAAAGATCCAGCTTAAAAAACAACTCTGCTAAGATACAACATAGGTGTAGCAGTTTGAAAAACATGGAGGAGATACATGAAGATTTAGTCACTAATCTCAGAATGTGTGCTGGAGGGCCAGGGTTCTTTATAACTCCTCCAAGAACAAAAGAGCTGGCAAATGCCATTTCTGTACCCCCTTTCAGCCTACATAGCTAGACGCTTTTGCAAATGAGACTAAACACTCTCCACCTACCTTTCTAATACTTCATACCCTATGGATCTGCCCTATCCAACCCGCCCCCCTTGGCAGGAGTTCCTTCAGAGCAGCTCCTACCATATCACATTCTGCAAGTGTGCCTAAAGGGACCAGTGCCACTCCAAAGTGCCCCCTTCCCTGGAGACAGGAGAGAGAACCACACACACAAGTTCAGTTGTAGCCCCAGCAGATAATTTAGGGGCAGACATGTGATTTGACTGTAGGTTCTACCCACCAATAAAAGCTGCTCAGGGTACATTGCAGAGAAAGCACCCTGTAATTCAGTGTGACCACACCCCTGGAAAACTGGCTGAGCCTAAACCATAAGAGACTCTTAAAAACTGAGAATAAACTGAGGATTGATGGGGGGGGGGGGGGGGTAGGAGGGAGGGGAAAGTGAGTGATGGGCATCGAGGAGGGCACCTGTTAGGATGAGCACTGGGTGTTGTATGGAAACCAATTTGACAATAGATTTCATAATAAAAAAAGAAAAGAAAACTGGCTGAGGGCAGGCATCTGGTCTGACTGCAGACACTACCCAACTATAAGCCCAGGGAACCCCCAGACTGGCCTATTAACAGCACAGGCACCAAACCCTGCCCACAACAGACAAAATAGGCCACTGCAATGGATTGAAGGTAAATGTGGCTCAGCCACATGCAACCCCCATAGCAGATAGCCCTGAAGCACCAGTATTGAACAAGGGGTATTGCACTACAGGGTACCACAGAACCACTTCCTTATAAGGTCTTACTTTTAAGATCAGGAGATATAGCTGACTTTCCTAATATATAGAAACAGAGAGTTAGACAAAATGAGGAGACAAGAATATGTCCCAAATGAAGGAACAGGACAAAATCACAGCAAAAGAAATAAATGAAATGGAGATCAGCAATATATCTGAAAATGAATTCAAAGCAATGATCATAAAGGTACTCAGTGTACTTGAGAAAAGAGTGGAGGATCTCAGTGAGACTTTCAACAGGGAGATAGAAGATATAAAAAAGAACCAATCAGAGATGAAGAACTCAAAAACTGAAATTAAAAATATGCTAGAGGGCATTAGAGGTAGAAGAACAGATCACTGAACTGGAAGACAGCATTTTGGAAAGCCACCAAGCTGAACAGCAAAAAGAAAAAGGAATAATAAAAAGTGAGAGTAGATTAGGGGAACTAAGAGAAATCATCAACCATAATAACTTGTATTATAGTGATCTTGGAAAAAGGAGAGAAAAGGAGGCAGAAATTTTATTAGAAGAAATTATTGCTGAAAACCTTCTCTATTATGGTAAAGGAAAGAGATATCTAGATACTGGAGGCCCAGAGAGCCCCGCCCCCAAAATAACCCAAGGAGGTCCAAACCAAGCCACATAATAATAAAAAAAAAGGTAAAAAGTAGTGATAAAGAGAGACTTTTAAAAGCAGCAGGAGGGAAGCAAAAAATAACATACAAGGAAAACCCCATAGGTCTATTAGCTGAATTTTCAGCAGAAATTTTGCAGGCCAAAGGAAGTGATATGATATATATTCAAAGAGCTGAAAGGAAAAAACCTGCAACCAAGAATACTCTACCCAACAAGACTATCATTTAGAATAGAAGGAGAGATAAAGAGTTTCCCATAAAAACAAAAGTTAAAAGAAATGGCTGCCCCTACACCAGCCTTACAAGAAATGCTAGAGAGAATTCATTGGGGAAAAAGACCATAATCAGCAGTAAGAACAGTAGGAAAGAAAAAAATTGCACAGATAAATACAAATATAAACGTATATTAATCACTTCTAAAACCTGTATGAAGGTTAAACACAAAAGGAGTAAAATCAATTATATCTACAAAAATCAGCCAAGGAACCACAAAATAAAAGGATGTAAAGTATGACAGCATATACATAAAATATAGGTAGGAAATAAAAATTTAATGCTTTTAGAATGGCTTCAAACTTAAGTGACCATCTACTTAATATAGAAAGCTATATGCATAAGTTATATATGAACCTAATGGCAACCACAGATCAAAAACCTGTAATAGATAGGCAGAAAATAAGTAAGGTAATCCAATAATATCACTAAAGAAAGCCATAAAACCACAAGGGATGTGATCAAAAAAAGAAGAAAGGAACAAAGAACTACAAAAACAATTGTAACACAAGGAGCAAATGGCAGTAAGAACATACCTATCAATAGTGACTTTGAATTTAAATGGACTAAATGCTATGATCTAAAGGCATAGACTAAAAAAACAAAACCCATCTATCTATATGCTGAAGAGATTCACTTCGGATCAAAGACACCTGCAGATTTAGAGTGAGGGGATGGAAAAATATTTATCATGAAAATGGAAGTGAAAAGGAAGGTGGGGTAGTAATACTTATATCAGACAAAATAGACTTTAAAACAAAAACTATAGCAAGAGACAAAGAAGGACACTACATAATGATAAAAAAAATCCAACGAGAGGATATGACAACTGTAAATATGCACCCAACAGGGAGACACCTTAATATATGAAGCAACTATTAACAGACAAAGGAAGAAATTGAAAGTAATACAATAATAGTAGGGGCCTTTGACACTACATTTAAATCAATGAATAGATCATCCAGACAGAATATCGACAAGGAAATGGTGGCTTTGAAAGACACACTGGAACAAATGGACTTGACAGATATATTGGGAACATTCCATCTAAAAACAGTAGAATACACATTCTTTTCAAGTGGACATGGAACATTCTCCAGAATAGGTCATATACTAGGCCACAGAACAAGTCTCAACAAATTTAAAAAGATCAAAGTTATACCACACATCTTTTCCAAGTACAACACTATGAAACTAGAAATCAACCATAATAAAAAAATATAGAAAGACCAAAAATATATGGAAGTTAAAGAACATGCTACTAATGAATGGTTCAATCAAGAAATCAAAGAAGAAATTAAAAAATACACGGAGACAAATGAAAATGAAACCACAATGGTTCAACATCTTTGGGATACAGGAAAAAGCAGTTCTAAGAGAAAAGTTTATAGAAAAATGGGCTTAACTCAAGAAGCAAGAAAAATCTCAAATAAACAAGCTAACCTTACACCTAAAGGACCTAGAAAAAGAACAAAAAACTAAACTCAAACAAGTAGAAGGAAGGAGATAATGAAGATTAGGGAAGGAATAAATGATATAGAAACTAAAAAACAATAGAAAAGATCATTGAAACAAGGCGATTGTTCTTTCAAAATATCAACAAAATCAATAAAATAAGCCTCTAGACAGACTCAAAAAAAAAAAAAAAAGGTGGGGAGGGAGAGGTGGTACTCAAACAAAATCAGAAATAAAAGAGGAGAAATAACAACCAACACCACAGAAATACAAATAATTGTAAGAGAATATTATAAAAAAATTATATGCCAAAAAATTGGACAACCTAGAACAAATGGATCAATCCCTAGAAACATATAACCTCCTAAAACTGCATCAGGAAAAAGTATAAAATTTGAGTATACCAATTACCAGCAATGGAATTGAATCAGTAATCAAAAAGTCCCAAAAAACAAAGGTCCAGGACCAGACAGCTTCACAGGCAAATTCTACCAAACATGTACAGAACAGTTAATACCTATTATTTTGAACCATTCCAGAAAATAGAAGAGAAGAAAACTTCCAAATTCGTTCTATGAGGCTAGCATTTCCCTGATACCAAAACAAACAAACAAACAAACAAAAAAAAGGCACTACAAAAAAAAGAGTACAGGCTAATATCTCTGATGAACATAGATACAAAAATCCTCAACAAATTATTAACAAACTGAATCCAACAATAAATTAAAAAAAAAAATCATTCATCACAACCGAGTGGGATTCATTCCTAGGATGCAAGGATGGTTCAATATTTTCAAATCAATAAACATAATATATCACATCAACAAGAGAAAGGATAAAAATCATATGATCACTTCATTAAGTTCAGAAAAAGCATTTGACAAAGTACAACACCCATTTATAATAAAAATTCTCAACAAAGTAGGTTTAGAGGGAACACACCTCAACATAATAAAGGTCATATATGAAAAACCCACAGCCAACATCCTACTCAATGGTGAAGAACTGAGAACTTTTCCCCTAAGGTCAGGAACAAGACAAGGATGTCCACTCTCACCACTTTTACTCAACATCATCCTGGAAGTGTAGCCCCAGCAGTCAGACAAGAGAAAGAAATAAAAGGCATCTAAATTGGTAAGGAAGTAAAATTTTCACTATTTCCAGATTATATGATACTATATATAGAAAACCCTAAACACTCCTCCAAAAAAAACTTCTAAAGCCATTAAACAAATTAAGTGAAGTCTCAGGATACAAAATCAGTGTACAGAAATCCATTGCATTTGTATACCAATAAGGGATCAGCAGAAAGAGAAATTAATAAAACAATGCCATTTACAATTGCACCAAAAAGAATAAAATTCCTAGGAATAAACTTAACCAAGGAGATGAAAGAAAGACCTATATTCTGAAAACTATAAAACATTGATGAAAGAAATTGAAGATAATACAAACAAATGGAAAGACATTCCATGCTCACAGTTTGAAAGAACAAATATTAAAATAGCCATACCACCCAAAGCAATCTACATATTTAATGCAATCCGTATCAAAGTACCAACATTTTTCACAGAACTAGAACAAATAATGCTAAAACTTGCAGAGAACTACAAAAGACCCCAAATAGCCAAAGCAATCTTAAAAAAGAACAAAGCTGTAGGTAGCACAATCCCAGATTTCGAGGGATACTACAAAGCTGCATTAATCAAAACAGTACGATACTGGCACAAAAATAGACATATGGTCAATGGAACAGAGTAGAGAGTCCAGAAATAAACCCATGCGTTTACGGTCAATTAATCTATGACAACGGAGGCAAGGATATAAAATGGGGAAAAGACAGTTTCTTCAACAAATGGTGTTGGAAAAATCGGTCAACTACCTGCCAAAGATTGAAACCTGACCACTTTCTAATACCATATACAACAATAAACCCAAAATGGTTTAAAGACCTAAATTTGATACGTGAAATCATAAAAGTCCTCAAAGAAAACATAAGAAGTAATTTCTGTGACATCAGCCACATATATATTTTTCTAGATATGTCTCCTCTTACAAGGGAAACAAAAGCAAAATTAAACTATTGGGACTACACCAAAGCAAAAAGGTTTTGCACAGCAAAGGAAACCATCAACAAGATAAAAAAAAAGGTAATTTACTGAATGGGAGAAGATATTTACAAATGGTATATTCAATAAACAGTTAATATCCAAAACATACAAAGAACAGATACAACTCAACACAAAAATATAAACAATTGAATTGAAAAATAGGCAGAATCCCTTAATAGATATTTTTCCAAAGAAGACCTACATACAGATAGGCAATGGACACATGAAAAGATGCTCAACACTGCTGATCATCAGGGAAATGCAAATTAAAACCACAATGAAATATCACTTTGCACCTGTCAGAATGGCTAAAATAAAAAAAATACAAGAAATAATGAGTTTTGGCAAGCATGTGGAGAAAAAGAAACCTTGTGCACTGTTGGCAGGAAAGCAAATTGGGGCAGCAATGGTGGAAAACAGTATGGAGGTTCCTCAAAAAAAATGAACAACAGAAATATCATATGGTCAAGTAATTCTAGTACTGCGTATTTGCCCAAATAAAATAAAACTCCTAATTGGAAAAGATATATACACCCCTATGTTTATGGCGGCATTATTCACAATAGCCAAGATACGGAAGCAACTTGAGTGTCCATCCATAGATGAATAGATAAAGAATGGTATAGCCATAAAAAAATGAAACTTGCCATTTGTAACAACATGGATGAATCTAGAGGATAAAATGTTAACTGAAATAAGTCAGTCAGAGAAAGACAAATACCATATGATTTCACTCATTATGTGGAATTTAAGAAACAAAACAAATGAACAAACCAAAAAGCAGATTCTTTAATACAGAGATCAAACTGGTGTTTGCCAGAGAGGAGTTGGGTGGGGGATGGGTGGAATAGGTGATAGGGATTAAGAGTACACTTACTGTGATGAGCTCTGAGTAATACATAGAATTCTTGCATCACTATATTGTGCACCTGAAACTAATAAAACAGTGCATAGCAATTATACTTGCAAACAAATAATAAGTAAATAAACAATAATATCTAAGTCAATATCTTAGTAAAAAGGGAATTATAATACTCTACCTCTTATCATTGACTTAAAAATGGAATGAACTGTAAAAAACAACTGGGACACTGCTCGCAACTAAAATATTTTGGTAACTTGTTAGCTGTCTTCATCCAATAAAACAGTAACATAAACTCTCTCCTTATAGAATCCTATGAATTTTCCTTTTTTTTTTTTCTAATAAAGTATCTGAGCTCCTCTGATATTTCTGTTCACTTTAGTATCTCAACTTCCTGAACCAGAGAGTTAGATCCTCATCTTAGAAGAGAATTTTTAGTGGCCAGTAAAAGGAAAAGTTCTCTCTCCTTAGTTTTATTTTTGGCTCTTCACAATCACTTTCTCTTAACAAAGGGTTTTTTTCCTCAGGTCCTGATATGCTTGACTCTCATTCAAGGTTTTTGCTCTGACCTGATGTAATTTAATTTACTACAATTCCACTATCAGCATTATTAGACAGGAACATTTCATTTTTTAACATTTATGTAGCCATTTTTAAACTTTTAAATGCTTTCACAATTTTCCTTTAAGTAATGACTTCCCAGAATAGCCCTTTGTAATAGTTAAGCTATATTTGAAAGAATGGTGGAGACACTGGAAATGGCCCAGAGAAGAGCAGGGAAATGATTAAAGGGATAGAAAATAAATTACCTCAGAATACGTTAGAGTTGGATTTAAAAAGAGAAAGCAAAGACAGGATATAAAGAGTCTAATTCTCCAAACCCTCACACAAACCAAAACTAGTGGCATTGGAAAACTGTTGTGGAAAAGCCAACACACACACTTCTGAACCATGAGGATGGGGGAAAGACTTCAAGGTCTACCTTTAGTTCCAGCTCCTGAAGACTCTAGCCCTTTTCTGATGGTTCACCAAACTTATAATGTAAATCAGAAATAGCAAATTGATTGCATTCTATGAGCTAATTCTGATTAATTGGTGACTGTTGATATTTTAGGGATTATGAGTTCATTTATATAATGACTTGGGTTTTAGAAATTTGGGGGATTAATTTCATATCCAATGGTGACTCATGAGAGACTAGGATATATGAGAATCCTGTGGTAATTAGTACTTAGGTCATCCAAGGAAAAGACCGTCTTGTGTTCTCACTTAAACACCTGTCCTTATTCTGGGAACAGGAATATAGCTAACAACACTCTCCTAGGATCTAGTCCCTAGAATCAGTGCTTATACGAACTCTACCCTCTTGTTTGTCGCCATGTTCTACGCCCTGGGAAGTTACATCAGATGGTCTTCATGCCTTCTAGCTTTCAGTTGGTTTCACCCAATGGGAGGTACTGGCAGGTAAGGGAGCAGAAGGAGAATGAAATCAAGACATCTCCTCCTTAACTCACTCCCTGCCACCTAGCACTTGTTAGTTGAGGTTCCAACAAAGTCCATTGTTCCTTTCAGGAGATGTTCCCCAAGTAGCTATCTCTCCACTTGCTGACAGCCACTTCATGTCCTTGGTAACAGCTCCCTATAGTGACCAAGCCTAGTTACAACTTTGTAAGTAATCCCCTTGTTATACTCTGCTTAAGTTGTGCAGTTTGAATGTGCGAAGTGTTTCTTCCACTCATACAAATACTCACACAATACTCCATAAAATTGTACGCATATTCATAGTCAATGAATATGGACGTTTAGGCAAGCTTTTCCTTAAACTTCACAATTCAGAATTATGTTATATATACATGCCTAATATTGAAATGATTAATAACCTCTTAATAAACTTCACAGTGTTGTCTGTATTAAACTGATGCAAATATCAGCTTTCACTTTATTTTTTTATCTCCAGAGTATTCTGTTGATATAACAACATTGGTCAGTACAGTTCTGTGACATAGTTTTTCTGAAGCATCTGCTCAAAAACAGTTTTGATTTCCAAGGGCTGACAATGTACTGGATGTCTGAGAATATTCCTGTGTTTTCCTTCATCCTCATATTCCCAATACTTTTGATACCACATGTGTGGATTTTTCCCCACACCAACCAATTTTCCAACACCAGCTGGGTGTCCTACAATTCAGTTCAGTTCTGACACTACCCATCTGGAGTAACATCAGATCCCACAACTTAAGGGGTCAGTCACACAAGACTCCTCCCAGTTCAGAAGCCAAACTCAAACCCCAAGTTATTACCTGTGCTTCTGACTGACCAAGTATAAATCAAGGTTCCCATGACACCCTCTCCAGGTTGGATCATTTGCTGGAATAACTCACAGAATTCAGGTTAACACTTACACTTGCCAGTTTATTATGAAATAAAGAATATGATAAAGGATACAGATGAATAGTCAGATGAAAAAATACATAAGATAAGGTCCAGAAGTATCCTGAGCACAGGAACTTCTGTCCCCATTGAGAATATACCATTCTTCCAGCATGTGAATGCATTCACCAGCCAGAAAGCTCTCCAAATCCCATACTTGGGGGATTTTTATGAAGGATTCATCATATAGGCATGCCCAATCATTAATCCAATCCTAATCCCCTCTCCTCTCCCAGGAGAATGGAGAGTGGGGCTGAAATTTCCAAGCCTATAGTCATAGCTTGGTGTTTCTGATGACCAGCCTCCATCCAGGAACGTACAATCACCTCATTAGAAGAAAAGGCATTCATATCACCTAAGAAATTCCAAGGAATTTAGGAGCTCTGTGTCAGAAACCAAAGTCATAGATCAAAATTATAAGAAACCATGTTCCTAGTGATCTGAGCACTTAGGAAATTATAAGGGTTATAAGGGTTGTAGGAGCTCTGTGTCAGGAACCAGAGGCAGAGACCAGTATATAAATATTTTCTATTATTTCACAGTGGGCTATTTTCTGAACTCTCTACCATGACTAAATGTCCAAATTTTTCCAAATTCAATCAAAGTATGCTAAACTTCTAATATTCCCAGGTGATATATTATTGGGGGGGGGGGGGGGGAGGGCAGGTATAATGGCAATCCAGAATCCAGAACAGAATAAAATGAAAAAGTCACTTTTCCAGGTCTCCCTCCTTCAGAGAGCTCATAATCCAGCAGATGAGGTAGAGATATAAACTATCAAACATAAGAAAAGACAGACTGTAACAGTAATTCAATATTTATTCATTGAACATGTAACAGGCAAAGTGCTCGGTACTGAAGATAAAAACACTGAATAAAAATGGCCCCAATTCTCAAGATGCTCACAGTCTAATAGGAAATCAGACACATCACAATTCTTATTACTGAAAGTGTAATAAGTACTTAAAGAGATACAAACAAAAAAGCAACGAATTCTTGTCATGAAACATTTAAGAGGGCATCATGAAGGAGATGACATTTGTGGAAGATAAGGGACCTGCCTAGGTAGAATCAAAGAAAAATGAAATCATGGGGAGTGTTTAGAGAATAAAAAGTAAACATGTGAGCAGAGCAGGAGGTAGAAATCAGAGAAGCAAAAGTATACACAGGCATTTGGCATCTGGACCATGGAGGAATAAATAGAATAATAGAAAAAGTTACCACCAAGGATGAGTTATTTACTGGGCAACTGTAGCAGTTGTAAGAAAAGTAGCAATGACATGTATTTGAATGAACTCAAAACAGGACAACAACACCGCAAATAGGTTGAGATTTTCCCTACCTAATGTTTAGTTCCCTCTTCCCTGACTTCTCTCTTACTTTGCAATAAAATAAACAGGTAAAAGAAAGCAAGAATCCAGTACACGTCCAAGACATAAATGGCCTTGACTTCAATTTAACAAAAATATTGAGACTTTATTATTTCTGAAGCACTATGCTAGGCACCAAGGCAAATACAAAGGAACAAGTTACCCTTTGCCCCATCATTTCATAAAACAAACAAAAAAGGAAAACAGTGCTGTGAAATAACTTGTTCAAAGTCATTCAGCCATGTGAAGCAGCCTTAGAAACACTCCCAACGGCTAGGATTCTGCTAGTAGATTTGAGAGCAGATAACATCATTTTGCTTCCCTAATTGTTTTGAAAGTATCTAAATGTTGTAAACAATGCTTATCAAGAAATTGTACCATTCCATCAGTTATCCTGATGATAATAATAAAAACTTTACAAGTTGATGAATATTCTGAGTGATTTTTTAATTTTTTTCATGTTTATTTATTTTTGAGACACAGAGTGTGAGCAGGGGAGGGGCAGAGAGAGAGAGAGAAAGACACAGAATCTGAAGAGGCCCCAGGCTCTGAGCCATCAGCACAGAGCCCGGCGTGGGGCTCGAACCCACATGCCGTGAGATCATGACCTGAGCCGAAGTCGACGTTCAACCTACTGAGCCACCCAGGCGCCCCCTTCTGAGTGATTTTTTAAATGACTACACCAGGTTAATTTTGCCTTGTAGATACTTTGATCAGCCACAGAAACTCTCAGTCAAGGACTAGAAAGAATAATACAGCCTTCACCATTTTCCCTCTGTGTTACTCCGTGCTCAGCCAAAAACAAAACAAAACAAAACAAAACAAAACAAAAATGACCACACCAGACGAATTTAATAACGAAAATTAATTACAAAGATTTTTGAAGTGTGTAAAGAGCTGCTTAGCAAAGGCAAGGCAACCAAGATCAACAACTACAAGAAGCAGCTGAAACCCCAACAGTCACCAGGGCTAGAGGGACAGAGGAAGGCGGTGGAGTTACTGAAACTCCAAAGCTTAGCCACTGGTGGGAGCTGGATTCTGTCTGGAGGTGAGAATTGAGAGGAAAAGGTTGACTAAAGGGAGCTGGAACCACACAGAAAGTGTGCTCACTGTCAGAGAGGCAGAGGGAGTGAAGGAAGGAGACCGAGACCTTCCTTTCTTTTCATTACGTACTTATTCCTGGAGTGGTGGGTATTACTGTATACAACCATTGCCTGAAAATTTATCCATCTTCACCAGTTCTTCCCAATGGCAAGTGGGACGAAGAAGCCTGAGAAATATAGTTTGCAGAATTTTGATCAAAACAGGGAAATGGCAGCGAATGGATCTGACCTCAAACAGGCCAAGGTCCTACATGCTCTAAAATTTCACCCTTGCCGTTAGTAAGATGTCTCAATCTCCTGGCTCCTCTTTCTCCATCTGTGTGCCTTTCCCCCAAGAAGCGTGAAAATTTGTGACCGTAGCCACTTATTTGTGAGGAGTCACTGACCCCTTAGGAATATGATAGACTGCAGGTTACTGCAGGAAAAGCGGTGTGATCACTTCCAGAAGAACAGATCAGAGATTGTTTATTTGACAGTTTAATATTTCAGAATCTCCAGAAAGAATGCTTAATAACATCATCAAGTTATTTCATGAATACTTGGTCCTCAAAGCAATGGTGGTCACTAATAGATTCAGAACATTAAAAACTGCCTCCTTTTTTTGAACTATTTCTTTTTTTATATATTTTTTAATGTTTATTTTTGAGAGAGAGAGAGGAACAGAGTGCAAGAAGAGGAGGGGCAGAGAGAGAGAAAGAGACAGAATCCGAAGCAGGCTCCAGGGTCTCCGCTGTCAGCACAGAGCACGACGCGGGGCTCAAACTCACTAACCACGAGATCATGACCTGAGCTGAAGTCGGACGCTTAACCGACCCAGGCGCCCCTTTTTCTGAACTATTTCTAACGCGGTACATCTGGACACCCCCTCCTGTGAAGCCCAACTTCACAGTGACTGTGATGTACCATAATCCCTGGCGTTCTCTGAGCACTTTAGAATCAGGTGCTTGGCTAAGCACTTCTGTGGATCATTAAATGCTCCCAATCACCCCGTGAAATAAGTACTAATAAAACACACCGTCTAGAGATAAAGGAAGTGAGAGGAAGTTAAATAAATTATCCAGGGCTTCATGTCTCGGCAGACTAATACTCTAACATGGAATTTAAAGACACTAGGGCACTTCCTTTTAATCATTATACTGGCTGGTAAAATATTGTACAGCATTTGTTTGTGTGCATATCTCTCGTCTGCAATAGAATACGAACTAAAAGGAGGATCCTGTCATATTTATACTCATATCCTCCTCATCTACCAAAAGGAGTCATTTTCCGTAAGTGTGTGCTGAATGAATAAAGATTCAACATGCTTTAATTTTGTACAAAAGTGAACAAGGTAAAAGAACAACACAAAAAGGTGCATTCTCACCAACTATACAAACCTAAAATATTACAATTGCCTTCCTAATCTCACAACAGATTTATTGTGAAACTCAATTTTCTCTATAACAACTCTCATGCCGTCTAATATTGAAACATTTATTACCAAAATGCATTTAAGTGCCTATCTGTGCATTCTAAACTCAAGCTCTGCAGATCAATAAACCTCAAATTGCTTTTTAAAAAGAGATTCTAAAACTTATTTTTTAAATACTTCAAAAGGAAGATCAAGATTACAAATTGAGTTCAAACTATAGAAAAATGCTAAGGAAGCTCAAAAAGTTTTCTAACTGATGCTTGGAAATTAGGAGATTAGGAAAGATGAACATTGCATCTAAATAGGCATTATTGCAGGGCGTCTGGGTGGCTCAGCCAGTTGAGCATCTGGCTTCGGCTCAGGTCATGATCTCACAGTTTGTGAGTTCGAGCTCCGTGTTGGGCTCTGTGCTGACAGCTCAGAGCCTGGAGCCTGCTTAGGTCTCCGTGTCTCCCTCTCTCTCTGCTTCTCCCCCCACTCATGCTCTCTCTCCTTCAAAAATAAATAAAAACATTTAAAAAATTTTTAAATAGGCATTATTTCAAACCATCGTTTGGAATTATCTACACTTCATTCAGATTCACTGTTAAAACTTCACTGTTAAACTATCTTTTGAACTTCTTCCAAGAACCGTCTTCAGAATGTACACAAAAAAGTCACTCTCGCTAATACCTATCTTGTTATTCATCTCCATTCTTAGTCCCTTAGGATCAGTGACTATGTCTGGTTCACCACTATATTCCCCATAGCTCCCAGAGCACATGTGGCTCACAGTCAATGTTTGTAGAGTGAAAAATTAGAGAATGAAATCATCCACACCTGAGAAAGATTGAGATGTTTTTCCTTCTGACTCAAAGGAGGGTATAATTTGATAGAAAAACTCTCAGCCATCCACTGACTCATCCTGGCTTTCATGTCACTATCCTGATGTCAGTACTTAAAACTTTGATAGCAATTTAAAAGAGGAACTTCTCCCTTGTTGGACTACCATGGCCATCCATGGGGTCCTTAAAAAAAAGTTAAAGAGCTATAGATACTCTTAGACCTAGTAATTAGCACTTTATATGGTAGTCATAAGAAGTGATAACAATCTGAAACAAAAAGAGTTGGAAAGATTACTTAAACTAGCATGACCATCCTTCTCTGTTTGCCTGGAACAGTTCACACACTACCTGTTGTCCCAGCAGAAGTATCTGCTGTGCCCATCCCATTCTCAAAAGTACTTTGATTTAGGTGACTAATTATATGATTGCTCTCATTTTAATTCATTAATAGTTTAGAACATCCCAAATCTCCTTCTTAATTGGTTATGTTCTCATTCTATTTTTCAAAACTGTTTTCCTTATTTTTCAGACTCCCATTTTTCCTCTCCCATTATGTATTTATTCTGCCATTACCAAAGTGAATGAGCAATGAAATAAATACTATTTATTATTAAAACAAATTGCCAAAACATACACTTTTGGTAAATAAAGGTAGATGCTTGGCGTGTCTAAACCTGCATAAACGATGATCATAAAGATAATAGAATTTTATGAGGTCTGGCACAAATGAGAACTCATTAGAAAATACAGCATCAATTTAAGACCAAAAGAGTGAATATCTCACAATATGTAAAGATTTCTAGCTTCCCCTCAGCAAAGTTTTTCTCAGTATTATAATTTTAACACCAATTTTACCATAAAATTAAGGAAACTGCCTCACAGTTGTTTCATTTGTTTCAGCGATTCCTGCCATCCACGCAGACCCCTCCAAAGTCAATGTGGCCATGAAATCAGTTTGATCATGAAGACAATTGAAATTAATAAATCAAGCTCATAAGATTATAAATATGACCTTGCTTCAGTGAAAAAATAAATACATATGTCTAATGTGTCTTCACAAAAGATGTTTCATAGGTCTTTGGTAAAGAAGAATTTCTTCTGAACCTGTTCTGTGGCACAGAATGTGGGTCATTTCATTAATTCTCATTTGTTCATTCATTCTTGCATAAATAGTAATTTTCTAATGCCCTGATAAGTGCCAAGCACTGTGTTACACACAGCATATAGCAAAGACACTATCTAAGAACTTACAGTATAGTGGAGGAAACAGATATATAAAGATCATGCAATCTGTTCAAGAGAAATATGCTCCAAAAGTAATGCAATCACCAGAAAATAAGTGAATACTGCATCCAGGGACAGATAAGTTCTCACAGAGAAAAAAAATTCCATAGCATTGAGGGTTCTTCTCCATCTGCCCAGCTTTCTTCTTTATCTTTATCTAATCTTTCCCTTGCCTGTAATACAACACCACTGGCAGATTCCCCAATATGCCATACTTTTCCAGTTTCCCAGATTTACTCTGCTATATAGTATATCCATATGTCATGCCTCTGCACAGGGAAATTCCTGACTGCTGTGTCCTCACACAATATCTGTCTGATGGACTCCCATATCTTCTTTAGGACCCAGCTTATGCCATTACTGACTACCAATCCTGAGACATTCCTTCTTTAAAATGTTTGCATTTTGTTTTCTGTGTGCTTTAGGGTAGGGATTGTGTTATATTCACCTATGATTCCCTGATATCTTGCACAGTGCATTCAACAAATATTTGTTGGGGCACCTGGATAACTCAGTCGGTTGAGCATCCGACTCTTGATTTCCACTTGGGTCATGATTCCAAGTTATTGTAAGGGTTGTAAGCCCGCTGTATCAGGCTCCACACTGAGCGTGGAGCCTGCTTAAGACTCTCTCTCTCCTTCTGCCCCCTCCCCTAACTTGTGCACACTCTCACTCTCAAAATAAAAAAAAAAAAACAACATTTTTAAATCGAAATCAAAATAAATAAATATTTATTGAATGAATAAGTTAAAATTTGACCTAGATCTTCATGAGTACCATAAGACAATTAAAAGTTAAAATGTCGTATGTGTATACTAACCGTATGACCCAGCAATTCCATTTCCAGTTATTTACTCAGGAGAAGTAAAAACATAAGTCCATGTAAAAACATGCAGATGAATAGCATTTTATTCATAATAGACAAAAAGTGGGCATAACCCAAATATCTGTCAAAGAATACTACTCAGCAATAAAAAAGAATTGATGATTGGCTCTTATGACATCATAGCTCAATATCAAAAATGCCACGCTGAGCAAAAGAAGCCAGACACAAAAGGGTACATAATGTATGATTCAATTTACATGAAACTTTAGGAAAGACAACAAATCAGTAATGATAGAAAGCAGTTCAGGAATTGAATAGAGCTGGGAGTGATGAGTAGGTATTGACTGAGAAGGGACACAGGAGCACCATTCAAGGTGAATAAAATATTCTATATCTTGATTATGGTGGTGGCTACGTGGGTGTTTACAGTTGTCAAACATCAAGAAACTCTACACATAAAATGTATGCATTTTATTGTGTATAAATTATGCCTCCTTAAAAAGTTCATTTGCAAAAACTTGATGATAATTTGCATCTACAGGGGCATATTAGATTCGAGGGACCTGATGCTTATAGAATTTCGGTAACCTCTTTAATAAAAAATACAAAATTAAATTAAAAACTACCATTTATTCAGAATGAGAAATTAAACCCCACAAATTACAGATATATAAAAAGTTGACAGATACTATAGACATTAAAAAACAAAGAAAAACCATATAACATTTTTATTGACTAACTGTATGATGTACCACAGGAGCACATTTTTCCTACAGTTTTTGCTACATATTCTGATTAACTCTTTATAGAAAAATGATTTTGTAATATTTTCTATAGAAAGAATGAAAATATCATTCAGTCTTTTCTCTACCCTGATTGATGAAAATTTTGTTTTACTATTGATGATTTATGAAAGTTTCTTTTAGCATCATAACTCATTACTGATAATGTCATGTGACCTTTAAAGAGGTCGTCAAATACCTCTTCCATGCTTCTTTCATATATGAACTATTACAGTTATACTTATTGTTTGTGCCTTCATGAATTCTAATAAGTTCTATTTAATGCAATTCTCATTTAAAATTTAAATGTATGGTACACTTACATTATATGTCCTATAATCAAATATACTACTGAAAAGAGGAATTTTGACCAGGCACTGATGAGATTTGAATCCTCAAGAGTTTACACATTCTGGTTTGGGGAAAAATTCTTCCCAAGTAATTTCTTTCTTCTATTTTCAAATTTTTTGTCTTCTCTGCTACCCACACTCTCCTGATACCAGGTACTTTAGGAAACCTTCATATCAACATGCGATCTCTAGCACTGGAATTTCCTGACATAACTCTGGTGAAGCTGGTACAGGGTGTAATAGTAGAATGGAACGCATCTTGCAGTGATATCTTGCAATAATTTATCCAAACTGAAAAGTGACTGCAAACCACATAAACATCCCACCAAACCCAAACTCAATGTGTCTGCAATTATATGTCCTCTTAGATTCCAAAAGTGCCCACAGTCACTCCAGTGTCACTGACATGAGGGTGACAAAGAGAAAATCAGAGGGGAAAGAGACAGCAATTAGATTTTAACTTATTTCTCTTAGAAAGTACAGCTTTTGCAAATTTTTCAAAACCATATTACCATAAGAAGAGATTACTAAAACTCATTCATTAGCTACACAGTAAATGCACTCTATTTCTTATTCATTCACTTATTCATTCATTCAACAGATATTTGTTTGCTGGAACATGCTAGCCTGCAAATTTTTCCCTTTAATTCTGACAGTCTAGAAAAACATAACTAGAAAAGATACATGTGGGGGCACCTGGGTGGCTCAGTCAGTTAAGTGGCCAATTCTTGGTTTCAGCTCAGGTCATGATCTCATGCCTTCGTGGGTTCAAGCCCCACATCAGGTTCCTTGCTGACAGTGCAGGGCCTGCATAGCATCCTCTTTCTCCCTCTCTCTCTCTGCCCCTCCTCTGCTCCCTCTATCTCCCAAAATAAAATAAACTTAAAAAAGAAAAAAGAAAGAAAGAAAGGATACATGTGAACTTCATTTCTAGCAAAGAAAATTACAAAGAATTCTTTCTGGGCCTCCTCATGAACTTGGTAACCCTTCCTGAAATTCAGCGTGAAGCTGTGTAATTCTAAATTGATGATGTAGGTCAAAATGTTTCATATAGAGAACTGAAGAGGCCTGAAAAATGAGTTTCTTGGTTGGTTTCAATCATGATAGTTACATTATATCTGCCAAACATCTGAACATTTCACATGCATCTTATGTCAGACTCATAACAGCTTCACAGAAACATTGAAAAACAAAGTACTTGCTGTGAAGCAAGGGAAATATATTTTGTGAGATTTGAAATCTAGGTACAATGTTCTTCAAACAACTTAAAGAATAGAATGACCTGCTTTCTGAAAAGAGTTTTCCAGTAAGCACTCCTCAAGAGGTTAGACAGCAATCTATATATGTAATATATAGATGTATAGACATTTACAAACACTCTTTTCCATTGTTTCTGGGGAAATGATCTTTCTCTGAGGTTGTAAAGTGGGTGATAGGGAGTTGATAAGCTGATTGATCAGTCTGAGGAGACTAGAATGTGTGAATTGAAGTGATATTTGCAATAAGTCATGTATTTTTACATCCCAAGGTGATTACTCAGAGCTCCAATCTGATTGCTACATATTTTCCTGCCTTCAACAGATATTTTATCTCTTTGAAGCTAAAGGTTTGTTTAGTTAATTTTTTAAATATTAGTTAGCAAGTTTTATTAAGTATTTTACTTCAAAAATGTAAAAAAAAATTTAATGTAGGTTAGCCTTCAAAAATGAAAGATTTCCATCAAGTGATATCCCCAAATATAAATAGTTCATAGCTTATTGATTTTACAGTTTAATCAAATATAGAAACAAAAAAGCAGTAAGTCTTTCTTGCTCCAAAAGCAATATCATCATTTGTTCTTCTCAGTTTCCTTCTCCATCTACCCAATGATCAATTAGGGTTACTGGTTGCGGATTCTACCCGCACAGCATCATTCAGTTGCTGCTATCAATGGACTCAGACCTGCCCAAGAAGGAAAAAGACTTCTCTCTTATAAGCTTAAAATGCCACAGGTAAAGGAGAATGAAAAGATTAGTCCTATGTTAGATCCCTAGGAGGCCTAGCTAAACTAATATCATAGAAGCCCTTAATAACCCTCAACTACAGCTCACCCTTCTCAGGGAATGTATTGCTTCCTTATGAGATGCTAGGATTTTCTGCTCTGCTCAAGTTCCCAAAACCAGCTCCATGTCTGTCTCGTCCCAGTCCCCACTCCCATTGCCTTTCCCATAGGCCCTTATCTTCTCTGGTAGATGGGCCCTAGTTTTATCCTTGGGCCAACCTTATGAACTTAGACTCTTTCTTCCCTTATGACTAGATCTTTCCCTGAAAGCTTCCTCAGTCCCTGTTGCTAGGAGGACATCCTACCAGGCTTATAGACATGTCTGGATACACCTGAATCCTGAGGGAAGCATAGCTTAGCTCCAAGGGATGAACCACACTACTTTGAAGTAGAGATAGAAAAAAGCTTCCAAACAAATAATTCTTATAGACAAGATTAATAAATAGAGATTAACTGTGTGTGTGTGTGTGTGTGTGTGTGTGTGTGTTTAAAATAAGTGGAGTTTATGTATAAGTAATTTAAGAGCATTATCTTCTGAAAACTGACAAGAGTAAATCATTTTTTTTTAGTAAAGTACCTGTTGATATAATGTACATTTGTTCTTTTAGAGTCTCATTTATCTGTTACCTCTTGCAGAAAATGTAATAGTCCCCTGGGGTCCACAAAGAAATAACTTCCCTTTCAATGAGTGGTTAAGTCATTTTAACTTGCATCTGATCCTTTACAAAGAGACTAAAACCCACAGCAGATATTATTGTTTTATTTTATGTCACAAGACAATATTATTGAATGATAGCTCTACTACTGAGAATAAAAGAATTCAAAATTGGCTAATTCCCTTTCTAGCTGGATAAGTGAAATATAATAACAATGTGGAAATATTTAAAAATTTTTAAGTTTATTTTTGAGAGAGAGAGAGATACAGAGAGCGAGCACATGCACAAGTGGGGGAGGGGAAGAGAGAGAAGAACAAAATCCAAAACAAGCTCCAGGTTCTGAGCTGTCAGCACAGAGCCCTACACTGGGCTCGAACTCACAAACCATGAGATCATGACCTGAGTTGAAGTCATATGCTTAACCGACTGAACCACCCAGACCCCCTAAATTTTATATATAAGAAATTTCTAAGACTTCTGCTCGATACTTCACACAGGAATGAAGATTTCTATGAACTCTGATAATTTATCTTATTTCCACTTATAAATTGGGTTTTGTGGCTATTGCCATCTCAGAATGAAGAGTACTTCTAGATCTCAGGTTCAAAAATTAATTGAAAAGAGGAAACATAACTAGGTCCAAACATGCCATTTTTCTTTTTTGGTAAGGCTTATTGATATTAATTTTAAGTACATCGGCTATATAATATTACCAAGAATTTTCCAAAAGCTTGTAGAACCAAAGAGAAAAAAGAGATACAAAATTAATGAAACCCCACCAAAGCAGCAAACTTGCCTGTATACCATGTGCAAGACACTTCAAATACATTTTCTCATTTAATGTTGACACAATGGTAAAAACAAGTGAGATTATCCTGGATTAATGAATGAGAAAATTTTAGGTAATCTTATGTTATATAACTAGTAAATAGCAGAGAAGGCTTTGGTAGAGTTTTGCTTGATTCAAAACCCAGGCTTTTTCTACCACACTATGCTGCCTTCAAGAAAATTAACCTCTGAGAGGTAATCAAAAGGTTTTCAAGGTTAACTGTTGTTATGTCTTGATTTATTTTACAGGTTACAAAACCCAATAGTGGGTAAAGGCATTTTTAGACCCCACAATGCTGAGGTTAATAGATAGTTGCTTCTCTGTTGGTTTCAGTTGCATTAATATGTTGACTTCAGCATGTTCACTAAATATCCTCAAGTTCCCGTGTTAGCATTTGCTAAATAATGTGTTCAACTCAAAATTCCCAATGAGGATCCTCTGGTACAATGTTCTCATTGATCATTTTTTCTAAAAATAAAATAATGAGCCCTCATGGCATTGATATGCATTAGTAAAGCAAAGAAAATGAAATTTGCTTTTTGATTTTTTTTGAGACCGAGGAAATTAACATAAGTCCTCTGAATCCATCTCATTGATTCATCCATTCTTCCATTTACTCACTCATTTATTTACTCATTTATTCACTTATAAAAGAAACTTATTGGGGTGCCTGGGTGGCTCAGTAGATTAAGCATCTGACTTCGGCTCAGGTCATGAGATGCGTGAGTTTGAGCCCCGCCTAGGACTCTGTGCTGACAGCTCAGAGCCTGAAGCCTGCTTGGGATTCTGTGTCTCCCTCTCTCCCGCCTCCCTGTTCGCACTCTCTCTCTTGGTCTCTCAAAAATGAATAAAAGTTAAAAAAACTTTAAAAAACTTATTGGGCACCTCCTTGATGCCTGGCACTATTTCTACTATACATACAAGTAAATGTTTCTTGTTTCTCCCCTCATTGAGCGGAGGGTGGAGCAGAGTGAAGTCAGGTATTTATTCACCAGCTCCTTCCCCACAAGGATTAAGGATGTTGGCTATGTCCCTCCATCTTTTATTGCTCCTTCGGGTGACCCTTTCCACCCAATTGCTCTCTCTTGATTCTAGGACGTAGAAAGGGTACTTGTCATAGCTAAGGCTATTGCAGTGTCTCTTGTGGGTTATTTTAATACTGCCCACATCTTTAACAAACTCCTCTCATGACCGTGTTTAAGTGTGTCATGTATTTCCATGATCTTGGGGCCTTTGATTTGTGTATTTTTCCAAATCATTCTCTACTGCCTATTAACACTTCTAAGAATTTACATAAGGAAGAGAAATGTAGGCTAATTATAATTATAACATCATCAGAAACAAAGATAAAGAACATGAAGTTGAGGGAAAAAGGGAAGTGGTTAATAAAATGATGCAATGGCAAAAGAGCCAAAGAAACAAAGGTGTTATGAAACCAATTATGAAACAGGATGTCCTGGCTTACTAGCCCCCTTTTCAGGAGCCTTCCCTGGGCCAGTCACATAGTCAATCTCTCTCTCTGTCTCTCTCTCTGTCTCTCTCTCTCTGTGCTCTGTGTGTGTGTGTCTGTGTCTATGTCTGTGTGCGTGTCTCTGTGTTGTTCCCTCTCCTTATGTTTCTTCATTGAAAAGCTCTGGTGTTTTCTTTCACAACCATAATAAAGCTGCTTAAAACTGAAAAAGATGTGTGTCTGCTCTTCCATTCAATTCATTGGTTTATCTTAGGAAACACACCAGTCAAAATAGAGGGATAACAGAAATGGAAAAATCACTAATTTCCAGGCCCAACGTAATATTTGATTTAGGCAAAGGTTACTAGTGCATACAAAAAGCATTGATAAAATGTTGTTTGTTGTTATGGAAAAGATATTCACAAATTCCAATGTATTATATTATGGATTGTTTAAAACTTACAAAGGGAAAATATACCTTTATAATTGAGACTTCCAGGAGTCAGCACCTTAAATAAGTAATCCAATTTATCACCACTTATCAAGAATAATCTGATATTGCATACTTTAGAATGGGCTGTGCTATGAAGTATAGATCGCCACCTGTTAAGCACTCTTGTCAAAATGCTTAACCTGTAGCTCAAAACTCTGGATCTAACATTCAGTTTCCAGGAGAGACAGAAGGTAGAGGAACAAGTTAATCAACACTATGAGGAAAATAATCAGATGAAAGGAACATTCTTTAAGACAGCTGATTAGAACCCTTTAAAAAGTCATTATCAGAAGACCCATATGGCCAAAGCAATATTGAGAAAGAAGGACAAATCTAGAGGGATCACACTTCCTGATTTCAAACTATATTACAAATTTATAGTAATTCAAACAGTATGGTATTGAGATAAAAACAGACACATAGATTCAATGGAACAAAATAAATAGCCCATGCATAAACACATATATATATGCTCAGTTAATTTACAACAAAAGAGTCAAAAATATACAAGGGGGAAATGACAGTCCCTTCAATAAATGATGTTAGGAAAACAGGACAGCCACATGCAAAAAAAAAAGAAACTGAACTCCTATCTTACACCACAAACCAACAAAATTAAAAGGTAACTTATGGAATGGGGGAGATTATTTGCAAACCATATATCTAGTAAGGGGTTATTATCCAAAATATACAAGGAATTCACACAATTCAATAGCAAAAAAAAAAAATACTAGTAGCAAAATAATAATAACAATAACAATAAGTAATAATAACCCTATTAAAAAGTGGGTAAATATTTGAACAGACGTTTTACCAAGGAAAATATTCAGATTAACAGCAGGTACATAAAAAGCTGTTCAACATCACTAATCATCAGGGAAATGTAAATGAAAACCACAGTAAGATTTCTTCTCATACCTGTTAGGATGGCTATTACCAAAAAACCAAGAGATGACAAACGCTGGTGAAAATGTGAGAGAAGAGAAATCTTGTACAGTTTTGGTAGGAATACAAACTGTTTCATCCACTATGAAAAACAATATGGAGATTCCTTAAAAAATTAAAAATAGAACTACCACAGGAAACAGCCATCCCACTGCTGGGTACATATCAAATGAAATGAAATTATATCTCAAAAAGACATCTGCACTCTTATCCTCATTACAGCATTATTTTCAGTATCCAAGATATGAAAACAATCTAAGTGTTCATTGATGGATAAATGGATACGCAAACACGCACATACACACACACACACACACACACGCACGCACATATACACAATGGAATATTACTCAGCCCTAAAAAAGAAGTCAATCCTATCATTTGTGACAATATGGGTGAAACTTGAGGGCACTCTGCTAAGTGAAATAAGCTAGACAGAGAAAGACATATACTGCGTAGTACCACATGTGGAATCTAAAACACAAAAGCAAACAAAGAAAAAACAAGTTGAACTCAGAAACAGAGTGAAAAAGTGGTTTCCAGGGACTAGGTGTGGAGGAAAATAGAAAGAGGTTGGTTACAGTTGCAGACTTTTGGTTATAAGATGAATAAGGCCTAAGGATGTAATGTATAACATGGTGACTATACTTGATAACACTGTATTGTATAATTAAAATTCTGAGGGAGTAGAATATGAATATTCTCACACACACACAAAAGTAAACACATGAGGTGATGGAAGTGTTAATTAACTCAATGGAAAGAATCCTTTCACAATGTATGCATATATCAAATCATCAAGGTACTTGTAAATTAGACCTCAATGAAACTGAAAAAAATATATATCAGTAAAAAATATGGGAGGACTATTTTGGATTAAAGGAGAACAAAAAAAGATCTAACAACAAAAAATGTGTGCATCTTGATTGGATCTTAGATGTTTAAAAACAGCTATACAGACATTTGGTAATATTTAGAGAAATTTCAAATATTGACTATTATCTATTATAGAATCATAGAGTTTATAGCAGATTGTCACTATTCTTAGAAGATACACAATAAAGTAGTTTATGCTGAAATCTCACAAAGTCTGAAATTTACTTTCAAATGTTTTTTGGAATAAATATACACGGAGCTAGAAAGAAAAAGAGCAAAAGTAAAAAAAAAAGTTACGAATTTAAATTTAGATGAATGGCTTGTAGATATTTATTGTTCTATTCTTTCTACTTTATCATAGGTTTGAAATTTCTTGTAATAAAAATTTGGAGAATATTGAAGACAGAAAGCATACTAACCAGTCAGTAAGAATGTGTTAAATACACCACTGATCATAGGATATGGTCTAAAGACATTACCTTGAGTGTATTTCAGGAACACCAGTCACTTGATATGTCAGGAAAATAAATTCCCTGGTCAGACATGTTTATGGAACTTGCATAAAATTTATTTGTAGAAATTCACAACTGCACGTTAATGATAGTTGTATATGCATCAATTCATTAATGCTTCCTAAAAATTATATAAATCTACCTATTTTATAGTCTAGCAACAAAAGTGCATAAAGGTTAAGCCATTTATCCAAAGTCAAAGGTCATGTAGCTCATAATAGAATTGAGATCTGAACTGAAGCAGCCTGATTCCAGAGGCACAACTAGTCATCATTGCACCAAAGACTCAGAGAGTTCTGCACTAAAGAAACTTGTTTTTTCATTCTCACTTATTTCACTGAGCACAATACCCTTTAGGTCCATCCATGGTGTCACAAATGGCAAGATCTCATTCTTTTTGATGGCTAGGAAATATTCCATTATATACTTATATAACACATTTTCTTTATCCATTTATGTATCAACAGACACTGGGTTGCTTCTAATATCTTGGTTATTGTAATTAATGCTGCAATAAACATATGGGTGCATATAACCTTTTCAAATCAGTGTTTTTGTTTTTGTTGGGTAAATGCCGGTAGTGGAACTCCTGGATCACATGATAATTCTATTTCTAATTTTTTGAAGACATCTATACTGTTTTCCACAGTGGTTGCACTAATTTACATTTCTACCAACTGTGTGTGAGGATTCCATAGTCAACAATATTGTAACAACATAGTGTGGTGACAGATAGTGACTATACTTATCATGGTGAGCACTGAATAATGTATAGAATTGTCTAATCAGTATGTTGTACATCTGAAACAGATATAACATTGTATATTAATTCTACTTCAATAAGAATTAAAAACAAACGAAATAAGGGCGCCTGGGTGGCTCAGCCAGTTGGGCATCTGACTTCGGCTCAGGGTCATGGTCTCACGACTTGTGAGTTTGAGCTCCGCGTCAGGCTCCGTGCTGTCAGCTCAGAGCCGGTAGCCTGCTTCAGATTCTGTGTCTCCCTCTCTCTCTGCCTCTCCCTCGCTCATGCTCTGTCTCTCTGTCTCTCAAAAATTAATAAACATTAAAAAATTAAAAAATAAAAATAAAAAACCTTTTTAAAGAAGCTTACTTAACTCAAATAACACTCCATATTTATCATAGCTTTTATTTTCTGCATTTTTTCCTGTGCAACACTTATTAGCCTCCTAAAATCTCTGAGAAACTGTTTATGGTTGAGCATCTGACCCAGCAGAGTTCTGTCCCACGTCAGACTCTGTGCTGACAGCTCAGAGCCTGGAGCCTGCTTTGGATTCTGTGTATCTCTCTCTCTTCCCCTCCCCTGCTCGTTCTCTCTCTCTCTCTCTCTCTCTCTCTCAAAAATAAATAAACTTTAAAAAAAAATTCAAAACAAAATAAGGCACATTCAAGTTAATTGATTGTGGAGAACAATCTATAGAGATATATTTTGTAAAAGGTAGAGTAATCAAGATATCTTGAACTAGGAAGATATTTTGCAAGTGCTTAATAGCCAAGACAAAAAGAAGAAATGATCCAACAAGCATGATTTTAAAATTGATTTTTGAGTTACAATATAAGAAAAGGTGCTTTTATAGCAAAACTTGCCTCAAAATTTGAGTTTACTCTACTGTTGGTCACTGCTTGAGTTTCAGCTAAACCAAGCAAGTTAATTTATTATTTTTAGAAAATGTGAATTTAAACGTGTCAAGACGATAATAGAAAAGACTATTAGACAGATACCTTTCATTAACCAAGCAGAAAGTTTCTTATCTACCTACTACCCACACTATTGGTATGACTGCCAAAATTGAAGACCCAATATTCTTCTCAGGCTCAAAACTGCATTGCAAGGATATGATAAAGAGTGTTCTTTTCATATGTATAAATGTATACTAAAGCAAAAATGAAAATTAAAATGCCATACCTTGAATTTCTCTAGAACTCCTTGCCTATTAAAACACTCACACGTGTTAAATCATTCTTCTGTAATATCCTCAGGTCCAGAAGCAACATTCAAAAATTATCCTCAGCAGTCCATTTGGTAGTATGAACGTTTGCTTCACCATGGCATTTTAAAGCATCATATTCTAGAAAATTCATAGAAGGAACTCTATCATAACTGAATACCATTGTGTCTTTAACAAAGACTTTTTTCTAGAAATGGAACATTGCAAAATTGCACATTTATCTTTTTTAGGCAAAACTAGCGAGGTTGTGAGCTGTGACACTAGGTTTTCCATTGTAGTTTTCAAGAATTGGTATTAAATTCTATATCAAGTCTTTCTCCTTATTTTGATACCATTCTCCTTCTAGGTCATAGCGTCAGTCCCTACCTTCCTATGCTGCTTTCCACTTTTTCTACAAATACGTTTCTGGCACCAGGGATTCTCAGCAAGATTAATACGACTTTCCGATTTAATATAAATCTTTTGATTTGCTGCTGAATGGACTGTTCTTCAGCATTGCTCTCCAACTTCAAGGGACAATGTTGTTTATCATCTGTTCCTGAAAGCAGTCGACCACATCTGGATATTATAGTACTTTGAATTCAGAAACCATGAAATATAAATGTGCTACTATCAGCAGTGAGCACAAATCAAATGAATCACGTTGGTTAGACATCCAAAGTGGTCTACATTTCCTTTACATTTCTGATATGTTAGTTAAAAATAAAAGGCCGTTAACGTCGGAGGTAGGGATATTTTTGGCAATCAGGCTTCAAGCAGAGTAAACTCAGGAGACATAATTAAGGATTTCTAATATTTCATGTTTGTACTCTTCCCCCAGGGTTTTTAAAGACTGGAATTTCAGCTAGTCTGTGCTACACGCCACAGCAAAATGTAAGGCAGCTTGCCAAATGCTCATCACCCAAATGTGTCCCTAGATATTAAATTGAAGTCAAATTTTATGAGAGTGTCACCCGACAGGATTTAGGTCTGTTTGTTTACCTTTCCCATCTTCTATTTCCTGTAATAGCGTATATGAAAGATCGTCCAGAGCAAAGTTATGATGTGGACATGACTTTGCTCTAGTAACAACTCACTAAGCACAGCAACTTGCAGTCAGAAGCAACATGCGGGTAAGGAATAATTAGGTGAATTCGCTTATCCAAGCCACAGACTGATTCTGAACGCAGCTCTGAAAAAGGAGTTCCAAAAAGTATTTCATATATTCATTCACTCATTTATCTGTTCATTCACTCATTTCAAGAAGTGCCTGCTGCTATTTTGTGTTCTAAAAATTTTCAAAGAGCTTGTCATCATAGACCTTATATTATGAATTACAAGCGAGGCAAGCAATCACCGCTAGACAAGTTTTCAATAATAGCCGCATTCTAGGGGTGCCTGGCTGGCTCAGTCAGTTGAACGTCTGACTCTTGATTTTGGCTGTGGTCATAATCTCACATTGGTGAAATCCAGCTCCGTGCTGGGCTCTGTGCTGATGGTGCAGAGCCTGCTTGGGATTCTCTCTCTCCTTCTCTCTCTGCCCCTCCCCAGCTCACATCCCCCCCCCCCCCCCCACACACACACACTCTCTCTCTCTTTATCTCTCAAAGTAAATAAATAAACTTAAAAAAAAAATAACAGCATCCTTTTTACAAGCTTACAGAATCCAATGAGACTCTTTTGGGGGACTATAAACGTATCAGTGTATAAATTAATTTACTCACTCAAAAAATACTAAATGAGTGCCTGTCATGTGACACTTTGCTAGACACTGGGGAATAAAGCTGTGAATGAAATGAACACGAGTATCTACCCTTCTGGAACTTACACTCTGGTGGAGAGAGAGGGCAGACACACAGTCAGTTATTTTCATTTTATTTTCTTGTTTTTTGGTTTTTGTTTATTTGTGTTTTTAGATAGTGTTAAGTGCAAAGAAAAAGAATGGAGCAAGAGAAAGGGGATGTGGAGTGTCAGGAGGGAGTGATTTTAGATAGACTGGCCGGAGAGGGCTCACTGAGAACATGACATGGGGGCGCATGTAAATATATTCTAGAGTAAGCAATTTTAGTTTCCTTTTCATCCTCAAAGAGAATGGGTTTCTCACAAGGGGACATGTGTGGTGTTGACTGGGGACACCAAAGGCACAGGAGGCCACCTGCCAGCTCAGTCAAAGGATGCTACAGCAGGACCGTCTCCAAATAGCCACAGTGATATGAAAACAGACCAGTTTTTACCTGAGGATAAAATACTTTAAAGCCTCACTAACTGGAACTTCTAGAAAACTTCTAGGATTATGCTGCTTAAACTAATCCCGAAGTGACATTCAGTACACAAACTGTATCAATAACTCTTTCTTCCACCGACATATTTGATTAGTGTTCTGTCTTTAAGCCACCTTCCCATTACTCTCAAGTTGCTTTTCTTAAAGAACCCATCCATTATCCAGGATGCTCTATGTTGTTCACTTAAGCCCTAGGGCATTTTTATTTCTGAAGCAGGAGAGCAGGCGTTGTTCTAAACTGACATCGTAATTGCTTAAACTGAGCGGTAGCACCCTCTGGGACCTTCAAAAAGCCACACACATACACACTGTGATTCTGTGGGGCAGCAAAACAGACATTAGAGAATCTACATAACACCCAGAGATGCAACCTTATCGTAGATACTGCATTAGCGTAGACAACGGAGACACCAAGATTTTTGCCCCGAATGCACATTGAACTCTCTAGCCTGAACAAACGACCTCCTAAAATTAGTAAGAGCGTAGTCCACGCTCTTATTGTTCAATTTTACAAACCATTTCTTGAGTAACTCTTGCACTTGGGAAATGTGTTCTACCTTCCCTTTTCAGGCCTTTATTAGTACTTCAGATTTGATGACTGATGCAGTTTCTCTGAACATTAAATCCTGGAAATAATCCACTATTGCTCTTTCTACTTCTGTAGATCATTTTCCCTGGTCAAAATAGACCAACTGTCTAGCATGCATTCAGTGAACAAGTAGACGGTGAGGACTTACCATGAGCCAGGCACTCATCTAAATGCCCAGAAGATCATGGAAAATGAGACAGGTGAGGACCGTACTCTTGTGGAGCTAACATTCTAATGGGGGGAGAGATTCAGTAAGCAAGGAATGTAAATGTACACATGATTTTAAGTAGTTATATGGTCCAAAATGAAAATCAAAGGAGATGTGGGAAGAAATGACTGACAGGTGTCTCTAAGGAAATTTTTTGAATAGGAGACATTTGAATGAGTCTTTTTTTCTCTCACCTTCCCTCTTGTTAACCCCTTATAATCACACCTCTCCTCACCCCTAATCCCTTATAACCATACCTCTCCTCACGCCTAATCCCTGGAATTAGTTAATACTTCTCTGTCAATATGGTTTGGGGTTTTTGAAATGTGACATAAATGGAATCATAGAGTATGTAATCTTTTGAGATTGGCTTCTTTTACTGAGTGTGTATGAGATTCATCTAGGATGAGACGTGATCACTAGCTCATTCCTTTTTATTGTGAGTAGTGTTCCATTGTACGAATGTACCATGGCTTGTTTATACATTTACAATTTGAAAGAAATTTGGGCTGCTTCTGATTCCGGAGATTTAAACAAGAGCTGCTATACATATAGCAAATTGGTATAAACATAAATTTTCAGTTTCCTAGGGCTTAAATGCTTGAGACTAGAATTACTAGGTCACATGACATACGTAGTATTTACATGGTAAGAAACTGCCAAACTGTTTTTCTAGAATGGCCATGCCATTTTTCATTCCCAGCAGCAATATGTGAGAGTTCCAGAAGCTCTACATCCTTGACAGCACTTGATGTTGTGAGTGTATTTAATTTTAGACCCTCTAATAGATATGTGGTAGTGCCTCCTGATGGCCTTAATTTGAATTTTCCTATTGGCTAATGATGTTAAACACTTATATTTACTTGCTGCCCACATATCCTCTTTGGTAACCTATTTGTTCAAGTCTTGCATCATTTTTCAATTGAGTTGTTTGTTTTTCTTACTGTTTTGTTTTGAGAGTTTGGTACATATTGGAGTTAAGACCTGAGTCTTGAGGTGCAGTGACCAGCCCACCTGTCCGGCTTGGTGCAAGCTTTTCAAAAGGAACACAAATAGAGGAACCAATAGAGACACAGATATGGATACAGAAAGATATAATTCCTGTTTTATATATATTCATCTCACTGGAAATGAGAGACACTAAATATAGATATTATAGCAGTGAAAATATTGAAGAAGGAAATTTTTTCAGTATGATGTAGTTTGTTCATAATTAGAATAATAAAATACAATGGGGGCGCCGGGTGGCTCAGTCGGTTGGGCGTCTGACTTCAGCCCAGGTCACGATCTTGCAGTTCGTGAGCTCGAGCCCCACGTCAGGCTCTGTGCTGACAGCTCGGAGCCTGGAGCCTGCTTTGGATTCTGTGTCTCCCTCTCTCTCTGCCTCTCCCCCACTCACTCTGTCTCTCTCAAAAATAAACATTAAAAAATTAAAAAAAAAATAAAACTAAATAAATAAATAAAATAAAATACAATGAATTACAAGGATAAAGAGTAATAAGGGAGAAGGTGCCCCATTTCTCATTTTTAAAATACAATCATAATATGGAGTCATTATAGCAAATCTGAAAGGAGAAAAAAATATATGTTTAAAATTCATATCCAGGAACAAACACTGAGACTATTTTGATGACTTCTATCAAGGTTTTTCAATTCTGGTTGTATTTTTTTTTTTTTTTTTTTTGCATAGCTATATTAAAATAGATTTTGTGGGGCGCCTGGGTGGCTCAGTAGGTTAAGCCTCCAACTTCAGCTCAGGTCACGATCTCGCGGTCGGTGAGTTCGAGCCCCGCGTCGGGCTCTGGGCTGATGGCTCAGAGCCTGGGGCCTGCTTCCGATTCTGTGTCTCCCTCTCTCTCTGCCCCTCCCGCGTTCATGCTCTGTCTCTCTCTGTCTCAAAAATAAATAAATGTTAAAAAAAAATAAAATAAATAAAAAAAATAGATTTTGCAAAGTTATATAAGATTTTTAATATCTGATTTTATCTCATTATAAAGGAAGTACATATTTTCAGCTGTGAAACATAAAATTTGAAAAAAGTAAAATTTTTAAAATTCAGAAAAACACCACTCAAAGATTTCAGTGATAGCAATTTTCTTATTTCCTTATGGCATTTTACATGTGTGTGTTTTTTCCACCTATTTGGTATCATGCAGCCATATACTGATTTTAGACAGAGCTACCACAAGAATATGCAAATATTTTTGTTGGATCATGAAGAGCTTGGTAAGAGAGAATTAATGCTATTGGGTATTTTGTTAGTTTCTACCCTTAAGATCTTCTATAGAAAATAGAAAAAAAGAAAATAATACTCAAGTTGCATGGAAAGGGGTATAAATGTGGGGTTGTAGGCACTTCTACTGCTGTTAGACTTGGGAGAGCTAAACAAATATTTTCTGTTCTCTGCTTCCAGGTACATGGTACATTCACACTTCTTTTTCTCCTTCCCTTGTTCCGGTTTCATCACTAGTTCTAGCCAACAAGTTATGAACGGAAGTGTGCAGTCACTTCTGAGAGCAACCCATTTAGCTGCCTTCCAAACTTCTTCCCCACAGGGTCTGGTGTGCAGTCCTCCAGGCAGTGGCCCTCTGACAGCGTGGCTCCTTGGAATACTGACTGCTGATGTGCTGTGACAAGCACGGTGGTGGTATTAGTGAGAAACAAACCTTTCTTGTTTGAAGTCACTGAGATTTTTGGCCATGTCTGGACTGCAGCATCACCCTGCCTATTCTAACCAATACAGATATTGGTGCTTTAGTCCAAGAGTTGCCGTAAAAATAATATAAAATATATGGCATTGGCTTTGGGCTAGGAAGCATGTTGTGAGAAAGACCGGAATGATGATACTTTATGTTAAGAAATGGCAAAATGCTGGGCAGAACAATCCTCTCTAGTCTGTGGGGTGCTGGAGCTTTCTTGTGCCCAAGAGAACTACTTGTGAGTATCTCTTTCCAACTCCAGGTTTCATGATGCTATGTTGGTAACTTGAATCTTCCATGGTGGGAGAATTATACCAATGGAACTGGGAAGCACTACAAATCACAGCTTTTTTTTTTTCCCTGAAGAGCTGGATATGAAACTTATACCACCGTAACATTGAATGCAACAATTGATAAGACAGACCATGCACCTAATGAAACTGTATTTCCCTGGAGAGATTGGAATACTATCAGTGTGTCCCAGTCGACGTGCGCTGCACTTTGCAAAACAAAAAGGTAAAATAAAGGGGTAGTCTCAGAAAAGAGCTAGTCCAGGCATAAGCAGGAATAGCAGAGAATAGAGTTTATACATTCAGGGACTCAGAGCTGGAAGAAGCAAGTATTTCTCGATCACAAATAGGAAAAAATAAACTTTGTCTAAGAGCAAGTATTAATTCAAGAATGTGTCTTTAAACGTATTGTTAAAATCTCTGAATAGATTGAGATGAAACCAATAAAATCCCTTCACTTTGTCAAAATTGTTCAAGGAGAAAAAAATTTCAAGCGTGGCTATTATATATCCATATGTATATCTGTATCTATATCTATATCATATATATACATACACATATATGCACACAGAGAATGCCAAATATATATATATATATATATATATATATAGAGAGAGAGAGAGAGAGAGAGAGAGAGAGAGAGAGAATGTCAAATATAATGAGTGGAATCAAATAAATAAGAAGACTAAGTTTTAAAAACACCTATAATGTAAAATAAGTCAGGAGTCTATGAGGGAGGAGGACAGCAGAGAATGGGGAAGAAATTACTGAATCTTTGAGACTTAAAATCACACGTGGAGTCCTAACCTTTGCAAAGCAAGCAGACTGATAAGCAGCTCAAGAAGAAAGCATATTCTCTAATCCTCAGGTTTAGATGGAGTCATATTGGATAATGGGAAAGGCAGAAGCTCAGACAGGGTAGAGCTAAGGGCCTAGAGACGAATGGACAAGGGAGCCCCTCCTGGGAACCAGAATCAGGACTAATGCAAAGAATAGTCTACATCTCCAGGATAACAGGCCCTTGCAAATTCTGCCTGGTAGAATTTCAGAATTGCTGTGAATCAATGACTTCTGTGACTCTTCCTTTCCTTCCATTTCCAAACAAGAATGTTTCCTCTAGTCGTCCTGCTCAATCATAGTACATTAGGTTGGGGAAAACAGATAACTAATCTTCTCAGTGCTAGGTATCTATGGATCAAAAGGAGCCACAGCTGGACCCAATGAAGAAATCACTGTGGCTCTCCCTCCACCCCACAATTTAGAAACCACAGTGAATCATGCAAAGAACTTAGAAAACGACTTGATGTTATGACTGGATAGAACTTTTCAATTTTTTCCCATGGGGAAAGAGAGAATATATGTTGCTTGTAGGAAAGAATGAGCCAAGTATTTGTGACCAAATAGGTAGAATGTGATTGTCTTCAGTAATGTCCACTACAAACTTCTAATCTCTCACCTTCCAATCACAAGTAGGAATATACTCCTAGCCTCCTTCTGGTTGGTTGGGGTTATTAAATTCCATCTGGCAAATGATTTGTGAATAGAAGTAACACGAATCATTATGAGCCAGAACATTTAACTTCTAAGGCATGACCATCCAATGGTCATTTTTCTCCCTCTTCCAAGATGACTGCCCTGACAGCCTACATCCTGGAATGAGGTCATGCAGAGATAGCTCTCCTCGCCCACCCAAGATGGGCACGTGGCATGAGTGAGAAATTTTATAATTTTAAGCCCCTAAAAGTTAGGGATCATTTAAGACTTCAGGCCTAAATTAACATTTCCTTACTGATACATTTTGATTTAAATTCTCCTCTCATCGTATCCCAAGTTTGTGAAACTTTAGTTATTTTAACAAACATTGCTTTATGAGATTATCATCGGGCAAGTGAAGCAATTCCACTTAAACTCTGTGGTAACGGATACAGCGCAAGAAATATTTTTCCTTATGTTAGGAAATGTAAGGAGGCAGAAGAGGATGAGCAGAATGAAACCCAGGAGGCTGAGCTTTACCCACAGAGATGATACTAAGATGCTTTCTTGCAATACCTTCTTGGATCACCCACCTCTATTTTCATCTCATTTTATTGTGTTAATTGTGCTCTTCCTGACTACTCTGTGTCAAGTATTACACACTGGAGAACAAGCATTTTATTCTTTTATTGCCAATAGTAGATTATTTTAAAAGGCACGCTCTTTCTAAATTTCGGTGTGTTTTTCCTTTCTTTTGCTTTGTAATATTTACATGTAAGCACCACATGCTATTTCTTTTTCTCTTGTCTTATTCAAGTAAGAAATCATTGACTATAGAACAAAATCTATAGATGTCACTGGATTGACTCACTGTCCGTCTGTGAGTTCTTTGGTCAAATTGCCTTCTCAAATATTAATACTAAACATATTAATGTGCCTAAAGTGTATTTGATTTCCAGGATGGAGAATGCCTTCATCCATAGTGCTGTTTGTTTTAATAAACACAAGATAGAACTTCAGATAATCCCACAGCTTGATGCTCTAATATTCTGAAGGAGTGCAATTCATGAAAAGCTATAATCTCCAGACTGCACCATTTCCAACCAGTTTCTATTCCCAGACACAACCTTTGACTTGTGCACACTACACTTCCATGATACCATACCTAGTTTCTCCTACACTTTGCCTGTTGTCTTCTTGAAGTTGTAGTCATTTATTTATTTATTTATTTGTGTATTTATTTATTCTTTTTAAGTTGGCTCCATGCCCAACATGGGGCTAGAACTCACGACCCTGAGATAGAGTGCCATGCTCTATTGGCTAAGCCAACCAGGTGCCCCTGGAAGTCGTAGTGTTATTAAACAGGTAGAACACGGTGCATTTGAATCCAGAACTATGAATAAATCAGAACACTGACAGTCTCACATATGAAACCTTGAGAATAGAGGGGGTTTGCTTAGTTTTCTGGTGGGGACAAGTCCAGGATCTCTACCCAGACATCAAGGTGAGGAAAGAGTATCTTCTAACGATCTTCTGTATAGGTAGGGTTGCCATGTTTTATGAGGCAAAGCATGCAACAGGCAAAGTTATCTCAATCCAGTTTTATGAGAGTCACTGTTGGTTGTTCATGCAATAGCCGTTTGCCCATTCTTCATTGCTAAAAGAACCATGATTACATGTGCATGCATGTGTGCCTGCGTGTGAAAGTATGCAATTCTATTTACCTTTGAAAATGAATGAGCTAGGGAGTGCTCATGTGACCCAGTTCCAGATAATGATGTAAAGGGAACTTTCCCAAAGGCTGGTTGGGGTGGGGGTAGGGAGTGATCTTTCCTCCCCAATAAAAGAAAAGCAGGTAAGGAAACACTTTATGTTTGTCCCTCCCCTCTTCCTCTTGCTTGGAATACTGTTGTGTTGGAACGTAATATCTAGAGCTGTGGAAGTGATCCTGGAACAATGAGATGAAAACTTAAGGACAAAATGCCAACACATTGAAAACAGCAGTGAGAAACCAAGCCTGGTTTCTTGGCGTTGATATTAGGCAACTGAAGTATACAGGGAGCACCTAACTTCAGGCCATTTAAGTAAATAGTAAATGTCCTTATGTTTCAATCACTGTTAGAGGATTCTCTTATTTGTAATGATATCTACCTGATAAAAGCACAATTAACCACTTCAAGTAGTTTTTTCTTCCAGATTTGGCCTTTTTTTTTCTGTGAGTCTGCACCTTCAATGTTGCTGTAAGATTTCATCTTTTTTCCTTTACTTTCTTAAATATTTTCAGTGGAAATTTAGAAAAGTCTACACTAAGGGTGACTAGCAAATTCCCACACTAAATGAAAACTCCACTATTCACCTTTTGATGACTTTATTTCACTTTTGAAAAGATCTGAGAGTCTCTGGAATGAGGCACCTCCCAACTCTCCCCCCTCCCCCACCCCACCAACACACACTCTGTCTCTCTTCCTTCTCTACAGTCCAGGACTCAAATAATCATATTGTCTTTCATGTGACTAGTGCCTTACAAACAGATTTAACATGCATTAATGCATTTGATCCTCAACTCACATCAATTCAACAAATATTTATTGTATACTTAATAAGCTCAAGGCCCTGGGCTAAGTACTGTGATGAATGCAAAGATGAGAAACAGTTTCTGCTTCCATATAGCCCACAAGCTAATTGAATTGATGATATATGTACACCTAGCTCTAATATAATTATGACTGTGATATGTGTAATTTGAAACATAAGCGATGTGCTTTCAAAACAGAAAGAATTCATGAATTCTCCACAGGGGAAAATCATTGAGCTCATAGCACCAAAGGACATGGCATCCAGACAGTAGCTTGTCCTCTTTAAGCTAGAACTAAAAATGTGTATTTATTGTCAAGCTGTAGTGAACGAGGTACGAGAAATAGAAGAGATATTTCACACAGCACACACCTGAATCCAACTTCTATTAGTTATTGGCTAGGTGATTTGGCACAAGTTCTGTGACCTCCGTAAATGTCTGATTGTTCATCTGTCACAAGTTGCTGACAAAAGCTACATTTTAGGGTTTGTTGCAGGGTTTTAAATAAGAGACATAGCGTGCTAGTATAGAGTTTGTTTTATGTTGGCTTTCTAAAAATCATTTATTGTGTTGCTATTATTATCCTTCACAATATCAAAATTGGAATGAAGATTCGGTACAGCCAAGGACAGCATGCAATGGGTACAAATGGGTCTGAAATGTGAGTTTTTAGACAGCAATGAGGGATGAAAGTGCAAAAATAAAATAAAATAAAAAATAAAATAAAATTTAAAAAATGGGCAGGAGAACATTTTACCTTTTTCTGGTTATATATACATTCTCTATATCACTTGGCAGGAAACCATTTATTCAACCAAGAAGAAGTGGCATCTTATAATACCACCAACATAGGTGGCTCTAGAACCTTCCTTCAATTCTAGGAATTGAACCTGTCATGATTAGGAAATCATCATAATAATCACCTCTTATGATTAGGAAATTAGGGGGCCAAACTTTATGAAGCATGTGTTACAGTAGATTTTATTGTTATTTAAGTATGGTAAAGCTAACAGATCACAGACAATTGCCACTCAAAAGATAGTCTATTGCTGTCAGTTTCCAAGAAGACACAGCATGCCACACCAAGCAGGGACACATGGAGAAGGACCAGGGTCGATCAAGAGATAGAGGGGAAAGGGAGATGCTGTGGGCAAGCACCTTTACTGCACTCTCCACGGGAAAGAACAAGCAAGGCAGGGTAAATAGACTTAGACTTGGCTCCTCTGAATAGTTCCAGCAGGCTGTGAGGCCTAGGGGTTGTCCCTACCAACATGGTGGCTGATGGCAAGTGGATAGTGGCTCAGGGTGTGAGAGCTACATAAAAAGGTGGTTGGGGTGTGGGTTCTAGATTGGTTTACATATGTAAAGCATGCTCCCAGGCCAGTGGTTTACTACCTCTAAAAATAGGCTAACCGTAGAAGGAGCTGTCCCTCCGGGGTCAACAAAGCCCCAGACATAAAAACATGAAAATACAGAAAACAAAAGATACAGTTAATATAGGATGTGAAAAGTAAAAAGAACTAGAGTGCGGGTGTGGGTCATCTCAGATCTTTGCAATTCCAAGAATAAAATGCTTGTCATATGGCCCAGAGCACTCTTTTCAGTACTGAGGCTTATTTCCTGGTTCTCTGCTGTGTTTCACATGGTAGAAGTTGTTGCTTAAGTGAGGTATTTTAACTGATGTCATGTGTCACTGAAAACATCCTTCATTCACTTCCAAACTCAGTCCAAATATCCTCACTTGAAATGCTCAGTGCTCAGTTGGTATGAGTAAACTTCCTAATTTTAAATACTTAGGTTATCCCCAGAGTTAAAAAAAGAAAAAGAAAAACAATATTTTTGTTTGTTTTACTTGATTTTGAGCTCATAAGACTACTTTTGTTTCGATTGATTTAAGCAAACGATTGCTTTTATACCTAAAATCTTTTTATCTAAAATTCTTGCAGAAGGTCATCCTGGGCTTTAAGTCATTTAGTAGCTTCTTCTTCTATCACTTAGCTTAGGAAGAAAGAGGTCCTCATTATATCTACAGATGACATAACCACAAGGGGTGGAAGAGAAGGTGAGTCACTCACCCTGAGAAGATAAAATTAGATTCCCAATGATCCTGGCAACAAGAGTCAGAAATAAAAGTAGTTACTTTCAACTAGCACAAAAGCGCATTTTGACATGAGACGCAAAGTGCAAAAATTCAAGAAAGAGTTGAGATTATGGAGCTACAAAAGGAGAGCCACAGACATAGTTGACCTCAAGCTAAACAGGTGTCAGGAATGGTTTTGTTATTAGTGAAAAAAAGAAGTGTATTCTTGGGATGCATAAACAAGAGAAGCAGTAACATAAAGAATTCATGCTGTGTTTCGGAGCTATGTAAATACATTACTTCAAGGAAGATGTGTAAAATTTGGAGATGATTCAAAACGGAGTAACTATAATTTGGGGAAAGTTTCAAGAAAAGCATAATAATGTAACCTTGGGACCAGAAAGTTAATTGGGACTCTTAGGTGTCAACGTCATGTACACCCAAAAGAGGAAATTGCCCACATGGTGTGAAAGTGCTGTTGCCTAAAAATATCTTCTGCCAAGGTGCCACAATAATGAAATTCTACCACCAGAAAATTATTCATAGAATCACAAAAGAGTTCATTGAAATCAAACCAATACCGTATACGTGTATATATTAGACACTAACCTAAAAGTAACCAGTCTGTGATTAACTACTTCTAACGACAGAGTATTTACTAATGAAGATGACCCTTCTCACCCACTGATCACCTTCTGTGGGCTACAAATTATGTTAAGAGTTTTTAAAACATAACATTCAATTCTATTTTTCAACGGGGAAAGGGGAGCCTAACATGGTTAAGGCACTTGCCTAATATTTTACGAGTGGTAGACAGGTAATTCAAAGCGTGCAGTCTGATTTCAGAGTCCCTGCTCTAGTTGACCACTAGACTAAGTAGCTTCCCATCCAATAAATAAGGAAACCTAGACTCTGAGAAGCGAGACCACCTTTCAGTGTCACATGTTGGTTAAGCCCAGAGCTTGGCTCTGAACACAGGTCTGTCTGACTCCAAAGTCTCAGTATTGTCCCCATCATGCCACAGTGCTTTCTCACTGACAATCTTTCTCATCACACTATCCTTCAAGCTTCTATTGTACAGAATTGTTATAAATTGAAGAGCATGGCAGGCTCCTAATAAATATTCATTGAACAAATATAATTGAATTTATGCAATAGCAAGTTGCATTATAAAAGAATTACAATGTGAAAGCTATAGAAATCAAGTTCCATGAAGAGAAACAAATCTATCTAAAGAAATAAATGCTCCCTTTGCCACAGTTTGGTTCCCAGAAAAGGTAACCAATTCCAAGTCCTTTACAGCTACCTCTGTAACCTTGCAGGGATTTCTTCTAAACCGGGCCACTGTGTCATAGCCAACTCATTTATTATTTGGTCTTTGTTATGATAAGGAGATAGCAGGGACTCAAACCCCTGTCCACTAAGAAATGGATAGAGATAGCCTAGTCCCTGCACCTTTACCAGAAAATTGCTATCAACAGTAAATTTCACTCACTGTTAAACTGGAGTCTGACTGGGGTCTGAGTAATGAAGACCTTGAACACTTATCAACCATTTGATTCACCTCTGAGCCTGACTTTAAATATTCTGAACCAAGATAACCATGTTTCAACATTTGGTGAAATACTCCCTTCAAGAAGAAATGTGAGTCAGGGAACACTCGACGAGTCCTAAAGGAAGATGAAGTGGACTGTGAAATTCTCAAATATAATTATAAACTTAATAGTGTGTGTATTCAGTTCTGATTGGTGTATAATCACTTAACTAATAGAAAGAAACTAATTTGCTATTACAGCTGTTTTGAAATTACATTTAAAGGCAGAATCACGGTACACTGGGAATTGCAGCCAGAGAACCACTGACTAAATTTTAGCTTAAAAAAATTTTTTTCTCTCTCATTTCTCCATTAATAATTGCTACAAACAGTAACTAAAAATAGAATTAGCATTGAAGTCTTGCAGGAGCAATGACTAAATGAATTCATCAGCACGTTTTCACAAGCCTGTTTCAGAGATCAGAGGTTAGGGGACCATTTACTAAGCTTTGATGACAACTAGTTTGTGGAATTACTTTCTACTGGAACCTAAATGCTGAAAACCCTCATCAGAAATGACCCAAAGAATTGGAAATGCTGACGAAATTATTTCATATTCAATTTATCTTTTGACAAGATCAGATCTGTTCAGGAGTCCTCGTATTCTTTTGAGAACAAAACATCAGCTCACAACCTTGACAAATTAAGGGATTGTGACAAGCAGTATTAACAGAGTATCAGACACTCATTATTCGATGTAGATTAATAGGTGCAGATTTAAGTTAGCAGTAATGATTCATATCTATATGGATTAGATAATATCTTTATGTGAATCTGTATTCTAAAGTAAGGTTAGTCAACTTTAGCACTATTGACCTTCTGGACCAAATTCTTTTTTGTGAGGGGCTGTCCAGTGCACAGCTGGATTTGTAGCAGTATCTCTGATCTCTGTGGTACACACACCGCTGCCACCAGTTGTGACAACCAAGAATGTCTCCAGATAGTTCCAAATGTCCCTTGGGAAGCAAACGAGTCCCTAGTTGAGAACCAATGACATAAAGCGAGAGCAGCAGCATATATAAGTTAAACAGGTAGCATTACCACCTTATAGCACATAAGGACAAATTTCAGGAACGACTGTAAACCATAAAATGGTTTAATTTCTCAGGAGAAAAAGATGACCAGTTATTATTAGTATTAGACCTTGAGAGTCTCAGGAATCTATTTATAGACAACGCTAACAACTTAAAAAAAAAAAAAGGCTAAAATAATCTAAGAGTATACTTACTAGTCCAGCAGTTAAGGGACAGCCCAGAACATAGGGGGCAGAGAATGGTGCTTACCTAGTGATATCTGGTTGAAAACAAGCTGAGCTGGCCTACTGAATACATGTCCCCTTACCTCCGTACCCAACGACTAATTGATGACTGAAGTCAACACTTTCTATTTTTAACTTTAGGCGAAGAAAATGTTAATCACATCATTTCTTCATTTTACAACACATAATCTATTTCCTTAGACCAGGCAAAGTGTGTGCTGCTGAATGCAGAAGATAAAGCTGACTCTTATGACCTTGAAGTACTGTTCCTTAACTGAGTCCTTCCCCCCATCCTTTAAAAATAGATCAGTAGGACCAGCATGTACCTTTCCCCTTAGTAGTGATCCTATATGCTGGTTTTAAGACCATTTTGATAATATCTCTAAGGTGTTTTGAGATATTCACCGATAAAAGCAAAAATAAACTGTAATATAAGATGATCAAATTATTCCACTATGTAGACTGTTTGGAAAATTCATTATGAGTCAGTAAGATGTGGCTAGTTTTGCTGGAGTTCATGGTGTTAATTCAGTGCCTTCTAATCAACCAACCAAAGACATAGGGCGGAGAAAATACATTTGCCCTGGAAGTAAACAAACCTGGTGACATTGCTCATTCTACCACTGGCTGCCTGCGTGAACGGTTATCAGCTCTTGGCCTTCACTTCCTCCTGGGTATAATGAAATGGGCACAATCAGTGATTTCTAAAGTGGTCTCAAACTCTAAAAGTCTTTGATTCTTTGTATTTACTTCCTTCATACATATATGTTCAATACTGTTTTGAGTGGGGATGGGGAGATGAAGAAAACAGCACTGCCTCTCAAGTATCTGGGAATCTTTTCTGAGACAAATTCAGTGACACAGAAAATAATATGAGAGCATATAGCTCTTCTTTTAAATGGAGACCACTGAGTGTAGCAAGAATTCAGAGAAAAGAGACACTGAAGGGTGGGGTCATTTCCATGGCTCTCAGAAACCATGTTGAAGCTGGCAATAAGGAGATTGGAAGGGACTCTGAAAGCTTGAAGTCCTAGAACTGAAAGGGTTCTCCAAGTCCATTGGTCAAACGACACAAGAGGAAACAGAGTCTCAGAGCCATAGGTTGATTCACTCAAAGCTTACAGCTCTTAGCAGCACAGCTAAAACCAAGATCTCTGTTCTTATACTTCCCTTGGTTTTTTTCCCTGAAATTTATTCCAAATTAAAAAGCTATATCTTTTATGAATTTCTTGATCTAATTTTCCAGGAGCATCTATGTCCTCATAATTGGTACCTAGGAAGAGGCACAGGAAGAGGTGAAATATCTCTTCGAAAGAAAACATAGTTAAAAACTAACGCCATATGCTATTCCAATAAAAAGCCTGAAGACTTAGTCATTCCTAATTCAGTACCCTAGTCACTGATTTTCTCTATGGAACTGAGCAAAAAATAATCTTCATCTTCTGCTTTCTGCCTATTTCCCAGGGTTGCAAAGATGAAGAAATAGACAATCAAATCAAGCAAGAAAGTATTCATATATCATGAGAGGTAAATTAAATGTGTGGTTCTCCACTTGGCTGCCCTTCAGAATCCCATGTTGAGCTGAGCCACCACCCAAGACCTACAAAATGAGGAGCCTACAGCATTGGGCCAGGGCATGTGTCACTTTACAGCTTGAAAAAATGATTTTGATGCATGCCCCAGATTGGGAATCATTGGATTTGACTTTTAAAAATTCCCTTCAAATCCAAGATTCCTTGAATCTTTGTGCCTAAGTAGGCTTGAGTGGGATTTCACTGTGGTGTTAAACCTAAGCAGGAGCAAGCAATGATTGAGAACCTCACCTGGGACAGAATCCCACCTGGCTTCTGGGCGCCATTACAAAGAACTCAAGGTGGTGGAGATTATACTGAAAAGACCATGTGAACAGAACACTGTCCATTAAAGTACCTGTGCCTGCTGAGTGAATTCCCCCCCCCAAAAAATCTCTCTTTCATAGCCTTTAGGGGCAATGGGGGGAGGTCATTTGAATGGATGGAGATGTTATACCATTTGAAAGAGTTAGTCCATATCCCAAGCACCATAAGCTCCGAGATTAGAACTTTTGATGTACCCATGACTTTCCAGCCTGAAGAAGAAGGGTTAGGAGTGTTCCCTGGGTGATGGGCAGAAACTTAGAAAAAATAATTTCTTCTTTTCCCTCTGTTAGGCTCATAGAGGCTAACATAGAGGAAATATAGGGGTCTTGGAATCAGCCTGAATTTGAATCCCAAATCTACATTCTGATTTTTCCTAGATAGGTAACTGAGCAACTCACATTAACCTTATGACCCTTAGCTTTCTCATCTAGAAAGTGTTGGGGTGCCTGGGTGGCTCAGTCTGTTGAGTGTCCGACTTTGGCTCAGGTCATGATCTCACGGTTTGTGGGTTCAAGCCCCGCATTGGGCTCTGTGCTGGCAGCTCAGAGCCTGGAGCCTGCTTTGGATTCTGTGTCTCCCTCTCTCTCTGCCTCTCCCCCACGTGTGCTCTGGCTGTCTCTCTCTCAAAAATAAATAAAATGTAAAAAAAAAAAAAAAAAGGAAGAAAGAAAGAAAAAATGTTAAAAATAGTACTGGCCCTTTATTGTGATACTTTGGCAATTATGAGACATAAGACATCTTCAGTATTTGCCCAAGTAGCCATTCAATAAACGGAAGCAATTATAAGAGTACTGGTGCTATCCAGTGAGGTAAGACATTGTGGAAAGCCATGGAACAGCACACATGACAGGTGTGTAGTAGAGGCAGAAAATTCCCAAATAAAGCAGAGAAGCATTTTGTCAATCGACTTCACAGTTTGATGCCAGCCTAAAGAAAACACTATCCTTAACATTGTTCAGCAGAGAATACTTTTCTCCTCCTCCCTCTCTCTGACTTGCTCTCTCTTTCTTCATCTCCACATACACACATACACTCCTTAATAAAGAAACAAATAATGGCTCCTTCAGAGCACAACAGCAAAACTCGTGTAGCTGGCAAAAAAGCAAAGCCTTCTGCCACGAGCATTGCCAGGCAGGATGTGCTCAGAGGATGCATGACAGCAGGGTCCCCAAACAATGCTGCTTTACAAGCCAAAGTGGGGGTGACCACAAGCAGATCAAAGCAAAGGAAATGTAGCATAAAAAAGAAAGCCCAGCTTAGAGCAGAAAAAAAAAAAGTCTGGGAAATGTCCATAACACCTCTGCGGCCAACCTGGCGTGCAAAAGTCAGAAAGAGGGAGCTTTTTTGATCCAAAGTAATCAACATCCTTTGTGGGTAAGGAGGCAGGACGCCAAGCAGCCACAAGCTCTCTACACAACTGTGTGTCCATAAGTCAGAGACAAGGTGGGCAGCATGGGAAGGACTGTTGCCCACATACCCACTGCCAGCCGCAGCTTCCATTATGAGGGAGAATGCTTTGCAGCACTAAAATCCGTCTAAGACTATTGTCAGCTACCAAAATCCACAAGCAAAATGATTCGCAGGGGTACCTGGGCCAGCTGTCACCCCAGGGAAAACTTCACAGTGGAGGAAGTTTGTTTAGAAAGCCATCCGCTGCCATCTCGCATCTACATAACTTTTCTGACTTCCTCTCTCCGCTTCCCTCCACCCCAAGGGTAAGCTTTTATTGAACGTTCATTATGTGTAAGATGCTCAGGTAAGGGGATTAGGCTACGAAGATGAATAAGCCTTAGACATTGTGTTCGATATATCCGTAGCACCCACACAAATAATGACAGGACGATGTGAGAGAGGTACCAGGAGCGTGCGAACAAAGTGGGAAAGAGGAAGCTGCATCTGTCAAGGGAATCAGTCAGGTGTCATGGAGGCAGAGACGTCTGAGACAGACATTGAGGAATCAGTAAGTATTTAGGGCTGACAGTACAAAAAGCAATCCAGGCAGAAGTCCCGTCGTGGGGGATGTGCTTGGGGGAGTCACCACGTCCTGTGTGGGAGTTAGTACAGGAGAATGACAGGCCGTAATGCAAGAAAAGTAGACTGGCGGAAGGTTTCCAAAGCCCTAAATGTCCTTAAGCCCCATTGGCATTACATGCCCTCTCGGTCACTCCTACCTGCTGAGAGTCCAGCACAGGTCAGTTTCGGCTCACCCAGTGGGGCTGCCTCACCCCCTCAGCCTCTTCACCTGAACACTCCCAGCTCCGGAAAGATTCCCCCCTCCCACACACGGACTTGTCACGGACTTACTCCCTATAGCATTAGAAAAGTTAAATTTCTACTCTTCCTAGTGGGTTTGTGCATTTCATTGATTTCTTAAACAAGTTAAAACAAAATTTTAATGTTTATTTTTTGAGAGAGAGACACAGAGAGCACGAGTGGGGGAGGGGCAGAGAGAGAAGGAGACGCAGAATCCCAAGCAGGCTCCAGGCAACTGAGCCGCCAGCACAGAGCCCCACGCAGGGCTCGAACCCACTGACGGAGAGATCATGACCTGAGCGGAAGTCGGATGCTTAACCGCTTAAGAGCCACCCACGCTCTCCGTTTTGTGCATTTTATTTTTTATTTTTTTTTTTATTTTTTTATTTTTTTTATTTTTGGGACAGAGAGAGACAGAGCATGAACGGGGGAGGGGCAGAGAGAGAGGGAGACACACAGAATCGGAAATAGGGTCCAGGCTCCGAGCCATCAGCCCAGAGCCTGACGCGGGGCTCGAACTCACGGACCGCGAGATCGTGACCTGGCTGAAGTCGGACGCTTAACCGACTGCGCCACCCAGGCGCCCCATCCGTTTTGTGCATTTTAGAAGACGACTTGTACTAATGCAAATAGAAAAATGGAGGGAAACATCTTTGAGCAGAAGGATCTCTCTTGTCACTTTCCCCACGCTTTTCAGTGTCGTTCCTCATGTCCTCCTCTTACCCTATTTCCAAACTCGAAGATCAGAGGCCCCACTGCTCCTTGGCACACCGATCTTTGATTTACCTCCGTTAGAAGCCACATCAGTTCTTAGGGGAATTGTGGGAGATTTCAACCTTCCCCTGCTACGCCTTCACATAACAGATGAGGTTCCTCCGTGGAACACGTTTCCAAGTGCAGCTTCTATTTTGGCCTGAGACACAACCCAATCAACGTGAGATTTTGTGAGGCGACTGGGGTGCTACATGTAACTCCATCCATGACTCTCTCACACATGTTTTGATGAAAGCAAGCCTGTGGTTATCACAGGGACAATCTTGACTTGGCTCTGATTCATAAAAGAAGAAAATTGTTCGCGAATGTTACGTCACAACTACTATATCACATGGGGTGTAGTCCTGAATGATTTTACATGCTAATGCAACACAGCGCCCAGGTGAAGGGTCACTGGCTACATGTTGAACTGAGAAATATAAAGACACATTTCTCAGTGGTAATCCATATGTAGCTTTCCAAAGTGTCCGGCTCACTCTTAGGGAACACATTACAAATGGTTTGACCTAACTCATTATTTCACTACAGATACATCATAGAGTCCAACGAAAGTAACTCAGTGACCTTTCATTCTTTTATGAAATGCTTTTCAATTGGAAATAGACTGAGCTGGAGGTCTCAACGTGAGCAGGTGTTTGCTTCATTATAATAAGAAAAATTACATCTCATTGTACTTGGCATAGAAGCTAAGATTTTTTTTTTTTTTTGGAATGCTATAGTTAAAATAATTGTTTTTTCAAAAACAAATTAATATATGTGTGTGTACTATCTCCCTTGAACAAAACCGCAAAGGGAATGTCAGACAAGGGCTCATGTCCTGCATCAGTCAGCTCGCTGTGAGGTAAACGAACCAACATCCCTGTGGCTTGCAAGAGCAAACATTATCCTCACTCACATGTCTGTGTTTTCGGGATACACAGGGCTGCTCAGCTCTGCTCTGCATGTCCTTTCATTCAAGGGCCTCAGGTAAAGGCTAAGTCCCTCCTCGGGGGATGCTCATTTTCATGGCAGAGACTAAGAATAAGAGGCATCACATTTGAAGCTCCTGTTCGGATAGAGCGTGTGTCTCATTGGCTCATATCCCATTGGTCAAAAACAGTCACACAGACCAGCCCAACAGCAGTGGGGCAGGAAAATCTACCGTGCCCCTAACAGGAGAGGGAAATCAATATTGGAAACAATAACACAATCTATCACAGACCACCTCCTGTGGGTATTCACTGTTCCTTTCTCTGTCTCTTTCTTTCTTTTTATATTTATTTTTGAGAGAGAGAGAGAGAGAGAGACATAGACAGAACACGAGCTGGGGAGGGGCAGAGCGAGGGAGAGACAGAATCCAAAGCAGGCTCCAGGCTCTGAACTGTCAGCACAGAGCCCGACACGGGGCTTGAACTCACAAACCGCGAGATCGTGACCTGAGTCGAAGTCGGATGCTTAAGCGACTGAGCCATCTAGGCATCCCATGTTCCTTCCTTTCTCATTCAGACTTCCCCACTTTCAAGAAGTGTACCTGGAACCGCTCATCCCATTATGGTGTTGGATGCCAATTTGAAGATCTCATGCGTCTCTAAATCGGGTATAAATAATTACAATAAATGCCCCCATTCGTAAAGAGGAAGGATGAGAAGCACTTAACAATCAATCATTGATACACAGCACTTTGGAAATTCTGCTGAACAAACATTAGAGGCCCTCCTATCCTGGGGCAGGGAATGTTCCTTGAGTAAGCCCCTGTTCTGCTGTCTGCAGGTAGCTCCCCAGTCCCTCTTTCTCTGTGGGTCTTGACTCCACCCTCCAGGACATCTTCTTTTTTTTTTTTTTTTTTTTTTCTGTTATCATCCTCCCTGGTTGTATGTTGGGAGGGCATCGGGGATTGTGCCATCCTGGGGGAAGGAGCAACTTGGTCAGCCGGCTTCTTGCCCAAATTGTCTCAAAAAGTCACAAACTCTTACTTGAGGATGACAGTGCTTTGAGCAGTAGAACTTTCAAAGACTTTGTTAGCTATTGATTTATTTGATTCCATTTTTGTGCGCCAGCAGCCTATGCCAGAATTCTCTGGTGGACGTATGTTTTTCTCTAGGCTTAAGGACACTGTGGGCTTGTCAAGCTATTGCAGACTCATGCCTTCAGGAATTGTGGCCACTCTTACAATTTCTTTTCAGCCTACATCTTAATCAGTGGTGTTGAGCTGAATACATTTCTCAATTTTATCTTTTGTCACTTGAAGATTAAAAACAGCCCCATTTTTCAACTCTGAAATCCCAGAATTTAAGGCTCCCTGTTTTCTTTTTCATCCCATCCTGCAAACAGGCCAGTTATTTTCTGGATTCATTTCATTTTTAAAATATCAAGTGCAGCTAGTAACAAGTAACACACTCTAGCAATATTCCATTTAAATACCTTTCCAGCCAAAGCCACAAGTTCATCAGAAGGCTATCTGCAGTTATGGTCACTGCAGCGAACCTGTATTATTACACTGATTACCACTTTTCAGTTTCCTTCAATACTTTCTCACCACCAACAGCTTTATCCCGAAGGAATTGCCACTGATTTTTTTTTCATACAACAGCACCCTACTCCCCATCAGTTTTTATATTAGCTTCCTCGCTGCACAAAGAGCAACCCCAACACTCTGGCAGTTAATAACAACAAACACATTTCTTGCCCATGTGACATGTTAGCAAGTGCCACTTGGCTATGAATACTTTGGCACTGTTTCACATATCTTCACAGTCAGGGACCCAGGCTGAAGGGGCAACTGCTATGTGTAACGAATGCATTCTCACGACAGAAAGGAAGTACAAGAGATATCAAATCACAGTTAAGGTCTTTGTTGAAAGTAGCGTGGTTACTTCTCACATTCCATTTACCAAGTCTAGCATAATGGAGTGGGGAAGTATTTTCTGCCCATTATGAGGAAGTAGAGTAAATCTTTTCAAATAATACAACCGACCATGTACTCTACTGAGAAAGCAAACTGATAGGGGCTCCTGGGTGGCTCAGTAGGTTAAGCATCTGACTTTGGCTCAGGTCATGATCTCACAGTTTGTGGGTCCTGTGTCAAGCTCTGTGCTGACAGCTCAGAGCCTGGAGCCTGCTTCGGAGTCTGTGTCTCCCTCTCTCTCTGCCCCTTCCCACTCACACTCTGTGTGTCTCTCTCAAAAATAAATAAGTATTTTTTAAAATTGAAAAAAAAAAGAAAGAAAACTTATAAAACCTCAGAGTTAGGGATACGTTAGACCAGCTCCATGAAATCAGCGCAATGATCAGGATATTTATAAGGTCAATTATTTATTTATCATTCTGGAAAAAAAAAAGAAGAAAAAAGAAACCAATGAACTATTTGACTTTGTGCTATAAAACCTCTCACAAAGATATGGTATGAAAGTGATCAATATGCGAAATCGCTTCTATGAAAGTGAAAACATGAGAGAAGCATAAAGTTTCTTAATTGTGTGCTTTGTTTTATGAGAATAAAAACATTGATAGTGAATTACATGTTATGGATATTTGCACAGGCAACCTGGATTTGCTGAATCCTTACAGTTTACATTTGATTCAGTCAAGGACTTTACATCACAACCAACAGAAGCGTTAGGGGTAAAAAATCTGCCCAGCATTGTGGGGTTCTTCTGATTATTCTTGCACAATTCACAAACATTAAGTGCGATGTTTTCCATTTGAATGGCAGCCGTTGCCGGGCAAGGCTTCTGAGAGATAACAAAGTGAAGAGCGCCCTCTAGGGGTAAGTTGTAGGTTTTAACTTGTAAACTGAACCGTCCAAGAATTTCATTCTTCTCATTTTGCTTCTTGATCTGGACTCTGAAATTTAAAAAATAGAATCTTAGAAATATCAACAACACTCTGAAGTGCCTTCCCCCGTGTCTGAAACCTGTGTATTTTATATTGAGAAGTATCAAGCAAGTCAATACTCTTCATATAATAAAACATGTTATTTAGTCTGTTACTTTTTTATCCTTAAACTGTCACAAATATATGTTCAAATTTATTTTTAAGAAGAAATAAAAGTCTTCACCCTGGAGACGGAGCTTGAATAATCTGCAATGTAGATTTTGGTTTTATTGATTACAGGCCAGTGTAATCACTGGGAAGAAATATCTAACAAGTTTCTAACTCACGATAGTTCCAGAATGATTACACATTTTATTAATCAAGGTCACAGTCACCTCATTTTACTGGTGTCAATGAAAACCTGATGCGATGTGTTAATTAAGAATCACCATGGCAATGAAAATGGATATCTTAAACAGCGCGGTCATGGCTGCTATTTATGTGTGAGTTCCAAGTGCCCTCTGTCGGACAAACGCAGCTGCTGAGAAAGCCCTGTGTCCCACCTCTCCCCTAGAGTGCCTATTCAAGCTAAAGTTCCATTAAAAAGATGTAGGCGCTCAACCCATGCAGAGATATAGGATCAGGCTTTATATTAAAATCGTGGAGGAAAAAAATTCATTGAAGCTCTATTGTATCTGAACGACTAGTTCTCAAATACCATTCCTTTTTTTTTTAATGACCGAAATCTCATTTTAAATAGGATTGCCTCTTTGAGGAATTAGAAACGAGTAGAAAACAAGTCATGGACAACATTTGAAAACTCGAATTTTCTTTTCAGCACTTAGAGATATGTTTCTTCTTTCACCTAACTGACCTAGAATCCCATGTACGTAAGTTTATCATCCCCCAGGGCGATGAGGCCAGTTTGCTCAGCTGCGCTGTAAGTTACCAAAAAGGCAATGTGTCTACTGTGTAGTTGAAAATGCTATATTTGCAGTAACCAACTCAGAGTCTAGGATTGAGCAGAATAGTATAGTCTTGGAAGGCGAGGGTGCGATATTTTTTTGGCATCCAGGAAATACTAGGTGCCTTCGTACGGGCAGATGCTACCATTAATTCTCTTGATCAGACTTCCAGCTGTAAGACAGGGATTTTGCCCTTATGAAGCCTAGTCCACATTTCTTTTTAAAAAAATTTCCTCCTTCTCCGGTGGTCTCTCTAAGCCATTAAAGCCTTAAATGTATAACCTGGAGTTCTGGAAAATCAGTCTTCAAAAAAAAAATGAAAGAACAAGATAATTTGCACTCCTGAACTCAAGAGCAAGGCGTCTTCTGTCTGCAAATGCCTTTCTCCTGAGAATTATGAGTTTTGCCAAACCATGAGGTGATAGCCTGGCTCTTAGTAAGCCCAAAGAAATACATTTACAAAAATAAAAATTAGGGCAAGCCTCTTTCATCCATGTTTAACCATTTCATTTAGCTGCTAACATTTTTTAGCTGCTAAAATATTAGTAAAATAACCCAAAATATGATGACTATTGCTTCTCTGCAATAAAAGTCATATGGACCGAATTGTTTTTCCTAAAAAAATGTATATTGAAGTCATAATGCCCCAGTGCTTCAGAATGGGACTGTATCTGGAGATAAGGTCTTTAACTAAGTTGAGGTCATTAGGGTGTCCCCAATCCAATCTGACTGGTATATTAACAAGAAGAGGAGATTAGGACATATACACACACAGAGGGAAGACCATGTAAAGATGCACAGAGAGGACGGACGGCCATCTACAAGCCAAGGACAGAGGCCTCAGAAGAGATGTGCCCGGCAACACCTTGATCTCGGCCTTCGAGCCTCCAGAACTGTGAGAAAGTACATTTATTTTGCTTAAGCCATCCAGTCTGTGCTACTGTGTACGGCAGCCCTATCAAACTAATACAAAAAGTGAGGCTGGCATTATTTCTATGACTCCACAATATCAGAAAAGAGATTCTAGTGTTTCTTGTAGCTTTCCCCTCAATTTTTTTGCCTCACGGCTGATAGTCAGCTAATTCTGCTCCAGACAAGACAGCTACATCCAAGACAGGAAAAGAGGAGGAGACAATACTTTTCTTTTTACTAAAAAATAAAAGATGGGACTTCATTTTCTAATACAGACTCATTGCAAGTATCAGAAAACTGAGAGCCTCAAACAAGATTTATTAGCTCGAGAACTAGAAATCCAGGGGTAATGCCAACTTTAGCTATGGCTGGATTCACAGATGAAATGATATTATCTGGGGCGAGAGTCTCTCTATCTCTTAATTTCTCTTTCACCATGTCTTCTGCTCCTCGGGGCTATCCCTAGAAATTCCAGGATCTTTCCTCATGGCAACAGGTTGGCTGCCATAGGTGTAGCCTCGAGTTGTTTCAAGATCTAGTCCAGCAAGAAAGAGTTCCTGTCTCCCAACATCCCTGAGGAACATATGCTTCTTTCCTTGGCTCACCCTCCTGGCATAATTATATAAAATACATCTTCATCCTCTTGTGTTAGCATGAGCACTAGGAAGTCAGTGCTCACTTAACAATGTTGATGATGCTCAACATTGTAAAGAGTAAAGGACTACTTTTCATCAAGCACTTACTATATGCTAGACGTGGTTCATTATCTCCTTGAATCATCACAGAACCTAAGGCAACAGGAATGATTATCCTACCTCAAAAAATACTATTGAATATTGATATATTTTTATATAACCAATCTTAAGTAAATAAAGTAACTTGGTACCAATAACTGAGATTTAAAAAAAAAAAAAAAAAAAAAAAAAACAGAGCCAGAAATTTAATACATTTCTGGCTGGCTCTGGAATCTTCATCCTCCTAACCAGTTTGCTCCACTGGATTCTATATCGTTTCAAACAAAGCATGGACAGCTCTTGCTCGTCTCCATTTCAAGAACCTCTCCTGCCATGACTTCTGCCCACCTAGTTCTAGTAATTCCTGGCTACTAGAACTATACCTCTCCTCTATTCGGTTCATGAAAGGCTAATTCTTAACAAACAAACGCTTCATTCTTCCCAACCATTTTAATTTTAGGAAAGAAAGACTTCCCCTTATCCTGGTAAGGAGAATCATTTGAATTCATATAGTCACTCCATCCCTGCCCCTTCACAACCTCATCCATCTTTTGAAAATTTCTCTGATTTTTTTTTAATTAGGAAGTTTCACTTTCCTTTAAGACTCAGTCCTTAAAATAGGCTGGTGATGCAAGACATTTGCAAATAAACAGACAGCACTTATAGCAATAGATAAGGATCCGAATGAGGGCCCAATTTCACATTGCCTTCTTTGGACCAAAGATCTATTTTCAGTGTAGAGGTCAGATGTAGTCAATAGCACCTCTCTGCTTAAATCAGAAGCATGCTGGCATTATCAGCAGCAAGCAGAGTATGGTACTGAGAACAATTACAAGGAAATTTGAAAGATATGGACCCTGGCTCTTTAGCGATCACAGATCAAGAGGCTGTATAATCATATTTGACAGGTGCTTTTCTCAAGGCCACATCAGCTATGAGGGGCACAACTTGGAAATAAGATGATGTTAAAATATAATGTAGCCTCATCTGAAGATTTGAGGGAATTCTGGTCACCATATGCACTCAGTTTCCGTCTTAAGAAGAGGTGCTTTTCCTCTGACATCTTGAATAATCTCGTCACCCCAACATTATACGCACCCCGCTGTATCATATGTTTCATTTATGGAAGTGTGTCCTCCACAAGATTGGTGCTCTATAAAAACAGTGTTTACATCTTATTCATTCTTCTGTGTGCAGTGTCTGGCATACTGCCTGGTATACAGGGCTTGGTAAGTATTTGTGATTTGCAGGGGAAAATGCTTCACAGAGACTGTGGTCCACTGTCTTCTGTGAGCTCCTGTCCTTCAGCCACTGAGACGGCAGCAATAAACTCCGAGAGAATCTCCACTTCTGGTGACAAAGTTCCCTGCGCCACCAGTGGTGAAGCTCATGGATTCTCCAGGACAGATGGCAGAAGCTTCCAGCCAATCTCTCGTGGCTGGAATTTGATGCCAGGCTCCGAGATTCAATGGCTGACATGACTGACCCAGAAGAAGCTTTCTCAGGATTAAATTATCATTTGCTGCTTTGGGATTGTGTTTATTTTTTAATTGTTAATTAGTCTCACACCCTAGCCGTCCACCAAATGAGAAAGGCGGCTCTGTCCTCCTTCTCTTACCTTGTACTCTGCTTGATACATACCACATGAAGTCCTTTCCACAAACCCACTCCAGCTTGCAAATCTCTCTTCTCCTCCATTTGAGTCATTTGCCACCTCTCATCAGTTCCACTGGCAGAATTTGACTTGAGGCTCATACTTCACACTGAATGATTTACTAGAAACAGAGGCACAGACAGGATGCTGGTAATATAAGAAAATGATCAATTGTGGCACGGCATCCTGAAGCCTGGGTGGTAGGAGCTATAGGAACGTATTAGAATGCTATAAAGTGTCCCTGAGATTCTCAGCTCCTTCAGGGCGGAGACTGTCTTGTTCACTGCCTTAGCACCCAGAACAATGCTTGGCACTCAGTAGACACTCAATAAATACCTCCTAAATAAATGAATAAAGACTTGAACACTGCCGGGCAGCAAAAGTTCATTATTTACCAAGTGCACTTGAGGAAGTGTGTGTGTGTGTGTGTGTGTGTGTGTGTGTGTGTTCTTGAGAATTCTGAATCCTGATCCTGAGATCCAGAAGACTACAGGATGATGGCATAGGCCTCATCTCTGATCTTCAACTCTTTCTAGAAATATGGCTATTAAAAATAACCCCCCCAAAAAAAAAAAACCACAGTCACGTGTATCAAGTTAGCATGTTATCAGAATAAACAGAGACAGAGTAAAGTCGTTAAGAGCCTAGACTCTGAAAGCAGACTGCACACATTGAAATTGTGCGTCAAACTGAGTAGCTCCATGACTTTGGACAAAGTAATTAGCCTCTCTGTACCTCACTTCCTCATAATAGGTAACCATAAACTATCGTGCTTTGCGGGATAGGTTTGCATAAGGATGACAGATGAGTTAATATGCGGGAAGCACTTAGAATGTTGCCTGGCAAACAGTAAACATTCAACAAATGTTTGTAGTTGTTATTATAAAGAGTTGTGAAGCTAAATTTGGGCCCCACGACTGATGAGTCAGATTTCAATATATGTTCTGTACACTAAGTTATTGCGGTCCTATCTGGACCATGAGGGAAGTTTGTTCTCTTGAGAGTGAAGGATGGAATTCTCTCACTAGTAGGAGTAAAATTTCTCATTGTCTATCATTATTAAAAAAAAAAAAAGTCAGTTACAGAACTAGAAAAGAGAACACACAGGGTAGGTCTTGATCTGGTCAAATGAAAAAATTCTCGATGACAGTTGGAGACTGACCTGTGTGAAATATTCTGAAAGATATCTCACTGATAAGTTAGTCTCTAACATGAGAACAAATGCTGATAGTAATAACTGCAAGTAATAGCTAACATTTACCTTTCTAAATAGTATACATGTGTTTACTTAGATAATCCTCAGTTCACCTTCTGACATAAGAACTGGTAAGCAAGGAGCCTGGCCTGTGGCTGAAGAGCAAACACCCATGAATGGGGTCTGTGTCAGTCAGGGCAGACAAGGTTTTCCTGTGGTAACAAAAAGCCTTATAGACTTGACACCAAACTAGCTTATTTCTCACTCACAATCCTTGTCCCTTATGGATCAGCAAGCAACCCGCCTCCACACTGCCACTCAAGATTAGCCTAATTGCTCCTGCTGGTCAGCATGATACTTCTCTTGTGGAATCACACAGAATTGGGCCGCCAGAATGGTACTGACATGTCCATTTTGGGCGATCCTCACTCATGCTAGACAAAGTCCTTTGTTCTTAACCACCATCTGTCCCCTACCAACACTTGTGCTAAAACCGTGTTTGAGCTCTTATGTCAGCTCTCACCTGCCCATGTTTAATTTGCAAAACCACCTCTAGTCTACAGCATCTGAGATTGACAGCAGGTATCCTTTATTCTGTGGACTTCCCGCTGCTGACACGCAGAACTGATGCCACCTCTCATGAAGTCTCAGCGTAACATGACAGAGAGTGGGAGGATGTGGGGATTGCCTGTCCTTCTGGAGCAAATGTTGACTTACATCACTGCTCTTTAACACCAATGGGCTCTGGAGTTGATGTCTTCTCTTGCCTCCAGTTGTTGTGGTGATGGCACATACTTTCAGGTCTGTCTTAAGCATGCCAGATGAGCGACCAGACATTTGTTGTGTGAATGAGGCTGCTCTTCTCACTCTACCCACGGGCCTCTCACCTACCCTCCCTGCCCTTGTCAGCATGTGAAATTCAGGGATGTAAACAACATTGAAAGAGATCGCATTTTAGGAATGCAGAGATGACAGCCCTATGGAGTTTAAGAGAAGAGATGGCTAGAAGTTGTGTTATATTCCCTTACACTATAACCTTCTAAACAGTACACATAACATGACCAAAAATGAATGATTATTCACATTTTTTTTTCATGCATGGGGAAGATGACGTGTGAGCATCATCAAAAACAAAACAAAACAAAAGCCTGGTAACAACCTTTGAGGGAATCATTGGAAGCCAGGATTCAGGAATGGCAGAATGGGTAATGCAGTGTCAGGACTGATGATATAAGCAGCATTCAACGCCTGGAACTGGAGAAGTGCAGAGGCAAGGAATTCTATATTGTTTCAATACAAACAGCTTCCAAAGAGCCATGGCATTGTAAGTGATAACAGTGTTGCCATCCTTTTCTCCCAGTGCAAGATATTAAATTTGCCAGAAATGGTGCATTTGACAATAAAGGCAAAAACATAGTTCTGGAACTGAAAAATAGAGATGGTTCCTGGGCACTACAAAACAAATCTTTACCTGCAAATGATTGGACAATACTCAAATACCTCCGTACTTCTTCTATAACCATTATTCTAAACTTTCATTGATAAATACCTCCCACAGCCCTATGAATTTTGTAATATGCTTTTAGATCAAATTGTTTATATAGGTAGGGGCTTGCAAAGGAAATTTTGCCTGGGACCTCCCATATCCTGTTTTCCTTCACAAGCTATTGACCAGAACTAGTCTCATGGTTTATCCGACTGCCACGGGGGCTAAAACTTGAGTGCCCAAAAGGAGAGAAGAACCAAATATGACAGACACAGGTAATGCTTAATGCAGTCACCAACAAGCATGAGTCTGGAAGTTGTAAGACGGGCCACATTTCAGTACTTATAAGCTGCTCACTGGGTTGCCAATTCCCTTGTTTATCCCATAGCTGTTTCTAAATCCTTATCAGATATGAAAGCCTTGCCTTAGCTGTGCTGTCCTACAATCTATCATAGCACTCACAGCATAAATACTATATAAGTCAGAGTTCCCGGGATGCAGAAAGCAATCAGCAGAAACATCAGCTGTCGCCTTGGACAGAGTGGAGATGAGGATTCCAAAGATAGGCAACCAAGGAGACGAAGAAATAACGGAACTGATAGAAAAGAAACAGAGAAATTTCACTGTTTTCTTTAACTGACAGAAATTTCTAGAGAATCTCCTATAGACACTATAGGGAAGAGGAGTCTGGGGTTCTGAATATGGATTGTGACTGGGAGTCATTACCTATTGGGGTATACCTGCATCAGAGTACCTGAAATTTGTCTTTGAACATCTGTCTCCTCTCCAGAGATCTGGTCTATGGTTCAAATCCTCAGAGCTGGATCCGACATTTCACCTATAGAAAGTCAATCCCACTGAAGTTACAGTAGGTACCATAAGTATAAAGTTGTCTTTTCTTTTTCTGTGAAATCTACCTTTTGGGAGATTTTTTAAAAATAAAAGATGGTCTCTGGGGCGCCTGGGTGGCTCAGTCGGTTGAGCTTCCGACTTCCGCTCAGGTCATGATCTCACGCTCTGTGCTGACAGCTCAGAGCCTGGAGTCTGCTTCAGATTCTGTGTCTCCCTCTCTCTCTGCCCCTCCCCCATTCGTGCTTTGTCTCTCTCTGTCTCAAAATAAAATAAAACATTTAAAAAAATAATAATAAATAAAATAAAAGATGGTCTTCAAACACTGGTCATTAGAAATGTTGACAGCTGGTGAACAAGATATTTTGGAGTGGGTGGACTTCTCAGTATTCCTCAAACCTCAACATGTGGACTTCCTCATCAGGATTGTACTGCTACATTCAGTTATCCCAAGATAAGCGCTAACTTGGGTATTGAGACTGCCACCCTAATACCGGGTCTGTTCCGCTTGGCCCCCTTGTATAAGGTGCTAACATAGACTCACTGATGCTTCAGAAACATAGAGGAACATGCCTCAATAGTCTTGATGGCTTAGAGAAATTCAGGCAACCACAGTAATTTAATGGTAAGTAACTTGGGTGGAAATGGGGTAGAGTGAGCGGTCAGTGGGTGGAAGGCACAATAGGGAACACCAAAGGAACTTATGTGCTGATGTTATGAAGCACAATTGCTAGGACAATTTTGTATCCCAAGAACTGGGATTAAAAAAGAAGAAGAAGTTTGAATATTCAGGAGGAAGTGATTCCAGTGTGTAAACGTATACTCATTGATTATATGCAATAGGAATCCAAGAATTACATGAAGGAGGGCACATTCATGAAATAAAGTTTTCAGTGCATGCAGCTTTAAAATTTGCTATTTAGTTCCTAGTTCAAGTCCTATAACCAGCTAGAATTCAAATATCCCTCTGATATACAAAATCGATGAAGGAAAAAAATGTGTTTCATAGAAGTAAAATCAACACATGAAATAAATTTTCAAAACTAACAGGTCAGTTGTGTCCAACAGAAGGAAATGGTCTCAAGACGAACACAGACACTGGAGGATGAGAGACAGTAATTGGAGGCAGCCGGCAAGTGTTTATTCATTTAATCTACAAATATTTATTATTCATCTATTATGCAGGCAGTATGCTAAGTGGGAAGTTCATAGAAAAAAACAGTATATAATCTTTCTCCCAAGGAGATTACTATCTGGAGTGGGTAAGAGACAACCAGGTAAAGTCTAACTAATAGTGCAGTGAGTATTATAACAGGGCAATCACAGAACACTACAAGGTTATATAAGAGGGGCATCACTATAGTCTTAGAGGTTTTTAAACAATCCCCAGGGGAAGTAATAACTGACCTGAAAAGGAAAGAAGCATGGGGAATAACCAGTTAAATATGGAGAAAATTGATCCAAACAAATGGAACAGCATGTGTAGAGGCCCAGAGAAAACCAAGTACCTAGAATGTTTGCAAAACAAATCTGTGTGGATAGGAGATTGTGAGGGGGGCCAAGGGATGCATCAGGTAAGTGGAGGGGTAAGCAGAGGTCAGATTATGAAGGGCATGATGAAGCCATACGTTGGACTCTACCACCTCTGCAGCAAAGAGGAAAGTCCCCCACTCCTCACCACCACCCAAAATCTCCATTCTCCCTCTCTCTGCTCCCTTCTATCACCCCACATCATTTGATGAAATTGTGTCTGCAAAAAGTAAATGACTTTGTAAATTTACGTTCTCATCTACCCAGCATCTCTCACCAAGTCTTCAAATACTATCTTATGGGCAATGTTGCTGCAGTAACTTCATCAGAATATCATTCTTACAGTAGAATGTCAAAGCTAATTTAAAGCAGAATAGTATTAAATGTCAATTTCTCCCAATAAAAACACTAGAAAAAAATCTGTGGACCAGTAGGGCAGAACACTACCTTAGGACAGAGTATTTATAGAGTTTAAGGTCATGGCTGGGTAGTTTTAAAGTGAGCCTTGCAAGTTGGAAACTGGTTGAGATTGAGCAGAATTTTTTTATTATTATTAAAATAACTTTGGATTGGTAGAGACAGAGAGGCAGAGGTCTTGAAGCAAGTCTCGATGAGCAAGCTATTTCATTGATTCTCTTTACTTTTCCTTCAATTGATTTTCTTTTCTTTCACGAGCAGGCATTTCTTGAAGCAAACAGCTAAGTTATGTTTGCCTGGTCCCAGCACTGATTAACATAAGGACAAAAAACAATGTCTACTCTCAGTGTTTTTCAACACGGACAAGGAATATTGCTGGTTTCAGTTCCCAATAGCCACATAATTTCTTTTGACCATGTTCCCATTTAACCAGTAAAATGCAGGCTAATAAATGGATAGAGGGAGCAGTTAGACAAGTTATCACGACCCCTGTCATTATTCTGTCATTATTGGCTAGCGTGTATAACTGAAAATTGAATAGAGGTAAAAGTTAAGAAAGGAAAATAAGGCAATAGCCCAAAACTATTATCTTTTTAGTAGCGTCCAATACATTACAAATACCCAGCTAGACACAGATTATGATGAGGAGTAAACAAGGAAAGATAAGTAGACATTATTATCATTCTTTGGGAGAATAAGTGAAATTTTTAAAGTAAAAAAATAATCACAAAACTCCACTTTCTATAAACACATTGTGTCTCTTCACCCAAACATCCTAAAATATAAGATCTTTCACGGCCTGGCGTCAGCCTCGTCACCCACAATACAGTACTCTCATAAACATGAAGTTTCCCCAAATACATCCCATTTTTTCCAACCTTTGAACACACTGTTCCTTCTGCCTGTAGTGTCTTACTCTTCCTCCTGCCTTTCTCCTCCCATCTGGATCATTTTCATTTATCTTTCAACAGTCACCTTCGGTATTATATATTTAAGAAAACTTCCATGACACCTCTGACGATGTTGAGTTAAAGGCCTCTCCTCTTCGTTTCTATAGCAACCTGTGAATCTCTCTCTCCCTTAGCAGATTCCACAGTGTTACAATTGCTATCAAACTTGTCTCTCTCCCATCTTTAATCCATGGGCTCCCAGGGCACCTGGATAGATCAGTCGGTTGAGCGTCCGACTTTGGCTCAGGTCATGATCTCACAGCTTGAGTTCCAGCCCCGCGTCGGGCTCTGTGCTGACAGCTCAGAGCCTGGAGCCTGCTTTGGATTCTGTGTCTCCCTCTCTCTCTGCCCCTAACCCACTCACATTCTGTCTCTGTCTCTCTCAAAAATAAATAAACATTAAAAATTTTTTTTTTAATCCGTGGGCTCCCAAAGCCAAGAACTTTGCTTTGCTCACCAGTGCTTTGCTATATGACCAATACTTACTTTTACTAATTTCTATTGATTATAGTTGGAGAGTTTAAACCTCCTACATGAAAGGATGTTGACTAGAAAGATTTTAGGTGAATCTCCACATTGTAGTTATATGTTTTACATGTGTGTGTTTTATACTTTGAAAACTTTTCAAAATTATTTCTAGAAAAGTTTTTATGGAATTTTTGAATTGTCATAAACCAAACAGAAAAGTATTGATTCTTTAGAAAACTAAGTTCACTCCTTATGCATATCATGACTTAGACTGTAGGGCTCTTTGTCAACCCAGAGAAGTCAATTCTAATTAGGGCAAATTCAGATATTCTGGCTACCCAAGCAAGGGAAATAACAATATCCAATTAGGAGGATAAATCTCTCAAGCTGCAGGAAATATTATCAATGCTAAATGCTCAATACACTGATGGTAAAAATAAAGACCACACATTGAGAACACAACCTAGACCCAGACCTTGGGTAAAGGACAATCGCTTGATAGGACTGCCCAAAAGAGCTTGTATGAATCTCTCAACGATATGTTAGAGAATTTAGTCCATTAGATATAGCTAAAAAATCACTTTCAGTTCTATTAACTACATGTGAAACATGAATATAAATAACTTTTTTAAATATCTTTGAAAGATAGCATGCACCTGTAATTATAAAACAATCCACATTTTAATGTGGTCGTATCAGGTTTTGCCTTTAAAAGCTCTGTAAGTTCCAGTGGGGATGAGCACTTACCAGACAAAGACGATTCATCAGCCCTCATCTTCCCTGGCCCCTCTCAGATCTGGGCACTGGTGCCCTTCACCTGTAGCCTCAGTTTTGTCTGGTCCATCAAGAAGACATGAACAAAGAAAGAAGTATATCAAATACTTCTGCCCTCCCCCACCATCTGCAATCTGGAGTGAGTCTGAGTATGGGAGAGTTGGGCTCTCTTTTCACTACTGGGTCTTCCTTCCACTTTAGATCCCAAGCATCAGTCCAATTTTCTGCAGGAACAAGGGCTCTTTCTGGAATTCCAGCTCATTTGCCAGAATCTGTATAATACACAGGCCTTGAGAACACCCTGTCTCCAAGATTTGGAACTGCCCAGTGTTATCCCAGATGCTGACTACATACTGAAGATTCACCTAAATTTCAGTCTGTGAAACACCATTGAATATTATCTTCATCGCTTTGGGTTGCTATAACAGAATGCCACAGAGTGGTTCCCTTAAACAACAGAAAATTATTGCTCACAGTTCTGGAGGCTGGGAAGTTCCAGATCAAGTTACCAGTTCTGGAGGCTGGGAAGTTCCAGATCAAGTTACCGTCCTGTTTGGTTACTGGTGGGGACCTTCTTCCTAACTTGCTGATGGCTACATTTTCGATGTATCCTCACATGGCAGAGAGTGAGTGAGAGCAGACTCTGGGGTTTCCTCTCACAAGGACACTAATCCCATCAGGTCAGAGTCCCACCCTTATGACTTCATTCAACCTTATTTACCCTCTTATAGGCCCTGTCTCCAAATACAGTCACATTGAGGATTAAGAATTCAAATATGAATTTTGAGGGACATAATTCAACCTATAATAAATATAAAGACTAATATCTAAATCAAGCCTAAGTTCTCCATGTATATTCAACAACAACAAGTCAATATTTGTTAAACACATACTTTCACCAAATTATATCTTATTTTTAGGATAATATTATTTTTTTATTAAAAAAAATTTTTTTAACGTTTTATTTTATTTTTGAGATAGAGAGAGACAGAGTATGAACAGGGGAGGGGCAGAGAGAGAGGGAGACACAGAATCTGAAATGGGCTCCAGGCTCTGAGCTGTCAGCACAGAGCCCGACATGGGGCTCGAACTCACGGACTGTGAGATCATGACCTGAGCCGAAGTCGGACGCTTAACCGACTGAGCCACCCAGGAGCCCCTCGGATAATATTATTAAGTCTGGTATTACTTCTCCCTACTTTGCAGCAGAGGAAGTTGAAGGTTTGAGGTATAAAACACCCTAACCAAGGCCACAGAGCTACAAGATGACAGAGTTAGAACTCAGATCCGTATCTGTAGGAATTCAAAGCCCAAACGAGATCTGTCCACTATGCCCTCATAGGTCAAAACTATAATTCAGATCAACCCTCAGTCCCAGCCTCTTCCCTCTCCTCAGAAATTGTTAAAGTTTGCCTCACAGACACACCTGAGTTTTGACAATTATAGAGCTGACAGTGAGTGAATCAAAATGTATTTCTTTAGCACCTATAATCAGACACTGGGTGAAACACTAGATTACTACTTACGTATCTACACGTGCCTGAAAAGATGAATGTAAATCCAATAGGTTCAGATGGAACTCTGGATACCGTAATCACATCTCGCAGCATTCTGTCTCTTTGATTCATGCTGTTCTTATTTACAGTTCCACATTGCTTTTTGTGTTGTATCAGCTTTCAAACTGCCAACACGGCCATCTTTCTCTTTGTCTTCCCCCGCACAACATCCGTTCATTCTTTAATCAGCAAATACTGTTGTGTCCCTACTATGCATTGGGTGCTATTCCAAGCACTTAGGATACATCAGAGAACCAGTATCCCTGCCCCTGGGGGGCTTTTATCCTGTCACAGGGAAACAGGAACCAGAAGCTGTGTTAAACATATGGTGTAACAAAATTACAATATGCAGTACGGAAAAAGAAAAGGCAGCACAAGTTAAGGGAAAGGAGGAGTAGGAGAGGAGAATGTCAAGGTGAATGTCTTTGAGGAGGGGCATCTGAACAAAGAGATAAGGAGATGACACACATCTGAGGGAAGAGCATTCCAGGCAAGAAAGAACACGAACACGTGCAAAAAGCAGGCCTGGCCTGTTGGAGAACCAGCTCACAGAGCCACTTGGCAGGAGCAAGTGAGCAGGAAGAAAGTCAGAGAGCTGGAAGGGGGCAGCTATAATGAAGGGCCTATAGGCCATTATAAGGGGTTTTGTTTTTACGCTGAGAAACATGAGACATCATTGCAGGATTCTGAGCATAGGAGTGATCATGACCAGACTCACATTTTTAAGGTATCATCTTAGCTTCCAGATAAAGGACAGACAGGAGGTGGTGGGGGGAGCAAGGATAAAAGCAGGGAGGCCATCAGGAGACTATTGTAATAGTCCAGGTAAGAGATGTTTGACGGCTTGGACCAAAGGGGATGGGTGTGATGATGGGGAGAAGTGGTTAGATTCTGGATATATGTTGAAAGTAAAAGAAATGTCATGTACTGACCAGATCTGTCAGTTCTTGAGCCAAAGGGCAAGAAATGTATCCACTGGCTTAGCCCTCAATGCACGAGGTGGAGGGGCTTGAAATAACACCTGACATAGTAAGACCTGATTGCCTGCCAGTCACCCTAACAAGCACATCTCGTAAGATAGGAAATCAAAGCACAGAAACAGTGAATGACTCTAGTTAGTGAGTAGACGAGCTGGTACTTGAGCCCAGAACAGCTGGAACTAGAACCCGTCATACAAAACCACTCTTCATTGCAGGTTGAGGCACACTTTCTAGACTTGAGATCTGGTGACTCAGGAACAAACAGCTGGAGCCAACGCACCCAGGGTGAATCAGGGTAACCTCTAAAGTACAGCAATCTTGAACTCACCACAGAGTCCGAAAACCCATGAAAAACGCCATAACAACGAATGAACTTGATTCTGGAATGAATGAGTCTCTGGGCACAAGGTGATTCCACGCTGGGATGACAGCTAACTAGAAATATGGCAATTTTACACACCTCCCTGTGTCCTTAAACAGAGTACGGTACATGATTGAACACTTTCTTAATGATTGGAGACAACATTATGAACATTCATGAGGGCACTGGAGTCCAAGAAGCAGAGTCGCTTAGGCCATTTGGCTGTGGGGGAGGTTTGGGTATGATTCTTTTTTAAAAGAGTATATTGAAGTTTGAAATGAGGAGAAGAGATTAAGTGGCTGGCAGAACACAGGGAGTGTTTTTGCAGCTCAGCCTCAGGAGACATAAAGGGAATTGATTCGGGAGTACAACTGGGCCTTTGGGACTGCATTTCTGCCTCTGAGCAGGAGAGCACAGAGATGACAGAGACGGGGCTGACAGAGGCGCTGCTATCCTGTGACTGGCATTTTCCTGGGAAGAGACAAGCCATGTGTGAGGCTAAAAAAACACGAGTGAGACCCTCCCCTCCTCCAAGCCAGGGGTGCGCTGATAGATTTCCAAGCTTTCCTTTCATAAGCCCCCGAAGCGCACCAAGCATGCAGTGCTGACTATAGGGATCGTCTTGCTGGAGGGAGGGCAGTAAGTGTCTCACATTGATGGGAAAGGTACTGGAGTGAAGCCTACACAGATAGTGTCATTACTTTCTTGGAATTTGAACTACACGGGTTTAACTCCCTCTTAAATGGCTATCAAATCTTCCAACTAACCTCTCATTTTGGATTAGGAGTCATATTTTTTAAATGGATTTTTTAAAAATCGAATCATGGGACACTCCACTGCTGTAAATTCAGGCAGAATTCTGAGACAGTTCTCAAGATCCAGTCCAACCCCTGCCTCCAGGGCATACAAACTTTCTCCCAGTTATTTAACAGACACTAACCTAGGTGCTGCTGTGAAGGATTATGTGAGATAAAATAAAGGTACCAAATCTTAAGACAGGGGAAATTATCTTCAGTGGGCCTGACCTAATCAGGTGAGCCCCTAAAAGAGACGGGTGTCCTGGTGAAAGAGATTCAATGCGTGGGGTGGAGTGTGGAGGAAGGTTTGACACGAGAGATTCTTTGTTGCTCACTTTGGAGATGGAGGGGAGCAAGTGTCAAGGAATGTGAGTGACATCTAGGAGCTGAGAGCCGTCCCCAGCTGACAGCCAATAAAGAAAGGGGACCTCAGTCCTACCGCCACAGGGAACTGAAATCTTCCAATAACCTGCATTCTTCCCCAGAGCCTCCAGAAAGTAACCCAGCCTGGCCAATGCCCTGATTTCCACCTTTGAGACACAGAACAGAGAACACAGCCATGCCATCCATGCTCAGACGTCTGACCTACACAACCATGTGTGAACTAAAACTGGGTGTTGCTTCAAGCTGCAGAGTTTATGGTAATTTGTTATATAGTGAAAGAAAACTAGCACAATGGCTAAAAGTACATTTTGGAAATAAACCACTAACAGAAATGTCTTTGTAAATAAGATGTGATTAATTCTTTGAAAGAATTCTTCCTACACCTGGATACTTACCTCCATTTTTATCAAATATCAGAATTTGTATTTTGTATTTGAGGGTTTCTTAAGGCAAGCTGTGTCTTTCTACTAAAGTATGTTTTGTTACTAAGGGACAATCATAAGAGCTAAGTTTCACTATGAAGTTGAGTCAAAACCAACTAGCCGAGAAATACTTCTAAAAATGATTTTAATAAATATGCTATAATTGACTTGATATGTAACCATATGTAAATGAATGTTTACCTTTGAATAGTTTATAATTGATTCCTCTTATTTAAATATATTTTCCTTTCTAATGAAGTTAATACTGTTTAAACTTTAAAAATTAAGTATTAAATCATTTTATCAATAATCGTTGATGCATTTACAATCCATTCATACATTTACCCAGAAATGAAATATATTTTTTTAATATTTATTTATTTTTGGGAGACAGAGAGACAGAGCATGAGCATGGAAGGAGTGGAGAGAGAGGAAGACAAAGAATTGAAAACAGGCTCCGGGCTCTGAGCTGTCAGCACAGAGCCTGACGCAGGACTGAACTCACAAGCCGTGAAATCATGACCTGAGCCGAAGTCAGAGGCTTAACTGACTGAGCCACCCAGGCGCCCCTTGAAATGAAGTATTTTTAAAAGGCTCTTCAGAACTCAAAGGAAAAAGGGTATATAAAAATATAACATCATGGTTCATAAAGGTAAAAGAAATTAGAATGCCTAATTAGAAAATGTTAGAATCAAGGGCTTTTACAAATTACATTTTGAGGAGGACGAGTTAAGAAAGTAGAGGAATAAGGGGACCCTAAGCTTGTCTTGGCCCTTAAACACAGCTAGATTGTTCTCAAATCATTCTCAACACCGAAGAAATCAATTGGAGGTCTGAGAGAACAAAAACTCCAAGTCTACAAGTAGAAAAGTGACCACCTTCTGGAAGATAGGAGGTGCAGAGAGTTGACTTGGGGGACATAGAGCTATCTGAGGCTACCACAGATCATTAGAAGCAACAGAATACAAAATCTGAGCTTTTAGAAGTCCACTACCAGGGGGGATGTGCCTGACTCTAAGGTGCTCAGGTGGTGAAGCGGGGTGGAGTCCTAGGAGTGACAGCTGATCTAAGGATTCCCTGGGTCACAAGAATGGGTGGGGCCAACGTGCTGCACTGCTCAAAAGCATAGGAGTGGGGGCTCCAGCCAAGGGCACCGAGCTGGGATGCTGCCTTTCTGCTATGTTTTGCCATAAACTCTGAACTGCTGCATGGTTGTGCAACCACTTTCCTTGTATCAGCTGGCAAATGGCAGAAGCACAGCAAAACCCTCTCCCAGAGGCACAGAGTGAGTTCACTCTGAGGGAGTCCCTAAAATTTGGAGATTTGAAACACTCTTGGGCCTCTGATATTAAAATCTTGGACACAGGCAGGGTGAACGCAGGGTTTTGACTGAAATCAGTGACACTACAGGGGTGATTGATTCTATTCTGTGAGGGTTCTCTGAAGAGTCCACAGGTGGGAACTTTCAGCTCTGGGGCTAGCAAGCAGGGTGCAGCCATATTCATCCTGCTCATCAGCCCGGAAAGCCTTCAGGGAGCAAAAGAGCGCCACCTAGTGGAGGCTGGATCCCGTTACACCAAGCCCACCCCACTGTGCCCTGGAGGGGCATTTCCTCTAGGGCAAGTCGGCCTGAGAATCAGAGCAACAGGTCTTCCCCCAGAAGACCTGCACAAACAACTGGCTTGCAACAAGTCTACTGATCATAGAGTGCTGCAAAGCTTCAGCTCTAGGGGAAATAGGATCTAACTTCCTTTTTACTTTTATTTTTTATTTAATTATTTTTTTCACTTATTTCTTCAATTTCTTTTTTACTTTTATTATTTTTTTAATTTTTACTTTTATTTTTCTTTGTATTTTTAAATGTTTTTCTTTATTTTCATTTCATTTTCTTTTATTAATTTTTTTTTATATTTTTATTTTTGGATCTAGATTCTTTTAGCAAGCAGACCAAAACACATCCAGGATCTAGTTTTTTGGGGGGTATTTTTGCTTTTTCTTTGTTTGTTTGTTTTTTATTCTTTCTTTCTTTCTTCTCTTCTTTTCTGGACAAAATGATGAGATGGAGGAATTTACCCCAAAAGAAAGAACAGGAAGTAGATCTCACAGCCAGGGACTTCATCAATGCAGATATAAGTAAGATATCTGAACTAGAATTTAGAACGAGTATGAGGATACTAGCTGGACTTGAACAATGTATAGAAAACACTAGAGAATTCCTTTCTGCAGAGATAAAAGAATAAAACCAAGTCGAGTTGAAATTAAAAATCCTATAACTGAGAAGCAAACCCAAATGCAGGCCATAAAAAGAGGATGGACAAATCAGAGGTGTGAATTAGTGATACAGAATATAAAATTCTGGAAAATAATGAAGCTGAAAAGAAGAGGGAAAGAAAGGTAAAGGATCACAAGCAACTTATTAATCTTCATATCATAGGAGTCCCAGAAGATGAAGAGAGAGAAAAAGGGGCTGATGGTTTATTTAAAAAATTATAGCAGGAAAATTCTCTAAGGAAGGACATAGACATCAAAATCCAAGAAGCACAGAGAACTCTCATTAAATTCAACAAAAGTCTACCATCACCAAGTCATATTACATTCAAATTCACAAAATACACAGACAAAGAAAGAATCATGAAAGCAGCAAGAGAAAACAAAGTCCTTAACCTACAAGGGAAGACAGATCAGGTTCACAGCTGATCTGTCCCCAGAAACATGGCAGGCCAGAAAGGAGTGGCAGTATATATTCAACGTGCTTAATGGGAAAAATATGCAGTAAATAATTCTGACAAGTAAATAATTCTGACAAGGCTGTCATTCAGAATTGAAAGAGAGATAAAATTTCCCAAACAAACAAAAACTAAAGGAGTTTGTGATCACTAAACCACCTTTGCAATAAACTTTAAAGAGAAGTCCTTGAGTGAAAAACAAAACAAAACAAAAAGACAAAAAGCAACAAAGACTAGAAAGAACCAAAGAACACCCCACACACAATGTCACTAAAGTCATATCTCTCAACAATCAATCTGAATATAAGTAGACCAAATGCTCCAATCAAAAGACACAATATCAGAATGCATTAAAAAATAACAAGATCCATCTATATGCTGCTTACAAGAGACTCATTTTAGACCTAAAGACACCTGAAGATTGAAACTGAGAAGATAGAGAACCCTCTATTTTGCTAATGGACATCCAAAGAAAGCCAGAGTAGCCATACTTATATCAGACAAACTAGATTTTAACCCAAAGACTGTAACAAGAGATGAAGAAGGGCATTATATTATAATTAAGGGGTCTATACATCAAGAAGATCTAACAATTGTAAATATTTATGCCTCCAACTTGAAAGAATCCAAATATATAAATCAATGAATTACAACCAAAGAAAGTTATTGATAATAATACAATAATAGTAGGGACTTCAACACCCACTTACAGCAGGGGACAGATCATCTAAGCATAAAGTCAACAGGAAACAATGGCTCTGAATGGCAGACTGGATTGGATGGACTTAACAGATACATTCAGAACATTTCATGCTAAAGGAGAAGAATACACATTCTTCTTGAATGCACATGGAACGTTCTCCAGAACAGATCCCATACTGAGTCATAAATGAGTCCTCAACAAGTACAAAAAGATCAAGATCATACCATGCATATTTTTGGATCAAAGTGCCATGAAACTTGAAGTCAACCACGAGACAAAAAAAAATTGGAAAGCCCTCAAATACATGGAGGTTAAAGAACATCCTACTAAAAAATGAATGGGTTAACCAGGATATTAAAGATGAAATTTAAAAATACATGGAAGCAAATGAAAATGAAAACACAATAGTCCAAAACTTTGGGATGCAGCAAAGACAGTCCTAAGAGGGAAGTATATTGCAAAACAAGCCTATCTCAAGAAGCAAGAAAGGTCTGAAGTACTCAACCTAACTTTACACCTAAAGGAGGTAGAAAAGGATGAGTAAAGGGCAAGTAAAGCCCAAAGCCAGCAGAAGAAGGGAAATAAGAAGGGGAATAATAAAGATTAGAGAGGCACCTGAGTGGTTCAGTCGATTGGGCATCTGACTTCGGCTCAGGTCATGATCTTGCCTGTGAGTCTGTGAGTTCAAGCCTACATTGAGCTCTGTGTTGACAGCTTAGAGTCTGGAGCCTGCTTCAGATTCTGTGTCTCCCTCTCTCTCTCTGCCCCTCCCCTGCTTACTCTCTGTCTTTCTCTCTTACTCAAAAATAAATAAAATTAACATTAACATTAAAAATTTTTTAAGAAATAATAAAGATTAGAGCAGAAATAAGCAATATAAAAACAAACAAAACAACAAACAAAGTAGAACAGATCAATGAAACTAAGAGCTGATTCTTTGAAAGAATTAGTAAAATTGATAAACCTTAGCCAGATTTATCAAAAAGAAAAAAGAAAGGACCCAAGTAGATAAGATCATCAATGAAAGAGGAGAGATCACAACCAACACCACAGTGATATTTGTATTTCATACGAGAATACTATGAAAAATTAATGTCAATAAACTGGGCAATCTGGAAGAAATGGATAAACTCCTAAAAACACGTAAACTACTAAAACTGAAACAGGAAGAAATAGAAATTGTGACAAGACCTATTACTAGCCAAGAAATTGAATCAGTAATCAAAAATCTTCCAACAAACAAAAGTCCTGGCCAGATGGCTTCCCAGGGGAATTCTATCAGACATTTAAAGAAAACTTAATATATATTCTTCTGAAACTGCTCCAAAAAATAGAAATGGAAGGAAAACTTCCAAGCTCATTCTACGAAGTCAGCATTACCTTGATTACAAAACCAGACAAAGATCCCACTGAAAAGGATAAATATAGGCCAATATCCCTGATGAACATGGATGCAAAAATTCTCAATAAATTACTAGCAAATTGAGAGGCTCCTGGGTGGCTCAGTTGGTTAAGTGTCCAACTCTTGAGTTCAACTCAGGCTATGATCTTACAGTTCATGAAATTGACCCCTACATCAGGCTCTGTGCTGATAGTGTGGAGCCTGCTTGAGACTCTCTCTCTCCCTCTCTCTCTGTTCTTCCACCATTCACATGTGTGCACTCTTTCTCTCTCTCTCTCTCTCCCAAAATAAATAAATAAAAATTGAAAAAAATACCAGCAATTTTAGTTCAACAGTACATAAAAAGAATTATTCACCATGATCAAATGGGATTTATTCCTGGGTTGCAGGGTTGGCTCAATATTGCAAATCAATCAATATGATACACCACGTTAATAAAAGAAAGGATAATAGGGCTCTTGGGTGGCTCAGGTGGTTAAGCATCTGACTCTTGATTTTGGCTCAGGTCGTGATCTTAGAGTTCGTGAGATTGAACCCTGAGTCAGACTCTGTGCTGTTAGATGGAACATATCTCAACATCATAAAGGTCATATATGAAAGACCCACAGCTAATATCATCCTCAATGTGGAAAAACTGAGAGCATTTCCCCTATGGTCAGGAACAAGACAAAGATGTCCACTCTCACCATTACTATTTAACATAGTACTGGAAATCTTAACCTCAGCAAGACAACAAGAAGAAATAAAAGGCATCCAAATTGGCAAGAAATAAGTCAAATTTTCAGTATTTGCAGACAACATGATACACTATGTAGAGAGCCTAAAAGCCTCCACCAAAAAAATTGCTAGAACTAATACATGAATTCACCAAAGTCTTAGTATATAAAATCAATGTGCAGAAATCTGTTGCATTTATAAAGGCCAATAAGAAAGTAGCAGAAAAAGAAATCAAGGAATTGATCCCATTTACAATTGCACCAAAAACAACAAGATATTTAGGAATAAATCTAACTAAAGAGGTAAAAGATCTATACTCTGAAAACTTTAGAAAGCTTATGAAGGAAATTGAAGATACAAACAAATGGAAAAACATTCCATGCTCATGGATTGGAAAAGCAAACATTGTTAAAATGTCTATACAACCCAAAACAATCTACACATTTAACGCAATCCCTCTCAAAATACCACCAGAATTTTTTGCACACCTACAACAAACAATTCTAAAATTTTTATGGAACCACAAAAGACCCCGAATAGCGAAAGCAGTTCTGAAAAAGAAAAACAAAACTGGAAGCATCATGATTCCAGATTTCAAGCTATATTACAAAGAAAGCTATAGTCATCAAGACAGTACGTTGCTGGCACAAAAACAGATACATAGAACAATGGAACAGAATAGAAAACCCAGAAATGGACCCACAACTATATGGTCAACTAATCTTCAACAAAGCATGAAAGAACATCCAAAGGAAAAAGGTCAGTCCGTTCAACAAATGGTACTGGGAAAATTGGACGGCAACATGCAGAAAAATGAAACTAGACCACTTTCTTACACCATACACAAAAATAAATTCAAAATGGTTGAAAGACCTAAATGTAAGATTGGAATCCATTAAAATCCTACAGGATAAAAAACAGGCGGCAACCTCTTTGACCTCTGCCATATCAAGCTTACCAGACACATTGCCGGAGGCAAGGGAATAAAAAGCAAAATGAACTATTGGGACTTCATAGATATAAAAAGCTTCTGCACAGAGAAGGAAACAGTCAACCAAACTAAAAGGCAACCAATGGATTGAGAAAAGATATTTGCAAATGATGTACCCAAAAAGGGTTAGTATCAAAACTCTATAAAGAACTTATCAAACTCAACACCCAAAACAAATAACCCAGTTAAGAAATGGACAGAAGACAGGAGTAGACACTTTTCCAAAGAAAAGCCATCCAGATGACTAACAGACATATAAAAAGATGCTCAACATCACTCATTAGGGAAATAGAAATCAAAACCACAACGAGATTCCACCTCAACACAGGAAACAACAGGTATAGGTGAAGATGTAGAGAAAGGGGAACCTTCTTGCACCGTTGGTGGAATGCGAACTGGTTCCTCAAAAAACTAAAAATAGAACTACCCTACAATCCAGAAATTCCACTATTTACACAAAGGATAGAATAATACAGATTCAAAGGAGTGCATGCACCCCAATGTTGATAGCAGCATTATCAACAGCCAAATTATGGAGAAAGCCCAAATGTCCTTTGACTGATGAATGGATAAAAAAGATAGTGTGTGTGTGTGTGTGTGTGTGTGTGTGTGTGTGTGTGTGTGTAGGATGTTAGTCATCAAAAAGAAAAGAATGAAATCTTGCCATTTGCAACAACATGGATGGAGCTAGAATATATTATTCTAAGTAAAATAAGTCAATCAGAGAAAAACAAATACCATATCACCCATATTTGGAATTTCAGAAATATAACAGATGAACATATAGGAAGGGAGTAAAAAACAGAGAGAGGGAAACAAACCACAAGAGACCCTTTAGGATAGAGAACAAACTGAGGGTAGATGGAGGGAGGTGGGTGGGGGATGGGCTAGATGGGTGATAGGTATTAAAGAGGGCACTTGTGATGAGCATCAAGTATTGTATGTAAATTATGAATCACTGTATTGCCCTCACATCAATATTGCACTGTATGTTAATTAGCTAAAATTTAAATAAAAATAAAAAAATAAAGTCACCAGAAAAAAGGAAAAAAAATTAAAAACCTTTCAAATATATAATTTTAGTTTTTAGCACGAATAGCAAAAACAATGTAGATATACTGAAAATACTATTTAATAATCTCCAACTTTTCAATTAATTTTTTTCTGATAGTGATTTTTAAATGGTGCAAGGGAAAAATCCTCCTTTTTCATTTTTAATAAAAAATATAAATGCATTTGCTGAATGCAGTCTACACATTTCCCCCTCCTGTCTACTGTTTTAAAGTCAGGGACAAAAATAATAGTATTCAACTGAGGCCTTAGAGCTTGGGGAGTAGCCTGTTTTGTGCTGCTAAAAGATAGAAATTTCAAAGGTAGAGTCCAGATTCTAGGATCATGATTCAACAAGATTTCTGACATTTGTTATAAGCTAATGAGGCTCTCAGTATCTTACCCCCCAGCAAACTGAAAGCATGCTAAAGGACTTTAACTGCCAGGAAAAATCCAAACCCAGCCAAGAATGTCTTGTGATTATTTGACTTCTAAATCAAGTCCCAGTCGCCTCTAAACTTGCCAACAAAGTGTTTGGCTAAAGCAGTGATGCCCTGGTGTAATTAGGCAGGATTCTTGCCTGCAAAGAATAGAATATTGCTTAAGCAATAAAAGGTTTTTATTTATTTAGGTCACTCAGGTAATACTGGCTTGAGGCACAGCTAGATGAAGTGCACAAATACTGTCCCTCAGACTTTTCCCATGCGCCAGGCATGGAGGTCCCCAAGCACCCCAAACCTCATAACCTACTAGCCTAACAGCTCCAGCTGTGTAAGAAGATCTTCCCTAAAACCTCTTGAGAGGAGTTCTGAGGAGTCTGACAGCCCTGGTTTTTAGCATCATGTGCCCATCTCTACAGCTGGAAGAAAGACTAAGATGTGCAATTATACCCAAATATATCTCCCTGGGATTTGCTTCCTTGAGATCTCAGGTTCTGTGATCCGAATGTCACCAGCTAGTTCCCAAGACCTGGCCTTTAATGCCCACCTGCTTATAGCCACTAGCTTTGTCTTACACACCCTTTGAGCTAAACCTGACTCACACCTGCACAGATGGACCATGGAGTGACGTCTGGAATGACCCACAATCTCCTTACCTCAATATAAAACTGAAATCTCCACCCAAGGAGGAGCCTCAGCCTCATTTATATAACATACAATGTGTGCACAGGCATGCTTCCTTAAGGTGCATGCGTGACGTTATGCCCGCCTCTACATAGGGTGACAAGGCTTCTCCATCTAAATATTCTTCCTAAACCTAAACAAAAGGAAGCCATTCACCCTCTCTCGGGAGTCACAGCTTTGGAAGCAATTCTCCACGATCAATTTATTTGCTTCAAATAAAAGTTTTCTCAGTGCAACAGCTCATCCTGGTGCAGTTTCTGACTCATCAAGGAGTGAACTCACTTTGGTCCAGTTACAAGAAGGGGACCCTATGCTGGGCAACAAAACATACAGAGGTCTTTATACCTCCAAAGAGGAATGCTCTCATCTGTGCCACCCTCAGGAGCTGCCAGGGATGCCGACAGACCAGGGAGATAGTCCTGGCAGTCAGAACCTGAAAAGAAATCAGTCTGTCCATGGAAGAAATCGGCCCACTAACAAAGCAGGGGAATCCTTATATACCTATCCACCAGATGTAGTGCCTCTCACCAAAATGCAACTTCATTGCAACTTCAGTTCTAAAAAACAAAGGCATTTTTTTATTGTAGTTAAAGTTGAATAAGGACAAATTCCAGTGTCATGTGTAAAGATTTAAAAAACTAGATTTACTGGGAAAACATACAAATCAGAGATTAGAACTAAAAGCCATACAGTCTGCATTCTCTGGTCATCACAAAGAGAGGTCTGCAGAAATCAGCTCCGCAGGGGCACCTGGATGGCTCAGCCAGTTACAGGTCCAATTCTTGATTTTGGTTCAGGTCATTGTTATGCCCAGAATTCCTGATCCCCAAAGACCACCAGTGAGCCGAGTCCGATGCAAAAGCAAAGAGCCTTTATTCGAGCTAGCTTGAGCTCAATCCCCTACCTGCACCGACGCAGTGGTAAGACGCCAGAGAGAGAGAGCATGTTTCAAAAGCACAAAGGTTTTATAGGGATCTAGGGGCAGTTGGGGGGTGATGGTCGTGGCCTTAGCCGATTGGCTGGGGAAGGGTCAGAGTCCCCTTGCGCAGGTTGCCGGGCATGGTTTGAACAGGAAGTTTGAACGGGTGAGCAGGAAGTTACTCAAGGGGAGGAGGCATGGTCTGAGGTTTGAGCAGGAATTTCTTTCTGCGGTTTTCCCGGAAAGGGGGCCATGTCGGGGACATCGTCACTCAAGATGGAGGACACAGAACAAAATGGAGTCGGACGGTCTAGGTCCGCTCTTTCAGTCATGATCTCACAGTTTGTGAGTTCAAGAGTTCAAGCCCCACGTGGGACTCTGCGCTGACAGCTGGGAGCCTGCTTGGGATCCTCTCTCTGCCCCTCCTGTGCTCGCACTCTCTCTCTCTCTCTCTCAAAAGTAAATAAATATTTGTTTGAAAAAAGGAAAGAAATCAGCTCCATATACTGCCGGACACACCACAGGTCCCTGTCCCCCAGGGAGGGATCCTGACTCTCTACAGTCTTAAAAGGCAATCACGATAATAAGTTTTGGATACGGAGTATAAATAGAAAGGATTTGAGCATGAAACAGGTTGACTATAAATGCCAACAAAGCTGAAGGTTGTCTGACAATGCCAGTGACCATCACCAGATCACTGGTGAGCAGCGGGCTGCTGCTGCTGCTGCTGGAAGAGGGTCCCCGTGACTATGGGTTCAGGCACAGCCATTCCTGCTGGGGGAGGAGGAGCCCCTGTATGCAAGTTTCTGAACAACTTTCCACTTCCCTTCCAATATGTAATTTGTCATTTAGCTTTCAATTGCAGGGTCAAGAAGAGCCATGTTCAAACCTGACTTGGAGAAATAAATATCACCCAAAGATGCTGGACCTGGAACAGAATAGAGAAACTAGAGAGGTTGTCTCCCTTTAGAGAGCATTTAAGTGTGGGCTTTTGCTGTTGCTCTTGGTGTTGGGTGTGGGATCACTTGTAATGTGACTGGAACGTTTCTAGAACTGGAAGAGTGAAAGGAAGGCTGGCAGTGGGGGTGTCAGGCTCTGTGGTATGCTGGGCAGTCAAGGCATGACAAGGTCTGGGCAATGGCCATTATTGTTCTGGCTGTCCCATAGGCTCCCTGTGGGGTGTTTTACCTCCATCCTTCTCCTCCTGCCAAGAGGTTCAAGAGGCCTAGCTATTCCTTTCCTCCTTTCTGTAGACACCACGATTGAGTTATCCAGAGGCTGACATGCAGCCTAAAGCAGCTCCAAGCAGAATCATTCCCTGGAAGTAACTGCCCTGCTTAGAAATTTATAGTGACTTGCTATTAGAATTAAATTCAAACTCCTTACCAGGGCCTGTGAAAACTGCACAATTTGACCCCTACTTCTATTCCCTCCTCTCTTCCTCATTGTTTGCTGTCCTACAATCCTTCAACACATTCCAGCCCTACCAACTTTCTCCTGTATCAAACTCTTTGTATTCTCTTCTTTGGGACTCTTTTCATGTTGAGTTTTTCTTTGGCAACTTTTTATTTATTTATTTATTTTTTGCTTTGATAACTTTTAAAACATAATTTCAAACTTACAGAAAAGTTAAAAGAATAGGAAAACGAATTCCTGTATACCGATTATCCAAATTCGTCGATTGCCACATTTTGCCCCATGTGTTTTTTTTTCCTCTGTATATATATTTTATATGTGCCTTTTACTTAAAACCACTTGAGTGTAAGTTGGAGACATTATGCATCTTTACTTCTGAATCCTTGCATGTTTCTGTCCTAAAAGTAAGGCCATTCTCTTCCAGAACTGGATGGCAATTATCAAAATCAAGACATTTAACATTAATACAAACACTATTATAGACTCCACCTTCCATATTCAAATTTCATCAATTGTCTCAATGGTAGCCTTTATGGTAACTTGGTTTCCACTCCATTATCTCATACAATGTTTCATTGTTATATCTCTTTACTATCCTTTTATCTGGAAAGGTTCTCAGATTTTCCTATCTTTCTAACTCATGCATACATCACAAATAGGGCAGTAGCTTTAATCGCTATCAACTGTAGTCAATGCATCGTTCTGATATCATGTGACTTCAGACTCCCAGAGCTTAGATACATCTCTCCGTAGACAATTCTTTACAAGAATTGTTATGTAACCTGAAAGACCATGATCATAAAGGCAAGGTCACAGGTCCCCTCCTAGGAGTACCCTCCAGGAAGCGTACCATCTCCACTCTCTTGTCAGCGTCTAGCTCATGCTCCTTCTCGAGTCTGGACTGTGGTTATCCTCCTAGCCAAGGACCCCTGCACACAGCTGGCTGTGCTGCCAACAATTAGGTGCCTGTGGAATCACCTCAGACCCGCTGCCGCCACCCCTCTCACACCAGCCTCTAACGCTGTGGTTCTCGGTGTGGCCGTACATCAGAGCTGCTTTGAAAACTGTGGTGCCCCATACCAATTTCATATGCTTTTCTGGAGAGGTTCAAATGGGGTTACTCCTCTCATTTTATAAGCGTGGATAAAGGTTTTGCTTAATTCTCTTTATCACAGCCGAAACCAGGTTCTGCCTCTTAACTTTACTGAAGACAGGAATAAGTAAAAGGAATTACAACATTAACAAACAAACAGTCCTTCCCTTAAGGCTACTTTAGACAGCAGCTGTCATTTCTATATAAGGCAACTATCTGAGTTCAGGCTTCCTCTGTCAATTTCATGGGGGGGCTTTTGCAGGGTGTCTCCATGTGTAGCTTCTGGCCTGCCTCTTTGGGGCAGAGAAGAGATCTCTTGTATGACAGACATTAGAATAAGCTGGCCTCCTATATGTGTTGTAATTTGTCACCGTTCATTTCTCTTCCCAAAAAGTTCACAGATTTTTTTAACATTTATTTACTCAACTAATATTAAGTTCATAAAACCAACCAAATTTTGCTTGCTGGTTTCTATCTTTAAGGTCACATTTAGAAAAGTCTACCATTGTAAGGTTATATAATTATTCATTTATTTTTTCAGTAATTTTATTATTTCAATTTTTAATAGCTAAAACTTTGATCCATCTAGAAATTGGATGGTACTTGGAACAGAGTAAGAATGTAAATTACTTTTTAATGTTGGGTCAATTATTACCAAAAAGGATGTCAAATTCACTCTTTCCTTTCCTTACTGATCTGGAATATTACAGAATTCTTATACTACATAACTTAACCTGTTTCTGGATTTTCTAGCCTCACTGATCTGTCTTTATCTTCCAACATCAGGCAATTTTAGTTTCAATTGTATAGTGTGGCTTTGCCCACTTCCTTTTTTTTTTTTTTTTTTTCAGAAAAAAATGTTAACTTTTATTTAATATTTAGTTATTAAAATTAACTTTAGAGCCACTTTGGAAAGCTGGAATTTCAATGGCAATTGCCTTCTATTTATAGATTAATTTGAGGAGAATTTACTGCTTTATAGTATTATGACTTTGCGCCCCAGAACTTAATCAAGAGCTTAAGCAAGCGTCTTTTATGTTCCTCTGCTTATTTTGAAGTTTTCTTCAAGAAAAACTTGAGCCTTTTGTCAGATTCATTTCTAAGTATTTTCTAATTCGATTTTTTAAAAAAAAAAAAAAAAGAAAAGAAAAAAAGTAAAGACCTTCACTGTCCTGTCTTAATTTCAACATATGATCTTAAGCTCTTCAGCTACAGATTCTCCTACACAATAGTTTTTAAGGATTCTGAAGTGGGAAAAAAGACTTTTGTACACCAAAATACTAAATACTTGGGTTAATGGAGTGGTGTTATGATTTTTTTTTTCTTCAGTCATTTCTGACTTTTCTTGATCTTATCTTTATATTTTATCTATTATTTTTTTAATGTTTATTTATTTTTGAGAGAAAGAGACAGAGCATAAGTGGAGGAGGGGCAGAGAGAGAGAGGGAGAGACACAGAATCCGAAGCAGGCTCCAGGCTCTGAGTAGTCAGCACAGAGCCCAACGTGGGGCTCAAACTCACAAATGGTGAGATCATGACCTGAGCTGAAGTTGGAGGCTTAACTGAATGAGCCACCCAGTCACCCTTTATGTTTATATTTTAGAATATATTTAAAGTATGAATGAGGAGCCTGAAAAAACCCAAAACTCCCATTTTTTCCATACATAACTTTCGTGTATTATGTTATAGCTGCAAGCATTTACATTCTCTAAGACATTTTGTTAGTCACCCCAACTAGATTATAAATGCCTTGAATCTTTTTTTCCTGCACCTTCTACTATATCTTTCATGGCACCAAGTATTATGAAAATGGTAAGGGCCTTGTAAATCCTTCCCTAATGAGTTTATCAGATCAATTTAATGACTGAGGCAAAAGCTGGAGGGAAAGAACTGCAAAACGTGATATGGCATTTCAAGATAACTTCTATGTAACCTTGTTTTGTTGTTTTGTTTTGTTTTGTTGTTTTGTTTTGTTTTGTTCATGTGGTTCTTGTGTGTAGGTCTACATCCGCAGCAAGACTGTAAGCATCTGACGAATGGGAGCTATCTCTCATAATCCTGACTTTTATGTTCTAGTTACACAGTTTGGGCACATCAGAGCCAGTTCAGGGAATGCTACTAAATCCTAAATTGACAAATAATGAAACCTTATATGCTAAAGAACCAAGCCAGGAAGCAAAAAACGTCAAATATAGAACCGAGTATATATTAACATTCCTAAGCATGCATTTTTAGAGATTTTATTCCACATTGTAGATAACCGAAAGGGTCTCAGTCCCCTGAGGGAAGGGATTTTAGCAAAATAAGCATTGGGCAGGGGGCAGAGGTCCCCATTTTTTATTACTTCGTAGAGTGCAAGAAAGTAACAGAGGAACTGTAATACAAAAAAAGAAATCTGTAGGTAATAAATTCATGGAAAGTTAATTACAAATGTATGTAGATGGATCACTTCTTTGTTCTTGTTCTGAGTCTGGTAATGTCATATATAATCTAGATTATTTTCACAAATAATCAAGTTAGCTATATTTTACGTAGAACTACATAAACTCAAAATGTCATTAAAAAGCAGAGTCAATATTCTGAAACACCACAAGATGGTGATGTTACTCCATTTAAAATGTCTTTTTTTTTTTTTTTTAACTGAACTTTCTCCAGAGGGCTTAACTTCTGCTTTTTTGTGTGTGAAAAATTAATATTGCAAGATCATCCATGCTTCCAAATGGAAGAATCATGTAAAATCTAAAACACCTATGTAACAAAATTATAGTAGGATTTCCACCTTAAAATGGGACAGTGGTGTGTGAATCATGTCTGTGTTTCTGCTGGCTGTAGGCTTTTGTCTTTTATATGGAGCTTCATGTTGTGTGTGTGTGTGTGTGTGTGTGTGTGTGTGTGTGTGTGTGATCTTCCAGATATCTATTATCTTTTCCCTTTGTTCCTCTGTTGCTCTGTATGTATGCCTCCCCTGTTGTGATTTGATATGTCACTGTAATTGTCTCTCCCATTAAATTGTGTCTAATACCTGATTGCAACCTCAGTGTCAAAATAAATGTGTGTCTGCATTCATCTTGTAAACAGGTTGATATGTCGTTTTTACTACTTCTTCATATCTTCTGTTTTTTCATTAAAAAAATATTAATACAGCCATGGTATCTGGGTAGTCCGTAACTAGGCTCAAGAAGTATTTTTTTCTTTTCCCTTTAGTTTGGCTCTCCTTTCTCCATTTCTTTCCATAATATTCACTAAATGTTTGATTTTTTTAAATTACTTTTTATCAAACTAAATTCAGAAGTAGGAAAACATTTTACATGTTTTATATGTTCCCGTGTGTGTGTGTTGGGGGGGGAAGGGTGTTCATGGATTTTTTTTTATTCCTTTGGAGGCCTTCCTTGTACTTGAAATAAGAGAGGTTTCCCCATTCAATTGATTTATGTGGTTTATGGACACTGACTTAAATAGAACAGAAAAAAAAAATCTCATTTTGATCCATTATATAAATCAGGAATTACTGTCTGCAAAGAATATTTAAATTGGTTTTCTCTGTAAAATTTTTCTACAAGAGACTTCTCTACCTGATTACATTTCATATTTTAATCTAATCTGATGCTAAATTGCCTCGTTCTGCCATCACATTCATGAAATAATGAAATGTTTTCTTTTTAAAAAGTAACTACGTCCTTCTCACCACTCCTGTTGGAACATTCCAACATCATATTGGGGGTCTCAGCTAACACAATAAAACATAAAGGAAACAAAGCACACAGTTTGGATAAGAAGAAATAAAACTGCCTTTGTTCACAAGTGGCATGATTACTTATGAACAAGATCTGAAAGAATTAACAAAAAAAATTGGAACTAAGACTAATAAATGATTATAGAAGGTTGCAAGATAAGGTTAATATAATTTCTTTCCTATGTACCAGAAATGAATAACCAAAATTTGGAATTAGAGGCATAACACCATTTACATTAGAATCAACCTAAAATCTACATGAGGAAAACTAAGACTCTGGTGACAAAAATTTAAAAAGGTGTAAATAAATGGAGAGATATTCAAGGTTCAAGGGTAGGAAGATTCAATATCATCAAGTTATCAATTCTTCCCAACTTGATCTATAGATTCAATGAAATCTCAATCAATATCCCAGCAAGTTATTTTGTGATATAGACAAACTGATTCTACAGTTTAAATGGGAGGCAAAAGAATCAGAATAGCCAGCACAATTCTGAAGTTGAAGAACAATAAAAGAATTAACACCACATGACTTACTATTAAGCTATAGTTATCAAAATAGTGTGGTCTTTGTAAAAGAATAGACAAATAGATTAATGAAATAAAATAGGGATCCCAGAAATAGACCTCATAAATATAGTCAGCTCATCTTAGACAAAGGAACAAAAACAATAAAATATACACAGGACACTCTTTTCAATAAATTGCACTGGATCTACTGGACATATACATGCAAAAAATAAATAAATCTAGACATGGGTCTTACACCCTATACAAAAATTAACTCAAAATCTCTTATAGACCTAATAGTAAAATACAAAATTACAAAACTTCTGTAAAATAATATAGTAGGAAACCTAGGGTGAAGACTTTTTTTAGACACAACTCCAAAAATATGATCCATGAAAGAAAGCATTGGTAATTTAGACTTCGTTAAAATTAAAAGCATCTGCTCTGCAAAATACACTGTTAAGAAATGAAAAGCCACAGAAAATATTTACAAAACACAAATCCGATAAAAGAATTGTATACAAAATACACCAAGAACTCTTAAAACCCAACAATAAGAAAACAACCAATTAAAAAGTAGGCAAAGTATCTAAACATACATCTCCCAAATAAGATATATAGATGACAAATAAGCTTATGAAAAGATGCACAACATCAAATATCACTCGGGAATTGCAAATTTAAAAAATGAGACTTCTGCATACCTATTAAAATGGCTAAATGTGAAACACTAAGAGTGTAGAGCAACAGGAACTCTCATTCATGGCTGATGGAATGCAAAATGGTACAACCACTTTGGAAAACAGTTTAACAGTTTTTTACAAAGCTAGCTAACCATAGTCTTACCATATGATTCAGCAGTGGTACTCCAAGATAATTACCTAAATGAGTTGAAATTTTATGTCCACTCAAAAACCTACATACAAATGTTAATAGCAGCTTTATTCATAATTGCCAAAAGTTGGAAGGAATCAAGATGTCCTTTAATAGGGCAATGTAGAAATTGTGGTACATCCATACAATGGAATTTTACCCAGTGATAAGAAGAAATGAGCTATCAAGCCATGGAAAGACATGCAGGAACATTAAATGCGTATTGCTGAGGAAATAAGCCAGTATGTAAATGCTGCAGTGTATGATTCCAGCTATATAACATTCCTGAAAAGGCTAAACAATAGAGAGTAAAAAATCAGTGACCTCCAAGCGTTCAGAGAGAGCAAGGAAAAGAGGGAGTGATTAAAGAAGGAACACCAGATTTGGGCGGCAGTGAAAGGATTCCGTACGACACTGTAAGGGCAGACACGGTGTTACCCATTTGTGAAAACACTTAGAACTGTGCACCACAAGGAGTGAACCCTAATAAACTGTGGACCTTAGTTGATAATAATGCATCATTATCAGTTCCTTGATGATAACAAATGTGCTACACTAAAGCAAGAGGTTAATAACTGGATAAACTGTAAGGAGGGTACGGTAGGAAAAGATGGTATGTGAGAACTCTGTACATTCTGCATAATTTTTCTGTTAATCTAGAGCTGCTCTAAAAATAAGATCTATTAATTAAAAAAACCAGGGAACAATGTTGCATTTTAGATATTTTTTTTACCATTATCTTTTCTATTCTCTTTCATCATTCAGGCATGAAGGAAAAAATAATCTCATTTTTTAAACTTGCTCTGTCCAAAGTGTATGATAATACATGAAACCATGCCATACCTCTTAGGGGACAAAAAACATTCAGAATTTATTTTGGTATTAAGATTAAAGATTAAGACCAACTTCCAGGTAAGCCACATGTAAGGTTTAAGAGCAAGTGTTTTCGTTCCAATGATTTTGCAGAAATGAGAGAATGAGGTGTATGATTTGAAATATTCAAATCGTTGAAGGTTTCTGCACTAGCATTAAATGAAAACTAACAGCATAGTTTCAACTTCTTGTTTGATATCATTAATGTACAAATGATCTTTGCCAGAGCTTCTTCCCTTATTGCAATGGCCTTCTTCACTGCTTTCTCTCCAGCAGCTTTGTTTCCCGGCCCCTGTATGGCCTTCCCAGCTTCAACCACATGGAAGCCATGGAATACAGAGGAGAATGCTTGCTGGAGGGTTTAACGATTTCCTGTCCATATCACAGGGCTCCTTCCCAGTCCTGCATATACAAGCAGACACCCATGGCTGGGTACATCATGTGCCATATGTACACATTGCTGTCCTCAAACACGGAGCTCATCTTCTCCTGGCTGAGCTCACAGATATTCAGCAGCTCGCGAGGGCATTTGTAGTGCTTGGCCCCCCAGAACTCCTCCAGGACGTTGCATGCATATCTGATCGTGTCAGAGATTATTTCTGCCTTTGGGGGAATGGCTGAGCTTCTGGATTTCCAATTTGGCCTTATCCTTGTCTTTGGTGGTATACTCCTGGCACTGACAGGTAAAGTAGTAAGACTCTCTTCACGGGTCATTCCTGTCTTCTGTTGGGTACAGGAGGTCAACATAGCTGATACAAATCTCCTCTCCCAGGTAGGTCACAACGACAGTGGGGCAACAACTATGATTCATCAGTGCAACCTCAGGAAATATTGCCCGGGGAAATATCCCAAATGAGAAAGCTCTGCCTCTTCAGTTGTAAAGCCATTACAGTGAAACTGTGCAAAGAGTACCACCAAGTTATCACTGCCAGGGAACTGGAGGTGCTTGGAGGGAAAGTGACGAAGAGCAGCAATGTTACCTGAATTAAGTCCTTCTACTCATTGTCTGATTTATCCAGATGTGATTCAAACTCCTTCACAGCCAACAATTTCTCTGAAGGTGTTTTTTCTGGGTGGATCTTCTGTTTGGCCGGAATCCTTGCAGTTAGCCTTACCATCTCTGAGGGATTCCAGTCCAACCCCCGCCCCCCGAAAAACAACCCATGCAAGAACATTCCATCTTGTGCATAAGCCAATCGTCTTTCTAACAGTGTCTTTCGGACACTCCCTGTTGCAGTAAAATGCCTGCTTGCATCTTCCACATTTGAACAATCCTTTTTTTCCTGGCAAAGCAGTACTTGCAGTGGTTCCATTCCTTGACTGTGAGCATGTGGGCGTAGGCCTGGAGGGGAGGACAGAGTTCCCCACGTGGAAGGGCTCCGACCCACATCCCCTGCCTCTTGCCCAGGCAGTAGAAGCACTCCGGGCCACTGTGGTCTGCAGCCATCAAGCGGGCAGTGGGACCGCAGCACCAGAGCAATGGTTCCTCCTCCCTGTGAGCTATTACTGGAGAGGTGTCACCCACTGCTGCAGGGCTGGAGAGTTCTAATACTTTTTAATGACTATTCAGAGTAGTTGTGTGAAATTAACTGGAGCGCTATTATAACACTGTTAGTTTCAAAGGAAACTCTGCATAACGTGCATACATCTAGGTGGTCTAATCATTTAATATACTTAGTACGTTTTAACAGATTTTAACAAGACCTTTTCATGAACTATAGGGTCCAAGATCCTATTGTTTGATGTGGAAAACTCTAGTGAACATGATCTTCATACTGAAGACATACTTATGAGCCTAAATTCCTTGACAAGGGCTGTATCTAATGTAAGATATTCTATCCCAACTAGCCTTATGCATATACTTTTTAAATGTTTGTCAAATAAAAAACAGAATGAATGAATGAATGAACGAATGCATATGTGAGTTGTATAACAACTCATGATTTAATCCTTTCTATTGATTCCTAGTTTTCATTTACAGCCAATAAATAATGTGATATTCACTATTCCTCCGCTTGACTCCATTGAGCAAAAGATAGTCATAAGCCTCATCTACAAATTCTTTGATGCACCTTGACTAAAAATTTTAAAGGGAGTCAGAAGCTGTGAATATTAGCATTTTAGTTAGAAGTTCAAATGGAAATCTATTATCATAAAGAACATAAGTCTCACAACAAACCATTTTTATATGTTGTTAATCAGATAAAAGAGGTTTACATGAGTTGTCATAAAATACTAATTGATACTTATTTGTGCCGTCACTATTTGAGGTTTTCATTTAGATGTTTCTTAAAAATGGCAAAAAAACAAACAAACAAAAAAAACAAAACAAAACAGGGGGCGCCTGGGTGGCTCAGTCAGTTAAGTATGCGACTTCATCTCAGGTCATGATCTCATGGTTCTTGAGTTCGAGCCCCGTGTCAGGCTCTGTGCGGACAGCTCAGAGCCTGGAGCCTGCTTCAGATTCCGTATGTGTGTCTCTCTCTCTCTGCTCCTCCCCTGCTCATGCTCTCTCTCTCTCTCTCTCTCCCTCAAAAAAAAAAAAAAAAAAAAGTTTTATTAAATGGGAAACAAAATTCTGTAATATTGAAATTGTTCAAAAATGAATCCAAATATTGGTTTATAAACTTGAGATTAAAACTATGTTTTAGGGAACTATATTTGTTAGAAAACATATTCACATAAATTGCAATCTATGTTGACATAGGGGGTTAGTTTTATCTTATTAATTATGAGTTTATTATGACCTCACTGAGATAGCTCAAACTAACCAATAAATATAAAGATTATGTAGATTTTATTAAAATTAGAGAATTAGCTAAATGTCATCTCTGGTTGTAAATACTAATTTTACAGATAAAAATGATTACAAGTTTAAAATACAATTCAAACTCCAAATGTACTTAGATTGTTGGATACCTAGACCGATTTGGATGGCACAAAGGAAAGTGGCTGTATTGGAAACTTTGCAGACTTGAGATTTAAAAAAACTTTAGACTAGTGAAAAGAATCCATATCAGGAACAAGGCCACTCAGGGATTATGTTGCAAGGGAGAAGAACATGGTAGAGCTGCTACACCGAATGCTAAGAAATACCTCCAATTTCAATAGGAAGAGGAGTCTATGAAGGAAAATCAGAAAGAATAGCCAGGCTAGTGTTGTTGAAACATTTCTGAACTTCTACCATTTACTTCTTCTATCTTATTATATCTACTTCTTTTTGTCATTTATTAAAATTGCAGAATAACAAATGAGAATCAGTGTGCAAGGCATACAGATTCTCTTATCTAGAAAGGTTACATAGTACGTGGTTAATAATACCAAATAGAAAATAAGCACAATACACAGCTTTTTTTTTTTTTTTTTAACAGTTTTTTTGTATCATCTCTTACTAGCTGCTTCACTGTGGGGGATAAGCTTGGGAATCCCCTGGGCTTATACCAATGGGTTAACAAGGCATAAAGAAATACAAAGCCATAAAATGCTCACACCTCAGTTTGGGTAAACCAGGTTGGCACTCCAAGAATAGGGGGATGCAAAGACACCCCGAGAATAGGGAGGCACAAAGGCGCCAGGAATAAGGAGTTGCAAAGGCACCCAAACTAGAGAGAGGGTGCAGAGCCCCCAAACTAGAGAGGGAGAGACAAAGTCCTGAAATAGAAATGGTGCAAAGGTGCCAAATACATACGTATATGAAATAAACAAGATTAGATGTTCAGGGTGAAAGCACCCCCAATTTAGTACTATAGCAGAAAAGTTGCTTTCACAGGAGGATAGGGCCAGGTTAGGTAAATTGGTGAATTAGACTATGGACCCCTGCGCTGCAGGCAAAGCATCCCAGAGCGGAGACGGTTAACAAAAGAAAAGGTGCCTTGTTAACCCTGAGGTTATTCCCCCTGTCTGTCTCATCCCCTAGGCTGGCAAAGATCAACAGGCATGGAGCCTCCTGTCTGCTGTTAACAACCATCTACCCATCTGCCCAGCTCCTGGATTTTGTTCTATATTGACCCAAACCCCAAATACTGTGTATTTTCAAACCCCCCTCTTTTCCCTCACATCCCAAGTTAATGTTCCTAGTTTGTCTCTTTGTACACACTCATCACGTTTGTAAGCCTTCTGATCTGAATAAATATGGGGCAAGGACCCTTATTTGAGGCTCTTGTCTTTTCCCAGACATTAGCCATCTCTTGCTTTAATCCAGCATCCACTCTTTTGCTGGCCAAGAGAACTTTAGACTTAGAGTCTACGACACTTCACCTTAGGTAAGTTAGTAAGCCTCTCCATGCCCGTTTCCTCTTCAGTAAAAGAGACACTACTATGACTTATACTACCTGCATCATATCACAATATTGCTGTGAAGAATAAATTACATACATGGAAATAATCTAGCAGGGTGATTTGCACATAGTAAATGCTCAATGGATGATATCCATTATTATTGTAGCATAGTAATTTTATTTTTATTTAAATTCAAGTAGTTAATATACAGTGTAATATTGGTTTCAAGAGTAAAACCTAGTGATTCACTACTCTCATATAACACCCAGTGCTCATCCCAAAGAGTGCCCTCCTCAATGCCCAACACCCATCTTGCCTATCCCCCCTGCTCACCCTCCCTCCATCAACCCTCAGCTTGTTCTCTATATTTATGATTCTCTTATGGTTTGTCTCCATCTCTGTTTTCTTATTTTGCCTTCCCTTCTCCTATGTTCATCTGTTGTATTTCTTAAATCCCACATGAGTGAAATCATGTATTTGTCTCTTAATATAATACACTCTAGTTCCGTCTACATTGCTGTAAATGTCAAGAGTTCATTCTTTTTGATTGTTGAGTAATATTCCAGTGTGTGTGTGTGTGTGTGTGTGTGTGTGTGTGTGTGTGTGTATACATCTTCTTTATCCATTCATCAATTGGTGGACATTTGGGTTCTTTCCATAATTTGGCTATTGTCAATATTGCTATAAATATTCGGGTGCATGTTCCCCTTCAAATCAGCATTTTCATATCCTTTGGATAAATACCTAGTAGTGCACTACTAGGCAGTTAGTAATTATAAATGGATGGGAGGAAAAGGTCAATCTTGTCCTAAGTGCCAGAAACAACAAGTCCTTATGAAATTCAATTTAAACAAAAAAGGTTATCGAAAGAGTCATATTATCTGTCTCATTATGTTTGTTGTCTAATTCTTTCTGGATTTCTTTTTTTTTTTTTTAGATTCTATAATTAGGCATATTTTGATGGCAAAATGTGGTTCTTTGAAACCACAGAAATCAAAGGGAAGATTTACATTCCAAAACCCACCATACCTATTGTAAAAGCTAGATCCCCAAGCGTTAAAACAGTGTCTGATATATAGTTAGCACTGAGTAAATATTCACTGAATGCATAAATGAAAGCTTCTGAAAGTATTTTTATTCCTGTTTGGAATTTGATCAGTACTCTCCCTACAACTCTTCAGTGTAAAAGAATCATGGAGCGTTGGAGTTGAAAAGGGCATCTCATCCAACAACCAATGCAGTGACTGACCCTCTTCTAACAGTTTAGTGAAGGGCAGTCTAATTAGCTCTACTAGTTCCAGAGGAAGTTCTTTATATCTGGAGACAACTCTAGCACCAATTTAAGCCTTTTATTGAGCCACAAACTCACTCCCTGTTGTTAGCTGGTCCATAGGGAAATAAAATAATTTGGTTGTATGTTACCATGAGCTAAGAACAATATATAGCTGTCTCTTGCTAAGTTCCAAGTACTTAGAGCAGTGTCAGGCATATGTAAGTCTCCTGTAAATATTCACTAAGTATTATACTGTTAATGTACACTTCGTTAATTACTGGTTGATTTTTAACCATTCAAGCATTTTCTACATTGGCTCCCACAAACCACATTCTTGTCCATCCTACACATTTTGTGTTGAGCAGATTTGGGAAAAAGGACACCATCAGTCATCTTTAATACACTTTATTTCATTAGATGATAGAATTTATCACAGTCATTCATGCTTGGATTTTTTTTTTCCTTTAGTATATTTTTTTAAATGTTATTAAATGCTAAAGATTAGGAAAAGGTGTCCTAATCTGGTAAACAGAAAATAAATGTCATGAACATCTACTTTTATTTTGAAGCTTTTGTGTATTATGCTTTTTAAAAATGCTATGTAACTTTTTATACTGTTATGAACTAATAAGAAATATATTGAACACTTGAAAATTAATTTTGTCTTTAGAATACCTGCAAGGCTCTTTGTCAACCCAAATCAGGATTAGCCTAATTATATCCTAATTGGGGTAAATTCATATATTCAAGCTAGTTAACCAAGAATGATGACAATAGCTTAGTTAGAAGGCAACTCTGTCAAGCTATAGCATATATAGCTGTTAATGCATCTATCATGACTATAAAAGTAAAACAAAAAAAGTATTAAAGACCAGGCATCTTTGCAATTCAAGAAAATATCCATTATGTTGGGAGAGCTTTTATGAAAACTCAGTTAAAATTAAACTCCTATAGTAGATATTTTAATACTTATAGAGTCTAATCATTATTGAACATTTTTCTTCAACTTTCTACTTTTATTTGTATTTGAATTTTTTTCTATTTTAAAACCATCAAATCATCTCTAGGTAATATAAAATGGGTATTGTAAATAAATATCTTAACTGTCTGTGAACAAGAATATTTGTTATCACTTATATAAATCAATGAATAAATGTTATGTGTTATATGCATTTCAAAATGACAATCTCAAAATAATTCTGGTTTTAAAACCAATTTGAATGCTAAAACTCATCAAAAATCATCAACCTGGGGCGCCTGGGTGGCTCAGTCAGCTAAGCCTCCAGCTCTTGACTTCGTCTCACATCATGATCTCACAGTTTGTGAGTTTGAGCCCCACATCAGACTCTGTGCTGACAGCATGGAGCCTGCTTGGGATTCTCTCTCTCCTGCTCTCTCTGCCCCTCCTCCACTCATGTGCTTGGTCTCTCTCTCTCTCTCTCTCTCTCTCTCAAAAAAAAAAAAATCAATAAAATTAAAAAAAGTTTTTTTTTTTAAATCATCAATCTTTCTGAGTATCTCTCTTCATCACCTCATTGATCAATGAAGTAGTATAACCACCTAATATTAGTCATTTTTCTAACATACAAAATATATAAGGATTTAATTTCAAGTTCATAATTACACAAATCAAGAAGAAATTAGGGGATAATTATTTAAAATTTTGGTTATGAACTAGGTAAATATTCATAGGTAGATAAATATTTGAGGTGAATGAATAAATGAACAAATAATAAAAGATAAGATGTCACAGTTACATTAAAGGAACTAACAAAGACCTCGAGTTAAAAGGGGGCAAATGTTTAAGAGACATCTGATTGTTTAATATATGAAACATAATTTTTCCTATTAAGATTAGATAACAGAAAATTCTGCTAATGAGGGCACAAATACAGCTTAAAAATTATTTCCTGGATAACTGATTTTTCCACATGGCATTCAATTTTATTTCATTTGTTAAAACATCTGTAATACACAGAACCAAAAAAAAAAAAAAAAAAAAAAAAAAAAAGAAAGAAAGAAAGAAAGAAAGAAAGAAAGAAAGAAAGAAAAGCTAGTCCTACTTAAATCAAAATAGGAAATAATAGTGGTGTTTAACTATATGATCAAATGCAGCCTTGTTTTCAGTTCCCATGGAGCCCTCATACATCTCTGCAACAAAGACTTTTCTTTACATGCCTTATGCAAGAAAAGCCCTATTAAATAAAAGAATGAAATTTATGGAACTTGTTCCCCCTCACATATGTACTGACAATTCCATTACTTGTGTCAATTTCTAATGCTAGACAAATCCCTGTTACTTGTGTCAATTTATAATACTAGACAAATCCACACAGGGTCTTAGACATGTATAAAAAGGGAGAATGGAAGAGCTACTTGACTGCTTAATGCTATTTATTCTTTTAATTCCAGAATGGCATCAAATACCAATCATTTCTATTATCTTTTGTGAAAATGCTTTAGTGAAAAGGCAGACTCCCACTGCTTTCTTTTCAGTAGTAAACTGAAACCATAAACTTCTCTCAACTTAAAATCATCCCAGTGTGATCATATTTGTTAAATAAGTTTTCAAAACGAATCTGCCATCATTGTTATTACTCCTGTTTTATTATTTTTCATTTCCTTCATTCAGAAAGAGACAAAAGATTATCCAAATGCTTGTCACTAATCTATTCAATATCCCCTTCCTCCTTTTCAGATTTTTTATCCGTTCCTTGAAACTTTATTAACTTTTCCATTAAATCTTAGTGTGTATACCTGAAAGGGCTTTTCTTTTCTTTTCTTTTCTTTTTTTAACGTTTATTTATTTTTGAGACAGAGAGAGACAGAGCATGAACGGGGGAGGGTCAGAGAGAGGGAGACACAGAATTTGAAACAGGCTCCAGGCTCCGAGCTGTCAGCACAGAGCCCGACGCGGGGCTCGAACTCACGGACCGCGAGATCATGACCTGAGCCGAAGTTGGCCGCTTAACCGACTGAACCACCCAGGCGCCCCATGAAAGGGCTTTTCAACCACAATTGATCTTTTTATTGCTTCACTACCTTTAGGACTTAATTGAAATGTCCTTCTCTCCTTCAGGAATTTGTCCTTAAAGTAAGAATCTACAAATATTTCATAATTATACAATTGATCCTTGAAAAATGCAAGGTTTGGGGGCACTGACGCCCCACACAGTCAAAATCTACATATAACTTTTGACTTCCCCCAAACTTAACTACTAATAGCCTTTACCAATAAACAGTTGATGAACATATATTTTGTATATTATATGTATTATACAGTGTATTCTTACAATAAATTAAGACAGAGAAAAGAAAATTAAAAGATAAAATACATTTACAGTACTGTAAAAAATTCTCATATAAGTGGACCCAAATACTTCAAACCCATTGTTCAAGGGTCAACTGTAATGTGGGGGGAAAAAAAGTGTCTTCTGATTTAGAATGTGAGTAAAAGGGTTAGTCCCCACATCATATAGTAATAAGAGAAAGCAGAGAGCAATGAAAAAGGAATGCCAGAGCCCATTTGTATACATTGCCTCAACACATTGTGAATACCTAAAGTTGCAAATCTTGATCCTTATTATCCTTCCCTTCAACCACAAACTCCTACTGTTTCAATTAACTTACTCTCTCACTCTTATCATCTATGATGCCTCTGGTCCTTTAATCCTTCCTATTAATAATATAAAAACTAGCATTCATTCACAAAGTATTCTTCATTATTTTATTTATTCTTCCTAACAGTCTGAATTATTATCCCCATTTTAGAGATAATGAGACTCAGAGAGACTTAGAGACTCACCGAAGATCACACTGCCAGGACTTCTGATATCAGGATAAATGGAGATATTGGGTGCTTTATTCTTATCTTTTTTAAAAAATTTTTTTTAACATTTATTAATTTTTGAGAGACAGAGTGCAAACAGAGGAGGGCCAGAGAGAGAGGGAGACACAGAATCTGAAGCAGACTCCAGGCTCTGAGCTGTCAGCAGAGCCTGATGTGGGGCTCGAACCCATGAACTATGAGATCATGACGTGAGCCGAAGTCAGATGCTTAACTGACTGAGCCGTCCCGGCGAACCTGCTTTATTCTTATATCAATCACATACATTATAGAAAAAGATACATAAAATATTAAAAGAATAAAGTATAGCCATCCTAAAAATAAGAAGGTAAACTTTTGGAGGACCATAAATTATGCAGGAGAAAACTGTGTTCCATATAATGAAGTGGTGAAAGCTGGGAAGAGAAGTCCAAAGAAAACAAGCTCCCAAGTTCTCCATCTGACAGGTTATAATGTCCATTGGATATTCTATCAGTGGCTCCAACCAAACTTTAACATATGTTTCTATACTTCCCATAATATGTGCTATATAAGCAGACCCATAGTGTTTCAGGCAATCTCAGCTGCATAAGGAATGCACAATTAACAATGTCCAAGTGTTAGAATAGTACCAACTCCATGAAAGACTACAAACTCAGTAAAGGTTAGGGAAGGGTCAGAGACTGTAGAGAATTCAAACTGTAATTTTAAAATAAGTAAAATTAATACACTTAAATAACAGATTGTCTATATGAAAGAATATGTACTTATGAAAAACAAGCAACTAGAAATTCTAGAACTGAAAAATGATAAATCTGGGACTTAAATACTGGTCTTCTGCTTCCAAGTTCCATATTTTCTCCTCTGATATCATAGTTAACCCCTACAAAGACATACAGGTGCATATACATGCTCATTTGCTTATTTATGTAGCTTCCTCATTACTTTGTCTTGATATATAGTCTTGACCTCATAGTCAAACAGAGGAACCTGTTATTCTCTTGTCTCCACATCTTCTCTGCACCTCGCAAATTCCTAGTCTTATGGTTCTCAACCTTAGCCGCATATTGAGAGATATGTGGAAACTTTAAAACTAACAAAACAAACACTATAGCCACCCTAGATGAACTAAATCAGATCCTCTTGGAGTTGGACTCATACACTGACATTCTTTTTAAAACTTCCTGGGGCGCCTGGGTGGCTCAGTCGGTTAAGCATCAGACTTCAGCTCAGGTCACGATCTCGCGGTCCGCGAGTTCGAGCCCTGCGTAGGGATCTGGGCTGATGGCTCAGAGCCTGGAGCTTCCGACTCTCTCTCTACCCCTCCCCCGTTCATGCTGTGTCTCTCTCTGTCTCAAAAATAAATAAACGTTAAAAAAAAAAAAATTAAAAAAAAAAAAAAACTTCCTTACATGATTCTATAAGAATTGCTTGTTTTTTGTTTAAGAAAGGGCTATTCACTAAATGTGGGCTTTCCCCTTCCATAGTATAAGGTGGTCTCTAGGAAGCAGCTGCCTAGCTAGAGAGTCATTCTCCAGCATTGCCTATACCAAGGTAGGGCCGGGTGATTAATTCTCATCATTAGAATGTGAACTGAAATAATGTATTTCACTTTTGAGAAAGGAAGTTTCTAAGAAGCAGTGTATATTCTTTGTTCTCTCTTTTCCCATCTGTTGACTAGATTCAGGAGATTGCAAGAGTCTAGCAAATGCAAAATCACAAGATGGAAGGAGCCTAAATCTGTGAATCACTATTTAAAGTTATACTCCAACCAAGTCCTTTATCATCATAAAACTGCTGAAAAAGATTTATTATAAGTTTCTAAAATTCTGAGGTTTGTTTCATCAGCTAGAGTTACCCTGATCAATAGAGGAATGGGTACCTTGAAGTGGGGTGCTGCTGTGATAAAAATCTCAAGTATGTGGCATTACATTTGTGATCAGGAAGCAGACATCAGAAAAATAACCACCAGAGGCTGGGTAATTTAGAATAGTGGTAAAAAATATTCTGTAAATATTACCTTCAATAATTTGGACAGCAGACCAAATACCTATAATCTTGTAGCTCTATAGCAGTGTTCTCATGTGGGGATGATGTGGCCGGAGCACATTTGGCACAGGCTGAAGACAAAAGGGAAATGCAAATTTCAGTTATTTTTCAAGACCAACTCAATTGTTACCACTCCACACCTCCTATCAGATTGTGCTTCTTTATGTCACATCAGAATTGGGAGTCCTGCCTTTGCATTCCATCAGCATTGTAACACTTAATTCACTCCTTTTTCTGCATCTTTCTCTCTATCGTAAATCTCTTGAAGTGGATAGTCTTATCCATGTATCCCATACCTTGCCTAGGACACGTCTTATGCACAGAAAGTATACATTTAGGGTTTGCTGAGTACACGTTTGCTGAATGACTACTACTCTGCAAAGCATTGATCCTTGATCTTATAGTATTAACAGACACAAATCACAAAAACCATTTCACAATATACTACAAGTCTCATGGACTCTAAGGCCTTACAGATACAAGTTTTCACATTAGGTGTCCCCCATGACTGCTCACCCTTGGGCATTCTTTCACACCCAACTTCTAATTGCATGAGACTAGTTACTGTGTGAAGTTGCCAGCTGCCTAAAATGGGGAAGACAGAGTACATTTCTAAGGAATAAAGTTGGTGTAAAGAGTACAAATGATGGCCTTTTAAGGAGGTGAGGGGTTGGAACATGATAAACTAATTTTGATACTTGACTAGCAACCAGGATACCAGAAACAGAAACTACTACGGCTGCCTGTGGGACCAAATGGTCAGAGGCAAAGGCATGTGTGTGTATCAGGAAAGGCTAACTAAGAGGACAGAGATAAGAAAATAATGACCTATTTTGCTATTTCAGACCAAGGAAGATGAGCTTTGTTTAGCATTCGATTAAAAAATTATTTTAGCTCCTTAGCCCACCTAGGTAGATCTGACATTAGAATGCTAAGAGTTTACTACAGTGGGGAAGCAAAGCAACAATTTTAATTTCCCTTCCAAACTTAAATCCTGCTTCTCAACTGAAGATACAAATCTGGACTTCTGAAAACAGTGACTGGAGGTAGATTTGGGGTCATAAGCATGCAGGAAAAGGAAATGGATAAAGTCACTCAGAATCAGTAAAAAAACAAGAACAAAGAAAAGCTTAAAATGTAGAGGGTATACAAAAAACAAGTCAGTGAAGAAATGAGTAAGTAAAATAAATCATGATGGTCTCCTTACACAGTCCCTATCACATCATGTTGGCTGTTTTATATGAGATTACAATCGAAACAGATAGGTTTGTATTGTTTTGTTTCTCAAATACCATTTTCCCACATTAATTTCAAGATCTTTAAGGACAAGAACCATTCATCCTCTTATATTTTCCTAAACCCACCACCCTCAGTAGTCTTACGCATATACTAAGACTCTACCAATTTTTGATTCACAATTTAAATTTAAACCTGGCAAAGAATTCTACTTCACTCACCAACCACCCACCAAAAGTCCAAATCTCTCATAAAAAGCAAGTTCCTAATTTACTTTATCAATACCTACAGGTAAAGCTACTCCCACAGAATTCTTGGCCACTAGGAGTACGGGTTTAAAGAAACACTTTAATGTACAGGTTGGTTTTCTGAGAACTGTTGTTGTATCAAGACTCATCAAGGGGAAAACCTGGCAAGACCAGTAAGAAAACTAAGTCTGTGGCTAATTTCTTAGTGGAGAATGAGAAAGCTAAACACACAGTACATTAAGGGAAGAGGAATTGGGAACTAAGTATTGATGACTTTGGAGCACATACAGGAAGTACCCAAATAGCTTCTGTCATCATCCACTAACCATTCCCAACTACTGATCACATGCATTTAACTTGGCACTGACTTTTTAACATTCTATAAAAAAAGAAAAGCAGAGATTGCAGGGACCATCTATGAATGAGCTGCACACACTACTAAGCCTGGGACTACGATGCTGCAATACACATCATTACAAAATACACCTCACTTTAGCCCACATTTCCTTTTTTTCCTTCTCTAACCAACTCCTCTTGTATTTCAACCTATCCTTCTTTCTTTCCCCATATCATCTCATGTCTCCCCCTTTGACCTGTATGGCTCTGAGTGCATACATACTCATGTGGTTTTGATAGTAGCAGTTTCCAGTATCTCTGGTCTAGTAAGATTTCTGTTGGTATAATACTGTGCCCACACCTCAAATTTCTTTGAGATTGTCTCATGAACTAAAGAGAAATGTTTGCAAGAGCTGTTTATTTTCCCAATGGTGGATTTTAAATTGTTTATGTGAGAAAGACTCCTTAGTGAGCATGGCTAACCCGAAATCAAAAGACAGATGATCCAAGTTCAAATGCTATTAGGTTGGAGATAAACAGAAATAAAGCTACAGAGTAGTGAAAAAGGAAGACTAACCTCATGAAAGAGTAAAGGAAAGGTCAGTTGCTGCCACAAGTGCACTGGAAAATAGAGAAGTAAATTCAGACATCCGTTACAGGTCTGGAGGGAGGTTGGTGGCAAGAAATAAAATTTGAAGACTGGAAAGGTTAAGAGGTTAGCCTAGGTTGGACAGTACAAGTGGAGGCTTTGTCATCAAATACCTGGGTTTAAATTCTTACCTGTAGCCAAGTGATTTTCAGCAATTAAGAGTATGAGCTGAGCAACAGTATTTCCACCATAATTTGAGGATTATACAAGTACATTGTTTAGAACATAACATGATATTCAGTAACGGGCAGAGTTTATACTTATGTTTAAGGATAAAAGGGTCTAAAACAAACTGTAGCCTACCCATGTTGCCAGCTTTTGGAAAAGAGCAAATAGGTATAAATCTAAAAAACAATAGCAGTCTCTCACAGGCTAGAGAAAGAGTCACAAGATTCACACTCAAGGCCACAAAACAGTGAACCTTTTACTAGATATTAAAATTTAAAACCACACAGCTTAACAGTAATGTTCATTTTACCACTAGGTGGCAATGATACAGCTGAATTTCACTGACAAGATTAATTTTAAAAATTGAACAAACCCAGACAGAAATTCCAAGAAGCTTTTATACATATTTTCATGTTAGAAAAATGAAAAATTATTTTATATACAATTTAATTTATAGCAGAATGTATAATTATCTAATTCAAGATGTATGTTAACTTCTGATGCTTTTTTTCCTCTGTGCCCTGAGGCAATTCATGCAATAATTTTTAAACAGTTCTAATCACAGAAGTCTTTTTTAAAAAATCTGGACATATATCATGAAGATAACAGAAATTAGGGAAAGCTAAATCTCTTTGAAGTCTTAGAATTCTAAGAAAGGCACTATAAAATGCAAAATATTTTAATAAAAAAGTTAAACCTTTAAAAAAATGACTGAGAGAGGACATTTTATTTTTTAAGGGCCAAAGCATGAAATAATATGGTGACTCACGTTGTTTTTAAATTACAAATTAAACCAATATTCATACGTGTAAAGTCTTTTCAGTGTGTTGAATAAACATAAAATTTACTAAGCAAATTTAGCAAAATTCTGACTTAATTTTGCTAATGGATTCTGGAATAAATACCTTTTTACAACTGTCAAAAGAGTAAGTCATGAAATTCCTTAAAATTCCTTAAAATTACTTTCCGTAATTATTTCTGCTTTCTTCATAAAACAGGTCTCAACCTATGGCTTGTTAAAAATAATAACAAAATTTATTCTTTCATTTCTTTTTCTTTTCATATCAAATAAAAAGGAAAGGCATGATAAACTTTTTCAAACTACAGACATTTCCAAGTACACAGTAAAAAAAACATAAATTCCCAAGATTCTCCCCCACATAGGTGGGAGTTCATACCACCACATGTAACATTACAAAATCCGTACTATAATTACATGAATAAATAATTACCCAATTCATAAGACCCAATTAAAACAAGCCTATTTATTCCCTTTTCATAAATAACCTAAAGTTCCCCAAATTTTTAATTCACAGTTTTCTACAAATAGATCAGAATATCTCTTTTATATATCAACTTTCAAGTAGTTTTCTAATTTAGTAATCAATTCCTATATATTTACTTCATTCGAGAAAACTCTCCCCCTCTTGCTACCTAAACAAACGCAAGAGAATAAAAGTATGATGTCTAAGTTATTTTTATAATTCATAGATCAGTTTCCTCACATTGGACTTCACTTTAAATTATTACAGATCACCCGAAATCTAAAATATAGGTATTTCTCATTCTGTCAGTGTATACAGATACACAAAACATAACCATTTAAGATGTCAGCACAAAGTAAGATTACTGTGGCAGCCCTCATAAACCGAACTATAGATTTCAGGAAAGTGCTCAATCTGTTCAGTTGTCTATAATTTTTGTTAGAAGTTTTAGGAAATGCCACTGTAATAGAAGGGATAATTGCAGGTCTACATGTGTATAGGTGATTTGTATCTATACAGAATCAGCTTCCAGTTATCTGTACAAATAAGGGAAGAGACACAGGATGCAAAACACATACTCCTCGAGCCACTTCAGATACATTTTTGTATCTCTATTTCATAGGACTGTGTCTGAGAATTGAGAACACAAAGAAAAGTAAGCCATACTGCAGAGACTGAGTTACAAACACAATTACCAAAACAATGGTAACAATGAAATGCCATTATTGACTTGAATTTGTCATCTTCTGTTTATTTCTGATGGTGGCTCGAAGTTTACGTATTACCAGTTTATCGGGCAGAATCATATCACCTTGCTGTTCTAGATAATCCAATAAGTTTTCAGTCCATTGGAGAGCAGCTGCATGATTAATATGCTTCTCTGGAATCAGTTCTATTTCCTCCTCCTCATTTTCACTAGATTCATCTGTCTGGCCTTGTGCTCTTCTGATGATTTCGCTGTCAGTTAACACTTCATAGCCTGGTTCAGTACTGTCCACTTCAAGCCATTTTTCAATGTTCTCAGTAGACACATTTTCCAATCCTTTGGTATGTTGTAAAATGGTGGCCACAGTAGCCACAGAAACATCTTCTTCATCAAAGTCCAAGCCTTCTTTCTCCTCTATGGTAGGAAGAATCTTCTTCCATGCTCTGCTAATGGTAACTGGCTTTACTAAATTCCATGCCATTGCTATTTCATAAAGTGCATCTAGCAGAGTTAGCTTCTTCCAGAATGATTTCAGGTCATTACCTTCTTCCAAGTTGTTCTGAAGAAGACCTGCACGATAATTTCTCTTCATTGTCGCTATGACTCCCTGATCTGAGGGCTGGATCAAGGAAGCCACATTAGGTGGTAAATACTTAGCAAATATTTGGCCATCGTCTGACCTTAGGACGTTTTCATTTGGATGTGTTGGTGAATTATCCAACAAGAGCACAGCCTTTTCCTGTAGGCCTTTAGATCTTAAGTACTCTCGAACTTGTGGCACAAAGATCTTATCAAACCACTGTCGGAAAATGGAAAGATCCATCCATGCACCTTTTTGGCTGAAATAAGAGACTGGCAGGTTTGAGGTGTCAGTTGACTTGAAAGAGCGAGGTTTCTTTGCTTTCCCCACAACACAAAGTTTCAGTTTATGTAAACCTGTTGCATTGGCACAACACATGATAGTGACTCTTTCTTCAATTGACTTGTGCCCTGAGACAGTGCATTTACCTTTGATCACAGAAGTCCTGGAAGGTAGGCATTTCCAAAAGAGTCCAGTTTCATCAGCATTGTAGATTTGTTCAGGCTGTAAGTTCTCTCGTTCAATAAAGTCTCGAAAGTTGTTACAAAAATCTTCCACAGCAGTCTCATCTCCATTTAATCTTTCATTTCTAATGTTAATCTCTCTAATGCTGTGCCGCTGCTTAAAACGAGTTAACCAACCAGCAGAGGGGTTAAAATCACCATCCATGCCCAAAGCATAAAAAAAGAACTCTGCCCTTTTTGCACAAATTGGTCCAGATATGGGATTCCCTTTTGCTCTTTGCTGGTTGAACCATTCTAGCATTGCTCTATCCAGTTCCTCATACATAGATGGCTTCATAGATTTCCTCTTGGCAAGAAGACTTGTGGAATCAGAACTGCTTGCATACGTTATAATCTTTTCCTTATTTTTTCTTATATCCCGAACTGTTGTCTCACCAATCCCATAAATCACTGCCAGTTGTTTGGAAGAACCTCCGTCTTCAAGTTTTTTTATTATATCAAGCTTATCTTTAATAGTTAACACCACCCGCTTCCGTTTCCCAGACATGCTGAGGCTGTGGGACTCAGGCCCTTGACCCGCACTCACACTGAAACAATCTACAAAATCCTTCCTTCTTTCACACAGACCCACTTTAGCAGTCTTACAGCCTCAGTCTTTCAACCTTACCAGGAACCTGGTGACCCTGACCCCGTCCCTGGACGGGCTTGGCCGGCAATGAGACGGCAGAGGAAGGGGAGAGGGAAGGAAGTTTGAGGGAACAGGCCTTTAACTTAGATGGGCAGTAGAAGAGGCCCCAAGTCACCGCGGATAATCCGGATTACAAACATTTGTTTTATTCCCCCAGTGGCCGCGATAAAGACTATAACTCCATCGTGACCACAAACCTCCTTCAAGCCCTGATCCAGGGTAAACACGTCCGTCACTAGCCCCTGCCACACCCCAAAGTTACAGCAGAGAGCGGAAGAGCCACGGAGTCGGGGACTAGCCCCTTTCCCCAAGGGAACGGCTACGTTTGATTGCTTCCCCAGCAGCCAACCCCTTCCACCGCAAGCCACACTTCCCCGCGCTGGGCTTAGCTTGGACAGTCCTCCCGGCCCCTCACAGCCCGCCGGGCCCCTCTCCCCACCTCAATTGGAACCAGGACCCGCACCGATCCCTGACTAACGCGCGGCGACCGCTCCTCCCCCAGCACGCGCTCCCGGAAGATGCCCCCTCCCGCCGCCGGCTCCGCCCCCTGCTCCTCCCAGAGGCGGGACTTCCCCTGGTCCCCGGAAGGAGGAGGAGCGTGGCTAGTCTGGAGAGGGTACCTGGGGCGGAGGCAAAGGCGGAGGCAGAGGCGGAGGAGCTTTGAAAGGTGAGGGCGCGGGGGCGGTGCAGGGCCAGCTCGGGGCGGGGACTCGCTCTCGCTCGGGCTGCTAATGGCTTATTAACTGAGCCGGGGAAGCCGCGCCTCCCGGCAGGCGGGGGAAAAAAATTCCCGCGGGCGCTGTCCGGGTGGGTAGGACTAGCCCCTTCTGCGTCTTTCTGCACTCGCTGCCCCCCTGGGCTGAGCTGCAGCGGGCCCGGTGTTTGTTTCTTCCGCGGTGGGGAAGTGGGCGGGGCTGGTAGTGGGGAGCTGGAGTGGTGGTTTCGCGGGTTTCTGGCCTTTCCAGACCCTTGTTGGGTTGCGGAGCTCCCCTGGGGCCTGGGGGTTTGTGTCGTCCCGCGCACGTCATCGTGAAGTTCGGTCTAAGGGTCCGGTTTCCCAGCTACGGTGCCCCTCTGCCTGAGGCAGAGTAGCGGACTGGTGGGCGTGCTGCGCTGGCTACCTGCGTCCCGTCAAAGAGCCAGGTTTGTAATCCGGAAAATGACTCTGGTGTAAACTGCAGAGAGGATCCTTCCTCTGCCACCCATCCCTGCTGGAGTTAGAGAACCACCTTCAGGGTTAAAGATTTTAATGAATACTGTAGTGGTCCCGGATGCGAAACTGGCAGGATTCACTCTGCGAAATTGTGGAGCATTGGCTCGTGATTCTAAAGGGGGGAAGTATCTTTCTCTCTCTGTTATCTTTCCATTTCTTATTTCTGTCATGTTGTGCTGCCCTGTTTTCTACCAGTGGAAGAACTGTGATAAATGTATCCACAGCAATGTGAAAAGAACGTAATCAGAATTATAACACTGTAGCCCTTAAGTCATGTATTATGCCGGCTTATACTGGTGTTCCCAGTAATTTCATCAGGTTGTGAGCCCCGTGGAAGCAGAGGCCGTGTTGATTTCTTCTAGTAGCGCCAAGCTCCGAGCCTGTGCTGCCATTCAATAACCATTTCTTTGGCCTCTTAAGGTTTTCTCTCCAAACTATCATATAAAAGGAAATGTCAGAGAGGGGTGTTGTTTTACAAATAGGAATGCATCCCTTCTGGTGAAATTTCAAGTAATGCCTGGGGTTCCATTGCTCTTCAAACCTTAAAAATGTAAACTGTCACCTGACAGGGCAAGTGATTCCTAGAATGAATCTTTTCTTCAGGATAAATTAACCTCAAAGCCTAGGCTACACGATATTTCCTTTGATGAGAAATTCAAGTAGCATCATCAAGTACCTTTGAGTTGTAGAATGACTGTGTGAGAGACAACAATATGGATTTTTACCTTTAATCTGTATTCTTTGGCAGACTGCATAAGCTATGTATATGCTTTTTTTTTTGGTTTTTGTATATGCCTTTTGTGTGATATTCACATAGAAGCACAAAGATGTGATCGTATTGATCTTCGTCATTTATTTAATGCTTTCTGTTTGGAGTTTCTTTGTTTTTCTCTTTGCCTAAAGGTAAGGTATTATTAAAGAAGCTTGATTAAATTCTCATTTCAAGAAATTGAGTGTATACTCAGCATACAAAAAGAAATTACATCCATTGCATGGATTCTTTTTTTTTTTTGAGTGAATTCTGATGACCCAAGAGATGTCATTTTCATCAATCTAGCTTCACCTTCTCATTTCTCTCCTCAGGTTCAGTTCATTCACCCTTTCCCTCTGTCATCATTCTTCCCTCCCCAGCTAACATTGTAAAAGTATTCATAATTTTAAAAGAGAAGTCAAGCATATTTAAATTATCCTCTTTTTCAGTGACAGCAATTTTGAAATATGAGGAGAGACCCTGGAAGTTTGGCAGTTGGCCACATGAGACTTGATTTATTTAAATAAAATTTGTTTCTTCAAATATTCAATACTACAGTTTTCCAAAATAATTTTTTTTTCTCCTTAGAAACTGACTTTTTGAAATTTTTACTTTTGGACTCAATGGGGAATCCTTAAATTTTGTGATCAGTGTCATCAATAAGATGGTAGAGGGAAGTCACAAATTTTCATTTCTTTTACACATTCTTTTCTTGCCTATTGGATGGACAATTTCCAGAAGTTACTGGCCTAACTCATGTGCACTAAAATTGTTACTATTTAAAAAAAACTGTTTAAAAAAATAGTTTTTTTAAAAAGCATGTTTGTAAACTCTATGAAACTAAAATTTAGCATGAATGAGAGATAAAATAATGACTTTTTAAAGGCATGGTTTTTACCACCTTGTACAAATGTAATATTGGCAGCAGTCATTGTGTAGCACTGGACAGGAAATCAGGAGAACTGGTTTCTAATCCCTGCTCTGTCACTAACAAGCTGTATGATCTTCGGTAAGTCATTTGAACTCTGCGTATTTGGCTTTGATATTTATAACTGAATGTAGATAATATCTTCTTTCTAGGATCATTGTCAGGATTTAAAAACATGAAAATGCGCTGAAAAATTACTATACATATAAGAGTTTTTAATAGCTTAACCATATGCAGTCAGATACTTTTACAGTGTCACGTTGTTAATCATTTCTACTGCTGTTGTAGAAGCCACCTATTGATATGATAAATGTCTTTTGACATGGGATAGTTTTGTGAGATAACCATCTAATGTACATGAAACTGCTTTTGCATATTAATAAAATCATCTTTCATTTAATGTTCCTACTGTTCACAGTTGGCTTTAGTGTATCTATTGAAGCCATATTTGTCATTTGTTTTCATAAATGTTTTCTCATTCTTTCTCCCAGTTCAGATTTATTAGAAAGACATTACAGTGTAATGCACATGCATGGTGTATGCAAATTTAGCTCTATGTGCTTAAAAAAAAACTTATTTGTACTATATGGCTTCACAATATAAGCTGCCCAGTTTGGTGCTTAAACACACACACACACACACACACACACACACACACACACACACACAAAACACCAATAATAGTAATCTGTTTATAACCAGGAGAAGAAACTGGATGGACCTGCTGTGAAGCAGTATGATATATAGTTTCAAGAGGAATATAGAGATTTTTAAGATAATTTTGACTACACACAATTCTCATCTTGGCTGATTTTTAATATAAGCCTTCTGTAATTTGCAATCCAAGTGTAATTTCAACTAAGAGAATATTTTGTGTGTTGACTAAAATTTGTTAGATTGCTGTTACAATGCTCGATCTATCTTGTAGTGGTTACTGTCATAAGATCACATTTCAGGGGCGCCTGGGTGGCTCAGTCGGTTGAGCATCCAACTTCGGCTCAGGTCATGATCTCACAGCCCCTGAGTTCAAGCCCCGCGTTGGGCTCTGTGCTGACATCTTGGAGCCTGGAGCCTGCTTCGGATTCTGTGTCTTCCTCTCTCTCTGCCCTAACTCGCATTCTGTCTCTGTCTCTCTCAAAAATAAGTAAATATTTTAAAAAGTCACATTTCAGCCTACACTATAAATTTCTGCTGTATGATCTTAGAAACCACTATGCTGATTTTATATGAGATATGACCATTTTAGAAACTGTCACGTTGCCTTTAAACATAACCATTTGTACAGTCAAATGAGTGGTATTTCTTCCACTTATGCCCCTGCCTGTCCAAAAAAGGAATCATCTTGGAAAGGTATAAACTTGATTCAGTGATACTGCCGTTGCTCAAAATATTTTGGCATTCTGTTTTTGGATTTACCTTCAAAGTTACAGCATATTTAAAAAATATATCTGTAATGGTAATTAATGTTCAAGTTTTGAAGTTGGATTTCATTTTTGGAAGCTGCTAATAGTCCCTTATAACTGAGACAAATGAACAAAATGGGTATTTAAACTACTCTTTGGGATAAAAAATGGAGCGTGGTTCTTTTCATATTTTTATATATTTTCTGATACTAAGTTTTATAGAAATCTCCAAGAATATTTTATGCCATAGTGTAAATATTGGAATAATTAGCCACATAAGGTGATTTCTTTGAAGGAGATAGCACTCAATAGAGTACTGAAGTTCTTATACATGTATTATGAGGTCAGTTTCATTACATTGTGATCATATGTCTATTTTCCTTAGCAACTACAAAAGTTCATATGTGTTAACTGTTTTTCTAGTTACATTACTTATCTCTAATTGTTCCTTTATTATATACTTGTGGCAATTTTAGTGGGGTTCACCCTTTTCTGAATCAGTAACTTACAGTATTTATTTTCTTCCCAATATCATGCTCTGCTTCACCATGAAACTTTATTTTTTCACCCAATTTTGGATTGTTAATGTTTTTTATTGGATTATATTCTGTCTTTAACTTTGAGTGGTTTAAAGCCATTGCCATTTTACTAACGTATATAGAAGCTGCTGTCTTCGTAGATAGGTGATCTCTTAGTTTTGCACTGCTATCTTTTGTCAGCTAGTACTTTATAACTTTCTTCCTATAAATTTTTGATCCTTTATGTTATAATTCATGTCATTTCTGTTTAGAATCCTTTGCCTAAGGATGAATGACTCTGGTAACCCCACCCTGTTTTCTATAATTGTCTCTTTCTTTTCCAGCATAAAGCCTTTCTTCACACCCTTTCAGTTGCACTTACTTAACATACCATGTTCTCTCTCAGTGCCAGAGTTTTGACCTTACCATTTTTACCTGCCTGAAATCCCTTTTTCTGTCATTCTTTTTGTTGAAATATAACCAGTCCTTCAGAAGTCTATCAGATCATATCTGTGCAATTAAATCTTCAGTGAAGCATTTGCTATACTGTTCTTCCTGCATCTTTATAATTTTATTGCAGTTATTTTTATCTTTCATTTGGACCAAATGAATACCTTGCATTTTTCTTATTATAGCTTTGTATGTTCTACCCATGGATGATAATCTTCTGGAGAACAGGACCACGGTTTTTCTGTGCATCCCTTTCAACGCAAGATATAATTCAAAATTGATGTTCATTACAGTTTTTTCATAGCTGTTCAATAAATTATTTGTTGAATAACTGTTCTACCATCTTCACTCAGATATTTTATGTGATTTATACTGTTGTGAACCATTTTATAACACCAAATAAATATAGTTTACCATAAATGCATTCATTGTTGTGATCTGATTATCATTATTATATTCCTAATAACTTTATTTTGTAGAAGCTTAAGTGAAAATGGTACATGTTAGAAGACACGAAACAAGGAAAAATTCTAAAACTCAAGAGCATGAGCAGAAATCTCGAGTTGATTGGAGGCGGACTAAAAGAAGTAGTATTTCACAGTTATTTGATAGTGATGAAGACCTTAATAGTGATGAAGACCTTGACAGTGATGAAGAGCTTGACAGCGATGAAGAACTTGATAGTAACAAGGGGTTCGATAGTAATAAAAGCCCCGAAAATGAAAGAAAACTTAGATTAATTGAAGTTGAAAGTGAAGGTAGTAGTAACTGTGAGCGTCTCATGAACACTGGCAACAGTTCAACACATGAAGAAGAAAATAACAAAAACAAACCTAGAAGTACTGACTCACCAGATCATGAAAAGCATTCCAGTCAAGAGGATGACAATCTCAACAAACACACTGGACAGATAATAGAGGAGGATTTAGAAGAAGAACACATCAAGCGAGGGAAGAGAAAAAGGATCTCCTCTGTTATGTACGACAGTGATGAGAGTGACAGCAGTGATATCCTAGTTCGAAAAGTAGGTGTTAAACGTCCACGTAGAGTGGTTGAAGATGAATGTTCTTCAGTAGAGATGGAGCCAAAAACACCCGAAAAAACTTTAGCTGCAAGAAAGCGAGAACAATTCCAGAAACTCAAAGAACTCTCAAAACAAAGATCTCGTCAGAGACGCAATAGTAGTAGAGATTTTGAGGTGTGTTATATTCTATTGGTTTTGTTACTGTTTTTAAATCTTTTTTTCAAAGTATTTAATTTTTATAAAAAAAGTACTGAGTCTGTTCTATTTCTCAATTCTTGAATTTATTTTTTTTAATCAAGTATCCTTGAACATGTTTGATTGCACTGTTGTGTCTAATATAATTTGTTTTATCGTGAGCCTCAGTTCATCATTCTGTTTTCAAATTGAAAGACTGTTTGATATGGTCTTTCCTCTTTTTAACTTCTACTTATAATCTTAATGTCCATTTTAAACATTTTACATCATTTACCGAGGTATATTACCTTCTTACTAATTTGAAAGTTTGACATTTAACACGACAAGATTTTTTTAACCTTAAAATATGAAATTAATTTCCATGGGTCATTGGTTTAAGATTTAATCTTTTAATTTTATATCCATACTGACAATTTAAAAGTACAAATTTACTGAAAGGTATGTTCTAATTTAATTAGGACTCTGAAAAGGAATCCTGCCCAAGCAGTGATGAAAGTGATGATGAGGAGGAAGAAGATGATTATGAATATGATGAAGATGGAGATGATTATATTATTGATGACTTTGTAGTTCAAGATGAGGAGGGTGATGAAGAGAATAAAAGCCAGCGAGGAGAAAAATTGACTACATCACAACTGAAATTAGTAAAACAGAATTCTCTTTGTAAGTTAAATATCAAGAAATTGTTTTATGACTTGCTCTAATTGTAGTATTGTATCAAGTATCAAATTAGCCTCTTACTATCATGTTCTAAGTCATTGACTAGGAACTATGGTTTTATTTTTAGGTAACTTTGTCACTCTGATAACAGTTTATTCTAGTAGTTTCAGGAACCCTATACACTCTTAAAACTTATTGAGGATCCTGAACAGCTTTTGTTTCTGTGGATTATAGTTATCAACATTTACCATTGTAGAAATACAAAAGAGATACTTAAAATATATTTAGTAATTAATAGGCTTTAACAGTAAGTTTGTTACATGTTAACATAAGTAACATGTTATTTTATTTTATTTTATTTTTGAGAGAGAGAGACAAAGTGAAAGCAAGGAGGGGCAGAGAGGGAAGGAGACACAGAATCAGAAGCAGGCTCCAGGCTCTGAGCTGTCAGTACAGAGCCCAATGCATGGCTTGAACCCATGAACACAAGAACATGACATGAGCTGAAGTCAGACCCTTAATGAACTGAGCCACCCAGGCACCCCAACATAAATAACCTTTTTATTAAAAATAACTATTTTCAAAAAAATAAGAATGGCGTTGTTTTACATTTTAATAAATGTATTTAATATCTAGCTTAATAGAAGGCAGCTGGGTTCCTATACCTGCTTATGCATTCAGTGCATTTTGATGTTTTGATTGAAGTAGATGAAAACAGTTTTGCTTCACACAGATAGGTAGCTGGAAAAGGGAGAAAGATTTTAAAAGTATTTTAAAAATAATGTGGATATTCTTATTTGTCACTACACAATTAAATGAGTAATTGTTTCTTAAAGGTTAGTTGCAATATGGAATCTGAAACCATATAAATGAACTTTTAGTACTCACTTACATTGCAGTCCATTAGTCTGTCTTGCAGGTTGAATGGATCTTTTACCCATATGTGATTTTGTAACATCATGCATTAGTCATTTAGAAAATACTGATTCACTGCGTTACGTAGATCTTCCAAATGTTGACACATTTCATTATACAATATTTTTGAAATCACGTTTGTTAATATTACCACCAATCTCATCAGAAATTTTTTTTAGGTATGGGGAAGCCGTCAAGTTCACAGTAATAGCAGATACAAGTTTTCTAAAATTCTAACTTCTATAAAAATCTGTTTCTTAAACCTTTGGTAGTAAATACTGTTAGTTCTTGAAATTACAGATTTCCTTTGCTCATTTTTGAGAAAATACTTAACAACTGCCTGAATATTGTTTGTCAGTTCATTCATTTTCTTCTTTTCTTCCTTCCTTTGTTCTTTTCTTTCTGTTTCTTCTTTTTTTTTTTTTTTTTAATGTAAACTCTCGGCGCAACGTGAGGCTTGAACTCACAACCCTCAGATCAAGAATTGCATGCTCTACTGACTGAGCCAGCCAGACACCTCTGTCAGTTGCTTTCTCAAGTAAACATGGTGTTTCATGATAAATGAGGGTTTCTCAGCTCCCAGTTCAGTTTTTCAATCATATGCTGTGTGGTATGCAGCATAGGTGCCCTATGCCTACTTCCCATTTCATCCCATTGAATACTCAAAAGATGTATATTTGAGACTTAATAAAATTCATAGTTTTTACTACTTCATCAAGGACATTCTTAAGTAAACGTAGCTTCTTACTGAGTGTATAGCAATGAATCAATCCTACAGTGGTTATTTGTGGTTTGCTTCTACTGCCATCCTTCATGTTAGGGAGCCATAACTGCTTTACCCGTAGTTCCTTTTGTACACATCAGTGAAAAGGTCAACATGGTAAAAACAGCATGCTTATCTTAGTGTTACTGTTTTGACCTCATAGATCTCCTTGAACGGACTTGGGGACTTCCAGGTGTCTACCATACTTTGAGAACCATTGGTTTTATCAGGCCTATTGAAGTATCAGTGAAACTTATCAGAGATTGGAAATTAGGATTCTTTTCATACAGTTAATTAAACCATAAATAATAGGATCCTGACAATTCAGGGTGTCTTTAAATGTGCATTTTTCTAATTCCTATAATTGTGCATAAATTTGAAGATTGTTTTTAAGGTGTTTTACAACTCTGGTAGAAACAGGCTGTTGAGTGAATACATTTTTATTTTTTTCTTCAAGAGTGTATTCTTTCTGATTTTTTTTAAATGGGCATATTTACTAAAATTACATGTAATGTGGTTCAATACCAATCTCATGATTTATAATAAAGTAGTAGATTGAGGTATGAATAAAATTTCAAGACATTTATCAGTGATAGAGATGCCAGTGATAGGCATCTATATTTTGAAAGTCAATGACTATTTTCCTTACGTCAGTAGTCACTTGGTCACTTGCCACTTGGACACTGAAAGTTTAGGGAAACTCAATTAGGAGATACCCCTTTAAAAAAAAAAAAAAGAAAAGAAAAAAAGGGGCGCCTGGGTGGCGCAGTCGGTTAAGCGTCCGACTTCAGCCAGGTCACGATCTCGCGGTCCGTGAGTTCGAGCCCCGCGTCAGGCTCTGGGCTGATGGCTCGGAGCCTGGAGCCTGTTTCCGATTCTGTGTCTCCCTCTCTCTCTGCCCCTCCCCCGTTCATGCTCTGTCTCTCTCTGTCCCAAAAATAAATAAAAAACGTTGAAAAAAAAATTTAAAAAAAAAAAAAAAGGAGATACCCCATCATTCTGGATTATAATATCTAGAATGTGATAGAACATTTGCTCAGTGATACCCATTCATACCTACTCCTGCTAATTAATAAAATCAAAATCCAGCATGGGGGAACTATTTTTAACATCCTTCTCTATCCTACATCTCTGTGTTTGTTTTTTTAAGGGACAATTTTAGATTTGCTGAAGAGTAGAAACTACAGAGAGTTCCTATCTAACCCCTCTCACACACAGATTTCCTATAATTAACATCTTGGATTAGTTTGGTACACGTGGTAAAATTGATGAGCTAATATTGATACACTATTATTAACTGTACTTCATAGTTTATCTCAGGGCTCACTCTCTGTGTTGTACGTTCCATGGGTTTTGACAAATATATAATGATGCAACAGGTATCCATTATTACAATATCATATAGAATAGTTGCGCTCTCCTCAAAATCTCCTGTGCCCTACCTATTCATTTCTCCCACCCTCCCCTGAACCCCTGGCAACCACTGATCCTTTTAATGCTTCCATGGTTTTGCCTTTGCTAGAATGTTTTATTGTTGGAATACACAGCATGTAGCCTTTTCAGATTGAATTTATTCACATAATAATATGCATTTAAGTTTCCTCCATGTCTTAATGTGGCATGATAGATTATTTCTTTTTATCACTGAATAATATTCCACTGTATGGATGTACCACAATTTGTTTATCTATTCACCTGCTGAAGGACATGTTGGTTGCTTCCAAGTTTTGGCAATTATGAATAAAGCTGCTATAAATATTCGTGTGCACATTTTTCTATGAATGTAAGTTTCCAACTCACTTGGGTAAATGTCAAGGAGCTCTGTGCTTGCTTTTACTACTAAGCATCTCCAACTCAGAGAGATGAATCTTATTTTTTATGCAATACATTTTATCTTGTATGTTCTTAACAGTAATTTCTGGCTTTATCATTACAAGTTGTCTTTTCTCAACTTGTAACCATATTCATGCCTGTCCTCCCTTGAATTGGTATGTTTCATTAACCACTATTCTAAATTTTATCCTTTGTCAAGTTTCCCATTAACTCTACGCCCCATCCAGTGAAATTGCTCTCATTAAATTTAGTGATTGATTACTTCCTAGGTGCCAAAATATTTTCCAGTTCTTATGCTAACTTGGTATTGTTATGTGCTTTGCCACCATCAATTGACCACCCTCCCTTTCAGAAAGTTTTCTTTTTAGCCTCTGTGGTCTTGTCTTCCCTTTATAATATCGCTTTCCTCTTTTTCCACTTGCCACGTAAATATTGATGTTTCTAAAGGTCATCCTCAAATTCCCTTGTTTGTGTTTCAGGCAGTCTCTCTCCCATAACTTTTGCCTAGTATACCAGCAAAAATTCCTAAACTTCTATTTCCAGCACAGATTTCTCCAAAGCCTAAGGCACATTTTTCATCTTCTTACTGAACATTTTCACCAGTGTCTTTCAGATACCTCCAACTCAATCAATATGTATAAAACTAAATTATTGACTGGTAACATTACGGAGTTGTGGGGTGGTGTAGAACTTAATTTTTGTTTATTTATTTTGGTTGTTGTGGTGGTTATACAACTTTATGCATCATAGAATTGTACACCAAAAAGAGTGAATTTTGTGCTAAAAAAAAAAAAAAAAAAAAAAGTAAAAATAAAGGGACCCAAGTAGGCATTCCCACTCCAAAAAATAACCTCAATGGCTAATCCACTTCACTTCTCTTTGCATTTTTCATTCCCTTTAAAGTTGATGTTATATTGTAGGAACTTATTGTTAATTCAATGGATGGATGATTAAGATAAATATATTGACTGAAGGCTTCTGGGTCTATACTTCAAGACAGAGAAATATAATTTCTTAAAACATCAGAGGAAAAAAAACCCATATACTTTAGAGTGATAAATTATGACTTGTTTTTAATACTTATCAATGTTTATGCCATTTATGAATATAATAAAATTAAACAGGCAGTTTTCAATTTGTCAAGGGATTATGTTCTAGAGTTGCTCTAGGTTGATTCTTACACTTTAAAAATATATTTTCTCATTAGGGTAATAACCTATATGATGAATGATCAACACTACTCTATGGCCTCAGGCTGTAATTAGGCTAGTATTCCCAAATTAATTCTCCTCCCAACCTCTATAAGAACACTGACCACTCCTCATAGTCAACATACGATCACTATTTGGGAGAAACATTTTCTAATTCCAAATTCAGTACTCAGGTGAGAATCACAATCAGTGGCCTATGCAATTGTATATTTTTGAAGAGAACAGTTCTATCTAGAGGAAGACATTTTGTCACTTCCTCGTGTGCCATTTGGCTCTGAGAGATGCATCTGTAGCACCTCAAAATAGTGCCCTTTCCTGCTACATGGTTGAAGCCACTGAAGACAATCATGGTCTTTTTTTCCTTCTCAGAAATCCCTGTATTTCTCTAAATTTATTTTGAGACTGCAGCTCCCAGAAGAGATATTACAAAAAGTAGAGAGATTGACAGGCAATGGTCCATTGCATTCCAGACCTACAATGTTCACACACTAAGAATGTTATCCACAGAAAGAGAGGAATAATCTTCAGATTTGTGGATACTGACGATTATATTATTTTTCCAGTTCTATCACATGTTCAGAGTGACAGAAAACAAAGTATAGACAGAAGAGTACATCTCAGTCTAGTCATCTACTGTCTTGCTGGATAAATACTTGCTAGAATACTGGAAATTAGATTAGAAATGAACATTAACTTAGTCTCCATGTAGCTATTAAAGAGAATAATTCTATCAACATAATGCAGTGTGTGCCCGAGAACAGTCTTGTAGGCATTTACATTAAATATTAAATCCTAGAACTTTCCTTCTTTTGTACAATAAGTAAAAAGTACCATTGAAATCATATTGTGGCACAAGGGAAAAGCAACGTTGCCCTATAAAGACTTGGAGGAAGAAAATGTCTGTGAAAAATGTTTCAGAAGAAAATTGTATCAAGCATTGCTTTGCAATCTGTGAAAAACAAATAGAAACTCATAAAAAGAGAACAATTTGAGATGAAATAGGGCTAAGATAAGTTGCCAGAGAATTAAAAATATAAAGTCAGAAGTAAAATCTATATTGAAAGATGTAAAAAACAGAATTAACAGTACAGAAAATCTCATCAATGATATATAGGTTAAATCCAAGAAGTTCTTTTGGAATAGAGAAAATGAAAACAGTTCTGAGGGAGAAGATAATACATAAAGGAATAGAAATGATCCTATTTCACAAATTTCAAGGGGGGGGGGGCGGAAATGCAGAATAAATGGAAACCTAAAGGAAGAAAATTCTATAGCTTTAGTGGGATATGTAAAAGATTTGAAGTGCTAAGAGATATAGCATGTTTTTGGATGAAAGGACATATGGAAATGTAAACTGAAAGGTGTGATGGGAGAAAATACAGTTGAGTTGCTGGACATGCCCATTTATGCAAATTAAGGAGGCTCACATCCTAATAAATTGATAAAATAGATTTGCAAATAGACATTTGAGGGAAACAACTTTTCTGATTACAAGAATGAAGAAAAGTTATCTAGCCATCCTTTTTAGGACCATAAAAATGGTTTAATATATTTATTGGTTCCAGGTTCCATTAATATGTCAAAAGAGAAAAAATAATGGCTTAATTTTAAAAGATTCTAAAAAGCATCTCATGAAATTCAGTGTCCATATCTAGTTTAAAAACGAGAAAATAAGTCTCAAAAATAGTAATATGAACATATGTGCTTTACAAAACAAAGAATATTTTACATTAAGAGAATATATATTTTTAATGAAGCGCTAGAGATACTGTTAAAGAACAAAACAAAAATGTCCTACTTTGTTCTAGATGTTGTGAACAATGTAATAAGACAAAGTAAAAGAAATATAACTTTTGAAATGGAAAAGACATTACTTGAACATAATGTGATTTTATATATACATGCATACAAGCTGTAAGTTTCTGACTTATTTAGCCAGGGATATAAAAGTTAAGAGAAAGGATATGAATACATTGAGAGCAGGAGTAGATGCAGCATATATTTCCATAGTTTTCTTGTGTTCTTTTTTGCCTATTGAGGGGGACATGTTAGGGTAGAAAGAGAACTCAATTTCTTGCTCTGCCTCTGCTTTCTTACAGTAGGCTTATACTTCTATTTCAGAATAAAGTACACCAACAATCTCTGTGCTTCTACCTAGGAGAGTATTTATAAACATTCACTTGGTTCTTGAAATAAACTTAGCACTAGCAAGACCACATCCTTCTCAGCGTTGGGGGAGAAAGCAGAGTTACTGCCCAGGAATTCCCGAACAGTATCTCCCTCTATCCAGCTCTCTGATGTGCCAGGAAGCCCACTTTCCACAAATATCTAAGAGAATCTTTTGGGAATTTGCAAAAGATCTCAGAAAGATGACCAGATTCACAATGAATATGTAAAATTCAGTATTTTCTTACATGCTGTCAATAATTATTTAAAAGATCTAATAAGGGGCAATTCCATTTATAGTAGCAATTAAAATAAAGTTCCTAGGCCTAGTCTTAGGAAGAAAAGCATGACTTTATAGGTACAAGAATAAACCTTACATTGAAATAGCAAAGGAAACATGAATGAAAGGAGAGACACACCATGTTTCTGGAAAGTAATAAATAGAAGAAGAAATTATTTCTTCGGAAATTAACTTTTTGATTTAACTTTGCAAAACAGTGCTGAAGTTCACTTGGGGGAAATATATGGGAATAAATAAAATTAGACAACAAACAAAATTAGAAGGACTTCCCCCACCAGATATAAAAATTTATCATAAAATGCCAGTAAGTAAAACAGTGTAGTACTGGCATGGCAGTGACAGATCATTAAGAAAAGTACACGGTGCTGGTACAAAATCTTGGCATATATGTGAAATTAAAACATGATAAAAGATGCATGGAAAATCAACAGAATGAGCAGCATATCTTACGATTGAGTATGAGGAAATTATCCCAAGATTAAACTACCTTGGAAAAATCAAGTTATGCATAGACACAAATACTGTTGATTTTCTCCTGTATCCTTTTGCAGTTTTTTAATAGTCATAGAAGAAAATTTTAAATGATATTCCTCGGATATCCCACAGAAGCTCATCCAATATAGCGATTAAAGCACTGAAAAAAAAAAAAAAAAAAAAACAAACCCAACTCTGGAGGAGGTCTGAACTCTAATCCTGGTTCTTCCTCTATCTAGTTTTGTGACCTTGGGTACGTTATTTCATAATTGTGTCATTTTTAAAATTTTAAAATGAGAGATTTGAATTATTTCCTCCAATTTCCCATCCAAGTCTAAAATTCCGTGTTCTGAACAATAATATTATCAAACCTGACTACCACGCAGAACATCTCCCTAGGGGATAGTTGCGTGAAATCTGGAGTCAGACTGCTTGGGTTCCAGCGCTGCTTTCAACCCTCACTAGCTGTGTGATTTTAGGGAAATTTTTCATCCTCTTTGCATTTATTTCCTTAACTTTTAAAAATAAGCCAAGGGTATTGATAGTACCTCATAGACTTGTATTGAGAAGTAAAGCAATGCATGTAAGTGCATAAAACAGTGCCTGTCATTTATTTGCCCAATAAAATCTTTTTTTTCCAGTCTGAGATGCGAGGAACATAATTCCTCCACCACCCATCCATTCACTCAAACACAAGGAAATTGAGGCCTTCCTGACTCTTTTCAAGGAGATACTGATGTCCATTGGTAGAACACAGATTTTGTGGTGAGGCAAAAACTCTCGAGATGACTCTGATCCTCTGCCCTTTTTTTTACTCCCAATTCTGAAGAAATGCCATCAGGTTCTTTAAAATAAAACAGCAGTTCCCAAACTCTACAGCAAGTGAGTAATGTTAGGCATTAGTACACTCGAAGACTAATAAATTCAGTGGGGTAAAAATTTCTATTTCAATTTGATAGCTCAACTTGGGAGCACAGGGGATGAATTTGATGTTTCTTTCCTCAACATGTCTGTTAATATACCTAGAACATTTTTCCTTTAATAGAGTTTGGGAAGTACTAGATAGAGTTTAGATGCATTTTAACACTCACAAATTAAATTATGTACCAACACTATATTATATCCACAGTTTGATGAAAGTCTAGACAAAACTGAATGCTATTAAAGTATTATTTCATTTTCCAATTATCTTCTGATTTTTTAAAAAAATTCATAAATGGTTGTGATCAGTTCTTTTGTAATTTATAATTGATCATAGGCCCTCTAAAGTCTACATGCCCTTGTGTAAATTATCTGCTATAGTCGTTTAATTTTATCACTGCTTTATTTTGACCACTTTAGTATCATAATAACATGTTTTCCTTTTTAAAAATTTTTTAATGTTTATTTATTTTTGAGAGAGAGAGAAAGACAGAGCGCAAGTGGGAAAGGGCAGAGGGAGAGGGAGACAGGAATCTGAAGCAGGCTCCAGGCTCTGAGCTGTCGGCACAGAGCCCAATGAGGGGCTCAAACTCAAGAACCGTGAGATCATGACCTGAGCCAAAGTCGGATGCTTGACCGACTGAGCCACCCATACGCCCATAACATGTTTTTTTTAAAAAAGAATGCATACTAAAAATTTTTCCTGAAGTCCAGAAAAAGGGTTATACAGCCATTTTAGTAGCTAAAATACAAGCTAAAAAGTTTCTCCATGTTAAATCTTATTTTCATTTCATTTCAACAGAAAGCACGTCAAAATTCAGTCATGAATGTTAATATAGGTCTTATTTTGCTTAAGTTTATAATCAGACATCTTCCACTTTTCCTAAAATACCCTAATATTCTTTATAGGTGCCCATGGCAAATGTTCTGTGATGACCATTTGGGTCATGGAAGGGGTTATCTTTGATAGAGAATATTTCTACAGCCATAGTAAACCTGGACCCTAAAGTATTGGGAAATACAGGAACCTTCTCTTGTAGCCTGGCCCATCACAATAGATGATTCCATGGAGCACATTGGGTTAGTGGGAAGGTAGGCTTATATATTTGGTAGGAGAAAGAAAAGAGAGAACTTTTCTAAATTGATGTGGAAAATCCTAAATCTGGGACAGAGAAAGGGAAATCGAGTTTTTATAGCCATTGGAGTTCTGGGTAGGGTAATAATTTCCTGAACAATTTCATATGTAACATGTTTTAGAAAGAAGGAAAGTCAGGAGTTGCAGGTACATATTGAACAATCTACCTGTAGAAGTTTTCTCTTTTGCTCTCTCACTCTAATTATTAAGTTGATAATTAAACTTAGGTGCACAGGGGATGATTTGGGGCTTTTTTCACAACATATCTCTTAATATTTTCTGAACAGTTTTCTCTTAATAAGTTTGGAAAGTGAAGATTATTTTAAATAACAACTTGAAATTTTGGATTAGAAGCCAGTAAATCTGGAAAATGGAGGTTTGCTCAGTGACTAGAAAAGTCACCGAGGCAGCTATAAAATTAGGATGACTAAGTGATTTCTCCTATTTATAGTATTAAATTCTTAGAGAAAGGAAACTATTTTATTCAGGGAATTGTTTTATCTGTTATGTTCTAATATGTATTTAAAATTAATTTCAGATTCTTTTAGTGACCACTATACTCACTTTGAAAGAGTTGTGAAGGCTCTTCTGATCAATGCTTTAGATGAATCTTTTCTGGGAACATTGTATGGTAAGTTAATATGAGTGGAACAATTAGTATCTTTTTTTCTTTTTCCAATTTCTAAAACCCTACCAATATAATTAATATAATATAATATAATATAATATAATATAATATAATATAACATATATATATACATTTAAGCAAAACCAAGAGACCCTATTCTAAAGGCCCTCCAATTATTCCCTAGGATCAACTTAACTACACCAGAAGCCCATTCACTTCAAAAACTTGCTACTGTCTATTTGTGATATGTGGAAAGTGGAAAAGAAATATGTGATGTTCCTCTGACTTTAGAGAGTTCACAGTGACTGTGAGGATATAAGGCATAGACTCAAAACAGTAGAGTAGTTCAATACCCATGTGTTGTCTCAGCCTCTCTAAACTTGAATTTCGCCAGAAGTTATATACTGTTTTATGCTTTGTGCCTTTGCTCATACTGTTCTCTCTTAAAATATAATCCCTTTCCACCCTAGATTTTCCAGGTGAGTGTAAAATCATTTTCACTCCCTCATTTGTGCTACCCTGGTGGTACTGATGTGTGTATACTTACTGTATTGAAAATGTATTTTTGCCTTTCTCCCTTCTAAGAGTACAAGAAGAACCATGCCTTAGATATACACTTATCTCTTGCATCTAGCACATAATCTGGCAGTTAATAAAGACTATAATATGTTGTTTTGAATATCTACCTAATTGCCAAAGTGAGATTTCATTCACAGTTTATTGAACAAATACTTATAGAGTGCCTAAGGGGCAGGCATTTATTTGAGGGCTGGGGATATGGCAATGACTATGACATATAAGATTCCTGCCCTCATGTTGCTCTAATGAGACAGACAGACAATGAATGAGTAAACAAATATATAACATAATTTCAACTAGTGATTAGTTCTTGAGAAAAAATTAAGTAAGTTAAGGAGATCAAGTGATAAAGGAAAGGAAAGTATCTATTAGATTGGTCGAAGAAGGTCTCTCAAGAGGTGACTTTTTTTTTTTTTTTTTGAGAGAGAGAGAGAGAGGGTGCACGTGAGCTAGGGGCAGAGAGAGAGAATCCCAGGAAGGGCAGAGGGAGAGAGAGAGACTGGGCAGGGGGTGGGGGGGAGAGAGAGAGAAGTGGGGCTCACTCAAAGCAGGGCTCAAGCTCACCTGATGTGTTCCTCAACCTCACAAACCATTGAGATCATGACCTGAGCAGAAGTCAGATGCTTAACAACTGAGCCACCCAGGCACCCCAAGAGGTGACTTTTAAGCAGAAACCTGAATGAAGTCAAGGGGAAATAATGCATAGATCTAGCTGAGAGAACACCCAGTGCCAAGATCCTTAGGTAAAGTGAGTTTGATGTGATAGATGAATGGATAAAGAAGTGATATATATAGCCAATGGAATATTACATAGCCATAAAAAAGAATGAGATCTTGCCATTTGCAACAACATGGTTGGATCTAGAGGGTATAATGATAAGTGAAATAAGTCAGCTAGAGAAAGACAAAGACCATATGCTCTCACTTATATGTAGGATTTAAGAAACAAAACAAATGAACAAAGAAAAAAGGGACAAACAAAAAACTCTCTTAACTATAGAGAACAAACTGGTGGTTATCAGAGCGGAGGTGGGTGGGGGGTGGATAAAATAGGCAATGAGGATTAAGAGTACATTTATCATGGTGAGCACTGAGTAACGTATGGCATTGTTGAATCACTATGATGTACATCTGAAACTAATAAAACATTGTATGTTAATTTTCCTGGGATTAAGATAAAAAAAAGAGTAAGTCTGATGTAGTTAAGGAATAATTAGAAGGCCTCTGTGGTTCTTTCCTTTCCCTAACATTCTGATGGAATTGTGGTTTTTTTCTTCATTAATCTTTTTTAAATTTAAAATACCTTCTAAAACTGTGGGAAGAAATCCTTAAGTATTCAGTTATTTAAATACTTCCTAATAACGTTTCTCGACCTTGGTACTATTGGTAGTTGAAGCTGGATAATTCATTGGTGTGGGGGGGCTTAAAAATTAGATAGATAGATAGATAGATAGATAGATAGATAGATGATAGATGATAGATATTTCCTAAGGGCTAAGTGATTATTTTTTGTTGTTGTTATTGTTGTTCCCCTGAACAGATGGCACCAGACAAAAATCATATGCACAAGATATGTTGACATCTCTTCATTATTTGGATAACCGCTTTGTTCAGCCTCGTCTAGAGAGTTTAGCTTCTAGAAGCCGTTGGAAAGAGCTATATAAGGTATATAGTTTTTTATTTGTTTTTGAATTTCTGGTTGGGGGTATGGGAGTGGGAGGCCTATCGGGATTTAAATATCCAGTCAGAATGAATAATCTTCTAAATTACTGGCATTTTTTTTTTTGTTGAATAATCAGCTTATCACCTCTTCTAAAAGCTACTATTGTTTTAATTATTGTAACACTTATTATATGTATCCAGTAATTAAGTAGTCCTAAATGATGAATAACTTTAGAACATCTCAGGTCTTAGCCCATGTAAAGGCTACTATTGTTTTAATTATTGTAACACTTATTATATGTATCCAGTAATTAAGTAGTTCTAAATGATGAATAATTTTAGAACTTCTCAGGTCTTAGCCCATCTATTGAAATGAGGAGGTTATCTCATAGGATGTTAATTCTCTCTTCAGAAAAGAGAGTTCCATTGTTAAGAGAAAGAGTTAAACTTAACTGGAGGACTTTTCAAGGAGAATTAATGTGTAAATTTATACTATAAATCTTCAAGAGGGTGATGTAGAATGTAATACTTTCCAAATTTGTGTTTTACTATGAGGCTCCTTTTCATGAGCTACCTTTTATCACCTCCTTCTATCACCTGCTAGAAGAATTGATTTCCTTAACATAATTTGGGAAACAATGGCCTAGGTTGCCTTTGAAATCCTTCTCCACTTTAAGATTTTGTAATTCTACCAATTTAGGGGGAGCATCCTTTTAATGTATAAGATTTATTGCATTTCATGTTATCCCATAGATTTCTATTTTATGATCTCTAATAGTAGAGGCTATCTTACATGATTTTTACGTTTTTTTTTTTTTTTTAATCTCCCTACTTCTAACATTCTATCTCCCAATTATTAGGAAAATAGCAAGATAACAGAGATCCAAGTTCCTAACAGTCCTTTTAGAACTTAAATCATTAGCTACTCTACCTCATTTATGTCAGGAGATTTGACTTCATCCAAGGCCTGTTCAATCTTGAATTACCTGATAAATTAGCCACAGATGGTTTATTAAGGGACAGTTATGGGATTACAGAAAGAGAAGACTTCAGTTTGGAGAATGACTGAGTTTAGGGACACCATATATATATTTTTTCCTTTGGGTGAGTTTTTAATCTCTCTAAACTCTAGTCTTTTCCTCAGATACAGAAAACATTTACCTACTTTAAAAAGTAAAAGGAATATTTACTTACTTGGAAGGTAAAATACATAGCGTAGTTCTTAGAACATGGTATAAATATTGTTTTCTTTAATAGAAAAATAGCGTATATTTATTGCTCATTTAACTTGGCCAAGTAATTTGCATTCAGTGTAAAGTATCTTATTTGATCTTCAGAGCAACCCCATGAGGAAGGCACTATTATTTCCTCCATTTTATTATTTTTTTTTTAATTTTTTTTTTTTAACTTTTTTTTTATTTATTTTTGAGACAGAGAGAGACAGAGCATGAACGGGGGAGGGGCAGAGAGAGAGGGAGACACAGAATTGGAAGCAGGCTCCAGGCTCTGAGCCATCAGCCCAGAGCCTGACGCGGGGCTCGAACTCACGGACCGCGAGATCGTGACCTGAGCTGAAGTCGGCCGCTTAACCGACTGAGCCACCCAGGCGCCCCTGTTTCCTCCATTTTAAAGAAGAGAAAACCGTGACTCAGAAAAATTGAGTAACACAAGGCTATAGAGCTAGTTATTAGCTAGGCCAGTGTTCAAACCTAGAAATCATAGCTTTCTAATATTTCTCTGACTTGAAAGCCCATACCACTATGCTATATTATGCTTTACTATACTGTGGTATGTTATGCTGAATTTGGATAACCCAATGTTGAAATAATAACTCTAAGATATAAGAAAATATTAACTTACAAATGTAGAGACATAGAGGATTCAGTATGGTCTTGGTCAAAATTAGCTAAGTTATGCTGCAAAAAATAAATAATGGGACATACCAGCAATGAAAATCTTACTAGCTTACCCCAGCAAAGTTTATTTTTCAGTTATATGTCCCGTGTAAACCAGCAGGAGTGTTCCTACATATTGTAGTCACTCACAGAGCCAAGCTGCTGGAGCTTTCATCTCAAATGTGCTTCCATAAGGACCAGAGAAGCAAGAAGGGGAGGTGGTTAGCCACCTATTCCCTCAGAATGTCAGCCTGTAAGTGACACATGTCACACAAAGGGCCATGAAATATGAGAAATATTAAAAGTAAAGAAAATGCAATGTTGTTGTGAATCATACAGTGTTAGAAAGGAAACTATTACTATACTGGATATTTACTCTCAAGCTGGTAGAGAATACGAATATAGGTTAGTAACCCTGCTAATACGTTCAACTGCTAACTACGTATGTAGTTCAACTGCTAACTACGTATGTAGTTCAAACATTATGGTAAAACCTAATCTACACTACTAATTATAACAGCAGTATCTAGCACAGGCATAGAGTGTGGGCAAAAATATGCAACCACAAGTTTACAAATGCCAAATATTTCCTCAGTTTGTTAACTCATTGCTAATTCAGCTATTAGGCTGTCTATATCAATACTGGCCACCTAGCAGTTTTATGACCAACTTGTTTATTTTCATAGTACTTTATTTAGTAGGTAGCCATTCGGAGGATTAAATTATTTCCGGGGGTACCTGGGTGGCTCAGTTGGTTAAGCGTCCGACTTCAGCTCAGGTCATGATCTCACAGTTCGTGGGTTCGAGCCCCTTGTTGGACTCTTCTGCTGACAGCTCAGAGCCTGGAGCCCGCTTCATATTCTGTGTCTCCCTCACACTGTGCCCCTCCCCTGCTCATGCTCTGTCTGTCTGTCTCTCTCTCTCTCTCTCTCAAAAATAAATAAACATTAAAAAAAGAAGAAATTAAATTATTTCTGGAATATTTTGTGGGAAATATGCTATAATTTACACAATGGAGACTGTGATCTGGTTTTTCTCAATTTTCAACTAACCTAAATGAATTCATCTTTTTATTGTAGTATCCTGAATTTTTGCTGCTCAGTCTTTTCTATTTTTAACTATAATACCTCATACCTAACTAGAGATGAGAGGAGAAAAGTAAATTAGTATCTGCGAAGAATACTACTTAATAGTAACACACAAATGGGGAGGATATGAAACTAATTTTTTTTCCTAGTCTGGTTTCTTTTCATTTAATAGCCTAAATTATAAGTTATTTTTTTATTTAAAAATATCTTGTCAAATATCTACCCCATATTCTGCATAAAAATAAGAAATATCAGTGTGTTTTGCTCTTACATCCTAACCACTTACTGTGATTCCTAATATTGGTTTTAATTTGGTTAGGTTCTTTTTATGTTTTATTTTGTTGTTTTTTCCAGTCTTGTAAAGCTTCATTACATTTTTTCATTGTTTTCAGGAGCGGGTAGAAAATTATTCTAATGTAAGTATCCATTTGAAGAATCCTGAAAATTGTTGCTGTCAGGCTTGTGGACTGCATCGCCACTGCAGGTACTCGGTGCATTTATCAGGAAAGTTGTATAACACCAGGACTATGGAAACAGACGATTTCATGTCACATGATAAACAGGTATTTTTCCCTCTCATTTTGGTTTTCAGTATTTAGAAATTTTCAATACGTAAGCTTACACAAATAACCCTGTTATTTTTACAAATGGAGAAAGCACTAGGACAGAGGGAAAGAGTATAAGGAAAGAAGGTATAATTTTGAATGTGAAAAATGTCTTATATGACAAGTTTATAAATGCAAAAATATTAATGATGAGAGCTTCCTCTGGTGAGTCTGTATATCTATGAAGGGTGTGTGTGTTTGGGGGGCCCTTAGAGTTGCCTCTAAGTACTGCCAGTCAGTTATTATGATAGAAATATACTGTTAATCTAAATTCTTCTGCTACATTAGGTAGTATTATTCCTCAGTACTATTGGCGATAATTGAGCAGATCCCTCTAAATAATCCAGGTTGCAAGAATCACTTAGAAAGTTTGTATGGGGATAATGAATTCAGATTTAGTCTTTAACGTATCATTTGGCAGGTTACTATAAAAACATTTCTTTTCTCAACACAGTCAATATGCAAATCTCATTGTTTAAAAACTGATCTGTGGCTTTTTATGAGGTAAGACATGTAGAATCCTAATGAAAGTGATTTGATACTCTAAGGATCATGTTCTGTTGTATAGATCAAAACTAGTGCTGTACTTTCACTGTCTTCCCTGTCTACAGCTAATTCTAGGAAGGAAAGGGAGTTAGAAAACCATTTCTGGAGTTCTGATATTCCTGTGAAAGAGTAAAGATTCTGTATAAAATAGTTATTCAAATATCTAAAAAGTAAGAGAGATCTCATAAAATAAAAACAAAGAAAATTAATACACCAGTCACACAATGGAAGAAACATCAAAGTTAACAATTAGAACATGATTATTCTCCATCTAAAGGCATACAGTAAAACCTATCTTAAGATGCCAGTTGATAGCTCTCAAAGTAGCAAAGTATTTTTAAATCAGATGATAAAATACAGTTCTGTCATGGTTGCATTGAAACTGGCAGTTTCATGGACAATAAGATTTCTACAAAGAGCAAGGATGTGATCTATCTTTTTAGAACACTGGATAGCTACCTATAGCCAGAGTTATAACACTATACATATTCAGTGCCCACATGTTTATGCTAAGCAGAGTCATCCAGTATAAAAGCAGAGGACACAATCATGAAGTTCACTGAAGCATTAGTTATAATACAAAACAAATTTGGATATAATTCAAATCAAATATTAGAGTAGTAATTTAATAAGTTATGTATATCATACCATTTTGTGACAGAATATGATACAAGCACTAAAATAGTATTTATGAAGGTTGTGAGATCGTGCTAGGTGAAAGTGAAATAGTGAGCAGTGTACATTACTGTCCTTGAAGCTATGTAAAAATATGTATACACTTGTCTGTTTAGCTGTATGCAAACATTAAACTAGTTATTGTGTAATTTAAGATAATGTAATTAAAATTCTTTTTTTAATGTTTATTTTTGAGAAAGAGAGAGAGACAGAACACGAGTGGGGGAGGGGCAGAGAGAAAGGGAGACACAGAATCCCAAGCAGGCTCCAGGTTGAATTCACAGACCGTGAGATCATGACCTGAGCCAAAGTTGGACGCTTAACCGACCGAAACACTCAGACACCCCCATAATTAAAATTCTTTAATACTAAAATTTTCAGTAATTTTTTTCTTTAAATGGAAGAAGCACCTATTAAAATCTATTTTATATTCTACTGAACTATAGCAGCAATGCATGTATATGGAAAGGAAAGGGAAAGGAAAGGGATAGGAAGGAAGAAAATAATAAACTTGTTTTTCATCTAAGGCATTAAAGAGACTATGCCATCCCCAGACCCACCCTTAAATTATTTTGAAAACCAATTCTCCATGTTGTGTTTTTGCCCATAGTTATATAAAATTGAGACTGCTTGGGGTTAACTAGGGTCCTCTTTTAAGGTGCCAATAATGAAGGATGCATTTAATGAGTATGTTTAATAATAAAATTTTTCTCCTTACTTACCTAAGATTACCTTCTTTGAAAGACAGGATGCTTTGATGGAAAGTGGAATCGGTGGGAAAGAGTAATTTTAGTTACAGTAGTCTTGGATAGGGTACTGAGACAAAAGGCCTTGGCCCACCAAATTGTGGTGAAGTCTGGGGATATAGATGAAAAGGAAGTCACGTGAAGAAAAAGGGCAAAATCTGAGAGGCAGTTGGGAGGACCGACTGTAATCTTGAATTCATTTGAGTTTGCCCAGAATCTGTCCAGACTCCTAAAGACACTCAAGATCCAAAGGGAGAGGCAGGAATTTTGAAATAAGTGTCAGTGTGTAACATGTCCATGAAAAAAACGGACCAAAAGGAAATAGAATCCTTTGGCTCAGTCTATTGCACTAATTGTTTCTAGAGACCTAGAAACAAAAGAGAAACTTCTTCCCGTTCTTCCTCTTTTCTTGAGGATCTTTTTTCTTTCTTCTTCATACTTTCACTTCCATAAGGACCTGGCTCCTCTGTATATTAAGGAGGGCCGAGAGAAATACCTCAAAAAGCTCCCTATAATTAGCTGGATGTTACAAATGTGCATAATGCATGTTTTATTGTATCCTTGCCTTAGTTTGTTAACCAGTGGGTTTACACTTCTACATGCTGTATCTAATAAATTACAAATCAGATTCTTTCTACTGCCTTACAATTCACCATCTGCTGTTTTAGGAAAATTTGGTGACAGGTTTTTGCTCTGTTTCAAATTGTATCTTTGGATACATAGGATCCCTTAATTCACATTGATAACTGAGGTGAATCAGTTATTTTCAGATACATCAGTTTATAGAACCATGCTAACTAACCCTGAACAGTGGATTAGTAACCATTTACATGTCATTTTGCTTGTCTTCGTTGAGAACAATCATCACAGAACTTATTTCTCTATCTCTGGCCATTTTTTTTAGTATTGTCTATCTTGTTAGAATAGTGTCCTTAATATCCAGAAATGCAATTAGATAGTTAAAAGTAATCTCTAAATATGTTTCTCAACATTTAAGGTCACTGTTCTTACGGCAGAGTTTTATCTTAGTACTTTATATAAATGGACTCCAACAGTGTAAACTGTGTACAATGTACACAGAAATTCATAAGGTATAATAGGCTGTGACAATACACTAAAAACAGGTGGGGCGAAGGGAGAGGTCTACTTGCATTCTTACAGCCTATTACATACATTTACTCTTTCCTGTGAACTCCTACTAACAATGGTTTAGGCTCTTCCACAGAAAATGTGATCACATTTTATGATCACATAGTGTGAGAATATCCTAAAGGTAATTTTGGGTTTATTGATCTACGTAAGTGTAAGTAGCTGCCAAGAAGGTAGGAATTTGAAATGGAAAGAAGTAAACTATAATGTTAAATATTTTCAGTGGATATTTTTGTTTCATACAGGTAAAAGATTTTTAAATAAGGGTGTTTAAATACCTCCTCCTTCCCTCTTGCCCTAACTTAAAATTTTTATGCAGATAAATTCCTCAGTTTTATGGAAATATAAAATACAGTATGGTGGAAAGTTTTTAAAAAATTATACTATTTTTCTACTGTATTTTATCCAGAATGGCCATAGGAGACTTCACCCACATAATCTACTTTGATAACAGAAATGGAGAAACATAGGGCACCTGTAGTGGCCACTGAAACTATTGTGGTATCTTTTTTACTCAAAGTATAAAAGGACATATTGGCCAGGGAATTGTGATAGTCGATATGATTCGTTTGATGATAATGTTGAGATGAGAAGGTTACTGAGAGTAGGCAAGCAATGAACAAACCATATGTGATTGTTTATTTTTTTTTAAGTTACTTATTTATTTTGAGAGCGAGAGAAAGACCATGAGCAGTGGAGAGGCAGAAAGAGAGAGGGGAGAGAGAGGATCCCAAGCAGGCTCCGTGCCACCAGCACAGGGCTCAAACTCACAAACCGTGAGATCATGATGAACTGGAATCAAGAGTCAGATGCTTAACTGCCTGAGCCACCCAGGTGCCCTTGTGATTATTTCTAATAATCCAAAAAACAGAAAGGTTTTCAAGGAACTTGAACAGAAATCTTAACATGGTTTTCTTGAATTTTTGAGGATTTTAAGGAAGACTGTAAGATGTCCCAAATACCATTTTCACAAGATGTGCATCAAACCCGTTGCTGATCATATTTAACTTTCATTCAGTTTTAACAAACTATTCTTTATTTTATTACTATTTTTTGCCAATATACTCAGGTTATTTATTTAACTAATCACCTGTATGATCCCTTGCAGGGTGGCTTCAGGAAAACACTACAATTCTTTGTTAGATGGAATACAAGTTACATAGATCAATATTGTAACTATGCCACTTGTACTAAACTCATGAAAACACAACCCATTAGTGAATTTAGGCACAGAGACAAAGACATAACTTAACAGGGAATTCGTCTCTGTCCTCTGGTTGCTTCATGAGAATGAGATTGATCATGTAATAATGTTTTTAGTTATAATGTTATTTTGTAGTTTTCCTATTTTAGTTTTCAGTGTGTATAACGGTACATATTCCAAACGTTCTGAACGGGAAATGCTCTGGTTGGTTGATTCACAAGAAGAGTATTCTTAATCACAGAATCCTGGAAGTCCATATACACATAGAAGTTAAAATTCTTATATTTTGCTAACAGTAAAACATTAATGTGTTACAATCACATCAGAGCCACTAATTAAGGAACGAAATAGGACTAAACACAAAGTTTTTACTTTACAAAATGCTTCGGAGCAAATTATTTAGTGAAAAACTGCCAATTGGTTTGAGAGTTTGTTTCAGTTTTGCATGTTGCTTTTAAGCTAGAACATTAGTCTAATCCAGGTATTTCTAATTCAGTAACCGTGTCCGTGGGGTCTATTTTCTTGCTTTGGGTGTGCCTGTTCTTCTGCCTTAACAAGCCATTTTTCTCCTCAAACTTGTCTAGCTCTGGTTTTTAAAGACTTAGTTCAAGCATCACCTACTCGAGGACCCCTCTCCTCTCTGGATTGGGTTAATTGTCCCTCCTTTGTACCTCGGTAGCGTCTCTTGCACAGCATTTGACACATTGTTTTGTAATCAAATGCATGTCCGGTGCTTAGCCCAATACTTGAAGAAACATAGCACATGTTCAGTTTTTCTTAACTAAGTTGTATAAGAGAAGGTGAGTGAATCATTGTACAAACATTTTGAAAATTAATAATGCATTTATTAAATTTTGCTGTTAAAGAAAAATCTCAAAACTAGAAAGGCTGTGTAATCATTACTATATGTCTGACTTCATATGTCAGGTAATAATGTTTATTCCTTGATTTAGGTGTTTACTGTTGGCAGAATTTGTGCTGATCGTACCAGAATTTATCACAAACTGAAACATTTTAAGTTCAAGCTGTACCAGGAATGCTGCTCCATTGCAAAGACAGAAGAAGTTGAGGATGAACAGGTTAAAGAAACAGTGGAAAGAATTTTCAATCAGTCAAAAGAAAGTGGCTGGATTAAGGAGGTAAGGTGAATATAGAAGAATCATTTCATTCATAGATTCTGGAGCCTAATTATGATCAGCAAAATGATGCAAATGATTAGAAGACAGTGAAATTTAAAAGAGAATCTCTCCTTTCCCCCCGTCTTTGTATTTTCTCTTCTTCCACCCATTCCTTTCATGCTTATCATTGTCCAACCCTGAACAGGTGCCCTGATGATCTAAGCATTCCTTCAGCGCATCAGATAAATTGAAATCAGCGATAATACTGTCCTGTAATGAAGGACCTCTGTCCTTTCACTTTTATATATATGGTATCCCTTACATATATATTAAGTCCCTGTATTTTCTTTGACGAAGTGTAGGACTCACCTCTGCTTGTCTGCTTCCTATTCTTTAGAACAGTTCTTGTGACCCGAGAGTGAAGAAACACCTGGTGCCAATCTGAGGAAAGGATCTCGGCTGCCAGTTCTAATACCACCCACATCCTCTTCTTGAGGACATGGGCTGAGCAGTGAGCACTGTAACTGAAGATCAAGGGGAATGCAGAGGTTTCAGGCCACGGCACTGATTTTGATTCCCCCAAATCCTGCTGATCACTAAGTTTGATATCAGGGATAAAGTGGGGGTTTTGAAGAGTGCACTGGATTCCTGAAGATCTGCTGGCAGCTCAGAAGCTCTGGTCTGCTCACAGAGCTTTTAGAATTGTTTATGGTACTTGGAAAGAATGCTATTATGATTGCAGTCTTCTAAAACAAGTGTAGTTACGTGAACATATAAGAGAAAACATATAGCAGATTTTCAGGCAACTCAGATCAACAGTATATTTAATCTTAAAAAAAAAAAAAAAAAAAAAAAAGCCTGACTTGAGATCTGTTGCCTGGGTTATTTATATCATAGGGGAATTTGTAAAAGAGGAAAATAAAAAAAGAAGAGAGCTTAGTGAATAAACTTATGAGCAAAGGGAAAGAAAAAGAGAACAACAAACAGGAACTTGTTAGGACACGTCATATTCTGCAGAGGTGTCCCAGTCTGGAGAGTGACATCAAGACTGGTTTCCCTTCTGAGGATTATCTTCCCATCACAGCCACACCACCCAGTGGATCTCTCTGCCTGCCCCCCACATCTTGACCCTTCTGTAGTCTTTTCTCTCATTTTACTCTCCTCAGCTTTTTATCTTTTACTTTGCTTCAGCTTCTCTCCCAGTGCTTTCCTCCCTGTCCTCCTCTGTGCTTTTCAGTTTGCCTTAGGGAGAAGCCACCACTTAGCCAGTAAGTCCCATCTTCATTTTCCATGATGACCTGAAATTCTTACGTGCTTTCACTGGTGCATTTAAGTGTTGCCAACGCTCTCATGGAGTTGAAAAACCTTTTGGGACACCACATTTTTTAAAGAATTGTGTGCCAGGTGTAGAAAAATCACTATGCATGTATTATATATATTATATATAATAATAGTATATGTGGGGAAGAACATTAAATTTCTTGCAGAGAATAAACCAAAAGCATTTCCAGATCATGTACCTTAAAGTTTAACAAGGTTTCTAACAGAAGGGACCTGGAATAAGAAAAAAATATTCTTGGGAAGAGAAAACCCAAGTGTCCTCTTATGCTTAAAGAAAAACACTTAGCATTGGGCATTTCAGGTATTTCAAGATCATGCATGTTTAGGACAACATGCACGTTTTGTTTTTCACATAAAATACCACAGAGCTTCATTTTCTTTCTGAGATCCCTCCTCCTTTAAAAATATTTGTCCACACGTTTTCTCAAAAGATTTCCTAGAAACTACAGTTTAGAGCCGATATAAACCCATACGCAGCGTTTTGTGCTGGGATTACCTTTCAGAGCTCCTCAAGCACTCTGACGTTTCTCAGCACCACCCCACCTACCCCTGGGAGTGCGCGTGTCCCGCGTGGCCGCACTGCATTGCTCATGACACACGCCTTTCTCTTTGGCTGCCATCCTATGGCCCCAGCCACCCGCACCCTTTCCAGTGCCAGGGCTCAGCGCCACTTGAACGGCCAGATCTGTGGCTCTTTTTGCTCTTACCTCCCACTGATTATGTCAACCCCTTCTTTTACCTCACACAAACGATTTGGTCTTGTCTTTCCTCCCAGCTCACGTTGCACACCTTGCTTTTTCCTTATCTGCCCCTTCCTCCTCCACCTCAGGATATTTCTGCATTTCTTCCCAAAGACCTGCCAACTAGACTGACTTCTTGTTCCTCCTCCTACCAGTTGAACTAAGATGACCTGTTTTTAATCTAGGATGACATTAAAGGGTAGGAGGAACCTGAGTGTGAAGAAAATAATGAATGGGGAGCGCCTGGATGGCTCAGTCAGTTAAGCATCTGACTCTGGATCTTAAGGCTCAGGTCTTGATCTCATGGTTTTGAGTTCAAGCCCCACATCAGGCTCTGCACTGAGTGTGAAGATTACTTAAAAAAGGGAAAAAAAAGAAAAAGATGCATGATAAGAAAATTATAATAAAACCAAAACATATAATAAATATAATAAAAGTAATTGTCTGATTCTAAATTACACTTGAAGAACATACTGTCATATGCCACTGGCAAAATTCTAACAAATGTTTCTCATTAAGAAAGTGCACGTGATGATGGGGTTTCCAGAGAAGTTGAAGATAGGGTTGTTGGGATAGGGTGGTGAAAACAGGAACATCAGGAAAGGGGAGAATGTATTTCAATAATACTATCAAGTCTCAGTTTTGTGGTATGAAAAGTTTAAATCTATTACATAAAGATTGTTACATAACAAAGAATTTTAAATAACGATTTGATATCTCACCCCTTTCTGAAACTCTTCTTATGTGGTCTCTTCTCTTTCCCCCCTTTTAAACTTGTTTCCTGTTCTTTTTCTTTCTCTCCTTAAACTGGTGTTTCTCAAATCAAGGCCCTAACTACCTATGTCAGAATCACCTAGAAGTTCGTAGAAAATGTGTAGTTCCTGGCCTCCCTGCAGAACTACTGAATGAGACTCCTTGAGGGTGTTAAACACCCAGTATTTAACAAGTTAGGTGATTCTTGAGCAAATTAAAGATTGAGGGCCACTATTTAAAGGTACTTGTTGCAGGGCACCTGGGTGGCTCAGTCAGTTGAGCATCCAAATTTGACTCAGGTCATGATCTCACGGTGGTAGTCTGTTAGTTCAAGCCCTGCATGGGGCTCACTGCTGTCAGCATGGAGCCAGCTTTGGATCCTCTGTTCCCCTCCTCTCTGCCCGTCAGTCCCCCGCTCACACTCTCTCTCTCTCTCTCTCTCAAATAAATAAACCTTTAAAAAAAGAAAAAGTACATGTTGTTCCACGTTCCATTCTCGGCCCCTGTAAGTTCTCTGACTTGGCAAACCTATTCCTTTCTTCATGTCTAACTGGTGTTTCTGACCAGAGGATCCCAACCTCCTCCTTTTGTGTTCTGACCTCTTTCTCACACTCCATTCCCACAGTTCACATGTTTTAATCAGTAGGTCAATCTGGCACCTCAAAGGGGTTAATATAATAAGATCCAAACTCTCCACATTTTTAGTAAAAAAGAATGGTGGAACCAGAATCTTTAGGTGGAGAGAACGGCCAGGCAATACTGTCTTCTCTCTGAATTTCACTTTTCCATAGGAAGGCTTTCTTTTTTCTAACTAAAGCTGCACCCCCCCAACCTTTAAATCTCAGAAATAGCATACTATAATGATTAAAATCATGGATTTAAATATTTTCCAGCAGTAGAATTTGGAGGCAAGTTACTTTATTTCTCTAAGTTGCCTCTTCACTAAAATAGGAATTAAAACAACAAAGATAGAGTTTTGATCATGGATATTAAAAGATCAACACATTTTAAGCGTTTAGTATTGGACCTAACAATTAGTAAGTGATCAATTAATGTCAACTATTATTAGTAATAAAAGCAAGAAGTTTTCCCTCCTTCATGCAGTATGGCTGGGATTGCAATTTTCCAAAAGAAATTTAATAAGAGAAAAAATATATGAAGATAATATAAAAAGCATAAAAACAATCAAACTTTTAATGTACAGGTTTCTAATTCTAGAATACTTTACTCCTATCTAATAGAACCTACCTGAATACTAGGTCAAGAGAATCCCTAAGTAGTCCAAAGGTTATTTCCAACCTCCCCACCCCCCCACCCCGTTCTTTTCTTCATTCTTTCCAGAGAAGGTGATCCAGTCAGAGGTCTTGAGGGGGAAAAGGTTTCCTAGCCCTTTCTAGAAGGAAAACACACTTCTTCTTTATCTTTCCATAGTTTCCTACCACCACAAAAGTCAGGTCATCGGGATCCTCTCTCTCTTCATTGGGAATGGAACCAGAGTTCATAAGAAACCATTAGGTCAGTTAATTCTCCTCAGTTGAAGTCAGTATTTTGAACGCTATTGTGAGATTTCTAAATCATCCTGACCCCTCTCTTATCTTGCCCCACCCTGGGTCTTAGCTCTTCATCTTCATTGCTATCACTGGAATTTGGGACCTCATTACCTAACTTATTACAAGACACTAGTAACTAATTGCTATACTATTCTAGAATGGCTGTTTTACCATTTTTCTTAAAACACACGTCAGATCAGGTCAATCTCCTACCGTATAACCTTTAGCAGGGTCACATTGCCTGTCACATTATTGCTAAACTCCTTCAGCTAGCATTTCATACATTTTATTCTCTGACCACAAACTCTTTGGTTCAGTCTTCTCTTTCTGTTCCCCTACAAAACCTCAAATTATAGTTAAATTCCATAAAATCTTGTCTTCTCACTGTTGCATGGACTGTTGTCTGCTACAGAAAACTCTCCCCAGCAAATCTTTGCCTATCGAATCCTTTTTCCCAGGACAGCTCAAGTGATTCCCTTTCCTGATCACTTCAACTAACCATGGCTACTCTTCTGACCCTTCCTAACAGTGTCTATATACTTTGTCATGGCACCAGTGCCATGTACTGGTGTTGTATTGTACACGTAGTATTGGTGTACTCCCAGTGAACTCTGGTCTGTTTAGGATCAGGGAAAGAGATTATTTTTGTACCTAGACAGTCATGAGAAAGTATTCAATATATGTTATGTGTTCAAACAATTTTTGTTAAGTTATTGAAGTTGTTATACTTCTATAAATATGATCATAGAAAAATTATATTTTATAAGAACATTATGAGATCAATAATAATGTTCAGTTTGATCTCTTTCTGCTCCTTTATGAGTTAGAAATGCTTATTTGCAATTGTGTCCCTGTTTATAATGAGATTTTTGCTCATGATTATCATGAAATGAACATGTTCCTGTTTGTCTCTGTAGATTGAAAAGGCCTACCTTATCTTCTTTGCTTTGAGTAAAATAACTAGCTTTTTTATTGTATACACAGAAATATGGTCAACTTCAAGAATATCTAAATTTGGCGGATTACTTTCAAGATGAGAAGTTTGACTGAATTGTAACACATTTCCTTCAGAGAAGATTTTATAAATTCCTGTAAATGTGAAGATCATGAGTCTTATTTCTCTGTATCATGTGACATTTTTTATAAATTTTATGTGTATTTTCATGGCAAATATCTTGTTTAAAACATATGTTCATCTTAATTTCCATGAAATGGCACTCACAGTCGAATAAAAGTTTTATCTGCTGTACATAGAAAACATAAGCCTAATAATTTTTAAGTAAGTGTATTTTAAAGTTACAAAACAATGCCTTTATAACAGATGATCATCAAGTGAATGAGCTGTTCATGTTCTGTCACCTTAGTAGACAAATACCGTATTTTAAAAATGAATTTAGATCAACACTTACGTGTATTTATTATTGAATCCCTGCCCAGATCTGTTGATTATCCTTTCCAGTATTAAATGATCTGCACTGATATATTGTTCACTGCTATCATCTACACCACAGGGCCATGGAAGAAACCCAATGTTTCATTCAGTTCAATCCCCTCACCTCAGAAGCAGACTATAGTTTACCCATTCCAAGTAAAGGAACGCTTTTCTCCTTTTCTAAAGTCTCCTTTGGAAATAGATCTCAGGCCGCCAGAGTCTTTCAACCCTCACATTCAGGAATAATTTCATGGTGTGTTTTTTCATGCTTCATAATGTTCTTTATATTTTTTATTCAATTTTGTCTACATGCTAATGATTAAGATGTATTTTATTTGTTTTTATCCATAACTTTTCCCATATATGTATTTATGTTAGGATCTGAAGATCTCAGAGAGACAAATTCAGCCAAAAATAGTTTAAAAGCATATTTTGGCATCTGCATTGCTTTGCACATTTAAATTTTCTCATAATATAATAAAGTAAAATGGTTTCATAGTGATCAAACGGACCCTGTCTATTCTGTATCTTTAATTCTTAAAAGTAGTGTCACAGTAGGATCTATGTTAATGTGGAATTTTAGATACTTGTTTCTGACCTCCTCAAGTGTTGACTAAACCTGGCTTCATTTACTATGTGGCTCATGCATGGAGTTCAGGGTATGTGCATACACTAAAAAAACTACATCGTATTAAGTCCTTACATAGACAGATTACTTAATATTTTCTGCAGTGAATTCTCTGAAAGTATCCCTATTGTTACTGTAAGCAAAACTAATAGAAAAAGCTCACAAAGTGCTGAGAATACTGATGCTGATGTTTCATGTGAGGAGTGCACACCTTTTTGAAAAGGGTGAAATAGATATTTCAGTCACATATCTCAATTCTTACTTCTCTGGCATACGGAAATAATCCTTAACTAAAATGAGGCCACAGTTGAAAGTTGAAGATGCAGTGACAGTGCCCAGAAAGAAGCAAGGCAGAATTGGAGGAAAAGTAATAGTCAAGTTGGAAGGATCGTGAATGACTGGTAAAAAGGAAGGCCAAGGAAAATGAGAGAATTCTCTGTGAAGTGTCTCTAATGACCCTGGAAGCATCACTTCTCATATGTGACACTACAGACAAGTTTGAGACCGCTCTGAAGAGTGAGCGTTCCTTCCACCGGTAGAGTTTTAAAAATTAATTTATGTATCATTTTAAGTACCATTGTTTAACTTGTAAAAATTAAGGCATCATTGATTAGAGGGACTCAAGAGGGCAGCTGACCCCGTTCCTAGGCAAGGCATCTTGTTGGCGGGAAGAGTTTTCCCTGTTGGAACAGCATTGTGACTGTCGATCAGGACATGTAAGAAGTAGCTTTGCTAATGTCTGAGGCTACTGCAAATGAGCAAGCTTCTTCAGTGGGTGTCTGAAGAATACAAGAAGCTCTTAGGTCTATGGTAACACTAAAAGAATGGCAGAGGGACAGGCTGTTCGGAAACGAGAACGAGCATGGATTCGGGAGCCAAAAGCAAGTGGTCCATAAGAAAATGCTGAAAATGTTGAAAAAACTGAATAACCTTTACAGGTGTTAGGACATAATTATGGTATCATCTCATCATAACCATCTATATCATCGATTTGACATAACACTAAAAAATAGTTTATACACTTAAAATCCCACATGTCTGTGAACTTTTTAGATCTGGGCATTTATTACTGTAGCGTTAGGTGCTTTAGTGTTAGGCAGACATGGTTAGTTGAGATGATGAGGAAGACAGAAACGGACAAGAAAAGGAAAGTAACACTTGAGAGGAAAGGAAAGTAATACTTGAAAGAATTCATATTTGCTACACAGAAGCGTTAGGGTTTTAAGAGAGAACAGTACCATAAACAGGGAAAAATAAATACTTTATTGGCAGTTTGATGTAGTTGACCGTGTTTTCTCACTTGTCTGCTCTTGTACTGAGATGAATAGTTGTATTCAATCCTCGCTTCTCGAAAGGATTATAGGACTGGCTTGGACTCTAGCAAGGTGAGTAGAGTGTGACTGCAGCTCTGCTACGTTGAGGCACAAAGCCCAGTGGTTAAAAAAGCATAGGTTTGAAATCAGCCTTGAACTAGAGTCCTGCACTGTGACCTCTAAATCACATGAACTGGAACGAGTAGTTTGATTTCTGTGATCCTCAGTTTCCTCATTTATACATGAGGTTAGTAATACTTACCTTCCAAGTTTGTTTCTGGATTAAGGGAGATCTGTGTGAAGTGCTGTGCCTGAGACAGTGATTGTAAATAAACAGTGACTGATGTGAATGGAAATGAGGATGTGCATGATAATGATTTCAGCTTGAAATTAAATGGCTGCGAAGGACAAATGTATACAAAAGACACTCCAAAAAAAGTGACTTACACCACTGAATACAGTATGAAAATCTATTAAATTCTTGCTTGGCAAGTTTTTAATTTCTGTCCCTGTCCAGCATGGAAATCAGTTTATATCAGTAAGGAAGAGCAGATTTGACTAAGGACTCTGTGTTACTTACTAATGAAAATCAACGCTACTGCATGACTGTCAAGTGAACCGTAAATTTTAAATTTAAATATTACATTTTCTCTTTTATCAAGTATCATTGCTGAATATAAAGTACCCATAGCAATAGAAGATAATGTCTAATGAATACGGCTTTTTAGAAATCAAATATAAAACGATCAAAACTCCTTCGATTTTTAATGACACCTCATGAGAGAGTGCTCCATCAAATTTGCACTCCTAACAAAAGTATATCTCTGCCTATCTCTTCACAAGTAATGAGGAACCTAGCCTTAGAAGGGACAGATAGAAGTATATTCCAATGAAAAGAAAAAAAAAAGTTATATTCCATCAGAGTATACTTGTCCCCAGTTCCAACAAACATTCCAGAATTTGTGAAAATAAAATGGACTGAAGTAGGCCAGCCTGTTGGGAACTAAACTGTAAATAATCCATTCTTAAAAATGATTGCATTGATGTTACCTATTCATTTCTATCCATAGCTCAGTTTGGAGCTGGACCGTCTTCCTGAGATGTGAGAGTTGGTTTAGATTAATGAAGTCCCATTGATCGAGACCTCAAATTCGAACGACTTCCAAGTTAGGACACACAGCATGTTTATGGTCCTGAGTAGCCCAATATTGTGCTCACTTGAATTTATTCTCCATAGCTGATAATGACAAGCAGAATCCAATATACACTTTTGAGAACTTAAAGGCAGGATCACACGGAGATGAGGGGACAACAGTCTGTGTAAGAGATGTATTTGGTTCATGTTACTAAACTTCTTGAAACTCCACTGCTGCATATTGATTTTCCTCTTTGTATATGTAAACCAGACAGCCATGGAAATCTCAGGTCTTGCAGTTGTCAGAGGTCACCTTGTATTTTCAAAGAAAACCTTTTATTATTTTTTTCCCCCTAGAACTGGTATTGGTGATTTCATCATCCTAAAATATTTTATTTCTCCCTACTGGTTTACTTGTAATCACCCAGGTTGACTTACCCAGAGACACACAAAACAGGCAGGCAGGTAAGACAAACACGCGCCTGCCCCTGTGGAGCTAGCGGTGTGATTTCCTCTGCACCCCTCCCTCCTCCCTCTCCCAACCCGCACACACTCACATGTCTTCCTTATTATACTAATGAACATTTCCTCGGTACTCACCCAGCTCTCACTAGGGTGCTCAGTGGTGTCATTTACAACATATTGAAAAATGAAAACGATATCCTCAGGGGGGCGTAATGTAGGTCTGAAAGGGAAAATACATTCCCTGGCCGGGAATTTCTTAAACATTTAGAGCTGGTGAAGTAGTTGTGTGGAGGTTGGGGAATTTCCCCAGCCTTCCCCACTTAGCCAAGTCAGGCTGAGCTAAGTGAGCCCTACCGAGACGCGCGGGCTTTGGGATTTACCTCTTCAGCCACTGGGAGGCCCTCTGCGTTCCCCTTTCCCCGGTGCCTGGCTGCAATTACTCGTGCAGTGGCACCAGCCTTCCACCAGGGAGCCGCGGATCAGCTCTCCCGCCCGCCCCCTCCCCCCCGCCCCCATCTGCAGCTTGCTGGCTCTCTCTTTCTCCCTCTCTGTCTCACTCTCTCTCTTTCTCTCCCTCTCCTATCGGAGCACAATGAAAGCCTGTGTATCGCCGTGACTCCGGGCAGTGGAGCCAGTGTCAGCAAAGCGGCTAACAACAGACGGGAAAGAGAAAGGAAAATACAAGCTACTTTTTTTTTTTTTTTTTTTCCATCTATAAAGCGGAGCAATACAAGAGATAGAACCACATTGCTTATTGCGAGTCCAGACCCTCAGATCCACTGGCCGGGGATGGAATGTACAAAAGTGGACAGAAAAGTGGCTGGACATGACTCGGTGCAATTTGCTGGAAGTTTGTAAGTTTGACCATCGTTTGTAAATTACTCTCGGAAGAGTTTGTCTCTCTTGATACTGTGTTAGAATAGAGCCGGGGGTGAGGAAGCGTAAGCGGGAAAGAAAAAAATGTGTTGAAGGATCTCTCTCAGTGGCTAGCGACTTCAGACTGCTTTCATTTAAGGCTAGGAAACCTTAGAGGGAATGAGGATTTTACCGGTGATTGGATTAGCCGAAGAAAAAAGCATGGTCCAAAAGTCCAACTACTGACATTGTTAACAATTGAAAAGCGATCTCCCTCTTTGGGGAGAAGACAACATCCTACAGTACCCCAAAGAGGAGAAAACACCGGAGCAAAGGGAAAGGGAGGAAAAATTAAAAGCCAAAAGACAGTCTGTCTTGATTTTGTGTACATTCTGTACATTGACTTCGAAAATTTTCTGAAACAGCACTTTTTTTCCAACCCGAGGAAAAGTAAAGGCTGCAGGTTACATAGACGTGGTAGAGATGTGTTTCTCTGCAGAAACATCCCCATAAAAATTTTTGTGAAACAACTAGGTGAGGGGGAGTCCAGCTCTCTATTAATACCTCTCTCAATTCCCTTTGCTGTCTGTCTCTGTCTCTGGCTTGACAATCCCTGAATTCTTGCTCTAACCCCCAGATTGTGTGTTTACAAAGTGCCTAGTGGCTCTTGTCAGCGTGGTGGTGGGGGGGAACCCCCCCACCAACTCGGTCCAACTTCTCAAGAGCTGTCAAGTGCAATTAGAGTAAGTTGATAAGGGTTTGTTTCCAGCTAAGCCTCTGCGATTGGTTTCTATTCTGTCTCCTCACCCTCTTTTTACTAACTCCCCTCCCCCACACCTCCACTGCTCCCCCCCAACCTCTGAAGACCTCTATTCATGTGGCCCTGAACACTGAGCTCACATTGTCAAAAACAGATTTGCCTGCAGTAGCCAGCACTAGCCTCCTTCCACCTCACCATCCCAGAGGCAGCATTGTGTCCAGTAACATGGGGGACACAGCGCCCCCACAGGCCCCCACAGGAGGGCTAGGGGGGGCCCCTGGGGCGGGGCTCCTTGGAGGGGGCTCAGTCACCCCGAGAGTGCACAGTGCTATCGTGGAGCGCCTCCGGGCTCGGATCGCCGTCTGCCGCCAGCACCACCTGAGCTGTGAAGGACGCTATGAACGTGGTAGGGCTGAGAGCTCAGACCGGGAAAGAGAGAGCACCTTGCAGCTCCTGAGCCTGGTACAGCATGGCCAGGGGGCAAGGAAGGCTGGCAAACATGCCAAGGCCACTGCCACGGCTGCCACCACGGCGGCCCCTCCACCGCCCCCTGCTGCCCCTCCTACAGCCTCTCAAGCGGCGGCGACAGCGGCCCCACCGCCCCCACCAGACTATCACCATCACCACCAGCAGCACCTGCTCAACAGTAGCAATAATGGTGGCGGTGGTGGGATCGACGGGGAGCAGCAGTCACAGGCTCCAGCCCCTGGGGACCAGAGGAACTCAGCCCTCATTGCGGTAAGGCAACTGGTTTTCTCGTGATTCTGGCTGTGGTGCGGTGGCCTGTTGTGAGGGTAGAGCGCGCCTTGGCCTGCTGTGGAGTGGACAGCAGTGAAAAGGGCCCAGGCGTTACCTAACTGCCTCCAAGGCCTTTGGGTATGCAGTTCGTAGTCTTACGCATCAAGTTCTGCTGGTGCTCATTCATGGGTCTTCCTGCACTTGCAGGGTATTTCTAAAGCGGTTAAAATCCTGGGTTTCCCACAGGCTCTCTGGAGTCCAGAGGTGGCTCCAACGCTGGCAAGACCTGAGTGGGCCACTGAGGAAGGCCCCGTCTCACAGACCCTCCTGCTTGGCCAGCCAGCTCTGATTAAGCCCAACAGGCCATTCTTCAGCCTGATGTTCATCAAAGCTTTTTCCTTCTTTTCCGATTTCCCCTTCCCTCTTTGAAGTGGCCCCTTCTTGGGTTAAGAGAACATGAGTGGCGATCTAGTCCAACACAGAGAGGTTGCGTGAAGTGTCCCCTCAGTCAAAAGTCAAACTTGGGGGAAACATCCCGAAGACTAGTGAGGCTTCTTCCCTGATTTCCTACAGACTCCCCACTGCCTGCAGCCACACTCCGATCAGGTAGTGCCAGCTGGCGGCATTCATTAAAGGGGGCAGCCCGAAGGGGCTATTTACATGCTGTCATCCCAGGAAGTACCTTGTCTTCAGCTGCTCCTGGTGACAGCACCTCAAACCTGAAAGTTCTGATTAAGTTTCTGGCTGGAAGTTCTTCCTCAGAGGCACAGACACACCCCATCCCAGAGGGAGTATCCCTTGAATCATTGGCCCTTGGTGCCCGTCCTGGTCAGGTGACTGCCTGCCGTGTGCCGGCTTCCCCTGTAGCTGCTGGGCCAGTGGCCTCTGGGTAGAAGGTGGAGCCCTGCCCTGCCCTGCAGCCCTGCAGGCTTCCTCCATTTCTGAGGTCTGTGGGGCCCTTGAAGTTCAGTGTCCGCTCCCAGCGCAGCTCTGGTTTGCCCAGGCCAGCCCTGATGAAAGTCAGCAACAGGAAATGGCCATGCAAGCCTAAAAGTACTCAGAAAGCCCAAAGGAGAGGCCACCGCGTTGAACTCCTTTTCCAGAGGAACTGAGAAAGAAGCTTGAGAGACAGGACGTCCTCCAGCCAGGCCTCTAGGATGCTTCATCGTGGCTCTCCCTTATCCCTGGCCTGGGTCTGTGGTGATGAAGTTTCCAGAAATTCTGGGAGCTAGGATAGTGGTCTTCTCCCCACCACACACACACACACACACACACACACACACACACACACACACGGTTTGCTTGGGATGCCTTGAACTGCCGCTTCTCGGCACCAATTCCAGACAAGCAGGAACTGCTAATACTTACCCTGCCCAGTGTGAACCATTTCATCCTTGAATTCGCTTAACCCGTGGGGTTGTATTGGAGCTTCAAGGCCTGATTCCTTTTCCCTACCACCTGTTCAATGCCCAGCTCTCCCTGGCATTCCCTAGGAGAGCAGTGGGAGTTTGTTTTGTGAAAGAGACATGCTGAGGTGAATGGGGGTGGGGGTGGGGGAGAATCACTCGAATGGAGAGAAGAATGAGGTTTGTATGTATGTGTGTGTCACTGGCATCTGCAGCCAAAAGTATCTAAATGCCTCGATTGTCCCCAGTAAATTTATAATCTGTCTGCAAGTCTCCCAATAATACCGCTTTGTGTGCTTCACAGTCTCCTGGTAAGTGTTTCTGGGGATGATACAGGGAATGAGGCGCCCAGCCTTTTTCAGTGGGGAAGACCCATCTCTGTCCTGGATGCCAAGACTGGATGTGGCGCTCACATCCCAGCCTCTGCAAGGAAGGTGGCGTGTCTGCTTCTGGCCATGTTCTTTTGATTTTTGCTGCCTTTTTGTGGGGGGGTTGGGGACGCACTTTGGGATGCGAAGTGAAACCAAGTTCAGTGGTTATTGCGGCCTCACCATAGCAATATCCATGCTGGTGGGGTGGTGAGGGGAACGGTGTCCTGCCTTTCCCGACGGGAGGTTTACCGCTGCAGAAGCCAAAGGTGGCTGTTGTACCACTCCTGTTCTAAGAGAGAGGCTGATTTCCGCCTCCTAACCACCAGCCATGTCCTAAAACATGGCCTTGGAGGAGGCCCCCCTCCGGGCACGGTGATGATGCAAGGGTGCCACATGAGTTAGGAATAAAAAGACCAGTTTATTTCTAACAGTTGCTTTTTCACTGAAAATGGGTGGCATAGCCAAGGTTGATCCACCACCCCCACCCCCCCATTTGGTTATTGGAAATTCTCTTCTCCACTTTAGCTTCTAAATTTGGAGTTTTGTTACTCAGCATGGTGCTCCGAGATGGTGATGCAAGTTGTGTACTAACCTGATAACATTGTGTTTAGAAGGGAGGCCTGGTTATTTGGGAGTGATTCATCTACAGGTCCCACTTCACGCGGGCTCTTCTTATTTTCAGAAACACTTAATTTAAGGGAAATTTTGCACAGAATGAGTGTTAGGATTCTTTCTTAATTTTATTGCTGTGGCCGTAACCGGATTTATTTCTGTCTGGGTGTGCTGGATGTATCACTTTCATAGTTCATTTGTATGTCATAAGTGGCCATAAAGGTCCTTTGGAGGAAGAGAGAGAATATTGATCATCTGAAACCACACGTGCACTGCGTCCTCAGCTGAAATCTCTGTATGCTGCATGCCTGCTTGACTGTAGTCCGTTATATCTGAGTGGGTAAAAGGAGGACTTGTGGTCCATGGGGTAGCGTTGACTGGAAGGTTGTTATACTGCGAGAAATATATAATGTCTGAGTTTTCTCAAGAGCTTGAGTTTCAAGAACAATGCAAGACTAACCTCCAAGCCGGTTCTAATTCTATCCACATCGAGAGCCTAATTCTGCAGCCCTTACTCAGCCAATGTCTTCATTTAGCACAAGTACAAGTTCAGGGGAAGCCCCATTGCTGCAGAGACTGCAGAAACAGGGCCTTTTGGAGGGCCTGGATTATAGGGCTTTGAGCAGATCTGCATTTCTAACCACTTGGAGCAGGCTGCAGGCACTAAATCATTTTCTGGTGAAGTATGTTTGAATCTTTGAATGAACTGTGAAACTGAATAATTGTTGGTCCATGGAACAGTAAGGTTTAGAGCTTCTGCGGTTCATTATTAATCTTTCCCTTTTGCCTGAGACAGGCTCTTTTTTCTGTTGCATAGACTGTGTTGCTAGGATGGATAGATAAGTGGTTCCAAGTCATCTTTGGCTTTAGAGATTATCTTTTCTCTAATGTAGTGTAGAGGAAAGAAAGCAGATCAGACAAGGAGTCTGCGTCCTCGGTTCTGTGCCTGCTTGATCACCAACAAGCTGGGTGACCTAGGACAAGTTAGTTAGCAGTCATCTGTAAAACAGAAAGAACAATATTGCTGTCCTAGCTTGTTGAGAGAACCAGATGAGTGTGTGTTTCTGAATAGGCTTTGGAAAGAAAAAATAAAGCACTGTGGAAATGCAAGGCGTTATTACTAGTATTACTAATAATAAACCACTAAGCAACGAATCATAATACCAGTTTTTCCAGGGATTAAAAGTATACTTAAGCTTTCAGTTGTCTGTTTTAAATGGTGAAATAGCTTTTATTGTAAATAGAGGGATTGGTATTTCAAATTTAGTGCTGCCAAGATAAAACTGAGTTATCAGTGTATTTAAGTGCTCCTGAAGGTCCGCGGGAAATCCCAGTTAAAATGTGCATTGTTGTGAAAATGATTAGGGTCTTTGGGTGTATGTCCTTTACAGGCCCCTGCATGGACCAGAGCAGCTTTGGAAAGGTGTGCCCACCAGAGCATCTAAGGGGCATTAGAAAAGTCGTTTGCACAAATGGCATGGGAAAGTTAAATATTTTGTCAACAATAGTCTAAAATGTTAATTGTTAGCTTAAGAAAGTCAAACAGGTTAAATCATTGCCAGAGTTCCCTGGTTATTTTTAACTGATGATACTCAAGTTTCTAATTGACAATTCACAATCTGAGAGCTGTAAGTGGGGGATTGAGAACAGGAACAGTTCATTGGCCAGATCTGGGTGTCTGTAGCTGTCTCCATGATAAATAACCTCCCCAGCACAGTGATAGGAGTGTGTACATTATTTATATATGCAGCCATCATTTCCTGAAGAACTGACTCTATTTTTGTTCTGTTTTCCAGAACAAAGTAATAAAGGGAGAGTTCTTATCTATCCAGGACCTTCCTACTACTTCTTTCAAGTAAATATAATTATCAGATCTCACAAAGCAAACGAGTTCAAGTGGAGAGAGAAGTTGGTGCAATCCTTTATCAAAAATGGACAGAAAGCTTGCTTTGACAGCAAGGGCTGTTATTATGTCAACTACGATGCCTCGCTTGTTTGGGTCAGTGTTTGTTTCCAGAAGGCATGTGTGTTCTTTGTTAGGTGGTGTTTTCTAAACCTTCAAGTTCTGCACCTTACAGTTTAATACTGTGTGGCTCCCCTCTGCCTGTAAACCTTTTGTGAGTACAAACATGGGTTTTCCGATATTCCAAGACACGATAATTAAGTACGACTAAAAGAGTGGCCGTGATTAGCTGTTCTTGATTTTAATTGTTGTTGTTGTGTGTTTGTTTTTAGTATTTAATCTCAAAAAGCCTGGACGGAAATTTTAAACGATCCTCAGTGCTGCCACGCATGCAACTAAGCCATTTTGAATGGATTCCACGACTTCCTTGTTCTTTAATCCTGTCCCTTATAGATGTTCATAGGCTGGATCGTGTTTAGTGAAAACAATTCCAAATTCTTTCTTCTGCATTTTCATGCTAATTTCCCTCACACCCTCACAGGCTCCGTGGGAGAATAGACAGAAATGCAGCTAAAGACGCAGACCCCTGCTCGCTCACCAGTCTAGTGGGCAAATGAAGACCACGTCAATAAAGTAACAGTAAAAGCACCAGCTAGGTAGAATGGACCAAAACTGGTGTAGAAAATCAGAAGAAAAGAGGAATAAATATTTATTGAGTCCCTAGAATGTACCAGGCACGTTTATTTTATATTTTATGTAACGCCTTCAAAATAAAAAAATAAAAAATACCCAGTGAGCAAGCAACATTGGCCCCACTTCACAAATAAGGAAACTGAGGCTTAGAAAAACAGGAAAAGGAAGAATTTGGTGCATAGATTTTCCATTTCCTCCTGTGTTCAGATCCCATTTCACACCTGCTGGCTTTATGAGCTTGGGGAAATAATGTTACTCTTTTTGGGCATTGGTAGCATCATCTGGATAACAAGCCTTGTGTTCTTTAGCAGAGTGGTCAACACCGGGCCTCACACACAGTAGGTGCTCAAAACGAGAGTACTGTTAATGGTTGGTGGGAGAGAGATTCAACCCCAGGCCAGGGGGAGCTTTGTGTGGGTCACCAGCAGGGCCTGGGGCTTGGGGCGGGGCGGGGGGGAGAGTGCGGAAACGTGGAATGGGGTAGCTGAGTGATGATGAGTGTGAACGTGAGGTGTGGGACAGAGCAGAGCCTGACTGACATGGTCGGGTGTGAGTAGTGGGGTGGCGGGGGAGGGCAGGTGGGGCTGATCCATTTCCTGGAGGGTCTGAAGCTCTGGAAAGAGTCAATCAGTAGCCCTGGAAAATGGTAGAGCAAGGAGGGCTCAGAGGAGTCAGCATCTCTGAAGCAATAATAATCCTTCATACACTTGAAGACAAGTATTACATTTCCCCTCCAGCAGCCTCTTCTCATAGCACATTGCCTAAGTGTTCTGTATTACCTATCTTCAAGTCCCTTGAGCTGCTTAATGCCTTGCTATTTACACACTTCTCTTATTCCCAGTGAGTTATATACAGCATGACATGGCCTTTGGCATTGAAAGGAGATGGTTTTAAAAGCGCACTAGCTAGACACAGAAGAGAAGCTACAAGAGGCATAACCAACTACAGACGTCTCTCCTCCCAGGCTCCCTAGGCCTTCCAGTGCCAGTAAGAACTGCCCTGTGGGTAAAAGTGTCTTCTCTTGATGTGTAAACTTATCTTCCCAACAAATGAGTTTGCTTGTTTATGAATTTGGAAAAGGTCTTTTCATTAAAAAAAAAAAAAAATGATGATGAGCAGAAACTTATGAGAAGCTGTGACTCCAGATAGCCTTTGAGATTTACTTACCCTCCTGCTTGCTTGCTTTTTAATGCAGATGTGTTCCGTATCTTTACCTTGCCCTAAGGCTCAGTTTCCCCTATTTGGTCCATGTGCACATGGCACAGGGAAGGCACCTGATGGACTAGATGGCGGAGGAGAAAAGCCAAACACTTTCTTCCCTCCTTGACTGAAGGCATGATGTCAGGATGCTGACCATGGCAAATGGGCTCTCTCTCTGTGGCTGCCAGCTTTGACCCTTCCCTATGCTTATCTGAGGGGCAGATGTGAAAGAATCAAAGCTGTTCCATTTCCTTATGGAGGGGATGAACAGAGATGATCACATGTTCTTCACAAGTCTTGAAAAAGGCCAGAGAGTTGGGCCCTACCTTAGCTGAAGGAATGGCTGTGAAAATGGGCAAATACCAATATTTACATGTACTGTGCTCTCCATGAGTCTTAATGATTTTAGCAAAGGTCCTGAAATTTTATATCAAGATTGTGGACATGGGAGCTATATAAAGTTTGGAGGAATTATCTCTTAATTCAACAAAGACTGGTTTTGCAGTAATTCTGTGGCATGAAAGTTCATGTATCCATGATGAGCAATTTGATATAGCCTTTGCCCTCTTAGTATTTACAGCTGAAAGGGGTGGGGATAGGGTTGGAAATAGAGGTGTGAAAGTTGGCTTAAGGAGGCAAGGCGGCATTTTTGCCGTTAAGAGCCTGGGATCAGGGGTGAGACTACCTAGTTTCACATCACAACTCCAGCACTTTGATAGCTATGTCTTCTTAATTCCGTTAAACTCTCCCGCCTCAGTCTCCTCAGCTGTAAAATGGAATGATAGTATTAGATCGACTTCGGGTTGTTGATTAAATGAGGTAATTGCCTAGCACCTGGTAGAGTCTCAGTAAAATTTAGCTGTCGTTATTAATGTGAAAAGGGACATACCTGAGTCAGATTCGTGGTTTTTTCCAGCTCAGGAGTCCATCATCAGAATGTGTCAGAGATGTTTTGTGGGAGGCCATGACTTGTCTCTTTAATATTAATTAAAATGGTTAGTGATGGATGCCATATCATCCAGTTTCCCTAAATAGTTTAATATGGAGATGTCATCTGGGATAGATTTACATTTCCCTAGCATGGGTTTAATAGTGTTCTTCTTGAGAATAGGATCAATTAATATCTCTTCCATTCCTGGGATTTGAGGACCTCTGATCTAGAACTTGACCGGAGTGTTTATGTGACTTCTTCTGGAACAGAGGCTGGGTCTCCATTCAGTTGCCTCACAAATGTGGCACATAGGCTCTGTGGGTAAATGAGAAATTTAAACCGTCCATTGAGAGTTTGGAATTGTTAGAACTGAGGAGTCCAAATTTACCAACTTAATTGAATTATTAATTCAGACTGATGAATAATTCTTAAGTGAATCTGGTCACAGAGTCACAAAGAGTTAGAGGCTCCCTGCTGTGGAGATTTAAAATTCTGCTTTTGAAAGCCAGATCCCTGGCTCAAGTCGCTAAGGAATCCGTGAACTCAGTGCCACTGCAGATGAACGGCGGCGGCAGGGTTTGCCCTCTCCCCAGCCCTGACCTGGAGGGTGTGCAAAATTTCACACCACGATATGATCCTGAGCTGAGAATCTCTTCTTTGCTCAGTACCCCTTGAAGGTTGATTCCGTAAGAAACAGGAGGACAATGTTGCCGAGGCTTCAAAGCAAGCTCTGGAGAGGATAATTCTTAATCCAAAGCATGACGTTTCTCTGAGGAAGTGACGGAATAAGAATAGGAATCATCTTGGGTGGATGATGTTTGGACACGGGTGGATTTATTGGTTCTAACTCAGAGCAAAGAATGTAGTCCAAAAAATTTTTTTGGTAGTGTGTTTATTCCCCATCGTTTAAACTTAATCCCCCTTGTCCTCTTGAAGCATAATATGCTTAGGAAATGTAGTGTCAAACTCATGCCAGGTTTGTTTTGTTTTATACTGTTTTCATAGCATTCTTGCTAACTGAGTTGTCGTGGCAGGTCTGTATGTTGATAGAGAATCATTAACATTGTCGTTTTAAAAATTCTCTTCTGTCAGAAATGTGGCCGAATTTTATTTGTGGACCTTTCCCAGCAACACTGATATCTGTCACCCGCGTGAGGCCTGACACCTCAAATTTCCTCAGTGTTCCACAAAGTTCTCTTCAGGTGGTTCTGATGGATGTGAGTGGAAAGTTAATTACGTGCCTGGGTTTGGTTTTGTTTGTTTTGGGTTGTTTTTTTTTTTTTTTTCCTTTTCAGAAAATTTGCTTCAGGCAAAAGTTTGCTACCACTTCTAATAACTTGCCAGGAGTCTTTTGGACACACGGTATAATCTCTTAGAGCCATGGTAACCGAAGTGCAGAGAAGTGGCTTAATTGAATACGGTATGTACCTGCACTGTGTCTTCGGAATGATGATTGCCTTACCGAAATGAATGTACCCTGCTCATTTCTGGAGGTCTCTAGAGTCTAAATTATGTAAAAATAAAAGCATTCCCTGGCTAAGCAGCTGAGAAACTAAGGTTTTTGTTGCTGTTGTTCACCTAAGTGGACCGATACTTGCTGAACCAGCTAAGGCTTGCTCATTTGATTGCCACACTGCACCATGTAATTTCAGACAGCAAAAAGTATGTGCTGGTGGTATTATCCCATTTGGTTGTTTCACAGAGGTGTTGAAAAAGTACAAAGTACAAACAGAAGAGTAAACAGGAAGGAGCAGCGGTCCTCCTGACGGAGACAACAGGCAGAGGCAATGGTTCAGTGAAGTTTGCGCCCAAGTCCTGTAGCCACCGCACCAAAGAGAGCTTCCTTTTCTCACTTAGATTCTTTGCATGTGGATCTGTTTGCAGGCTCAGGCCCCCAGAGAGAGATTCTGAGCTGTCTTTGTGCTAAATTAAACATTAGTTTTCTCCTTGGGAACTTGATCTTCCAGAGATCAGGCAACAATATCTTTCTGAGAGAGCTCCCAGCTAAGCACTTCGCTCAGGAAGAGACCAGCTCATGAGCCTTTTCACCTCCACTGTCTGCTTAGCTGCTACGAGTGTGTGTTGCACGGGAGTTGTCGTGGCTAACCAGGTCTAGAAGCCCTCAGAACAAGGACTTGTACTCTCATCCTTGGTGTAATGCGGAGGTACCCACGCTGACTTAGCATATCATCAGTGGAAATGGCCAGAATGGCACCCAGATCATGGAAGATTTTAGCCAGGCATAATTTTTCTGTGCTCACTGCCTCGCAAATTCCGCACCCACAACAATGAAAGGGAGTATGTCAAATAGAAGCCATCTCATTTCTGGCTGTGTCTCATCTCCATCCTGCCCAACTCCCAGGAGGGCTAGTTCATATTGATCTGAAAATAGGACACTAGTCTATCAATTCATAGAGCAGCATAAGCCTTTAAAAAACAGACAAAACCCTCTACTCACAGATGAAACAATTATAGCCCATCTGAAAGAGTAGTAGAGCCAGGACTAGAACCCAAGTTTTCTATTCCAGATTATTGAAAGTTATCCTTTTATTAAGGACTTTTTCTAAATCCATAAAAAACAACAGGGGCAGTTTAGGAATTTTTGTTAACATTTTGGTAGTAGAAGGAGCATGGAATTTAGAGCTAGTAGATGGTCTTTTAAATGATCGTAATGATTCCATCCCACAGGCCCCCATTGTAGTGTGACTTTACCACTCCTCCCATCCAAAAGTAGATGCTGTTTCCCCCCTTGAATCACGAATGGCCTTGTGACTTGTTTTAAGCGATAGTATTTGACAGAAGTAACATTGTGCTCCTCGTAAAGCCCTTCCTGGACTTAAAATGTGTTAAGAGGATAAGTCTTACAGTGTTTTTACCACAAATAATAGTAAGAATAATAAAGAGGGCAGGAGAAAACTTTGGGAAGTGATAGGTAGGTTTATGGCCTTAACACTGGCGATACTTTCACAGGTATACACCTATCCCCAAATGTCTAGCGTTGCATATGTTAAATATGTACTGCTTTTTCTGTGTCAATCGTACCTCAGTAAAGTGGTTATAAAAAATAAGCTTCGGTGGCTCAGTCGGTTAAGCGTCTGATTCTCAGTTTCGGCTCAGGTCGTGATCTCACGATTTCGTGAGTTTGAGTAGAATGTCGGGCTCTGTGCTGGTGGTGTGGAGCCTTCCTGGAATTCTCTCTCTCTCCCTCTCTCTCTGCCCTTCTCCCACTCTCACTGTCTCTGTCTCTCTCAAGTAAATAAACTTTGAACAAAGAAGCAAACAAATAAATAATAATTAAGATAAAAGAGAAGCTTTGGGGAACCCTGAGGCCACCATATAAAAGAGCTGGTGAGCCAGTGGGAGGATGACTGTCCACATGCAGACGAGCAAGGGACCCTTTGGCCACTGGCCACTGGCCAGCACCAACTGCCAACATGAGAGGGAGGCCACCTCGTGGCAGCCAGTCCTCCATGCAGTCTTACAAGTGAGTGAGCCCAGGTGAAATCAGCAGAGAAACCACCCCGCCAGCCTAGAGAATCACGGGAAATGTCACATCGTTGCTTTCAACCAGAAGGTTTTGGGGTGGTTTGTAACTTAGCACAGGTTAACTGAATGCCAGCTGGAAAACCCTAGCAGGGGCAAGGGTTCCGCCTCTTTAGATGTGCTACCCCAGGACTGGTTACTCCACATCTTTGAGACTCATTTCCTGCTTTTCTATGATAATACAAACGATCTCAGGGGTCGAGAGGATTAAGTGAGATAATACATGAGAGCACCTAGCGTGTGGAGCTTCACAAACATTGTTTTCCCAGCTTCCTTTTTGTCCCTTCGCAGTGTGCTCTAATTTGAGCCCCCGCCTCTGTCACCTCACTGTCACCTCATGTGCATCAGCATTCTCAGAGGCTCCCCCAGCCCCCTGTTCCTCTGAACAGCAATTTATTTTTTCCCTCCCGGATGATGGCCTGGTGCTGTCATTCCTCCTAACTACCAAATTTCCAGCATTCTTGTTCCGCCCCAGGGAGCACATCTGCCTTCGGTAGTCCACCCTTAAAATAGAAAAGGGTTAACCTCATAAAGATGTCACTCCCCTTGTACTGCTGTGCTGCCCTTGGGAGAGTCAAACAGCATAGCAAATCTAGATGGGCAATGTAATTGCATTCGATCTTCTAGGTCACAGAAGACTTTGCTAGCTTCAACAGTGTATAGGGGGAAAGTGAGCATATTCAGTCTTGAAGAGCAGTGTTTCTGAGCTCACTTTCTTTTTGTAGCAAATTATTCTAAGTCCCTCATTTTTTTTTTCCATCTTACCCTTTACAATAAGTGAATAAACAAAGAGGAAGTGATATAGTGACACTATATCATACTTGCTATACTTATCAGTGCTCTAGTAAGAAAGGACTGGCCTAGGAATTGGATGTCGAAGGTCCTAGTGTTCCCACTGATCTTAGCTGGTAGGGCAGCTTAGTCCAGTCGTTTTACCTCCCCAGCACTTAACTTTCCTTCTTGGAAAAACAATAAAGGGCATTTGGTGAGTGGCTTGGATCACCTTCCAGGCCCCTTTTGGGTGCATACACTTTGAATAAGTTCCCTGATATTTCACTTTTGTTTTTCACAGCTCTATCTCTCCTTAAACGTATCTGTTAAGAAGAACTGAAAGGAGGAGAGGCGACAAGGGTGGGAATGTGTTGTTGTTTTAAGGGAAATACTAGTGAGGAGAGTCTGAAGTAATGTTGGGAACAAGGTCCAGCTGTGACGAAGGGCGAGCGCATAGCCCTGTTAATTGCTTAATGTTCTTCCTGGGAGTGATGGACAAATCACTCCATTTCTGACCTTATTTGTTGGGGTTTAGGGTTCCAGTATGAAAAACACGGTTGTGGGCCTAGCGTCTGATTCATTACCTTTATTTTCAGAGGAAGTACTGTTTTGTTTTGTTTTTTTGTTCCTCCCCAGATTATCCCAGCTACACTTGGAACATTTCTGTGGGTAAAGAAGATTCCCAAATGAGTACCCCTGTGAAATAATTCAAGAAATATAAAATGAGAAATGAAAAGGAAAATATTCTTTACAGCCTTCCTTGCTTAGGAACTGACTAGTCTGTCTCTCACATACACACAGTTGCAAAGTGCAGATTAATGGATGGGATTTTATATGTGTTACCACTTCACTTTAAAAATATGTTTCTGCTTTAAAGAGGAACTACAAAAGAGAGTCACTGAGAAACTGGTCTGGGGGAGGGGAATTCAATCCACTGCCTCTTTTTTTTTTTTTCTTCTTATCACTAAAACCCTAAGCAGAGAGTGTAATCACCTATTTCCCAAGGGCAGCCCTAAGCCCTTAAAACTCAGATCTGTTTAGGGATTTAATGGGACTGGGGGAAAAAAGGAAATGCACAGTATCTGCTCCAAACAAGTCAACAAAGGAAAATGTACCCAACCAAATATTAATCTGGAGGATTTCTCTGATAGCACCATTCCCTCCCTCCCTATCTCTTGATTTAGTTACAGCACAAATCTCCAAATTGCATCTTTATGATTCCCTGAATCTTTGGGGTCTATGGATCCCATCTTGGGCTCCAAGCCAGGCCAGTGCATTTTCTTTCACAACACAAGATGTAACTAGCAGGAAGCCAAAGGGTCATTTGGTTGTGGTTGTCCTTGTATTTTGTTTCCAAGGTAGACACACTCAGTTTCATTGTTAGATTACTTAGAGATGGTGACTTTTTTCTACTAACTTCTAAACTCCTTAACTTTTCTTCTAAGATTTTTTTTTTTTAATTTTTAGATGAAAATGTCTTGGTATTATGCCATACAACATCGCTTTTCTTTTAAAAAATACTAAGATAAGGGAAGTCAAGTTGACTTTCTTTTCCAATAGATTGAGTCTTTTGCTTAACAAATGCCCCAAATCCGCATCACACACACGTGTGTGCATGCACAAGCACACACACCCCCCCACATACTTTTTACTATGGTTATTTTTAGTATATACAGACCTAAATCAGTTATGTGGGTGACTTCAGAGGAAATGGAATAAAGAAATACATTAAAGAGTATGGGAAAGAAGATAAGTTTTAAAGGAAATTGCTCCAGAAGACAAGAGTATACCAAATTTCAGAAACTAGGAAAGAGAGCTTTGTATCACAGTGGTAAGTGTGGAGTGACAAGGCACCTCCATTCTGGTCCAAGTTTTACCGCTAACTAACAGAATGACCTTGTGGCCAGTCACTCCTCCTTTGCTTTTTCGTTTCTCCATCTGCAACCCCAAAGGGTTGGATTCCTCAGCACTTCGCTTGGCTGGATTATTCTTGTCATACGGGATTCGGCTCAAATGTCACCTCCTTGGAAAGACTTCCCTGGCTAGCCTAACTCATGTACACACATGATTGATCTCTCTTTCTCCTCTTCCCCTATCACTTTATCCCACTACAGAAGTGCTGTTGTCTTTATAACTTCTATCATTGTCTGAATTTATGTTGATTCCTTGTTTATTGGTGCATTTCCTCTCTTTCCCTGCTGGGATGTAAACTCCGTGAGACCAGGAAGCTTGTCAGTCTTGTTCACTACATGTGTCCTAGCCCCTAGCAGTTCGTGGAACATTTTGGATCCCCAGTAAATATTTGTTGAATGAATGACCAGATCAATGGCTTTTAAACTAGAGATGTCTTATGAGTCTTTTAGGAATGGAAGTATGAAAGGAGAGGGAAGAACATGTGGTTGGCCTCCAAAGTCTCTACCTCCTGTTTGATTAAACTGTTTGATAAAACTCCAAGGTTTTAATCACACTATTTATCTATCTATCTATCTATCTATCTATCTATCTATCTATTAAGGCATATTTGTAGATATAGGTATAGATATGCTTTAATGTGATTAAAAACATGGTTCAGTGCTACAATCGTTTGAAAGATACGAGACCTTGATGATTATTTATGATTTTTCCCAGATTGGAATTTGAAAGCCCAGCCTCTCATCAGTAGGAAACATTGGTATAAGGAAAATGATGATGGACTAGAAGTTACATACATTGAGTGACCACCATGACTACCATATGCCGGGTCCTGTGTTAGTCCCTAGTGCCACACAGGAGAAACACAGTTCTTATTTGATGGAGTTTACATTTTAATGGGGAGGTAGGGGAGGACAGTGTCAACAAACAAAGGAATGAGATAAAGTTAACTAAGGATATGTGCACAGCTCTTTGTTCCTTGAAGTGGCTGGTTGGAGATTGATTTGGATTAATTAAAAAGAAGCAAATCTGGGAAACACTTCAGGAAGTAGAGAGCGATTAACTGTAAACAAGCAGCTACCATCAGAATAGGAGATAGGCTCCTTTGTCAGGGCCTGGACAGCTGCCTGCACAGTGGGCTGGACCTGTCCAGGCAGTGTGCTGCTTTGGCCAGTCTGTGCAAATTCTCCTAGGGAGGAAGGTGGTCATATCAGCATCTTCTGTGCCTTGGAGCTATTGTCATCATTGTGTTAGAAGTCATTGAGGTTTGAGAATTAAAGAGAAACTACTGACAGGCACCTTTTGAGGAAGAGAATATTGTCCCTCCTTGACAATAGAAAACAAATTGTCAGGAAATTAGCGTCAGGACTAAAAGGAGTTAGAGGCATGGTAGGTTCTCGGGAGGCAGGCCAAGGCAGAAACTGGCATTTGCAGTCGTCACAATAGTGTCATCTTACATGTACACAACCCATATATTGCCCTCACAGAAACCCTATGCTATAAATAAGACAAGTGTAGCTTTTTAAAAATTTTTGTATATGGGAAACAGACTTGGGAGAAGTCAAGAAATGCTAATAATATCTTACTTTTGAATAATAGATTTGCAGTTTACAAAGTTCATACTCACATATTATCTGAGTTTGTTCTCTGGGGTATTATTACACCCATTTTAGAGAGTGATGAGGGACTCAAACTGGCCTACACCAACTCCACTAGTGAGCAATGATTTACCCTCCTGACACCGGGGTCTGTCTGTGTAGGGCGCACAGCAGCCACACTTGAGTAGCTGAGCCCCAAATACATCACTGAACTTGCATCTAAGATGAGGACATTGAATGGCTTGCACTCCCAGAAGCATACCCACACATAATTTGAAGCAATGACTCTTCTAGAAAGAATGGCAATCATGAATGGAATGAGGATGTCAGACACCCAGGGCACATCAAATCTAGAATAAGGGAGGCTGAAAAAAGGGAGTCTTGTTTTTTATTTGTTTCTTTTTAAAAATTTATTAGTTTGTAAGAATACAAGGCAAGGTGAGAATATTTTTTTAATTTATGAAAGCCCACACTTTCCCACCCATATTTCTTGTGGATCTAGTGAGCCAACTCATAGGTCTGGGAAGAGAGGGCTACAAGGTTGTTATGAATAGAAACTTGATCTTGAATCAAAGAAGCAGATTTGTCTCTGTAACCGAGATTGGTCTAAGTTTTTCTCCATGCTGTTGCTTATTTTGGAATGAGTATCTTAGATGGAACTTAAGGGAGAGACTTGCAGCTCTTTGCTGAAAAGTAATTTTTCCTAGCCAAGTTGAATCTGTTTTTCATGCTGATGGTTGTTCTCTCATTACCTGGAGAAAATGCAGGAGTTCGTAATTGATGGGATTTTGCTTCAAAGTGGAGATGTGCCCTATTTATCTTTGTATTTCTAGGGCCTACAATAACGCCAGGTATCTAGTATGTAAGCGTTTTGTAAATGTTTGTTGAAATTGAACTGTGGTGAGCATGAATTTTTAAAGGACCCCAATCCTTTACATTTCTGTGACTAAATGTACCATACACCAGATGTGGAACACTGATCTTAAAGATATCCTTCTGGTTCAGCCTTTTTTTTTTTTTTTTTTTTTTTTTTTTTTAATCACATTCATTGGGTCATCTGGGTGGCTCAATCAGTTAAGCATCCAACTCTTAGTTTACACTCAGGTTGTGATCTCGTGGTGTGTGAGTTCAAGCCCCGCCTTGGGCTCTGCACTGTCAGAATCCCCTACTTGGGATTCTCTCTCATCCTCTCTCTGCCCCTCCTTCCCTCTCAAACATAAGTAAACATTTTTAAAAAAGAATTATAAAAATCACATTCATCAAGTGTTTAATATGTCAGGCACTCTTCTAAGTGTTTCTAGAATATTAACTCATGTGTCCTCACAATCACATGATGAAGTAGGTACAATCTTATTTCCATTTGACAGATGAGGAAGGAACCTGCCTAGGTCACTCAGCCATGAGTGGTGGAATCAGGATTTGAACAGAGCAGGATGATGCCACTGCCCATGTGTTAGTCATGGTTTTCTACTGCACGTAGGAGAAGGTCATTACACAGGTAATATCAGACTCCAGCTCACACATGACCCAGGCCTGAGTTTGGAAGCCAAGTGCAACAAGACATTTTGAAGTCAATAGTGATTAGAGCTAACTCATTGTCCAAGGTGCAGATGAAATTCAGAATGAAGGTCTAGGGGCCACAGATTACTCCTGACACAGTTTCCAGCCTCCCATTTTTTCAAGAGGTGAAACATACTGGAACATGTAGAGTCTATGAGTGATAAATAGGTTTTGACTTGCATTCCGGGGTAGGTTGGTAGTAGTCATCTAGAGGGCTGTGAGGATCCTAAGGTGATATCCAAGCTTTGTAGGAAGAGGGCCATGGTGGTTCATTATTGATACCTGCTGTGGGCAGAGAGAAGGCAACATGGCCGACAAGTCCCTGGAATGGATTCTTCAGGATCAGGAATCCAAATGTGGGAGATCTTGAATGTAGATTCCTGCTGAAATGTTAACTCTTTCCATGGAGGAATGCATCAAGATCTGATTACGCCACTTTATAAAGTTAGGCTTAAATAGGTTAAATAAGTTGTAACTTTAAGTTGTAAGTGCCTTGAAGACATGTAAGTTCCTTAAAGACATTCTAACCTTTGTTGTCTCTGAGAGCTCAAAGAAGGTGACTGAATTTTTTTTTCAGTATTTTATACAGTGCCGTGCAAACTCAGCTTCATTTCCTCCCTGACTTGCAACCTAAGCTCCTCTTATGTGGAAATTCTGAAGATACAATTATTCATGCTCAGTGTTCTGAAGGAGCCCATTTTTGGTAGAAACAGAGAGACACAGTATAGAAATGGGAAAATGATGCCCCAAGCTTGAGATCACCAGAGCTTTCTTTTGGGAACCAAATTCTGCTATAGCTGCCTTTGAAAAAAAAAAAAAAATAGCAAATGCATACTGAGGTATGATGTCCAAGCCCCACTTTAGGGACCAGGAATGAAGTAGTGAAGAAGACAAGTTCTGTGCTCTCTTGGGAAACACTTCCTTAACAATAGCTTCCTTTTACCCTAGAAGGTAAGTGATAGGGCAACTTGAGTATGTGAACTCTCTGAATTGAATGCAAAATTTTCTTTGACAGCATATGTGCATTTTCAATGTGGACAAATTTCAATGTGGAGTTTGTCAGGTTCTCCAAGGATTCAAGGGCCAAAGAACCTTAGGGAGAGGCTTGTGGTGGCGGGAAGAAGAATCCACCAAATCTAGGGCTAGTGTAATTCTTCACACAGAGTAACCAGTATTTCCCCAGTATTTCCTTTCTTCCTGTATCCATTCATTCTAGTTTCAGGAGTCTGAACAGAAAGCACACGTAGCTTTCTTCACATGCCTAATGTATTTCCTTTACCTCGGACTTTTGTTACCTGTTTTGTTATCGATGTAAGTATCTTCCTCTTTTCTCCAAGGCCAGTAGCCCTCAAGTAGCAGCTGACCTCTTTGTGTTCTGTTCTGCACTTTTCTTTGGAGCCCAGTCCAGCAATTTTTTCACTTTGTTTTTCAGTGACCTCCCACCATTTTGGGGCCTCTTCCCCTCCCACCTTGACCTCTAACTCCAAATTTATGTCTCCATGTCATTGTGGGGAACCTCTCGGTGAGAAGGATAAAGCTGAATTGGAGCCTCGTCTCAGGGATTTTCATAAGAACACTGACTCTTTATTATTAGCTGTGCACTCCAGGCTGCTAGAGTTCATATTTTGGCAGTGGACCATCAAACACCCTATTTTTAAGAGCCTTTAACTTAGTTGTAAACATGTGCTGTGACTGGAGCTCACTTTCTTTACTCATGTTTACCAAAAGCAGTTTAACTGTTGAAAAGTTGTTATTAAAAAAAAAAAAAAAGCTCAGACTTCAGGACTATTTTTCCACTCATCTAACTCAAAACTATGCATGATCTAAAAAAAGAAAATTTGGCATTTAGTTACTTAATTTGATGGTCCAGTCATACTGGTAATTTGAGGGAAAGAAGAAGTGGCACCACTCGGTCCTTTTACTTTGACAGATGCCCATCAAACACGCATGGAGGGGGATGATGGCTGCTACCCATATTTACATGACTGACCAGCAGAGCAGCTCAAAGAAAAGCAGTCCAGTATGCTGAGAAAATTGTTTATGCCCTTAAAGTCATCTATATTTAGAATCAAAGTGTTCTATAGACACATTTCCCAGACACTCTAAATTCTGGAGACCTTACTAGTTCCATTAGGAGAACATCAGTAATATTCCAAACTCTCTTCGGCTTGCAAATAGGTAGAGATATTCAGAAATTTGGTGAAGGTGAGGTTGTTGCAAACATGTCTATTTCTTTTTATCTCTGCAAGGAATTTAGGCAAGTGTAACAAAATGCATATTAATCTTTTGAGGAGGTGGTGACGGAAAGCCATAAAGCAGGAGTTTCAAGAATTTAAACGCTCAAAAGGAGGGGTTGAACTTTGACATCTTCCTCTTATGATTTAAGATTCTAGAAGTTGTACCATTCGGTCAGCTGAACAGAACTGCTTTGGGGCTGTGGTGATACTCTAAGTAGTACCTTTCATAATGACTCCCTTCTCTCAGCCTCTGGGTATGTCATCAGACCCTTGTACCTCATTGTTAGTTGTGCGGTGAGGCATCTATTGACAGGTGACATTTGCCAATCAGGGTAACAAGGAATTAAATCCATTTGATTCCATCTCCCCCTTGTTGAGCTACAGGTATTCCATAGATATATCCTAACTTACAACACCCATTTGGTGGAAAAGCGTCCTGCTGTAAGAATCATCTTGCCTAGTTTGCACGCCTCTTATCTCCCTGGGCCATCCTGGAAAGGTCCCTGGAGCTTCTGCAGGATGAACTCCTGATTCTTACTAATGAACGTTCCTTGCACAACTTTTCAAGTGAGGTACCATTCTAGGCACTTTGTTGAAATCATGAAAATCTCAATTGATTCTCTCTCAGGGCTAGCCTTCTATGAATGAGTTCTTATATGCTCATTGACTTTCTGGTGGTTATTCAATCTGAAAAATATCTAACTGTTTTATTTTATGGGTTACATTTCCTCCAGTATTGAATGAAAGTTCCTAAAAAAAATTAACATAGAATAAAAATTAATTGAATGTCAGCAGGGAGATTTTTCCTAAAAATTTATAAGAATATTTCTACCTCCCTCAGGGGAGGTGGATACTTCTCCCTATCCTGGACCTTTTTCAGAATAAACACAACTATAATGCTGCATTTGTGCCCTCCTATAGCTACATATGTGCATAACTGTTCCATGAGCATAGCAAAGAAGAAAAGAGGCCATAGAAGAACACATATTTATGTTTTCAGAACGTTCAGGAGGGAAAAGGATTTGCAGACTTGAGCTCTTAGAATTTCCTGTAAAACATTTTACTGTGGTTTTTGTTCAAAAGTTAGATGCCAGTTGCCATGTTAATAAGATGGCAAGATTAGTTAATTGTATTCTCTGCTGATGCATAACAAATTACCCCAAAACTCAGCACTGGAAACAGTCAGCATTTATTATCTCACGCGGTTTTTGAGGGTCAGGAATTCAGAAAGGCTAGCTCAGGGTCTCTCGTGAGACTGTAGTCAAATCATTGGTTAGGGCTGCAGTCACTCCAAGACTTGACTGGGGGTGCAACTTCTGCTTCCAGGTTCACTCACGTGGGTGTTGGTGACACTAGTTTCTTGTTGGCTACTAGCCAGAGGCCTTAAGTTCCTTGCCACCTTGGACTGTCCTTGGGCTGCCTGTATATTCTCAAGTCACAGCTGATGGATTCCTCCATGAGACAGGGATCCAGGGATACAGAAGCCACAGTCTTTCACAGCCCAGTCTCAGAAACGACAAACCTTTGCTTCTCCTATACTCTGTTGGCCACACAGGCCAATCCTGATGCGGTGTGGGAGGGGAGTACACAAAGATATGAACCCCAGGGGTAGGTATTCTTGGGGGCCATCTTGGAGGCTAGTGAACATATTAATGTATAAACATGGCCAGTAGCCCAGGCTGCCAGGTCCCCTACTGTGATTTTGAGGAAGGTTATACCACTGACTATTCTAAAATAAGGCCTGGGTGGCTCAGTCAGTTAAGCATCTGACTTCGGCTCTGGTTACGATGTCACAGCTTGTGAATTCGAGCCCCATGTCAGGCTCTGTGCAGACAGCTCAGAGCCTGGAGCCTGCTTCGGATTCTGTGTCTCCCTCTCTCTCTGCCCTCCCCTGCTCATGTGCTGTCTCTTTCTCTCTCTCAAAAATAAATAAACATTATTTATTTTTTTTTTTTAAATGAGGCCATCCATTCACTTCACATCTATTTATTGTCAGCTATATACCAAACACTGTTCTAGGTGCTTAGGGTACTTCGGTGAATAAAACAAAGATCCTCACCCTCATGAGTTTTATATTCAGTTTTATATTTTGCTTCTCATGTAGCAAATCCCATGGGTCAGTGGGCCTGTGCTATGAGGGTAAGTACATGGACCTCAAACCATTGTTTCACATTGACTTGCATTTGACCAACTTGAGCAGGAAACCGGGATAGCTATTTTCCTTATCGGCAAGAATAAGGGTAAGCTTTTTGAAAGATGTAGTAACAATACAATCTCTCCAGTGATTACATTCTTCTACTAACTGTCATAAATGATTACTTCTCTGAGTTGATAGCTAAGTGAGGAAGTAAAGTACATTACTTAAGAATTAAGGGAAGTAAAGTACATTACTTAAGAATTAAGGTTTGGGAGTCAGACCCTCCTGGATTTGAGTAATAACTGTCCTGCTTTCTTACTGTGTTACCTTGCACATGTTGTCTGACTCCTCTGAGCCTCGGTTTTGTCCTCTATAAAATGGTGACAACAATAGCACCTATCTTGGAGTTATAAACTGTAAATGACTGACTGAAAGCAACCTACCTTAGGATTTGCTACATAGATACCACTGAGTTTTATCTGCTTTTTCTTTATTCTGACTGCATCTGTGAACTCCTTACCAAAGGTGCTATCAGAAATGACCCCCAGGGCGCCTGGGTGGCTCAGTTGGTGAAGCATTCAACTCTTGATTTCAGCTCAGGTCATGGTCCCAAGGTTCATGAGATGGAGCCTTATGTCGGGCTCTGTGCTGACAGCGTGAAGCCTGCTTGGGATTCTCTCTCCCTCTCTCTCTGTCCCTCTCCCCACTTTTTCTCTCTGAAATTAAATAAATAAACAAACTTTAAAATAAAATTAAAAAATCAGGGCACCTGGTTGGCTCAGTCGGTTAAGCGTCTGACTTCAGCTCAGGTCATGATCTCACGGTTTGTGGGTTCGAGCCCTGCGTTGGGCTCTGTGCTGACAGCTCAGAGCCTGGAGCCTGCTTCGGATTCTGTGTCTCCCTTTCCGTCTGCCCCTCCCTTGCTTGCACTCTGTCTCTCTCAAAAATAAGTAAGCCTTAAAAAAAGGAAAATAAAATAAAATAAAAAGAAAGAAATGACCCCCCAGTTCAACCCAAACGAAACCATCCAAGATAGTAGGAAGCCTAGTAATGTTACTCCCAGGGCATGTTTCCCACCCCCTCCCTTGCCACAGCTGTGGCCACCGCTAGTGTGTGTATGAGGTGGGGAGAAGAGCTCCATCCGGGGTTCACAACTTGTGTGAAAACCTTTGATTTATCATCAAGGGTTTTCCATTTAGATATGTAAAAGTGCTCTCAGTATCCACCTGATGGTTTCCTACTGAGGCTGTTTCTGTGGAAATACTTTGCCAAATCACCTGTCAGCACAGCGGCCGGGAGAGGAAAGATGCATGTCCTCTGGGGTGTCCGTCTTAGTCTGTCAGTCCGAGACACCCGAGCCAGAATGGCCCCTGATTTTCCTCACCCCACCCCCACCCCCCAGCACTGAGTGGGCAGCTGCTTCCTGCCAAGGAGGTGCCTGCCTTCCTGAGGCTGGGAAGCCTGTGGCCTGCTCTCAGTTCCTCCCGTATCTTCCTTCCTGGAGTGGTACCATTAGAGAAATTGGTGGTGAGAGGGAAGGGAGTCTCATAACTCCAGGCCTCAGAAACAAAATACAAACTGAGCCCGGGGTGTGTTTTGCTGGAGGGCACTGCAGTATGTTCTTGGGGATACCTGGTAGTTTGCAGCTCTGTGCATTTTACATACTCTTTCAATTTCCCTTTGCCTCCATTGGGCAGGAAGTATGTGCACGGGCGACATATAATCCCTTGAACCATTGGAAGACATGAACAAATGTGACCAATTTCCAGGAAGTCATGGGCTCTGGATTAGCTTAAGAGAAAACCATTCTAAAGACACAAGGGTGGAGAGGGCTGGGGAGGAAGGAACAGATGCTTTGAAGTCAAGCCCTGAGTTTGAGTCCTGGCCCCTAACATTGTTGGCTCCGTGACCTTGAGGGATGATATTTTTTAAACCTATCCAGGCCTGTTCATATAGACAATAGAGATAACATACCAGTCTGTGAGGAGCACATAGCTCTTGGAACAATAAAAACAAGCAAAGAAAGAAGGTCCCGGGAAACATTTCTTTTCGTCTCTGAATCCTAAGAATTTTCTACATTAATTAACACATCATGTTGTTTTTATTAAGAGAAGATATTTGAAGCTTCTGGGGCTTTGGTTCTCAAACATTACTGTATATAGTAATAGTAGTCACTGGGAAGTGTGCTAAACTGCTGGGCTCCACCAACAGAAATTTAGGAGCTCTGGAGTTTGGAGATTTCTATAGAAGATTCTCAGGCCACATATGGAGACACAGACTTGGGGGTAACTCGAAATCTTGGGAAGTTTTGAAATCATCTTGACTTAAACATTTTTAGGCATTTATGGAGGTCACATACGAAACACAATCTTTGAGGTTTGAAGATACCAAACCATAGATATTTTAGAACTGTTGATGTTCCCGTATGCCTTCTGGGTACTCTGGAAGGCACAAAAGCAGAGATTTGCAAAGGTGCACCTTCTGTTCTGTAGAAAATCTGCCAACTTCATGCATGACCCGGATGGAATGATCTGCTACTTTCCGTGGGCACCATATCTAAATGCAAGCAGGAACAGGACACCCCAGAATATCCGTGGAATGCAGGCCTGAAGCTGAAGGACAAGTAAAACCAGAGGGCTTGGGAAGATAATGAACACCAGGACATTGAGTGTTTGACTCTCAGATGATGGTGACCACCCATTAGGGTGCAGGGTCCTTGGAGCTCCAGCAAAGAGGAATTGTCTAACTCTCTGACTTGCTGTGTCAGTTGGATCATTGTTTAGTTCCATCTCAAGGTGTAGCTTGAATCCCCTGTCTGGTCACCACCTTGGCCCAGGTCAGTCAGTAGCCCCCTACCGTCAAATGATGCAACAGTCACCCACCCTGTATCCCTTTTAGTCCATACCGAGTACAGAAACAAAAGTTGCCTTCTTACTACATAAAAATGTTCATATCATACTCCTGCTTAAAGCTCTTTTTCTTTAGGGGCAGCTGGGTGGCTCGGTCGGTTAAGTGTCAGACTTTGGCTCAGGTCATGATCTCATGGTTCGTGGGTTCAAACCCCACATAAGGTTCTGTGCTGATAGCTCAGAGCCTGAATCCTGCTTCAGATTCTGTGTCTCCCTCTCTCTGCCCCACCCCTGCTCATGCTCTTTCTCTCTCTCAAAAATAAATAAACATTAAAAAAAACTATTTTTCTTTAAAAAATAATAATGTTTATTTATTTTTGAGAGACAGGGCATGAGTGGGGGAGGGGCAGAGAGAGAGGAGACACAGAATCCGAAGCAGGCTCCAGGCTCTGAGCTGTCAGCACAGGGCTCCATGCAGGGCTCCAACTCACAAACCACGAGATCATGACCTGGGCTGAAGTCAGAAGCTCAACAGACTGGGCCACCCAAGCACCCAAAGCTCTTTCTCTTAAAAGAAACGTTTATTTAGAGAGCAAGCACAAGCGGGGGAGTGGCAGAGAGTGAGGGAGACACAGAATCCAATGTGGGGCTCAAACTCATGAACCAAGAGATCATGCTAACCAAAATCAAACATCGGACACTGGGCTGACTGAGCCACTCAGGCATCCCTCCTGCTGAAAACTCGTAAGTGGCCTCCTGTTGCATTTAAAATCCAAGCTCATTCATGTCTATAAGCCCTGCACAAGCTCTTCCCGGCTCCACTTTTCAAGCCACCTTTTCCTTGCTTCCTGTTCCCCAGCCGTGTGTGAAACACTCAATTCCTCAGATGAGTCCAGGTCTTTCCTTCCACAGAGCCCTGTATCACGTGATTTCTCTAACCTGTCGCATAGCTGGCTCCTGCTTCATTTTGATACCTCAACTTCAGTGATAGCCTTACTACCTACCCCTTCTGGAGGCCTCTCTCCAATTATTCTGTACTTTTGCTCCTTATTTGTTGTCTTTACACTTACTGCAGTTTGCACTGCCTCTATTTATTGATTGATTGTGTGCCCATCTTGGTCCGTCATCCTCTTTAGAACATATTCCATTTGCTCTCTTCTTCACCAGAGTGTCTGAGCCTTTGGGCCCACTGGTTGTTCGTTGAATGAGCGAACAAGTACTGTGACTTCCTGTGTTCCACAGGATAGGGTATGAAGAAGAATTAGCAGGAATAGCTGCTTGTTTTCCAAACAAACTCGTCCTTCCAGAACATTCCATGAAAGGAAATTGCACGAGTGTGCAACAAGTGACTCACCCAAACTGAAATTCAAGGAACCAGAGATCCTCTCATTCTGTTTTTCAGGGAAGCCATAGGCTCGTATCACCCAGGTGAAAACCAGGCTGGGTCCATGTGCTAGAGCTCTGGTACATCACTGTTTACGGGTGCTTTTGGCTACGTTAATGGCCAGCGTATAACTGCTGGTCTAACTACTTGGGAGGAAACGAGTTCTCGAGCTGGGTTGTATGAAATTAAAGTTTGCATCGACAGGACCATAGAGTTCCTCCCAGCCAGCCCTGGATTGCGTTTACTGACAGGACAAGATGCGCAGCCCAGCTCAGGATGACAGGGAGGCTTTGAGCCGGATGTCCTGAGGGACATGCCAGATTCCTCTCTTGGGCCTTCTGGGTGCCAGGAAGGAGGAGAGTGAGTCATTCTGACCTATCAGAGTAGGGGAGTGAATGCTGTGTGGAGACAAACCAAAAACATTAAAGGGTATATATAAAAGAAATATATATATTTCTTGTGAATGGCTTTAAGAAATAGAAGACTGGAACCCATTCATGAGATCCTGGACACAAGGACTAGTTTAAATTTAAAGTTTAAAGGAGATAGCATTAGAATACATAAAAGGTAGTTCTACTTCAGACGGTAAGTGGAAAGCTTATGGAAAAATCTAATCCCAAGAGGTAGTAGGCTGAAGGAAAAAAAAAAAAAAAAATATATATATATATATATATATTATATATAAATATTTAAATAATCATAATGGGTTACTTAGGGAGTGTTTGGGGGTTTCATCTCTAATCTTTGCAATTTACAACAAGGACAATCATGTTGTTCCACAAAATGTCCTTTGGTACCATTTCGCCCCTCATCCTTTTAATAAATGTTTACTCGGCACCTTCTATACATGTGATACCATGCCATGACCAGGGTCACATGTTGCCAGTTGCCCCCTGGGGGGCAAAACCTGTCTAGCTGAGAACCTCTACTTGGTAGAGCTGAGGAAAGTGGCCCCAGCTGCTGAAAATAGATTATTAGGGGCCCCGCACCCTATATCTCAGAAGCTTCCTAGCACCTCCTGTGTGCTTTGATAGCACTTCTAGAATTGGCACCTGTTGTTTTAAGTAAGACAAATGTTTGGTTCTTTAAATTGTGAGATAGAACCCAGTTTCTCACTGGTTGCTGTGATACCTACTTCCAGCTCAGATTGCCAACTTCCTTCAGCCTATAGTCTGGCTTTCGGGGGCTGGGGAGGGAGCCATGCCTGCCCCTGCCACGCCCGTGGCAACTTCTCTTGTGGACCCTATTGTGCCAAACATTTATCCTGGGTACAAAATGAGTCTACATTATCATCTAAATGGAATAATGAAACACTAGTTGGCGCAGGGCAAGAATTTGGGAGGCATCTTGGAAAAGGGAGAAAAAGGTTGAAATAATCTGCCCACTGCCTGTTTCCCTGTGTTTTAGGTTATCTCAGCAGAAGTTGAAACAAAGAGAAGGCGGTGACAGTGCCACTGTGCAGAATGCTCATTATACCTCTTAGATACGGCACTGGTCACCAGCCCACGGGAAGGATGCTGTCATTGTCTGGGAGTGGGTGAGGCCTCAGGAAAAAAATCTATGGTATGAGGAAATGTTAAACAAACTGGTCTTGTTTTTATTAGGAAAGAGGGGGATATCAAGATGACATAAAAATGAGTCCAAACTACCACTCAGAGTTAAAGGTGTTGCTTTTTAAATAATCCAAAAAGACTCTGTGTTAGGGCCTAGCTGGCCACATGCTCTAACCAGTAGCTCCTGACCTGACCGTGCTGGTGGGGCATGGGCTGCCTGGGGTCACCTTTGACTCTTTACCCTTTTGTGGCACTCATTCGCATGTTTAAAGCTCATCAGCTAGAGGAAGGCTGAGCAAGATTTCTGTAGAACTGGTCCTAGAAGACCTTAGCAAGTTTCCTTTTCTTTTCTTTTCTTTTCTTTTCTTTTCTTTTCTTTTCTTTTCTTTTCTCTTCTTTTCTTTTCTTTTCTTTTCTTTTCTTTTCTTTCTCTTCTCTTTCTTTTCTTTCTTTCTTTCTTTCTTTCTTTCTTTCTTTCTTTCTTTCTAAGTTTTCTTTCTTGCTAAAGTTCTGCTTCCTTTTCATATCCTTCCACCCTACTACCCCCAAAGATCCCACTGTGGGAAGAAAACAAGTAAATTAAAAAAAAAAAAAAAAGAAAAAGAAAAAGAAAAAAGAAAAGAAAAGAAAAGAAAGAAAGAAAGGACAGAAAAGACAGAAAAGAAAGAAAAGAAAGAAAGAAGGAAAGAAAAAAACTGGGTAAATTTCTGTGTGCTCCTAATCAAAATGTTTCAGATCATGTTTTCAGGGTATACAGATCACCTGATTCAGGCATCGTAATCAACTGGAGTGTTTAATAAAATGCAGATCCTATGGCCCTATCTCAAACCTTGAAAATCTACATTTCTGGCATAGGGCCCAAATACCCGCATTTTCGGTAACATGAGAGCCTATGTGACGGCAGGTTTTTTTGTCCTTTATTCATGAGTGGATCCCAAATATCTAGATCTCTTCCTAAAAACTCCTAAAATATTATGGGGCTCTGTAAGTATTTATTGAATGAATGAATGAACCAAAGCCTAAGAGGATTTATTAGGATTGCTTTTCTATGAAATAGTAGGAGAAACCAGCGGCAGAAGAGAGGAGTCTTTAATGGGAGGAAGACAGACTTGAAAAGAGGAAGGAGGGAAGTTGGTTTGAAGAATGGGGCAATTTCTGGGCAGCTAGGCTTAGGTGGGGCACTGAAATGGAGACCTCGTGTGGCAGAACATTCGGTGGCACTTGACAGATGAGGAAAGAAGCTTGAAAAAAAGGAAATGCAATGAGGCAGTGGTTAGGGTAATGGCTCATAAAGTTTAGTGAGCCCGTCGGAGGCTTCTTAGACCACTGACCACCGCCTCCCTGCACTTCTGACGTGGCAGTGGGGCCTGAGCATGTGCATTTCTAACCGCTTCCCAAGTGACGGCAATGCAGCTGCCTTGTGAAGAAGCACTTAGATTGTTGGTCTCAGGAGTCAGAATGTTTGGGGTATGAACCCAAGCTCTGTACCTTGCTCCTTGTGGGACCGTGACAGTGTATCTAGCCTCTGTATCTCAGTTTCCCTCACATGTAAAATAGGGATAATAATGATGATTAGTTGTTGCAACACCTACTGAATTGGATCATGTAAAATATTCAGCAAAGTGCTAACACATCCAAATACTTACTATCTTCAAAATTATTGTTTTGTCCAATGCTACCCATGTAACTTTTGGGGGAGATGAAGAATATAGTTGTTCTTCTAATGAAAGAAGAGATGTGACTTCATAGAACTAGCATGATATTTAATAAAAGGATGGACTAGTTCAGATTCTAATACAACTAAGCTATTTATTTCTGGGCCACAATAGAGTAGCCAACTAGCTAAAATTAACTCCTGATGGGGAAGCACCCAAGGGCTAGTTTTTGCAATACAGAAAAGGAGATGGCCTGCCTGGAGGTGGATGGCCCCGCCACGATCGTTCTACAACAGGGTGAATGCACTTAATGCCATGGAGCTGTATACTTAAAGTGGTTAAAATGGTCAATTTTATGATACAGGCATTTTACTACGATAAAAAAATGTAGATGGCCCAAGTATTACCTCCAGCTCCCTCCTTTATGTTCTCCTATAGAGAAATTCATTGTAGCGTGTAGTTTAGCAACTGTTGTTCACATAAGCCTACTTAGTTTGAAGAGACTAAATTTTGAAACAAGTATTGTAGATCTTCTGGGGTGAGCTCTTGGGGCCTGCCATGGTCAGTGCATTCTCCAGTAAATCAATTTTAAAGATGAATCCGGTGATGTTTTGGGGTCCTAATGTTGAATTGCAATCACTTCTCATACACAAAAACCCACATTTCTGGATTCTCATTGGGTAATTGAAAAAGAAAATACTCGGAAGGATTTGGCCTAAAACAGCCTATCATTTGCTTTGAACTTTTCCTTTGTGAGATGATGAACTTGGTTGAGAAACACAGGCTTTCCCTAATTCTAGTTACATAGGCCTTTATCCGGTGTCTGAGCCTTCTTTGTACGGTTGCATGCTATACCAGAAAGGAAGGATACCTTTGTTCTTAAAATAAACTATAATACCAATGGAAAAAAAAAAAAAAAGGCCTCCTGATAAAAAGCATAAGAAGGCTCTGGGGAAAAATCGTTTCGAAAAGCAAATGTAGGGGCGCCTGGGTGGCTCAGTCGGTTAAGCGGCCGACTTCGGCCCAGGTCATGATCTCGCGGTCCGTGAGTTCAAGCCCCGCGTCGGGCTCTGTGCTGACAGCTCAGAGCCTGGAGCCTGTTTCAGATTCTGTGTCTCCCTCTCTCTGACCCTCCCCCATTCATGCTCTGTCTCTCTCTGTCTCAAAAATAAATAAACGTTAAAAAAAAATAATAAAAAAGGAAAAAGAAAAGCAAATGTCGACAACTTTCAATTGCCCAGCTCAAAGTGTGAAACTCACTGTCATAGAGATAGTCTCCCTCTTGTAAGCAAGCTGGATCCCAAAAGCCGGTAAGTACGCTGACTACAATGTGGCATGCATTTTCCTACAGCACCGTCTCTACGTATAAGACTAGACTTTGAACCCCAGCATGGTACTCGGAAAGTCAAGAAGAGAGGTCTTTGCTGGCCTCAACCCTGAGAATCCTGTCTAGGTTCCAAAGTCTCTAGCAGTCTGCAGCAGCCCTTGGGATGGTGTCCCTTTGCCACCACCACCGCCATCCCCAAGGGATGAATCTTGCAAGTCATATGTACATTCCTACCTCAGGGATGACTACAGTTCAAGGTCAGAGATATTCCAGAAATCACAATGTGATTTTATAATATGCTTTGCAGAAATATCTTACATAACAAGGGTTTCCGACAGCTTCATAAAGAATTGGAGTGTGTTGGGACTATCTAGCTTCTTCCATTTCTTCTCACTTTGCAGCTTCTTCTGTTTTGTTTATCATTATCCTGCATGCCAGAAGTGGGCTTACATGATTTCTTAAACTCCTAGCCAACATAAATAAACATAGTGAAATGGAGTAGAGCTATTCGGATCTGGATGTGAGTTTCTACCCTTCCGTTTGCTTGGACTCTTGAACAAATTACCTAACCTCTCTGAGCTACAGTGTCCTTAGATATAGAGTGAAGTAATAACTCATAGAGGGTTATTGATATAGTTAAATGAGATAATGCATGTACAGTGCTTAGCCTAGTGCTTCGACATAGTTGGAACTCCATAAATGTTAGCCACTACTGTTGTTCCAATGCTTCTTTGGCTCTTTATTGCTATTTTTCTGGCTATATTTAAATGCACTCATCTACGTTTGCATAAGTGATATTGAAAAATATGTGTTATAAGCATTCCACACATTTGCATAGCAAGTTACAGTTTAAAAAGCAGTTTCTCATTTGATCCTTACAACAGCCCTGTGAAATCAGAAGACATTTCCTCTTTATACACATGCGGACACAGGCTCAGGGAGGTGTAGTGACTTGGTTTGGATTGACTCTGGATGACCAAAGAGTCAAACCAGAGTCAAGACTCTAGGTCAGTGCTTCCTGTTACATAGGAGAAAGAGTCTTATAATTACGGATACCATAGGATTGCCGACCTAAGGACTAGGGAGAAAAGACTGACATGTTTCTTGCTTTCATCATTTGTGTTTTAGAGAACATATCCAAGAAGCCATGCTTTATGAACAGAAATCAAATGTTTGTTTTTCTTCCATGTGCTGAAATTTTTGAACTCATGTGCAACAACATGAAAGACGATTCCTGGGATTTCATGCTTCTGGCAGTTTCAGGTCTGGTTTCCATCGGGGTGCAATTTGACATACTCTGGTCATCCCCAAGCTAATAATGGTGATGAGATGGTGGAAATCCTGATTAATTCTTAAGCAAAATGAATCTAAAAGGTTCTTTCAATATTTTTGTCACTTCTAAGTGACTCCGACTTTCCACATCCTGATTTTTAGATTAGTTTTAAAAGAAAAACAAAAACCTTCATACTTCTGGTGCAACAGTAATAGTCTTGGCTATTTTCTCTGGATTTGCATATCTCCTTTGCATATCAGTTCTCTGTATATCTATGGTAGAATTTCCTTTTTGACAGAATCACAACATAAGCTGAACCCTTGTTATGACTTCCTGGCTCCAAATGTGACATTAGTTGTTAAAAGAGCAAGAAGCAAGCATTCTCCCTATCTGTCATCATATAAATTTTGGAAACTTCAGAGTCTCGAAAATCATCCTTTCGGGAGGTAAAATATAATACTTCAGACCTTGGGCATTGGCATCCAAGCTCTGCCATTTATTAACTGAACAAATTGAGGGAAATGATTTTGTTCTAAGGCTTTAATCCCCCCCCATCAAGTGGTGATGTAATAGAACCTGCCTAACAGGACTGGTGTTAGGATTAAGCGAGAAGGGGTAGTTATGGTGCTTAGTAGTGATTAGATGCCATCAAGCAGCAGCATCCAGATCATTTCAGTAATCTTGATACGGGGTCAAATGTCGCTCTTTGTACAGATTCCATGGTTGTAGGTGGGGACAAATCACTCATAATTGTGAGTAGAATAAATGTGTGGTAAACTTAAATAATGCAGTTACAGAGTCTTTCTACGAAAGCACGTCTACAGGGTTAAACTGAAGGGCAATTTGAAACTTTGGCCTCTGAGTGTGAATGCATTGTGAAGCCTTTCACAGTAAAATACAATAGCATTCCAGATCTCAGTATGATGTCAGACACAATGGATTACTCATTTCAGTGGGAGTTCATTCTCTCTGAAAACCTAAAAACATTCATCCAGAAATTTCAAGACATACTGATGAAGACATTGCCAGCTAACTCCACCAAGATCGCTTGGTTGTATTTCTTTCCCTCTCTTTTAGCTCTATATTTTCCTGAGCTTAACCAGTGAATTATTTTTGTTCTGTTTTATTTCTTTATGTCGCAGCATTTTCACATTTGGACAGGAGTATGCAGAACAGAAAGTAGTACATGTGATGTTCACTGTTTATAAATGAAAGATTCATTCATTCAACAAATACTGGCCCAATACGTATTGTGTCCAAGACACCAGGTTAGGCTCATAATCCTTGACTTCAAGGACTTTAGATTCCAAAAGAGAGGTAGAGTAAAAAATACTATAGTAGCAAGTACTTTTTGACCACAGAGCCCAACTTTCTTTACACTTTAGTTGAGACATAAGAGAGTAGAAATTAGCCATGGAAATAATTTTGGAAAGTACACTTGGAGTGATAGAACAACCCTGATCCATACCTCAATACTTTATGTCTATGATAGGTTTCTTGCTGATAAAAATCACAGCATAATACATTGTGGAGTTTGGAAATGATTGGATAATAGAGAATAAAACATAATTAAGCATGTACTAAGTGAAAAGCTGGTACCCGAATGTACAGCCATACCATAATTATTTAAATTGTCCCTACAGTAGATTTCATGGGCTGGTATTTAAACACAAAGAGTCTTGAATGACACAGCAGTCATCCATATGTATGCAAAAAACAAACAAACAAACAAACAAAAACACTTCAGTCACATTTTGGAATTCTGCTGTTGTTTAGCAAATCACTGCCTTTCCCCCCCTCCTGGTTTAAGATCTCATTTAAATATCTTGGTATATACTCCCATACTTTGTCATTAGTATTTTACATTCTTTATTTCATGAACTACCCCTCCAGATGGTAGCTGTGCTGAAATGAAGCTTCTTCTGAAATTTTGATTCTTTTTCTGTGGTTGGGCGCCATCCCCAATGTACAGTGGGGATTGGGCGCAATCCCCAATGTAATCCCCCTTACAGCACTGGGTAAGATTTGAGTCTAGAATTGTAAAATCTTCCCCGAGCACGTGTAGGTTTCACTGTAACCCAGAGTGGAACAATCAGCATTTAGAGCTGCGTGAAGCCAGGACTCTCTTCCTATAAGGGGACTTTCCCCCAAGAAAGTGACATCCACTCATGAGTCATAGACCATTCATCCCTTGGGTTTGGTATTCGTCCTGCTCCTGAACTCTCACAGGCCATCCGTGGACCGAAAATCAAATTCATACACAAGGAGAGATTATCGTTGCGGGGGGACCTGTGGGAGCCCAGACACTTTTGATGAGAAGAGGCTGTCGCCCCCAAGGATGTTATTTGAATCTGAAAAGAGTGGTTATAAAGGAGGTGGCGCTGCTTTCGTCGGCTGTAGGGAACTGCCACCCTGCTCTCCCGTTAGGCGGCCTTCCCGGATGAGCAGAATGAGCATCCACGGTCGGAAAACAGTTCCAGTTTTGCAGTTTCAGGAATGTGTCAGGAGCTGCAGCTTTAAGATGGCATTTCCCCCCCTCACTGCTGTGGAGAGAGCCTGGGCCAACGTGAATGGGGGTTTTGTATGCAGCTTGTGGGTGAGCCAGAGCCCCTTGGTAATCAGGGCAACGAGGCACATTAATCCTTAAGGAATATACTTTACATACAGCTTCTCTCTTTTCTTTTCAAGTAAAAGTATAAGTAAAACTTCCCTATGCTCCCGTAGTTATCCTGCCTTTGATCTCATTTTAAGTTCGGCACCGAAGGCAACTCGATCTCCGGCGCTGTCTCCTTTCATAGATGATAATTAGCATGGTTCTAGAAGGCTGGCTGTGATGGTATCCTCCGCTGTTAGAAAAGGGGAACGGGAGTAGGGATTGGAGCGATTGTTTGCTGTGTTGATGACTGTGATGTTGCCATGGGAAAGCTCAAGACTTCAGGAGACTTTGTGTTTTGTCGGGCGAGGCGCCAAGCTGTTGTGACTTATTACAGCCCTGCGAGTGAGCCGTACAGAACAGTATCCTGTGTAGCAATTCAAAGGGCAGGAGCACTTTAATCAGGGAAAGATAGAGCGCTGAGTATTCACGTTATGCTTTATTTCAACTTGGAACTGATCAACAAACCCAACGTTTTGCTAGTCTCTGAGTTTTGTCTTTGAACTTTGGAGGAAAAACAAGTCTCCCCCACTCACCCCAACTAAAAAGCAAAACAAAAATGCTTCTGCTTTACATAGAAAGACCCCTTGTAAAGAATGGAGCGTTCTCAAATAACAGCTCTGCCCGCAAATGCTCGTTCACCTTGACTCAGCCTCAAGAATAGCAAAACTGCACAGGCTAAGTTGATTTGGTGTGTGAAAAAAAAAAAAAAAAAAAAAAAAACAAACGAGGGGAAGGTTGGGAAGGTCACTTCTAACTTCAGACTCCAGACACTGCTTTGTCTCACTTATCTGGGAGATTCAGCCACTTGTATACCTCTCGTGCCCAGCACAGTACCGAGCCTGGCCTAGATGCTTAGTCATTGTCCAGCCTTCAGAAGACAAGCAGTTTTCGTTGGGGTTGGATGAGACGTTGATATCTAGATCCACACAGAGGAAAACTCTGGACCTTTGTGAATGATTTTGGCCTTTCAGGCCCCAAAAGGCTGGCTGTAGCCCCTTTTTTGCAGCAGCCCCAATTCTTTAGGAAGATGCCAAGTCTCCATTTCATTTTGTGCTGTGTAGACATTGCCTAGAAGTTCCCTCGGTGCCAAGTCTTTTGAAGGCGCTTGATCCATTCCAGAGAACTCTTGGAAGAAGAGAGAACAACTTCACAATTTCCATTTTTAGCCTAAAACAGATGTCAACATGTTAACTCTTCTTCATTCGGTATCGTGGGCCTGGGTCTGTGCAGTGACCACAAAGACTCACTGAAGTGTTCCACGTTTCCTGAGTCTGTTTTCATTGAGAGACTTGGAAGAAATATATGTGTTGCAGACAAATGAAGCAGCTATGTCTTATGGCATGACAGGGAGAAAGATATTTTTCACGTTTTTAAAATATTAGAGTGAAAGATGCATATGATACATTCTAAATATTCATTTTCCTTTAAGATTAAAGCTTTATTAGGTAGACGAATAAAGGCAGCATATGATTTGAACATAAGATGATTTGCCTTCACAGCACGCCTTTTGTTTTCCTTGAAGTCCATTTTCCAGGAGTGTTTTATCTTATCTTTTGGAAACACTTTTCAGACTGCTTATACTTGTGTTTGTTGCTTTGTAGTTTTATTTAGTTGCCAGACTAGCTATTTATTTTTCACTCGGTTTGACTTTAATGAGACATATTTTACATAGAGACAGATGTTTTCATCTGCCTTAATTTTCAGTTACTATCTTTCCAAGTCATGGTGACATTCAGCATAGTTAATCATATAAGTTGTGGAAATTTTTTTCTAACATAGAAACAAATTTTCTTTGTGTACTGGATGATGCAAACAGTAACTTTGGCTCTTGGGAATTAGGGAATTCATGAGGCTTTCTCCCCAGAGGTTTTCCATATCGTAGTTTCATATGTATGTTAATATAGGATACATCATGTATCACCGTCACCACCACCACCACCATCATCATCATCATCATCATCGTCTTTTAAATAGACTTTATTTTTCTGAACACTTTTAGGTTCAAAGGTTCATTCATGGACAGGAAGGTAGAGAGATAACCCATATACCGTCTGACCCCACACGTGTGTCTTTTGCTACCATCGACATCCCCTACTAGAATGGTTAATTTGTTACAATTAATGAACCCATATCAACACCTCATTATCACCCAAAGTCCATAGTTTACATTAGGGTTCACTCTTGGTGTGGTACATTTTATGGCTTTTGACAAACATACAATGATATTTGTCCACCATTATAGCATCATGCAGAATAGTTTTACTGCCCTAAAAATCCTCTGTGCTTGACCTGTTCATCCTTCTCTCCTTCCTAACCCTTGGCAACCACTGATTTTTTTTTTTTTTTTTGTTACAGTCTTCATTGTTTGGCCTTTCCCTTACTTTTTTTAGAATGCAATATCTTTAATTTTAAAATACTTCACTTAAATTTGAAAGTCGCTTAAAAATGGATGAGTGGTTTTAAAAAACCTCAGGACTCCATTTTTGCATTAAGAATGTGTTACAAATAGACTAACCAATTTCTTCATCAAAAGTGGGAATTCCTTGACCTAATAATAATAATTAAGAATGCTATTCTCAGTAAAAGGAATTGCAGCTTTCTGGGACTTTGGAATTTTCAAAACGTGATTGAGTCAGTAGCTCCTTGAATTGAAACATGAGTAGCATAACAACCTAAGAACGTAACATGGCACAGATACATTTAGCCTTTTCTTTTTGAATGAGTCCTTCATCGTCCCAGAGGACTGTGGTATAGTTTCATTGTCATCCGGGCTATGTTTTTGGAGAACTATACATAGTTAGCTATTCAGGTCTTCATAGCTCCTGTACCTTTTCCAAGAAGAGGTTTTATGAATATATTAATCACTCACAAATCTCTAAAAGGTTATTAAGGAAATTAGGGCTAATAGGAAGTATTAAGGACTTTTGAAGTAGATGCCATAAGATGTAAAAGGATGATCTAGATTTAAAACAAGCCTTGGTGCCTTTCTCAGGAAACAGTACTGGATGAATGGGGGAGGAGGCATTTCTCTCTTTTCTAAATTCACCTCAGCTCATATCCTACTCCGTGTTTGGACTACCACAGTACTTTCAAACGGGCCTTTTACCCCTTAACATATCCTCTACCCTTTCACCATTTAAATGTCTAAAATGAACCCTTTTTGTATTAAGTCCCTGCTTAAATGGCACCTTCTGCCTAGAAAAAATTCCAAACTTCCTAATTGACCCTGAATTTTGTGGACCCCAAAGTCTGGAGGATTCTAGGCTTGTTACTGAAATATAACTGAGGTAGAAGTCAGCCTTGGGGCTCCTGGTGGCTCAGCTGGCTAAGAGACCAACTCTTGATTTCGGCTCCGGTCATTGTCTCACAGTTTGTGAGTTCAAGCCCCACATCAGGCTCTGCACTGACAGTGTGGAGCCTGCTTGGGATTCTCTTTCCCTTTCTCTCAGCCCCTCCTCAACTCACACTATCTCTCTCTCAAAATAAATAAATAAACTTAAAAAAAAGAAAAGAAAAGAAAAAAGAAGAAGCCAGCGTGACTTCTCATTCTGAGAGGTGTGAGAGTGAACCTTTTCTCCGTGGCACAATAGAGCCAGTATCTACCTCTCCTCAGAATTGGGACTCTGTGATAAAGAAAGGTTTGGAATTGATTTGCAAGAACTAGGGCCTAAGAAGCTATCACAGATTCAAAGGACTGGAATAGGTGGGTCCTATGAGGATCAAAGACCCTGACTTGGGGAAAGAGGTACACACATTGATGGGGACTGAGGACTGTTCTGGGTCCTCGCACCCATTTCCTTGCACATAGTAATTACACAATAAGTATTTGCTTGTGGGATTGGCCAATCACAGCAGCAGTTCTTATGATTTTTTTCTTTACTTTCTCAGACACTTGAGTCGGAGGTTAAGTGGGATAGGGGAGGAGTTAGCTCTAGAGCCTAGAGCAAACCCAGCAGTCATCGAGAAGAACTCTGCCCTTTTGTGGGTACCAAGGGCAGCTTGGGCAGTATGTCTTATTTAGTGTTAATCTGTGTCCCTTTAGGGCTCATTTTCTTGGATATGTTCTTACAGGACACATATTTTGTCTTTTGTACTCAGCCTGTCTTGTTCAAAGGCCTGTCATCTAGTCATTATCACAAAGTATACTCTTGTCATAGAAACAGTTCAAAAGAGGAAAGGGAAAATAGACCCCTTACTTTGCTTCATTTAAAAATTCTTAGGTTCACTGAAAGGAATTGTTAGAAGGGCTTTCTCCTCAGTTTTTTGTATTAGTATATATTTATATCAGAACTCATGGAAGTATGCTTCCTACTGGTTCCTTACTCTATGGTCTGTTCCTTAGGGAGAAATGTCTATTTTATGATCGGGATAACTATAATTCTAACAAGGTTAGCAAAAGAAACAGCATCAGTTGTACTTTGAAATTACTTATATTTTGGCACTGGGGTAATTTCTGTATTGGTAAATTGTGTGATACTTACATAAAAGTTAAAGAATATACTTCTATTTGAGGAAATAATTCAGGATGCCTGAGTAGAAATTATTATCTTTCCTAGAGAATGTGTGAATCATATGCTCCCTCGTTTCAAGGAAAGTATAGAAAACATTGGCTGCAAAATGTCAAAACGACATCGATGGTCAACATTGACCGGAAGTTTGATAAAAATGGCCCTTGAATTCATTATAAATTGGCAGAGCCCTTTTAGAAGGCATTTTGGCAATATCTTTCAAGAGCCAAAATAATATCTGTGCCCTTTGACTGAGTAATTTCACTTCTGGGAATCTCTCAGAGGAAAGAATCCAAAATATGGAAAAAGCGTATGCATAAAAATAATCATTGTAGGATTGTTCATAATAATAATAATAAAAAACCCTTGGGGGCACCTGGGTGGCTTAGTTGGTTAAGCTCAGGTCTTGATCTCAAGGTTCATGAATTCCAGCCCCACGTCGGGCTCTGTGCTGACAGCTCGGTGCCTGGAGCCTGCTTCAGATTCTGTGTCTCCCTCTCTCTCTCTGCCCCTCCCCTGCTCATGTTCTGTGTCTCTCTGTCTCTCAATAATACATATATGTTAAAGAAAAAAAAGTTTTTATTAAAAAAATAATAAACCCTTGGAAACACCCATATGTACAACAGGAACCAAGTTAAGTGAATTTTACCTATGTAAAAATATTAATACAAAAAAGCCTGAAGAGTAATACACATAGATTTTAATGGAAGTATTGAGATGGTGTGTAACCATATATATTTTTTGGTTGCAAGCAACAAACACAGACTCTGGCTAATTTAACCAATAAAATAAATGAGTAGATGGACATGGGGTCGTTTGTATAATGTACAAAGAGTCTGAAAAACCAAACCTTGGGAAGGGAAGAAATCAGGGCATCTCTGAGGTTCCAGGTAGCAGGAACTGGAAAATCTTGTCTATAGGGTACCTCAGAGGAGGAGAATCATCTCCACCTGGCTTCCGTGTCATTGTCCCCAACCTCCAGGGAATGAGAGTTTCTTTGGTCAGTCTTGGATCTTATCCCTACTTTGTGACCAGGAGAAGAGGGCACCAACAATCAACAGTCCCACCAGATGAGTTGCAGAAGGAAGGGGTGCTTCCCTGGGGGAAATACTGGGTTAACATACACAAAGAAGAGAGAGTAGATACCCAGGAGGCCAGTTCAACAGATGTACAATACACGGTGGGAGTTTCTTTCTCTTCTCTGTATAATCTAAACTTTCTTATACTCATACTTTTAATCCACATAATGTATGTCTTAGAAAGTCAATGTGGATAGTGGTAGAAACATTTCCCATTATATTAATTGCAAATACTCATCATGTGAAGCAACCTAGCATGGAAACAAATCCGTGTTTTTAACACTGAACTAAGTAGCAGCTTCTTAATATCTTAATAAATGGAAATACCTGATGGGGCTTTGATGAGGATTAGATGAAGTAGCACATGAGAAATGACCTTGCACAATGACTAACACATGCAAAAAAAAAAAAAAAGTGCATATTAAACTCACATAAAGGCTAAAAGATGTAAAGAATGAGGTTGCAATAGCTCTCCAATGTTTATATTGTAGCCAAAAGGCAAGGGCTAAGTTATGGATAGTGGCAGGTGATAATGATTGTAAAATGTGTGAATTATGGTTCAATTTAGATTTTCTTTGCCAGTGCTATTAATTTGTATAAGTAAAAGTGTCAACACCTGAATGTATTATCTGAGTATGAACCCAAGAGGCACAATTCATGAAATAGCTGATTAATTCTTCTAGGTTTGGATTTATTAAGATGCCATTGACAATGACATATATACTTTAAATTAATTTAAAACAGTTAAAAGATGTATCATATGAGATAGGAATCCGTTAGTATGTATAAACTCTAGTGAAAAGCTCTGCGAAATATATTTGTTTATGTCAATTCATCATGGGCCATCTGTATGGTAGCAAAATAGTCACTGGGCTTTTACCATATGTCCGAGGACTACAATTGATCGGCTTCATCAGGGTCTGTATGTGAAATAGTTATACTCCGGAGGTTTTTACTACTGACCTAGTTTTAACAGGGTTACTCACAGGGCTAGGACTAGAGTGAGGCAAGACAGGCACATAGGGTTCAAAAACTGAGGGTGCACTCATTCTCAAGTCATGTGCTCATTGAGTGCGTCTAAAATTCTGTGCCTCACTCTAGTCCTGGTGCTAATGATAGAAGAGCTGCATGTACATAGATTCAGAATTTTTAATTTTGGGGAAAAAGTCTATTTTAGACTGATATCTGTGTGTGTGTGTGTGTGTGTGTGTGTGTGTGTGTGTGTGTACAATTTTTGCCAGTCGGGTGTAGAAGACATGGATCCTCACAATACCTGGGATCTGCATTCAGTTGGTATTAAAATCTTTTGTACCAAAGGATTTGTTTGAAACCACGCAGCTCATTATAATAAAACATATTTAAATATGAAAATATAAATATTAACCAAAGCGATCTATAGATTCAGTGCAATCCCTGTCAAAATTCTGATGGCATTTTTCACAGAAATAGAACAAACAATCCTAAAATTTGTATGGAACCACAAAAGATCCCGAATAGCCAAGCAAACTTGAGGAAGAAGAATAAGGCTAGAGGCATAATACTCCCTGATTTCCAGCTATACTCCAAAGCCTTGGTAATCAAAACATACAGTATTGGCATAAAAACAAACATATAGATTTGTAGAACAAAATAGAGAACCCAGAATTAATTTATAACAAAGGAGCCAGAAATATACAACGGAAAGAGGACAGTCTCTTCAATAAATGGTGCTGAGTAAACTGGACAGCAAGATACAAAAGAATAAAATTTGACTAGTACCTTATACCATGCACAAGAATTAACTCAAAGTAGATTAAAGACTTGAATATAACAACTGAAACCATAAAACTTCTGGAAGAAAACATAGGTGGTGAGCTCACTGGCATCAGTCTTGGTGATGATTGTTTGGATCTGACTCCAAAAGCATGGGCAACAAAATAAAAATAAACAAGTGGGACTACATCAAATGAAAAGGCTTCTGCATGGCAAAGGAAAACATCAACAAAGTGAAAAGGCAACCTACTTACTGAATGAGAGAAGATATTTGCAAATCATAAATCTGATAGGGATTAATATCTAAAATGTTTAAAAAAAAACACAACTCAAAAACAAAAAAACAATCGAATTTTTTAAATGGTCAGAGGATCTAAATAGATGTTTCTGCAGACAAAAACATAAGATGGCCATGAAACACATGAAAAGATGCTCAGTGTTACTAATCAAGAGAGAAATGCAAGTCAAAACCACAGTGAGATATCACCTCACACTTACCAGAATGGCTATTATCAAAAAGACAAGAAACAACAAGTGTTGGCAAAGATGTGAAGAAAAGGGAACCCTTGTGCACTGTTAGTAAGGTATAAATTGGTGCAGCCACTATGGGAAACAGTATGGAGATTCCTCAGAAAATTAAAAATAAAACTACCATATGGTCCAGCAATTCCATTTTTTTGGTATTTATCTGAAGAATATGAAAACACTAGGGATGCCTGGGTGGCTCAGTCGGTTAAGCGGCCGACTTCGGCTCAGGTCATGATCTCACGGTCCGTGAGTTCGAGCCCCGCGTCGGGCTCTGTGCTGACAGCTCAGAGCCTGGAGCCTGTTTCAGATTCTGTGTCTCCCTCTCTCTGACCCTCCCCTGTTCATGCTCTGTCTCTCCCTGTCTCAAAAATAAATAAAACGTTAAAAAAAATTAAAAAAAAATATGAAAACACTAAATCAAAAAGATACATGCACTTCTGCATTTATTGCGGCATTATATACTATAGCTATGAAAACAACCAATTTATGTATCTACCAGTGGCTGAGTAGATAAAGAAAATGTGGTATGTATACACAATGGAATATTACTCAGCCATAAAGAAGAATGAAGTCTTGCCATTTGTGACAGTTTACCCCTTGAGGGTAAACTAAGTCAGACAGAAAAAAGACAAATATTATATGACCTCACTTATATGTAGAATCTAAACAAAACAAAACAAACAAACAAAAAATGAATAGATTCAGAGAACAGATTGGATGTTGCCAGAGGTGAGGGGAGTTGCAGGGTGGGTGAAATGGGTGACAGGAATCAAGAGGTGCTTCTGGTTATAAAATAAATGTCATAGGGACGTCATGTACAATATGGTGAGTAGTTAGTAATATTATGTTGCAAGTTAAAAAGTTGCTAGGGGCGCCTGGGTGGCTCAGTCGGTTAAGCGGCCGACTTCGGCTCAGGTCACGATCTCGCGGTCCGTGAGTTCAAGCCCTGCGTCGGGCTCTGGGCTGATGGCTCAGAGCCTGGAGCCTGCTTCCGATTCTGTGTTTCCCTCCCTCTCTGCTCCTCCCCTGTTCATGCTCTGTTTCTCTCTGTCTCAAAAATAAATAAACATTAAAAAAAAATTAAAAAAAAAAATAAAAAGTTGCTAAGAGTAAATCTTCAAAGTTCTCATTAGAAAAAAAAAAAAATTAACATTTATTACATGCTGACTGTGAGCCAGAAGTGAAACTTCACATTTAATCCCCAAAACAATTCTATGAGGTAACTGTTCCCATTGTAAAGTTGGGCAAGTAGAGGCATAGCAGTTTAGGTAATAAGACCAAGATCCCAGAGCCAATAGTAGATCCAGGGCCTAACACTGGGGTCTGTCTCCAAAGTCATGAATTCTCTTATGATGGCATCCAATGCAGGGATCCTCCCTTGCTTCCAACACTTATCTTCCTTTTGCTGACTTCCAGCTCTTTCCACTGTGCACACTGAAAATTTTTTTCCACTGTTAAAACAAAACAAAACAAAACGCTTCAAGCCTTCAGTGAAACCTGGTTCTCCCCTAAACATATTTACTTCCTTTTATTCCTTTCAGGTAAAAGAGGGTGAGGCCCAGCGTACCTCAAAACCATTAAGAGGTGGTGTCAGCATGATCTCAGTTCCACATCACCTCCTTCAGCCTCTCCTCCCTCCTTTAAACTTTGCACCACTTACTTTGCATTGCCTCTGACATGATTTCTCATGGCTGTCTGCCTGTATCCAGGTCACTTCCACTCTTTGACAGCTGCCTCATCTTCTCTTCTTCCCAAGTCCTGCCATCATCCCAAGCAGATTTCAACATTCCCGAAGAAAACACTTTAAAGCCTCCAGCTTTTAGCTTCATGACCTCTGGTTTCATTAACATTCACCTCAGCTGCGCTGAAAACCGATTCCAAGGCCTCACTCTAGACCTTATCATCACCTCAAACTGTCCTACCAGGGAAACCTCAAACCCAGATATCACACTCTTATCGTCCACCTTCCCAATTTCCCCACTCTCACTAAGCCTCCTGCTCTTCCTTATGAGGTCCTCAACTCTCTTGACCTTTCGGCTGTTTCTAACCCTGTGCATATCGTCTTGACTTCTGTTCTTGTTTTACCCAGTCTGAATCTCACGGTTGGCCACTGGAATTACTACTCTCTCATCAGCACCTTTCAACCCCTTGACTTCTTTATCCGGTCTTTCATTGGTTTGGTTTTTGATTCTCCAGAAGTGGACCCCGAGGGATTGAGTGCAGGCAGCTTGCTTACTCAAGAAGTGATTCTGGCAGGTACATGTAAAGGCACGGGCAAGTGAGACAGAGAAGGGAAGGAAGCCACTGCAGGGTGTGGTAAGAAGCAGGTTGCTGCTGTGGGCAGCTAGGGCTCAGTTCGACCATGAACGTGTCTCAGAATCGCCCTTCTACCAGAGGCAAGGCCGATAGGGCATTTATCCCCCAACATCCATATCTGTGGGCTGAGGGTTCTTCCAGGGGAACTTCTTCCCTAGAATTCCTTGCTTCCCTTTTGTCTGAGAGCCAAGCTTGCTTACAAAGCTAGAGAAAGGCCCACAGAAGAGAGTCTTAAGCTGCTTGCATTAAGAAGCTGTCAGCATACCCAGGAAAGGTGAGAACCAAGAATATATGATGTGGATGAGGTGCTGGCAGCATCTACCTACCGCATTCATCTGTCATGCCGATCTCTCCACTCGAGATTGATCTTGAAAGCTGCCTCCTCATGACTGTACTTTTGTGCTCTTATTAATATATGGTTTCTGATCTTGGCAGGACCTATCAACAACGGTCTATGCTCTTTCAACTGGTTGCCATTCTTTCACTGCCGTCAGGACTTATGATTAGAGTGAGGCACTGTGAGTTCCCATTCTGGCTCTACCACTTTGTGAATTTGGGCAGATATCATACTTCTCCCAACCACGGTTTCCTCTTGTGTAAAATCAGGATATTGATGTCAACTTGAGTTTTGTTACAGATCATTTGATGAAATAATAAGTACATATAATAAAGCATGCATGTGACATGTAACACATATTTCATATAAATATAGTTATATAACCTATCGCAATGACTAATACATAACAGGAACTCAATAGCTCTTTATCTGCTTAGCTATCTTCCCTTATCCAATCCCAATGTTCTTAGGAAATGGCCTTGCTTCATAGAGCTCACAGAGAAAATAGACCATCAACTCTAAACTCCACAACTTCTCAACGCCCTCCCAACAGAGAATACCCAGCCCTGTGTTTACACATTCCTCACGTCTCATAGGGAGGGATGATCTTCCCGTCAAGGCTAAACTTTATCTCAGCTCATTCCTACTCCTCCAGAACTTTGTATCATCAGTTACCAGCACCCCCCTCCAAAAACCTTAGCCTTACTGTCTTCGCTGTTTTCTTCAGAGAACTTTCTCTATATTGTTATAATCACTTGGCTTGTCTATACATTTTCATGTTTGCCTTAACCCAATCAGAATATGTAGCATACTGTTGATTAATCAAAGCAGAAGATATCCTTACATCACACAGCTGCCAAGATGGAAGTGTTGCAGAAAGTCATATTGTTTTCAAGATGATCACACAGACCAGGGAGGCAAAAAACTGAAATATTTATATTTCCTGGGTGTAGTCGATTTCTGGGAAATCGGGGAAGCTCTAAGATGAAGGTGGGGTATAGATGATAGGTGAAAGGTGAGAGAGCAGGGGGGTAGGATTATCTTTAAAGTTAATCTTTAAAAATTAAGGAACAGAAAATCCATAAGTGTACTTAAAAAAATTTTTTGTGGGGTGCCTGGGTGGCTCAGTCGGTTGAGCGTTTGACTTTGGCTCAGGTCATGATCTCGCGGTCCATGGGTTCGAGCCCCACATCAGGCTCTGTCCTGACAGCCTGGAGCCTGCTTCAGATTCTGTGTCTCCTTCTCTCTGCCCCTCCCCCACTCATGCTCTGTCTCTCTCTCTCTCTCTCTCTCTCTCTCTCTCTCTCTGTCAAAAATAAATAAACATTAATTTTTTTTTTTTAATTTGTAACTTGTGTTTTCAGTTCTGTATTTTCCTCCATTATACAAAACATAATTGGCATACCAAAGTATTTTTTACAAAGTGTTTAGACTTTAGGATGGTGAAGACAAAAAAAAAAAAACAAAAACAAAAACAAGCTGACAGACTACACATAAAACTTGTAGGAGTTGCTTTCTATAGTCAATAAATATACTGAAAAAATCTGTGCCTGTGATAGGTGCCAATTTACCATTAGTATTGTTCTTTTCTCCTGCACTTACTGATGGCATACTCTGTGAACTTTCTCATTAACGCTCTGCTGTGCTCAACATAGACTGTGAAAAGGCAAGAACAGTAAGAAGAAGTTAATATTAGACTACAGCATGTATAGAATGACTAACCGGTCAGCTTAAACTTGTTCTTTTGATATCCCAAATGCTACAGGCAAGGTCATATCACTGTTTCTCCTTTAATGGGAATTAACGAAGCATTTTCTGATCATTCGGGCCCCAATTTTGACCAGACTTATAATTGCTATAATTTCACTGGTGATAAGCTTTGCAATTTTAAGAACTGAAAAAGTGTTCTTTATTGTTCTTGAAGAAAAATGGTTAACCGAAAAGATAAATATTTCAAATGACATTCATAGTGGAACGCAGTCCAAAATCAAAAGCTTCAGAGGAATCTTGAATTTTATTCAATACTGGTAGTAACATTGTTATTATTTTGAAACTATTTGCAGATACTGTAAGACAGAGAAAATACTTACGTTAATATTCTTTGGAACCGTGTTTTCAGCCCAGCATCAAATCAGAAAATCACGTAGTGTTACATATGAATTGGAACTCATGATTATTTCCAAAAATATAATTCTATCCACTGAACAATGACCCCTACTAATGCCGAAATTGTGGTCTCTTAATACAATTTTTCATTGAAAGGAATCAGGGCTTTTTCACTGAAGGGTATCGGAGGTTTTGGAAGAAGGGGCTGTTCCAGAAACATAACCAAAAATGTACAAGGTGCCCATGGGCCCATCTGGTGTCATTAGTAAGCAAGGAAGACATCAAAGGCTAATGAAGTCATATTAAATGAACACAGAAGCCAATGTGAAGGGACATGGCTAAAGATGCAACAATTAGGTTATCAAGAATAATTATGATTACAATTATTTGAAACACACTGAATACATAAAAATCCATATGTTTAAAATGAAACAAAACAAAAAAAATGCATTGTTTTCCAAATTATTAATCTGGAAATTGGCAATTAAAGAGAAAGACCTAAGCATGTGTCCTGCCTTTCCTTTAGTAACTATATTTCTTTTTTTTTTTTTAAGGGGCCCCAAAATTAATTAATTAATTAATTAATTAATTAAATTTACATCCAAGTTAGTTAGCATATTGTGCAACAATGATTTCAGGAGTAGATTCCTTAATGCCCCTTACCCATTTAGTCCATCCCCCCTCCCCCAACCCCTCCAGTAACCCTTTGTTTGTTCTGTGTATTTAAGAGTCTCTTATGATTTGGCCCCATCCCTGTTTTTATATTATTTTTGCTTCTCTTCTAGTAACTATATTTCTGAGTATCCAAATAATTCAGTTGAGAAGGAAATTTTCTACAGAATTTTTTAGTTAATAACTATAAAAAGGGAGAAGAATTAGAAAACCACCGTTTTGCAAACCTTTATGTAATTGATTTGAACAAAATCATCAGTGAATTAATTAAACCATTAGATGAAAGAGTGATAGAGAATTTTCCAATGGCTGAATCAGGCTATCACCACCTGAATTCACTGATCAATCGTAGCTTCACAGACAGTGGGGCATCCTAACATTTGTGTGCCTCCAGACGTGGTATACAAGAGAAACAGTACAACTCATGAGATATTCTTGCCAAAACAAAAAGTTGAACTGGCATCTAATCAAGCATTTCAAGTTAAATTCTACTTTGTGGGCAATATGGAGATAGAGGGTAAGTTAAATGATCCTTGAAGTCAACAGATAAGTCTGAATGTAGGACATTTTATAGGAACATTTATCTGAAATCTTCGGCAAGTCAAATGTATATAATAAGATGAGGCTCAAAGGGGGAGTGCTGCTGTAGACTATATAAACATAAGGCATGTGCTAACCAAATGTCACGTGCAGACCTTGTTCGGATCCTGATTTTAGGAAACTAATTAATACAAAACAATCCTTGAGACAGTCTGGTAGATTTGAATATGGCTGTATTTTAGAGGACACCGGATGATTCTTAATTTTTAAGTATAATAATGACATTGTGGTTATATAAAGAAAATATATTTTTAGAGCTGCATGCTGAGTAAGTAAGGGGTAAAATTATGTCTGGGATTTGCTTTAAAATACTTCCACACCACCAACAACATAGAGCATTAATCAGAGTGTGGCAAAATCTTGATAACTGTTGAATCTGGCTGATAGGCATATGGGGGTTTATTTTACCGTTCTATTTCGTGTATGTTTGAAATATGTTCTATGAATCTTTCAAAAAGAGGGAATGGTCAGAAATGTAGGTCCACCTTTCTGCTTTTATTAGAGTCTCAAATATTTAAAATTTGAAAGGAAAAGTGTTCTTTTTTTTTTTAATTTATAATGCTTATTTATTTTTGAGATAGGGAGAGACAGAGCATGAAAGGGGGAGGGTCAGAGAGAGAGGGAGACACAGAATCTGAAACAGGCTCCAGGCTTTGAGCTGTCAGCACAGAGCCTGACGCTGGGCTCGAACTCACGGGCCGTGAGATCATGATGCCTAACCGACCGAGCCACCCAGGCGCCCTGGAAAAGGTGTTCTAATAAAGCCTTTGATGCCTCACTCTGGGAAGTGTTTTCGTTGATTTCGACTCACCGTCTCAGCTAGGGTCCTGGCCCAACCTCAGCCTTTCCCATGCTGCAGTGGTAGTTGACATCAAGGATGCTTTTGCCAAAAAAGCTCATAGAACCTGCTATGTGTGCAGATGGGTGGACAAGACTCATTGCTTTTAGTTGTAGAAAAGTTTGACAGTGTTGCCTGGGTACCACAATAAGGATTCAGTTCATGTGAGGATTCCACTAGGGACTAAGAGATTAAGCAAATGAAGTGTTTATCCTCTTTTGCTTCCGTTTTCCCATCTGTCCAGTGGGTTGCATTTGTCCTTTACCATTGAAGGGCCAATTCAAAAATTTGGAATACTTTCTTGGCTACCAACCCGAAGAGTTCTTTTCTCTTTGCCCATCAAGATATGTAACAGTTAGCTAGGCTCATAATTCTACATTCTTTAAATATTACTTGGAATTCAGCAGTGAGTCAAGTTCTCCCTTCTTTTTCTTATTCTCCTCATTTTGTACTTCACCATGAACTTTTTACCTGCCAGGCACTTTAGAATGGCAGTTTTGAACTTGTTGGTCATGACCCGTTAGTTGGTCAAGAAATCAAATCAGTGAGTTATAACCAACATTTTAAAAAATGAAATTAACATTGCATATATTAAGAGTATGACTTTCTGAAATTGTTCCAATTGTGTGTGTGTGTGTGTGTGTGTGTGTGTGTGTGTGTGTGTTTCAGCAGCAGAACAGTGGTAATTTGATTGAACCACAATGTAGTTTAATACTCAGTTGGGATTTTATCAAATAACATGACTGCACATTTAAATTACTATTGTGCCGCCAGGTTAAGTAATAACATAGGCTTCTGAGGGTCTTGGAATAAAACAGATTCCAGATGATAGGCATTTAGTTCTCAGGGCTTATATTTCGAGAGAATTCTTAGGCCTTCAGCAGCATATCTTAGTGTGTATTGAATTTTATTTACAGCTCATCTCACTGAGGCACGCAGGAAGCAGTTTTGAATGTATTTGGTGTGAATCTGGGCTTACAAATGAATTTGAAAAATGTCAATTCATTTTTGTTTCTAAATATAGTAAAGCATTTTAATCCTGTCTCAGTTTTTATTGAAAGTTTATTCACCTGTGGTTTTTCTATTACCCTTTCAAACTCTCTTAAAATATCAATGTTTTCAGAAAAATTCTGACCATTGCAAAAAGTGAATTAGTAATAGAAATTAAATTTGCATATTTCAAAGTTAATTCCAAACTAAATAGGGCTTTCATTCACCTGGTGTTACCTCAGCTTTGGTGGAGTATCTGACTAAATTTTAGCTGGACAAGATCATGTGAAAATGTGTTTCTATATCCAGGAGAAATTCCTAAATATGCCCTTAAGATGATGCTGTGGTCATTTCACTGAATTCAGTCTTGGCCAAAGGGAACAAAATTAATATGTATATATTTGTACATACAAATTTATATATATAAGTTTGTGTATATTTCTATAGATTTAGAATTCATATAAGTGTACTCACTTCTGAGTATATTTTCTTGGCAGTTAAATATACAAAGCCTGGGACTCAGTCAGCCTGGGTTCCCAAATCTCATGCTGCCATTTATTAGCTTTGTGACAGTGATTTTCTTAGTATAGTGCTTAGGGTATAGTGTTGATAAATTGAGACAATGTATGTAAAGGAGAAAGCCTGGTCCCTAACATATGGTAAGAGTTCAACTAATGCTCTCTCTTCATTTATTCTGGAGGAGATTCCATTCTTAGGACAACTGTATGAGAACTATATGAAGTTAAAATTCTTCACTCGTGCAATATTTGTTTGCTATGCCTCTGAATAAATGGTGAGCTCCTGAAGACTAGTGATTTCTGTCATCGCTTTCCTTTGGAATTCCTTGCAGTTCTCCCTATAAAAATTCATGCAGAGGGTGCTTCTAATAAGATGTTGATCATTTTGGTGGCGCCTAGGTGGCTCAGTCAGTTAAGCGGCTGACTTTTGATTTCAGCTTAGGTCATGACCTCGTGGTTCCTGAGATCGAGTCCCAGGTCGGGCTGTGCACTGCCAGCATGGAGCCTGTTTGGGATGCTCTCTCTTCCCTCTCTCTCTCTGCCCCTCCCCCACTCATACTCTTGCCTGTGCACTCTCTCCCAAAAATAAATAAATAAACTTAAAAGATGCAGATTTTTTGACCACCACTAATGAAAATGTGCAAAATTTCACAAAAGGAGTATTTGTTTCTTTTTCTTCCACCCCAAGTTTATCATGAGGCTTTGGTGTTATGAGCAACACGTCTTCAGAACTAATTGATGTGCATTAAAAAAAAAAAAAAGTAAATGTTTTCTTACATTGGTTAGGTTTGATAAGAGAACATCCTTGTTCCAAAGGAGAGAAAATTCACAGCCTCAGCTGTTTGTAACGAGCTGGCATTGTTTGCAAAAGAAAAATACTTGAGCTTGGCATTGTGTAAGTTTCCCTTATGATGTACTTATTTCTAGGGGACAGAACTGCTTTGGGGCAAGGATAATTAAGAACGAACATATCAGTCTTTTGAAGAACTGTTTAAAAATGAAAGCTAAGCTAGTGCTGAAAATAATACTTAAAATTCACTGGTCTCCCTCCAGAGTAATTTCTGAACTTTGGGCATTCAGCATGTATTTTCTAGCTGCAACTGGACAGTCAGCTCTTGCCTGAACAGCCAAGGTTAAATAAAGACCTAAGAAAGTATTTGGCCAATCCACTTAGACTGCTCGACTCTGGGTGTTTGGGCCATTTAGAATTCCCTGGATCTTTCTATAGTTTGCTTCTCTGCTTCTCTGCTACATACACGAAATCGGCAATATTTTCAGCTCTATTTGAAACATTGACTAGTCTGTTCAGATGTGACGGTTTCACTTTAACTTCCTCACATTGGACTGCCACACGAGCATGGCATGCTATCGAAATGATTATTGCTCTGCACAAAGTTCCTGTGGGCTGCAAGGCTGTGTCTAATTTTTTCAGCCTGACATTTTTGAGGGTCCCTACCGCTTGAATCTTAAAGGTTGAAGTTCTGCTGTTGTTACTATTGCTATTTCCTTTTAGTTTGCTATGCTTCAAACGTGCTCTTTTTAGTAAAGCATTTGACATTTTTATAGTTATTATCTTAATGTGCATCAAAAAAGTTGTATGATTTAACATGCTTCAGATGACCAAAAATGCAACCCTGTGCCCTTACTCCCTTTCAGCATATGAGAGACTGAGGAAAATTGTTCACTCCGCTGAATGGTTTCAAAGATATAACATAATTTTACATGATATGATTACCATGGGGTTTTTTTTGTTTTTTGAGGGGAGATGTTGTCTTTTATTCTACTCTGACACAGGCTCACACTTACATTGAATAAGTGGATTACAATGGACATGCTCCAGATTTTTAGTATATGTAACACTTTTAGTGAGCTGGGCAGAAACTTGGATTATGGATGCTTTCATAGTAAAAATGTGGATAGTTGGGACATGACAAAAGCAATATCATGTCCATTTTCATTAGGGAATCTTTCAAAGGAATATATGGCTGCATATGACTTTATAGCTGTTGCTTAACAAATGTCCATATCCTTAGAAAATAAAAATAAAAAAAATAAATATGTAAAATTAAAAAAAAATAATGTCCATATCCTAAGTCATGGATAAGCTTTCCAAGCATAGTGTACGTGATAAATTTTTACTTTTTATTTGAAAGCAGTATAGGTTGGGAAAACTTGAAATGACCCAGGGATGTCCCCTTTGTAGTTCGGAGCTACCTCCTGAGAGACAGCTAGACTCTGCTCCCCATTTCTCCACTTTCTATCCCATTCTTGTAAACTCATACTGTGCTGTTAGAAGAACAGATTTATTTATGAATTTGCCTGCTATCATGATAGCCATATATTAGTGCACAGAAAGGAACAGATGAATAGAAAAGATTGGGTTGTTACAGCAAAGGGACAGGCTAGTCTTAAAGTGTTGCTGGGAATGACTAACCCAGCTAAATCAGTTTTTGGCAACAGACGTAAAAGGAAATTTCTACATAGGAGAGGCATGGTGGAGTACAGCAGTGGAAAGAGCCTGGCCGGCAGAGTCAAATAGACCTAAGTTTACATAATGACTGCTCTATTTAATAATTATAGACTCGGGCAAAATGAATGAACTCTTCCTGGTCTCAGTTTTCTTATCTACTAAATGGGATAATAATATCTACCGTATATGATTATTGCTAGGATTAAATAAACTTAAAAAAAAGGATAGCATTTAGTCCAGTGCCCAGTACGTACTGAACATTCAGTAGATGAAAATTCATTTCCTTTCCTCCACAGAACTGTCTTCTTTTTATGGAATTTCCATATTATTGCTACCCAAAGTGTTATTTTTAAGACCCCTCAGAGTGCTAAAATTTTATGATTCTGTGATAAAGCCAATTTTTTTTTACATTGGACCAATTCCATCATATGCTGCCTTATTCAACAGTAAATATGATCAGCTGGAAGAGGAAGGAACTAAATTAGCTGAGTTCCATCCAAGGGTGACAGCAACAGTTTTGTGCTACAGGGTAAAATGGTGTGTGGTAACAACATGAGGAGAAGGTAATTTGTTCTATGCATTCACAAAGTGGTGAGACAACTTTAGTGCTCAGGTATTCCTAAACATTCCTAAGCAGCACGTTTTTCCTAACATATAAATTGTAAGAGAGAGAGAGACAGAGACTCACATGCTGCCTAAAGATATTCTTCGGCACACAGATCTATGGCAAGAGAAAGCTAGCCATCCCAGAATCGCAAAGGTGATATCCATCCAGGAGGTGAAGATCATAATAGCTAGCAATTGCCTTTTACAATGACAGACACACCACATCCTTCAAAGAGACCATGGTTAGCAGCCGTATTTTCTGAATACAAAGCTGATGTTCCCCCCACCCCCCCTTCAATACATACAAATGCATATGAAAATATACAAATAACACACACACACACACACACACACACACACATCTAGATCTAGATCTAGATACACAAGAGACAAAAGGCAGACGTGTATGCTAAAAATCTGCTTCTAAAAAGAGGCCTTCAGTAAAATAATACCAATAAAAGTGAAAATAAAAACTGTAGAATAAAAAGGAAAGATGATATACTCAAAGCATATTTTTAAGTCACATGAGCTAAGATTCCACTTATCTGGACATTATGTTTCCTAAGACCTCAACAATATGGAATACAGCTAAGAAACAGCCACTAAGCTTGTGAGGAACTCATATAGATGCCAGCCACATGGTTATCAGAAAACCCAATTCTATTGTCTAAGTCCTTATTTATCTAACAAATTTGTATTCCATGTTTTCTTGCCTTTAGAAATTAGATGAATTCAGGGCACCTGGGTAGCTCATTCAGTTAAGCATCTAACTTTGGCTCAGGTCATGATCTTGTAGTTTGTGAGTTCAAGCCCCGCATTGGGCTCTGTGCTGACAGCTCAGAGCCTGGAGCCTGCTTCAGATTCTGCATCTCCCTCTCTCTATTCCCCTCCCCTGCTTGCACTCTATTTCTCTCTCTCTCTCAAAAATAAATAAACATTAAAAAAATTAAAAATAAATTAGATGAATTCACCTACAAAAAGTATACTATTATGCAAACACCTCAGCAAAAAGTGACAAGACTGATAAGATGGAAGGAGTCAGAATAATTATAAAAAGCAAAATAAAACAAAACAGAAAGGCCCAATAGCCAGAGGCGTTACATGTGAACTTCGGGGGCTTTGGCATTTTACAGCAAGGTACAACAATTATTGTTAATCATGATGGTTCTACGTTTTTTAGACATAGGTTGTGTTACGGTTAAGATATTCTTTAAGAAAGTAGGCAGCATACAAGACCGTTTCACAAAAGTGTCCACCTTTGTGAAAGTAAGGAAAAGGTAAGCAAAGTTGGCACTTCAAGGGTAAATATCAAATACCTAAAAATTTACTTACATGAAAGAGTTTCTCATTAGGATTTGTGAGGATTTATAATGCACTTGTGGATGAAGGAGGTAGAGTGTGGTTCAGGTGATGTGGAGCACACGAGGTTTTTGAAATCGTGGTTGTCTCACAAGTCAGCCTCACTCCCATTGGGCTTGCCTGGCAATTGACTATCCATGGGGATGAACTGTGCTTCTTGTCAGTCTCATACAAGAAGCAGAATGGAAGCAACACAGTTATTTTGGCAGCAGCACTAACATTAGTAGTAGCAGCAGCATCAAGTACTATTTAATGAGCCACATTCTCCCCACTGTCTCTTTCAAGCCTCCAGGGTACCATTTTGTGCAGTAGAGTGGTAAATCAAATGGAACTCTACTGGGCTGAGAGAGTAACTGCATCTACCGTAAAGTTCAACTTATTACCTGAGAGCCAGAGAAGCTTTGGGGAGAATAAAGGCCATTAGGTACCCCTAGGGTGTAAGATATTGCCCAAAGTACCAACATTTCCCCATTATTTTATAGGACATGATGGACATCAGCCATCAAGAAGAGGTGGTCAGAGGGCACTTGATGTTCATTCACTGCTAAAGGTTAACAAAGGAATAAAAATACACGATACGTTTCAGAAAAGTGAGGAAGGTTAGAGGACCTTTTTTCCGGATTCCAATTATTAATTTAGTTGGGATTTATGCCCTGTCTCCTCCCAAGCCTTAAGTCGTTTTCACAAGAAAAGGGACATTAAATGATAAAAATACTTCAAAGTGATCAAAGAAAGGAAGTTACGCTCCCTTTGCATATATGATGTATGCACCCAGTTCGCTGAGAATGTTAGACACACCAAATAAGTACATGAGGCCAAATAAAAAACATGCTCTGAAAAATAAATCTAGGCATATTACCCTGTTCTACCTATACTTCATATTCTACAGTTCTCTCAAAACTGTCACAGGTTAGCTAGGTTTATGCATTTCTATTAATTTAAATACCCAGAGTAAGATGTTTAATGACCATATGACTATATGCATAGCCAGCTTTTGGGAAAAGTCTGATGTCAAGAGGGTTACATTTATGGATATATTAAAAATCTGGATTCTATATTTCAAATCTGTCAACAACTACAAACGACTTATTCATTCATTCACATGTGAGTTATCTGGCATTATGCAGACGTTTATGAAGTGCCTACTAAGATCCTAGTCAATGTAAGTACAAGGATCTGTTCCTTGACATGAAGAGTCAGTATATTCCAGTTAATTTTTTCTAACCCATATAAGCCTATAAAAGTGCCCTCCCTCTCTCTGCCCCTCCCCTGCTCATGTGCTCACTCACACACACTCTCTCTCTCTCTCAAAATAAATAAATAAACATGTAAAAAAGTTTTGATTCTGTGTTTAGGTGTCATCCTTCCAGAAAGACCTTCATTTGCATATATAGTATGAAAAACTTTTGAGTTTTGCCAAACTTTCTGGAAATCATTAAAACTAATTTAAATTCATAATACCCAAGTATTTATATGCCACGTATTTACAAGTCTCATAGCTTAAATTCACATTGGAAGTTAATGAGGAATCAGACTTGATATTACATGAATAATCATGGCATTACCATTTGCTGCTTAATGGTTTCATTTTCATTGTGCGGGCCAGTTGGAAAATGTGCTTATCTGTTTTATACCTTGTTCTAGATGGTATCCAATTGACATAATCTGCAAAACAGTAGATATTCAGCCTCAAGTAACAATATCCTGATCACGTTAAAAGATAACTGACATTTCGCTCTGAACTCTGAATTATTTTCTTTCTTTTCTTTTCTTTTCTTTTCTTTTTTTACCATCAACTATTTCCATATATTAAAGAGGGATAGAATATTTCCTGTGGTTTTCAGGTGGTTTCCAAGATTTGTCATTCAGATTTATAACACCCAATGTAAATATTTCAGCGACACAGTAAAAAAGGATACTATTCCACTTAGTCTTAGAGTTCATGTGGGCCCTTTTGGAATTCAGTGTCTCAGTACCACAGAAATTGCAAGCCAAGTGCATTAATGATAGCCATTCTTTTCATGTATTCTCTGTATTAAAATAAATGATTGGTTTTTCCTTAACTTTTTAGCCATTTAATCTCCTAACACGGAATTAAACAATAAAATAATCACAATAACATGTATATTACAATTATACATAAGTATATATATATATATTATAATGTATCAGAAGAAGAGTATTGTAATGGCAAGAACATTTAAAAGTAATATCAATGCTTAATTCTTCCACTTACTAAGAGGGCTTTGAGTATTTAATGACGCTGCTTTATGGTTCAGTTACTATAAAGTAATCTGATTTCACTTGATTGTCTGTTAAGACTGTTCCAGTCCTATATGTTTTGATTCTAAAATAAATATTACAGAGGCTCCTGGGTGGCTCAGTCGGCTAAGCACTGACTTGGGCTTAACTCACAGTTCGTGAGTTCAAGCCCCACATTGGGCTCTGGGCTGACAGCATAGAGCCTGGAGCCTGCTTCGGATTCTGTGTCTCCCTGTCTCTCTGCTCCTCCCCTGCTCACACTCTGTCTCTCTCTCAAAACTAAATAGACATTAAAAAAAAATTAAAATAAATGCTACATTTGAAATTACTATACTCTGTTAGAAATGTTTTAAACTAAAAAATATAGGATAAAATCCAAAATAGATGTTTCTCTAATACATTTATGTGAAATTAAAGTTTCTTAGTATATTTTTGCTTTAGGTTGTCAATTCTAGTCAAAAGATCACTGTTAAGGCACTGGCCACTAGAAAGGTATCAAATGTTGAACTTTGTTTTGCTGTAAAAAAATGTATCCCATCCAAGGATGGAAGCAGACATAGGCATTCACACAATCCCCCTTACATCCTCCAGAGAGTTTTCGTCAGATGAATTTTCCCCAAAGGGCCTCTTAGCTACCAACAATTTCTCTTTAGGACATATATATTTCTGACCATGGTCATTTGTTAGAGAATTTTAGCAGCTGTTGTTAATCAAATACCTTTAAGAGAGCTATTGCTTTTGACTTTCATGGTGTAACACTCTTCTAATAACAGGTTGTCTGGGGGTCCCTTTATGAAAACACCTGATGACAACAATCTTTATTCTTGCAAGTTCAGTTAACATCTTTTCTATCTCTGATCTGATAAGTGCTGGTATCTTTGCATAATATCTCCATTTAAGTCCGTTCATTTTCATCCCTGGAGTAGTCCATTAGGCTGCACTCCCTCGTGAATTCACTTTTTTTTGGTTTTTGTTTTTTTGGGTTTTTTTGGCTCTAGAGTGCACAACTATCCATGACTGAAAAATTGGGGGGCCACAGTGAAATCACTGACTGACACATTGACCATGTAAAAATACGTTAAATTGTTTAGTTCCACATTGAAATGGTTGAATGAATGTTTGTCCCAGAGGTTGATTGGGAAACTTATATGGAACAAAAATTATTTACCATTCTTGCCACATATTTTTCATGAGACCGGGTCATAAGTATATTCATCTTGATACACTGTGGAATTAGTGTAGTCATTTATTCAACAAATATTAATTTATAGTTTGCTTTGTGGTAAATCTGTAATAAGAATCATAAAAATGAGTATTAGCTACAATTTATTCAATGCCTTCTATATCTCAGTTTCTAGGCCCTTTTTACATACTTATATACTAAGAGTAATAGTTTAAGAAATTATATCTCTTCAGGGCACCTGGGTGGCTTAGTCACCTAAGCATCTGACTCTTGATTTCAGCTGAGGTCATGATCTCATGGTTCGTGAGATCGAGTCCCACGTTGCACTGGGTTCTGTGCTAACAGTGTGGATCCTTGCTCAATGCTGGCTTTATAGCTGTGTGACTTTGGACAAGCTCCTTAACCTCTCTTTGTGCTTGAGTATCTTCATTTGTAAAATGGGCATTATCAGGGCCAAGAGACAGGCTGCATAGGTCGTGCACTGCACTACTCCATGCAGCAATATACATCATCATTCAGTAGTCAATGAATGGGCACTTCATTAAGCTAGGGATGAGGATTAACAGAGGAAATATTTTGAAGTGCTTAGATAATGCCTGACACTTTACCGGTTCTGAGTAAATGTTGATTATTACTATAAAATGATAAGTTAGGGTTACTGAGGGTTACCGAAGACATTGATTCTCCATCAGGGAAAAGTACACGTGGAAATTTTTTCAAGGAAGATAAGACATTGATCCAAAACCATGTCATTCTTTCATTAATCCCACCACTGTGGAAGTTGCTCTTCTTGGAAAACTAAAGCTTCATGGATAGCAGACTTCTAGTCCTACATTATCAGAGCTCAAAAGCTGTTCTGAAGCTGAACAAAGTGGTGTCATGGGTGCTTAGCACCATCAGACTGGTGTTGGCCCCCAAAGCCCAGAATAATGATTGCAATCATAAGGAAGCATGCAGATTCACTGTTAGATTCACTGTTACGTTTCCAAATCTCACATTTGGAAAATCGCTTATCAGTTCAGTGTTGAGGACCAAGAGAAGAATCCATTACTCATCTGGAAAGGTAAAACCATTAAAAGAAGTGGGAAGACCAGGAGGAAAAACAGGCTAAAGATGGAGATGTTTGACTTGGAATACATGGAGTTAGAGGTATTAGCAGGTGAAATAGCTAGGTGGAAACATTTGTTGAGGGGTTAAAATACGGATCCAGGCCTCTGGAAAAGTTTCCTATCCAGGGACAGCAATTTAAAAAGACACACTTGCCTTTGAGAGTGAAATTTACAGGGGGTGGAAAATCTTGCCAAGTAGATAAGCCGAAAGTGGTATGCATTAGGAATTGTCTATATTTTGAGGGTATGGGTGGAGAAATGGTTTTCCTTTCAGCTGGTAGGCGAGGGGGAAAGAAATCTTAAGAACGAAGGTAATATTATATAGTATCAAATGTTACAGGGAGATATAAGAGGATGAGGACAGAAAGAAAAATTTGGTAATTAGAAGGACATATGTGACCATCTAGAGAGCAAAGTGAGGGTAATTGCAGTCAACTTTTGAGAATGGAAGATAATTATAGATGAGCAGGAGATGCGGAAGTGGAGACCAAATTTGTAAAGAACTCTCAAAGATTTTGATGGTATAAAGAAGAAAGTAGTCTTCAGGAAGAGAGGTCGAGATCAGAATCTTATTTTTGTTTTAGGTTAGAATAATGAATACATTTACAGGCACAGATAAATGAGCAAGTAGAGAAGAAGACTGAAAATGGCAAAGAGAGCAAGAATAAATCACTGATATACAATAGCTCAATCAAGAATGATTGGTGACTCTTAAATCCAACTGGACTTTGGGACATAGAGGATTAGTGTTGGTTGGTCTGGTAGGTTCCCAAGTTAACATGTGCCTCTTCTAGCTTCTTACATGGTGGGCTTTAATCACATTTCTCACCTTATTAATGACTTCTCCAGCTAGAGACTCAAACTCAATAGTTTTTAGTTCTTTTAGAACAAAAGAAGTTACCCATTAGTGTTAATTTTCACGTTTGGAGAAAACGAAGACTATAGCACCCAGTCCCTGCATTTTATTTTTACTGGTATAGGACATCTTTCCATTACTCATGTTAATTTCTCTGGTAGACATCATAAAAAATAATACCAAGCTCACACACCTACCAAAAATGTGCTGTTAAATGAATGCCCCTACTTAAATTCTGGTTTAAAAACTGATGAAACATGAACACAGATAAGGAGAACCATAATTGTGAATTTGGTGTTGGACCGCAAAGCCAATAGAGTACAAGGCCGAATAATTTCACAGTGAACAGAGAAGAAAAAGATCTACACCTTGACAGTTATCATCTCTTTAGTTTATGGCTTATTTAGCTTTCCATTTTATAAGTGATCAAAAGTTAACGTTTGTGGATTACACAATCTTTTGTTTGCTCTTGTTGATGGATTGGTTCCTGCTTTCCTGAGCTTTTAGTGGAAAAAATTATATCATATAAGAAACTATCTCACTTGTTTCTATTCCCTGGCATCATATATGGAAAAATACAGCACTTGGTTGAATTGTCTGCTAGAAAGCGGCCTTTAAAGGAGAATATAAGAGGAAGAAATTTTGCAAGTGTATACTTTAAGGTTGAAGTAAGAAGAGGAGGGGGGAAGGGAGGGAAGACAGTTCACATTCCAGTTTTTGAAGGTTATTCACTAATTCATGAAGGATGTCACAGTTACCTCTGAAGTGTAGTATAAAATTTTTGAGTTCATTTAGATTTGAATTATAAAATTCAATATGATCACATATTGTAGGAAGATGATATGCGACCTTGGCTATATTGTCAAAACAGAATTTTCTGCCTTATTTGAACCAAGAAGACTCACTTTTTCCTATGTAATGGAATTGAATATTTAGAGTAAAAGTGTATCTTCTAATTTAACATTGATATAGAGTAATTGAAGCAGAAGGAGCTTTAAAAACAACAAAAAAAAAAAGTCACAAATCAGGAAAATGGATGCAATCTTCACCTCTGCTTTGATTTTGAAGACCCGGCCTGGCCTGGCCTGTGAGGGTGGACACCAATATACTTTGTTCTACCCAGGAGATACGTCCTTGAAAAGTTGTATTTGAAACGAATTTTCAGATTGAAAAATAATTTAAGCCCACTCTGATGGCTTGAGTTAAAAGAATTCTGCCGAGAAATCTCTTCCTCAGCCAAGACTGCCTTCATAATGGTCACTCTGGAACCCAAATACACACTCTACCATTCTTTCCTTTCAAATTCTAATTTGTTTTGTTGTGGTGGTAGTTTGTTCAGATCAAAAGGGCTGAAACTGGGGATCCACTCTACTTCACTGCAAAGCTTAATGATATTCCAAAACATCAAAGGCAGATTTTAACATTTTTGGTAACCAGGGTTGCTGAGTCAGTTGATAAACATGGGTAAAAACCATCGCTCCTTTTCCCCTAACTGGGGCTTCCCCACCGGCATGTGATCCCAGACCCCAGGGAGCCCTGGGCGGTTACCACTGGGGTCTAGCCCAGCCAGCCCTCTTCAGCTCCCAGCTTCTCCTCCCCCAACCAGAATAGATCCGGACCCCAGCACAAATATGCACCCTTGACAGCAACACTGGCACTCTTTGGATAAATACTCAGTGTCTTATATGCCCCCTGCCCTCTCCCAACCCCACCCCAGGGTGGCTGTCGTCTCTTGCCAGACACTCCCCTGGAATCATCTTCACATGGCTACTTGTGGGGGCTATGGCTCCCACCCTCTTCTTTTGGGTTGTTAAGTATTTTGAATACTACTCCCAGTGACAACCATGTTGAGAGTTCAGTTTTGTAATTTATTCTAAAACGAAATTCGTAAGTGTACATGGTTTCAAAAGCTGTACCTGGTAAGGATAACGAATTTTCATTTTAATATCGTTGTTTCTTAAATAATGTACTCACGCTGGGGACTAGCATTGAAAACTTGAGTTCCTTCATCGGAGAAGTAAACAGATGTACTAAGTTCTTATAATATATCCAAGGTATGCTAGGTATGGGGGTACAGGAGTAAAGATAAAGATAAAACTCCCTCTGGGAGCTCACAGTTTAGAGTGGGGAATGTATGCGCTAAATGAGAGAGGTTTATACCACAGAATAGTATTATGTAGATCGGTTAGCCAAGTAACAAATTACACCAGAGGGAAGGGACATTTAGGTACCACTCCATTGGTCATTATGACCTAATATAATGTTCTAGATTGTGTTGTAAATAGAGCAGAACCCTGGGCATTGTATGGTGATCTTTAAGTAATGAAACAGCTTGGTGTATGATGGGAAACCTCCATCACAAGGAGGGTTCAAGCCCAGAGCCGCTTGACCATCTGTCAGGAATATTGCTGATGTACTAAGATCCCTTTTTAGCTGCAGATTTCCATAATTCCATGAAATCATCCCTGACCTCCCAGGAAGGAGCTGAAAAATCGAGGATACACAAGTGGGACAAAACGACCAGAAGAGTAAAAACAGAAGCAAGAAAAATAGAAATGAATATGGGCATTGTATGAGTCTGGAGAAAGAAAGAATTTCATAACGCTTTTAAAGATTTGTAGGTTTTTACTTGGCAAGAAGCAAATTACTACGGGCTTAGGTGGGGGGAATTACTGGCAAGTCATTGCCTGCTTTTAAAGTCTTGTTTTAAAAAATTAAATAATTCTAGACTATTGCCCCCTTTCCATGAGAAATATAAGAGCAGTTAAAGTGGCCTGCATACTCAATTTTCTGTTTTCTTTTTAGTCTACCTACTGACTACCACAGCGTCTTCTTTCCAAAATTAGTTTGAAAGCTCACGACCTGTGTCTGAACTTGGTGAAACAGCACGACAGTTCACACTTGCAATGAAAGAATGATTGTATGTGTCTGTTAATGGCTGCGTAGAGCTCTGTCTCTATATGGATCTATTTATAAATATATGTTATAAATGACAGGTTCATTTAGTCTTGAACTGATCTCAGGGTAGAACAGCACAAATAATATTTTTGATGAAGCACTCACTCAAATAAGGGAAATGAGCTCTTGCAGTTACCATTTTCTCTATGACTTTTTTTGTTTTGTTTTGTTTTGTTTTGTTTTGTTTTGTTTTTGTTTTTGAGATGCAGAAAAACCCCATTATTAAGTGCCTCGTTCCTCCAGGGACACAGACATGTTGTGGGTTATGATACATCTTTATCTGCGTGGAGAGGTACGTGAGACAGCTGCTACTCTCTCAGCAGCATGGCTTTCGAGTGCTGCAGTAATTCAGGTTGCCGGTTCCAGATTGTCTGAACCAGTAGGTCAGCACAGACGCAGGTGAGCCACAGGTATGGCACTTCCATAAACAGAAAAACAAGCTTTCGTGCCAAACATATAAGGGAAATGGAGGATGTCTGATTGGCTGAGGACCAGGAGAACCCAGTTTTTGGCCAAGCCCCGAGAAGCTTGCCAGTTGTCACCTTTCTCCTCTCCTTCTGTCTTCCCTTACATTTTATATAATGCCTTGTAGTTCGCTAAGGACTTCAATGTACAGTATCTCCTTATACTTACACGTACTGAGTGTAGAAATGAGCAAAGATCATCATAAGGACAGAGGTGAGTTTATGCACTCACCTCCCATTGCAAATAACCAGCCCAGCAATGGAGAGACCCTCCTGATACTGCCTCTCTCCCTATAATGAAAATATGGTCCATAACCAGGTTTGTGATGGATCTGCACACTCTGTACACTCTCCTGGGTGACCCCGCATTAGAACCAGGGTTTTACGACCTTCCTCCTGTCCTCTCAGCCCATACATTCAACAGTGTAATGGCCATGTCTGCTTGGATGACACATAGTCATGTCAATTTCATTGTCTTAAACTGAAGTGTCCCCACCAGATCCGTTCTTTCTTCAGTGTTCTTTATGTCAGTAAATGATGGTCTTTCATCTCAGCCAGAAATATGGGAGTTCTAGTAGATTCCACCCTCTCATTCACTTTTCAGTTGTTATAATGATCCCATTTCTATAGTGGCTGCTCCCTTCAGATCTCTCCTAGTCCTCTCTTCTCCTTTATCTCCACTGCCACAATGTTAGTTTTTCCAGGTCTCGCTTTTTCTGACTTTTATTGCTACAAAAATACCCCGAGCAGTTATTCAGCCTCCAGGCTAATCCCGCCAAGACAGCTGCCAGAATGATCTTCCTAAAATGTTCTTATGTTTACCATAGGTTCAAATTCATTAGTAAAGCACACAAAGATCTTTGTGATATAGTGTTGCTGAACCTCTCGAAAGGCAAAGTGCATTTGATGGGGCCATGCTGTTCCCTCAGCCTGGAAAAACCCTTCCAATTTCTGTTTTTAAAACTCCTATTCATCCTTCACCACTCAGTGAGTCTTGAATCATCTTATTAGGTAAGCCTTTGTGATCCACTTCCTCCCCAACTCACCAGCCTGAGTTTGTTACTCTTTCACCCCCTGTCAGTACTGTCGGTTATGATGTTTTATCATAATCCATCATAGCACTTAACACATTGAACTCTAAGGACTATTTGGCTAGGCTGTCCACCTCACTACATTGTAAACTCCCTCAGGGCAGAGACCAGTTCTGAGGGGCTTAACACAGTGACAATAAATGTTGCACAGAATCTGGTTTACTTTTTCCGGAGCACAAAGCATGCATGAAAGCGATTAATTTACTCCACATGGGAAGTTGTTGCCCAGACTTGACTAAGGTCAGGTCTTCTATATAAAATGGTGTTACTTTTATTTTCCCTTTCCTTTAAGACATAAGGAAAACAGCACAATTTTAAAAGTGGAGACTTATGTCTGATGCAGAAAAAGATCACAGAATCAAGTGCATCGCTAGGGCAGTGGTTCTTGAAGATCGGGTCCCCAGAACAGCATTACCAGCATCACCTGGAAACTTGTTACACGTGCCCGTATTTGGACCCACTCCAGACCTTCTGAATAAGGGACTGACTGAGCATGGAGTTTAGTGCTCTGTTTTAATAAACCCTCAGGGTGATCCCGATCGTCACTCGAGCTTGAGGACTACTGCCCTGGGAATGAAAACGAAATAAAACAACAAAAAACCAAAAACCCTACAGAAAGATATTAACATTTGTAGAGCACCTACCGTAGGCCAGGCCGTGCATTTTGTTTATCGAATTAACTTTTTCAGAATACCGGATTAGTACTTCACGATTTAATTCTGCTAAGATACCTTTTAAGCTATTTAAAATTATTTTAGATACATTAGTCTTGAGTTCGTCACGGTATGTGTCAGGTAAAAATGGCATGCTCGCGGCAACGCTTTCTCCCGACACTTTCCAGGAGTGAGTCCTCGCTTCTCTACACTCATTTGTGGCACTGAAGTGACACTTAAAATCTATTGCCTTGAATCATACTGACTTAATCTCGCATACTGTGAGTTTTTACAAAGCATAGACCCTGTTTTGTGTGCAGAGGCCTGCACTCTGCTTTAGATAGTACTCACCACGTATGAGCTGAACACTTGATAAATATCAGTTGGATGAATGAATGAATCTTACAACATTTATCACAGTACTATCCAGATTAGGTTTGTACTACACATTGCAGGGATTAAACTTGCTTGTTTTTTTTTTTTTTGTTTTTGTTTTTTGTTTTTGTTTTTAACCTGGAAACCATGTCATCTGCCTATATGGAAAAGAAGGGGAGAAATAAATATGGAAATGGGGAGCTAACCATGTTTTTTTTTTTCCCCTCTTCTACATGCTAGTAGCCATTTCTCAAGTCACTTCAGTCTAACTGGCATTTTAAAAACATGGACATTTAAGTGTGTGGGTGCATTTAACTACATGGATCCCAGAAGCTAGTTTTTACATTGTGTCATGTAAAATAATAGAATAGAATCTTGTTTGGTTGGAACTACAGACATCAGTACAGGTTGGCATGACCCTAACATGTCACACTCGGCTCCTATTCAAGGACAGACAGGACATTTCTCCCCTTAAAAGTGGCCCCCTGTCATATAGTTGTTTTAGAGTTTAGGATTAAGCTAACATTAAAAAAAGTCAGGCACTGACAACAGGAAGAAATTTTTCTTGGTGTCATCTCCCCATGGACAAAGAGAAAATCCTCTGGGGGTAAGAAATGTTGTGTATAATGTGACAGTTGGTTATTAGTCATTGAGAGTGAATATGCATAGCCTTCCACTATGTAATTAACTGGTCTGGAGGAGAAAAAATAAACAAAAATATCTTATACTCTATATATCCCCCAGTTACTGCTTTCTCTAGAAATGGAGATTGGATCAGGAAACTGGTGGCTGCTTTGTTCTTACTTCACATTTCTTTTTCTCAAGATTCTGTACCTATTTCCATGGACATGATAGATCAAAGCATCTCAGTGAAAACTGTGATTTCCCTCATGTCCCCCTGGCTTAAACAGTCTGAATTCTTAACATATTCACCATGTTAGACATTTTCCAGTCATTTGAAAATCCTCTTTCTGAAGGAGTGTACATTTATAGAGGTTGGGATTTGGGTTCTGTGTGGGTTAAAATGTTTAGCCATCACCCATAATGAGGGACTGATGGTATTAAGATATTACTGGTTATAATCCTACTAGGTAGTTAAAGCGGACATAGAGTAGATGAGTGAACACTGAAAAGAGAGTCTTTATTTGCACTGATTTGTAACATAAGGTAAGATTTTTGTGTAAGTGCCACTACTTATGTAGCAGGAATGTTTAAATTAGTGAAAATTAAGAGGTCAGGCAACGTGGTCTCTGCATTCTTCCAGTGTTCCACGTGAGAATTGTATTTATAACTGCACTAATATTGAACCTCACGCTTACATGTTGCAAGGTCCGAATTCTACAAGAAGACACAATTCCTTAGTTTCTGGAGAAAGGAACATGTAAAAGTTAAAAGGTATTGAAGAAATGGTTTATCAACTATGTTTTTAGCCATGATTCTAAAGGCATCTGGATATACAAGTTATTCTCTGCAGCATTGTCTGTAATAATTAAGAGAGGAGTAACCTAAGTATCCACCAATAGGGAATTGCCTATATCACAATGCATCTATACATCAAAAATTGTGTAATTATCAAATATTAGGACACAGTACATAAACATGAACATGGAATTAACCCAACAAGACATTAGATGAAAAAAAAGGTTGCAAAATATCATATGTAATATGAACCCATTTATGTGAAATTTTACATGTCTAATATGTATATACTTAGATGCAGTAAGATTAATGACAGTTCAGAATACTTATAGTAATGATCTCTAGGTGGTTGGAGGCAGGTGATATTTATTCTTTTTTCTGTATTATTTTGATATTTACAAGAAGAATGTTTATTTTAACAAATTAAAATTATAAAAATGTAGGGGCACTGGGGTGGCTCAGTCGGTTAAGCATCTGACTTCAGCTCGGGTCATGATCTCACAGTTTCTGAGTTTGAGCCCCACATCTGGCTGTCTGCTGACAGCACAGAGCCCACTTTGGATCCTCTGTCTCCCTCTCTGTCTCCCCTTCCCCTGCACACGTGCTCTCTCTCTCAAAAATTAATAAACATTAAATACATATATGTAAAAAGGAACAGGCTTGTGAGCTGTAGGTGTTTTGCAACTTCTATTTCAAATTATGTTTTAATTTTTCCAATGGAATTCCACATTTACTATCCTTTTCCTTAGAAATATGTTTAATTGATAGGTGATCTGATTTAATTTTTCTGACTTTAAGAAGTTTTCACAATAGAATAAATACATGATTATAAAGAATAAGGAAAAATATAAGAAATGCACTAACATTTTATGGTTAACAACAGAGAAATATAAAAGTATAACAACTTTTGTTATAATAGTAGTAGAGAGAAACATGAGTAAAGATGTCTGTAAAGGAAAAGGTGAGGATGATTTGAAAGAGAACTAAGACTGAAAATACCAAGAAAGTTTGCAGCAAAGGAGACACAATAGAATGCTACTACCTTATAATGAGCATGGATTACATATTATAAAAGTGTAAACATGAGGATTTGACTCCCTCAACAGTCCTAAGCATTTGGTAGATTAAAAGTTTTAAGTTTCTTTATTTATTTTGAGAGAGAGCTAACACAGGGGTGGGGGGGGAGGGGCAGAGAGGGAGGGAGAATGAGAGGATCTCAAAGAGGCTCCTTGCTGTCAGCACAAAGCCTGAGGGCAGGGGTGGGGGTGGTAGGGGCAGGCTAGAAGCAACGACCAAACTGTGAGATCATGACCTGAGCTGAAATCAAGAGTTGGACCCCTAAGTGCCTGAGCCGTCCAGGCTCCCCAGTAGATTAAAAGGCCTGGGAAAGGCAACCATCTTGCTTCATGTCACAAATTTAATATGGCAACTGCAGATCTCCTTGTTTTTTATGTACCAGGCAGCCTAAGACTTATCTTGTTTAGACATCAATATAATTTGGAGGAGTATCACCCCGTTTTGCAGCTGAGAAGAAAAGAGTCTCAAGTAACTTGCCCTAACCCACACAGCTGTTGCATAGAATAATCTGGACTCAAATTTAGGTCTTTTACCCCTGAATCCAGTGTTTGTTTTTCTTTTTCCTTCTTAGCACTATAGAGAAGAATCTGCAATGGAAAGGGAAAATATAAATAAGATAAACAAAGGGCTAGAGATGCAAGCTTCAAAAGAAGTAAAACACTTTCCAAAATTAACAACCATTTGTGTAAATATATGGAAAGTAAATTACTTTCATTTGCATGAAATTACTATTTTGGGCTGGCATAGTTTTTCCCAAGTCAAATATTGATGAAACCCAGTTAATTCTGTCCCTTTTAATCTAAATTGGTCTTTTTTTTTTTTTTTACTTTTCAAGAGGTAAATAAACTGTTCTTCTAAAACCATTTACAATCTTTTTGGGAAAATAAGAAAGGCCATGCAAGAGAGACAAGATTATTACCTTGATTTATGTAAACAATACAGAATTCAGATTGTTTTTCACTGCCTTCAAAAGCAGTTCCATACTTCCAATGCAACTTGATGCCAGTTTTGATTGTGACTGTCCCTTTGTTTCTATGGTAACAAACTTTCAGGGGATCAGCAATACATAGAAACTTTGCTTTGAAACAAGCAAGGGAAAAACAATACCTGACTCTGTGTGCCTGATACACATAGTAAAGGCTGAATAAATGTTTACTGAATGGAAGAGTAAAATAGAAATAGTCTCAGGGATACAATGGTATGGTAATCAGATGTGGCGCTAAATTTGCATATGCAAACAACTTTCTGGGACAGAATAAACTTTAGCAAAACAGTAAGGTGTAGAGTTGTTTTTGCTTCACTTAGACCCGGATTGTAGCACAAAGAGAGCTAAGTCAAAGGCTTAAATAGCTTAATTGTGTAGCAAGTTAGAAGTTAAAGGGTCAGAGTAATGTTAAATAAATGAAGCTGTTTTGGAGAAAACCTGTAATGCTGCATTCCAGGTCTCCAAAGGCACAGTGCCATTTTTGTGTGTGTTAAATCAGTTTAAGGCCAAATACTGGTGTTTGCTGACTTCCAGAGCTTCCTATGTTTTCAGTCTTTGCAAAGCAGCATAGCGAAGCACACGGTACCTAAATCTGGTGGGCTTCTTCTTAGATTTTGCTGGGAAGGTATTTAAATACATGTTGTTGTTTTGTTTTGTTTTGTTTTGTTTTGTTTTTTGGTTTTGCTTTCTGTTCATAATCTGGCCCATTTTCTAAAAACTTTAGGTTCTGGCAGTTGACCATGTACATTTTAAAAGATGTCTGAGAATTCTGACCCACATAAGGTGGGTGCCTTTTGAGAAATCACAGAAGCCTTTTAATACGGAGAAGGGTAGTATCTAGATGTGTGGGTCAATCAACTCATTTGACAAATATTTATTGAGCTCCTACTGTGTGCCAGGCACTGTAGTAGGCACATGGTAAGAGGCCAAAAATCCTTGCTCTCATGGAACTTCCATTCTACTGGGGAAAACAAAAACGTAAAATAAACAGGATGTTAGATGGTGGCAAGTGCTGTAGAATTAAATAAGGCAAAGACGGTGCTAATTTTATTTTTTTAACGCTCATTTATTATTGAGAGACAGAGTGAGCTGGGGAGGGGCAGAGAGAGAGGGAGACACAGAATCTGAAGCAGGTTCCAGGCTCTGAGCTGTCAGCACAGAGCCCGACACAGGGCTCGAACTCACAAACCATGAGATCATGACCTAAGCCAAAGTTGGATGCTTACCCGACTGAGACACCCAGGCGCCCCTAGACAGGGCCAATTTTAAATAGAAAGGTCATAGAAGCCTCACTGAGAAGGTGGCATTTGAGTGGGGACCTAACGAGGGTATAGGAGAGTGCCGACGGGTATCAGGTAGAAGGGAATTCCAGGAAGGCTAACAAAAAGTGTTCTAGGAAAGTAAGATGATCAGTGTGTCTGTAAGCAGGGGAGAGAGAAGTGGGAATTTATATCAAGTACGTTGTTGGAGACCTGGGAGAGGAAGTAGGTGGCAGATTGCATAGAATCTTGCAGACCATTGTGAGGACTTTTGTTTTTGTTCTGAATGAGATGGGAACTCTTTGGAGTTTTAAGCAGAGTAGTGGCATAATCTGACAGGTTTTCAATGGATCATTCTGGCTCTTTTGTTTTAAGAAGCCTGAAGAGAGAAAGGGCAGAAAAAGGGGATAATTAATATAGGAGATTTTCACATTAATGCAAATAAGAAATGATGGAGCCTTGGGAAAGGCAGGTGGTGGCAGAAGTGGTGCTATTTGTTGGATTCTGGAAGCCTGTGGATTCAACTGCACTTTTAATGGATCGGATATGAGGTAGGAAGGGCGAGTCAACAATGATACCATGTTGTGGGGTGCCTGGCTGGCTCAGGCAGTGAAACGTGAGGCTCATCTCAGGGTGGTGGGTTTGAGTCCCACATTGGGTATAGAGATTGCTTAAAAATAAAATCTTAAAAAAAAAAAAAAAAAAAAAGAACAGTAATGCCAAGTGTTTTCACTGGAGCACCTGGAAGAACAGGGCTGCTGTTTATCAGGAGACACTGTGGAGGATCAAGTTTTGGGGAAAAGATTAGGAGCTCCATTTTGGACATATTACGTCTTAGACATCTAAGAAAAGGTATCATTTGAATATACCAGTTTGGAGACGTCTGGGTTAGAGATACAAATTTGACAGTCGTCAATGACTAGACTCAAAGACAGTATTTCGAGCCGTGAGGCTCAATGAGAGGTTGGTGGACTGAGCTCTGGCACTGCCAGCATTCAGAGGTCAAGGACACAGGGATGAAGCCCCAGAGGAGGCTGGGAGAGGCAAGTGAAAGAGGAAGATGGATGGGAAGCCAAATGAAGAATACATTGCAGGCAAATGTGAGGAAAAACAAAAAGAGCTTTTGGAGCGTTACATTTATCTACCAAGTTCTGCCAAAGTGAGTAGGAAGAAACAGGAGTTAGTTAACTTGGTCCCTTCAGCAGCAGCCGTGCTTCTGTCATAAGCCAGTCATTTAGGCTGAACAGAGCTGAAGCAAATGCGGACGATGATGATTCATGTGACTGGAGGCTGCTGGAATCTCACTCCATTCACACAATTATAGACTCTTACTTTGGGAAAGACCAGGAAGGCAACCTAGTGTGAGCTACAAAACCCCCACCACAAATACATCCAGTGATTTTTCTTAATTGTCGTCAATAACAGGTGACTTCAGATTTCTGAGAATAGTTTGTGCATCTTTGAATTCCTCTAATTAGCAGCTCCAATAAACACACCCAAATCAGTAGCACGGTACATGAGCGAAGTGGATCATGATGCCCACATTGTATCGATGCATAACTGTCTTTAAAAATTGTTTTTTTTAAATTTTTTTTAACGTTTATTTATCTTTGAGACAGAGAGAGACAGAGCATGAATGGGGGAGGGTCAGAGAGAGGGAGACACAGAATCTGAAACAGGCTCCAGGCTCTGAGCTGTCAGCACAGACATGGGGCTCGAACTCACGGACCGCGAGATCATGACCTGAGCCAAAGTCAGCCGCTTAACCGACTGAGCCACCCAGGCGCCCCTAAAAATTGTTTTAATGTTTATTTATTTTGAGACAGACAGAGCGTGAGTGGGGGAGGGGCAGAGACAGAGGGAGACACAGAATTGGAAGCAGGCTCCAGGCTCCGAGCTGTCAGCACACGGCCGGATGCGGGGCTCCAACCCACGAACCGTGAGATCATGACCAAGCTAAAGTCAGAGGCTTAACCAACTGAGCCACCCAGGTGCCCTGATTCATAGCTTTCTGAAGTATGTTTCTGAATTTGCAGAGTTTTACCCCAATCCAAATAAACAGTCAAGTGGTCCACCATTGGCTTGATTTACATGCTCATTTTCCTCCAGAGTAGAGTTTTTGATTTTTCAAATGTCCGTTTCTTAGAAGCTGTGAGGGAGAAAATACACTTACCAGCTTTTTAAGGTATATGCTTAATGATGCTCTGGTAGAGGGGAAATAGAAAATTAAATAAAGATATCCAAATACTGTCATAGCATCAACCTTCTAATAAACGAGAGATCAGAAATCCTAGACGGCAGAGGTAGTGTCCTACTGCTTCGAGATGTAGGTGCCTGTCAGTAAGAGAAAGCCATGCCCACGTTTCCAGAGTCACTATGAAATCACATTTCAAATGCTTTCAACAGGTGCCACAAGTTGAATGTCTCTTGGTATAGGAAGAGGGGCTGAGATGTTCCAAATAGTGCATAAAAATAACAAATGAACTGAAAGAACAAGCACAGTGAGGTCCTAAGAGGTGTAAAGGAAAAAAAAAAAAAAAAACCAGGTCGGTCTTCTCCACTAGCAGGGGTACCTCCCACCGTGCTGGAGGGACAGCCCTTTCCTAATTAGACTCAACGCAGAGTTCCAGTCTGAAGTGTGACTAGCTGAAACCAGCCGCTTGAAGTAATTGAGTCCCTGCAGGGAGGGCAGAACAGGTAGGGGTTTCCTTCCCCCGCTGCCTGCCAATGGTTCCCCTACACAGGGTTACAGAGTTTGTGTTCCTACCTGGGGGCAGCACGGGGCAGTTACTAATGCACCTAGAATATGCAGTGCAAATCAGCACCACTGCGGTAAGCAGGAGGTAATTACATTTCACTTGTTTAATTAAGTTTTGCTTTCTGGTTGCCTTGGAGGAACTGTTAAGAAAGGGTGTTTGTTTTTTTTTTTTCCTCCCCTCATGCCTTTTTTTCTTTTCCTCCCCTAGCTAGAAACTGAGCAATTCCACATTGTGCTAAAATGGATACACGGTGTTTGTGTTGGCTGAATTAACCTCATATAATCATATATTTCCTCTCTTTTGTCTGTTTGCGCCACAATCTTAATATGCGGGATAGAAATTTCATTTAATGGAGACATAAGTTTTCTATTGTCTTAGGGCTTATTTAAAGCAGCTCATTCTCCATTAGAATGCTTTTCTGTACTTTAGTCACCAGCTCAGCCCTGATTCCATCATTGTTTTACACCATTTTCTTTAAAGGCCATGCATTTTCCATAAAAGTCCAAGTAGCTGATAAATTTGCGACATCTGCAAAGAAATCTCCTGCCTGTTTCTCCTAGGGTTTGCACACATACAAATTGTACATTAGGAATGCTATACCTTTCCTCAGAAGGCTACACCGTCATTCACTCATTCTTTTAACAATTACTTGTTGGGGAGCCTGAGTGGCTCAGTTAGTTAAGCATGCAACTCTTGTTTTGGCTCAGGTCATGATCTTACGTTTTGTGAGATCGAGCCCTGCTTTGGGCTCTGCATTGACAGCATGGAGCCTGCTCGGGATTCTCTCTCTCTCTCTCTCTCTCTCTCTTTCTCTCTCTCTCTCTCTCCCTCCCTCCCTCTCTCTCTCTCTCTGTCCTTCTCCCAGCTTGCGCTTGTGTTTGCTCTCTCTCTCACAAATAAATAAATGAACATTTTTTAAAAAATTACCTGTGGACCTACTATGTAAAAGAATATGTGATATGCTCAGTGGGAGATTTACTCGTGGGTAAGATTACAGTGTAGTAAACCTAAAATATTTCTAAATTTTTATGCGTTGAATATTTCATCACAGAGGGGCTTCTCTCTTACACACCTTCACGAGTATGGTAGTCACTGAGGCACGTCCTTTGGACCATACCTAAGCAGAGAAGAGTGAAAGCCTGTCATAGCACAGGAACTCTAGAAAAAGTGCATCCTGCCACTAAACACCCACACATTAATATCTAGATTAGTATTTGGCTTCTATCCTTGAGGTCAGGTCAGCATTTGAAACTTGTAGACTCTTTTGAGATATAATTAATTAGAAAGCGATGTGGTCAATTTCACTCTATCAGGAAAGCTCAGAATGACACCAATGTGTTGTTTTCTAAAGGCTGTCATCTTCTCGAAGCCCAGCTGGGCACTGACCTGGGAGGGACATGGCCTTTACTGCTGAGTTGTCTGATCCTTTTCTTTTGAGCTGGGCTTCCACTGTGCAGACGTTAGTACTGTGGCTACAGGAGCCGTATCTAGTAATTCCCTTGGAAGAATACGTCACTTGCAGGAATGATTCATGGGGAAAATGTATTGTTTATCCATCACACTCTCTGCCCCTACTAACTCTCCCTTCCTCTTCCAAGCACTGAGGCCAAGAAAGGGCCCCCCGCTTTCCTATCCATGTGCATGGACCGAAATGCTTTGCACTGAATGTGGTGCCGGGTCTGGCAATTTCTTGCCCTCTTCCGCAGCCTGTCCTCCTCTGTGGCAGTCTCTACCAAGTTTCTAATGAAAGGCAGCTGACACTGGGTGTCTTAGGCACTAGAGAGTAAATAATACGGTTTGTTTACCTAGCAATCCGAATGCACTCATTTCCTCAGGTTAATATTTTAGCCTTAGCATTGTTAAGTCCTGGCCATCTGCTAACATTGTGAAAGCCAAAAGGTCTTGCTCCTCAGAACTCCTCTCCTGACAGAATGTTGTAAAGACATATTTAGCAGATTAAATATGTCAGTGGTTTGTAGTGCTTGCTTGCAACCCGTGCATTTCAGAAACATCTTAAGAAATGATGTAGGGGCATGTGGGTGGCTCAGCCGGGTGAGCGTGCAACTCTTGATTTCAGCTCAGGTCATGATCCCAGGGTCATGGGATCAAGCCCCATATTGAGCTCTGTGCCGAGCATGGAGCCTGCTTAAGATTCTCATTCCTCTGCCCCTTCCCCATCTCTAAAATAACAAAAACAAAACAAAACAAAACAGAAAACAACAACAAGAAAAGAAAACAAGAAAAGAAAGAAAAACAAAAAGAAAAGGTGTGGTGAAATGTTGCAGTAATCACAGCTCTTCATTGCAACACCCAGAATGTTTAAGGTGCAGGCCCTCCTTTATTAGCTTATAACACATAACTTGAAACTTCAGTAAGGTAGAGTAGAGGGGAAAGATTCCAAGATGGATAAAATAAAGCTGAGGGAAATTAAAACGCCTTGCCCAGTGTGACTAAGCGGGTCAGGAATAGAACCTGACTCCTAATAGAACACATTTTTGTGTGGGTGGCACAAAAGAACGAGACATGTTAACAATCAGAAAGAACTCAAGTTCAGCCATAAAGCATATTTGTACACACTGTTGCATATTGTGTTCGAATGACTTATTTTTGCCTCGGTCTGTTCCAGTGCACATTCCTGCAGAGGTAGGTATTTGTTTGGAGGTCATTTTTTTTTCCCCCCTCCGGCAGCATACAAGAATCAGAGTTTCCAGATAGTGAGCTGAGGTGGGGGTAGGGATGATGGGCTCCACACGTTGTGACCAATTCCGCAACAGCTGGCAACATCTTGGTTTGTGAGGGGACTTTACAGAGGTTATGGACCAGGCTTAGCACCTCCACCAGTTTACCTGGGGATGAATAGTTGCTGACGCAACTATTGGGGATGAGATAGCCCAGGCGGGAGACACTCAGGCACATGTGGCCACAGCTCGGGTTATAGGACCTAGGGAGGTGCCCTGGTCCTTATTTGAATTATAATTCTAACCAACACTTATTTCAGAGGAATTTCCCTACATTAATACAATTTTTCCTCACAAAAGCCCCAAGAAGGAGGTATTTTACTACGTGAGTGTCACAGTTCTTTTATGAGGGCACAAACGGGCTTAGGGAGACTGTGGCATGTTCTGGGTTCTACGACTGGTAAGTAAAGATCACAGGACATATGTTCATGTCTTGACTCCAAAATGGCTGCTCTTTTAATGGTACTGACCACTTTGACACCTCAAAGTAGTCCCTGTGGCCACACGAGCTCCCTCCACACTTGCAGAGCCAAAGTACAGAATCAAAGGAATTTCCCTTGTGCTCAGGGGGTGTGTAAAATGTCAGGACCCCATTCTGCCTTTCCTTTCCTACGGAGCCATCTTGGCTCTCCCTTGGGTGAATGCACGTCATCCGTGTGGGGTCATCTGCCTTGAGGCATAATGGACACCAGACTTCCTTTTAAGGTGCTATGTATGATTCATTAATAGTTTGATTTTTTTGCAAGATACATGAACATTTTTTGATTGAGAAATATTTTAGAAATGCTGAACAGATTATTATGAAATAACAATGACTAATATTGCTGTTAAATTATTGGAATTATAATGGCTTTAACCTTTTTTTTTTTTTTTTTTTTGCTTCAGTGTACTTATGTTGATCTGTTTTATCTTGCCTTTTAAATGACTTGTTGGCCATTTAACATTAACAACATTAACAATGTTGTTCTGTCTTATGGATCTTAGTTCCTCCTTCTAGCAGCTATAGGAAGTGTACTGAAAACATACCTGAGTTAGACATGGTATTTTGGAGAACTTTTTTAGTGACATGTGATAAAAGAAAAGAATTACAACTGGTTAAAGAAGTAACAATACAACTAATCTGAGGGTGAATAAAGTACTTGAGAAATAAATCATTTGTGTAGATATTATAATATCGTGTATACTCAACTCATTCAGATACATGAACTAGAATAGAAATTCCTAAACTTTTCTCCCCCTAATTCCTGGGGAAGCAGTTTACTACTAGATAAGACTGTAATGATTACTATTAAACCTATCTGAATAGAGACCAATAAACACATAGATGCAAAATAAGCATAAATTCATTTTTTTAAATTTTTTAATCTTTATTTTTGAGAGGAAAAGAGACAGAGCATGAGCAGGGGAGGAGCAGAGAGAGAGAGAGAGACACAGAATCCAAAGCAGGCTCTAGGCTCTGACCTGTCAGCACAGAGCCTGACACGGGGCTTGAACTCACAAACCATGAGATCATCACCTGAACTGAAGTCAGATGCCTAACCAACTGAGCCACCCAGGTGCCCCAGCATAAATTCTTTGGTTTATTAATAGCTGATAGGATTGAAAAGAAGCCAGAAAATGCAAGAAGGTGATATTATAGTATACCATAAAAATATGGTCCTTGCAACCAGTGGATCTAAAAATTTGTCATCTCTTGGGTGGCGAATGAAACAGAGCATTAAATTAGGATAGAAAAAGGAAAATTTTTTAAAAATGGTGACCGGAAGGGAAAAATAAAATGAAGCAAAATGAGTAGTAATCAAAATCCTGGGGGAAGTGTTTTTACTTTGATTTCTGTGAATTTTACTTATGCAGTAGGTAATGCTAATTGAAGGTTAAGTTAAATCTATCTCTGAGCACATTAAAAATTACTTAAAATCAGCAACTCTAGAAAAGTAAAGACCTGAATTTGTGACTGAACTCTGTTTTACCGTAAGACCCTCTATATAACTTTTAACCAACTCAAGTCTAAATTTCATACTTTTAGTGACACTTATTTCCAGATCAGCGGTGCCCAAACTTTAGTGCATGTCAGAATGTCTCAGGATGCTTGTGAAAAGTGGAAATTTCTGGGTACCGTCTCTAGATATTCTGGTTCAGTCGACATTGGGTGGATCCTAGCAAATGCAAGGACTTCAGACCACCTTTTGAAAACTCTAATATTGAGAATAACAAGCCAGGAGGGAAATGGCTCTTTAAGTCAGAGAATGCCATCAGTTTTTGTGAACTCTGACCCGATCAAATGTAAATTTTAAAATTTAATTTTTTTTAAGTTTATTTATTTTTGAGAGACAGAGCAGGGAAGGGGCAGAGAGAGAAGGAGACACAGAATCTGAAGCAGGCTCCAGGCTCCTTGCTGTCAGCACAGAGCCCGACGCGGGGCTCGAACCCACAAACTGCAAGATAATGACCTGAGCCGAAGTTGGCCGCTTAACCGACTGAGCCACCCAGGCGCCCCTAAAATTTTTGTTCATGGTGATAGATTGGAAATAGGACATAGTCCATGTTGGTGAAAAAAAAAAGAATTATAAAGTTGCCTGATTAGACAACTTGGTTGCTTGTAACCAAACGACTTTGAACATATAACCTTTCGAAAGAGTGACCTAATCCAACTCTTCATTTCACAGATGAGCAGTACGAGGCTCAGGGAGTTGAAGTCACTTGTAAAATTTCCCATAGCTCACTAGTGACCATGCGAGGTTATTTTGCTCTTCCCATTCATTATGTCGTACTTCTTTTTTAAATTCTCTGACGATCGTTTAGTGCTATTAAAGGGACTAAGGGTGAGCCAAGTGCCCCATAATTTGATATCTTTGCTTTACACAGAAGAAGAAGGTTACAGACTTGTGTACACATAAATACAAACAGCTAACAGAAGCAATTGTGTGTTACAACAATATAATGTGTCTTGTCCTTCGTTTAAAAAAAAAATGCCATGAACCAGCGGATGGGGTAATGGTGCTAGGTTGTTGAAGGCATAAAATTGGAAATGAATTATGAGGCTCTAGGATGCTCTAACTTGGTTTTTCCTTCTGAAGGATATTCAGTTTTGCTTGGGTTTTTCAAAACTGCCCTCTCCCCAGAAAGCCTTCTAAGAATAAATAGCTTCTTACTTGATCTGTCTCCTGTACCAAATCAACTAGGAGTTTTTAGGATTTGGGGGGTGGGGGGAGCTGCCAAATGACTAACAGTGTTTGAGGCAAATAGATTTTTTTTTCTTTCTCTCACATCACAGTATTTCTGTGCAAAGATAGGTCGTTGCTGGTAGTAATTTAGCGATTCAGTAACATCAAGGCTCGGGGTCAGTATGTCTGTAATTCTCTTGTCCTTTCTCTCGTGGTCTCAAGCTCAGGTTCACATTGGCATTCAGAGCGGGATGAGGGGATGGACAAAGGAGAAGAGGGTTGAGAATAGGTGGTGTGGTGTCTGTCTCTCTGACTTCTAGGCGTTCTCTCTGTTTTCTTCTACCACCATCTCTCTGGACGCTGCTGCTTTGCCCCCCTCTGCCCACACACCACACAGAGTGACCACAGGCCCAGACATACCCACAGTCAGAATCTGCACTTCGGGGGAGGCCTCCAACTGACAGGCCTTTAGCAATGTGGCACAGGTGTCCTAGGAGTATAGAGCGTTCTGTTGTACAATCTTTCTTTTCTGCGGATGTCCAGCAACCCTTCTTCCCTGCTTCCTTAAAGGAATGACTGAATCTGGACATGACATACTTATTATTATTATTTTTTTTTTTAATCAGAAGTCAGTATCTCGAAAGAGTTTCTGAAAAAACTCTATCTCGAAAAACAGTATCTTGAAAAACCCGGGTTTTCTTCGGGTAACCTTTATATAGAACCACAAAAAACGATTAAAGACACCTTCTGTTTGGACTCAGGCCCTGTCGTTCACGTTCAGATTGTTCAGGAAAAGAGGTGCTGACACCTTTACTGAGAGGAGTCACGGTCTTCCAAGCAGGAAACTGGTTTGACAACAGTACCCTGATGTGTCAGGTAGGCTGGCGGCCACCCTTGGCATCAGAGATTGGCTCTCTCCTTGGCTTCTGACTCTTGTGTGTGTGTCGGGGGAATCTTGTGAGTCATGGTTGGCCTTTCCAGACTGATGGAGTCTGAAGGAGCCTCTAGATTGTTGCATAAAATGGATTTTGCCAACAGTTGTCTTCGGCATACCCAAAGCAGAAGGGCAAGTCGGTTCATAAGTGGAAATTCTAGACAAACAACTGAAGTGAAAGACACCTCTGTGCGTAAATGCTTCCAGATGGAGGCCAGTTTTTCACCTCGCTCTCCACAGTTCTCATTTTAAAGCGTCATTGGGATGGTAGCACCGGAGCAAAGCATGTTGGAATCGTTTGCCCCCGCCCGCCTTGCGAGCAAGGCCGACTTACAGTTGCGGGGAAAACACTGTCTAAAAAATAAATCTTAATTCCCTGTAGTCTATCAACACGTGCTTCTCAGAAGAAGAAAAAGGAGAAACATCTGAGGGAGACAGGGCTGAGTTGGTGGAACATCTTGAAGGGGCCTGGGCTCCTCTTAGAAAATTAAAAAGACATGTGGGTAGCCATTAGGAAGAGTCTGTGGTTGTAAAGCAGAGTAACATAAAGGGGGAACTTCAAGATACAAGTTTAAAGCAACACCCCGCAATGGTTCGGACCATAAGGTCATCAGGATTGTTTTCACCCTTCGAAAGGGCTCTGCACAGAGTTACAAATCGTTTTTTTTTTGTTTTTTTTTTTTCCAAGAAAAGTCACTGGGCCAACAGAAAATGCCATTTGGCCTATAAAATATTCTTTGCTCCCACTGGCAGGCCCTCCTCCTGTTTCCTACCAGCCATCCTCCCCTCCTTCCGCAGCTTCCTGTACAAAAGGCTAAGATACCAACATCTGCCTGAAGGAAAAGCACACGCATTGCAACCAAGTAAATAAATAAGAAGGAACGAAAGTCTGAGTACTCCATGTGGCTCTTATTCTCACTGGCTGATTCCCATTAGTCCTCTCCTTATTGTTATAATTTCTTTTAGACGCTAGACAGATGGGCCTCAGCTCGTGGGTGATTTGGGATCTCCTGAGAGTGGCTGGAATGAAGCATATAGAGAATCTTTGAAACTTAACTTCTAAGCACCTCGGATTAGACCACTGTATTCTTGGGCTTAGATGTTCGCTCAGGGAATGATGCTGGTCGGTGGTGATGCCTGGTCCACGGCCTGCCATGTGGAGGGGGATGAAGGGTGAACGTGACTTCCCTCTTTAGAGAAGGCCTCTGCAAATCAGAGCTAATGGGGCCCTAATGAGAATGTTCATCTCCCAGTTTCTCTGTGCCAGGGCAGTGGATAACAACAGGATGTGGGTTTCAGACACGTGCAAATTTCTTCAAAGCTGCCTCTTTCAGTTTCATTCTTCTGTAAGACACTAGAAAATATAATCCATATATTAGAAACAAACATTTTTTCTTGCTACTAATGTGCTTTTGGTCGTGGTTCTGTCCCACGTCAGGACTGGATTCCATTCACATTTCCGTAAGCCACTCGGGTGACTGAGTCAATACCAACATGTGTTTAATTGGTACAATATGCAGATGAAAACGGGATATTTACGAAGTAAGCGGATTACTGTGTACAGTACCCAAGTTTCACTTTCTGTAAATGTGAAAATAGATTGTATTTATCATCCATTAAGAGCGTTCCCAAGGCCTCAGTACTGCCCTACTCTGGACTTAGTTGATGGTTTTAATGAATGGGAACAAAAGATGTCAAAAACCACAAGCTTGTTGTTATAAAAATTGAAGACATTCACCTCTCGATTAATTTTTCTTAAAAAATGTTATGAAAATTGCATTATGAAATTAGGATCAAATAGACAGATGTGCGTACATTTTTATTAGAGATGAGAAATTAGAGACTGGAGAAGAAGAGAGGGAATCGACTTCCATTCTGCGTATCTTCTGTTGTTATTCCAGCGCCCGCCCTTGGCTCCTTATCCCAGTCCATTTTGTTCCTGTCTGTTACTCGCTGTCTTTCCTGTCCCACATCGGTCTCTCCTTCCTTTCCTCCCCTGCTTTCTCCTTTTCCTAAGACCTCCCAGATCCAAAGTGAAGACAGAACACAAAAGATAGTCAGGACTGGTGAACAGAGAAATATGACGGCGTTTTTTTTTTTTTAATCTCAAGTTTTGAGTTGTGTTTGCACTTGAAATATCCACACAATAAAAAGGAGGTTGCCATTTTAATTCATATTGTCTTGAAAACGCAAAGGCTCTTCTAGCTTTTCTCCATAATTAAGACTTTGTTGGATTGTGGGCTCTGTAGTTAATGCTCCCTGAACGAATACCTTGAAAGGGAAACAATTCCAAGTCGTGTATCAAAAATTCAATTTGACATGTATTTACTAAATGCCTCCCATGCCTGTGCATTTTGTTTATTCATTATAATAACAAGATAGAGTGGGTTCGTATTCTGTGCCAGCACTATACTCTGTTAAAAATCCAAAATGAAATAAAATACAAGATTCCTACTTTTAAGAATTTACAGCCTAATGGAGACAAAAGGATAAAAAGACCAGTTGCAGGGTGACGAGAGCGTCTTCTAATGGTACAAAGAACTGTGATTTTGAAAAGATGATGCAAACCAGTTATCTCTTGCTTAATGGAATAGACAGGCTACAGGAAATTTGGCAATAAAGCAAAGTTTATATAAATTGAAACATTTTCCTACAACTCCACTCTAAAATTGGAAACATTTTCCCACAGAAAAGCCTCCCAGAATGCTGACTGCAAAACTCGGGATCACAGAAAATACTGTATGGTATCTATGTTTGGCCTGCTGAAAATTGTGTCTTTGCAAGGTATTCCCAGCTTTCGTTTGTAGTTCCCATCCTGACACACACCGTTTTCTTCTTTTAGTACTTTTCTAATTCTGGGATGGCCCCTGCCTTGGGACTAGAAATATTCCTTTCTTTCTCACTAGGATCTGCTCTGTCTTCACACTCAGCCAGTGGAGCTCAGTTTGCCTCCCTCCTTTCTGTTGAGATATTTATGGCAGTTAATAGAGTCAAACAAGATGTATTCCAGCCCGATGTGCTTCTGAGGTTGCAGATGTGTAAGATAAGTGACTTCCTATCTCCATCTGTCTAGCTCAGGAACAAACTTAGGGTGAGGAATGCCTGCTTTAGCCATTCATTCAAGAAATATGTATTGACTGCCTACCATGTACAATCAGAACACGGTTTCTAACCTCATGAGCCTATCACGTCACATGGAAAGATGCATTAAATACTTACCTGTTTGTAATTGTGGTAAGTGCTACCGAGGACACGTATGGCAGTAACCATAGATACGCTTTTATGGGAACTGATTTTGTCTGGAACATGAACAAAGATCAGGAAACGCTGCCCTGAGGAGGTGATGTTTAAGCTGAGATATGAAGGATACATAAGAATTCCTCCAGGCAGAGGGAAGAGCAAAGGTTTGGGGGCGGGAAGAAACATTTAGAGTTCGGTGTGGCCAAAGTGAAGAGAGTGAAAATGACAGAGTGAGACAAGAAGGAATGGGGTTTGGCTCCTGGGCTCTGGAATCAGATTTCCTAGTTAGAATCCTGGTCTCACAGCTGTTTCCCTTAGAAATACCTTGGGCTCCAAATAACAGAAAGCCTGCCTTGGTGAGGTTAATGTATCAAGCACAGCATATTGTCGCCACGAAACAAAAAGGCTGAGAAGAAGCAGTCCAGGGTTGCTGAAGGTTTGATGAGTTCCTCACAGGTCCTGGCCCTTTGCCTCTGCTGCTCTGCTTTCTGAGTTTGTTGCTTTGCCATTTCTGGGTCTTGAAGTGGCCTCGGGCAGGATGGCCCCGTTGGAGGCAGGAGGAAGGGGAAAGATGTGTAATGCCAGGTCCTCTCATCAGAAAAGCTAAAAGCTCAGAAGTCATCTGGGGAACTTCTGCCTACACACCATTGGTCAGAGCACAACCCAAATGGTAAGGAAAGCAGGAGAGTGAGAACGTGGATTTTCTGGCTGCGCTAATGGAGGCAGCCAAGAGAAAGGGTATTGGAAATGTGCATTGATTTCCTCCATAAACAGTGTCTGACACAGTTGCTCCCCAGCTTTCTGATCTTATCAAGTAACTCAACTTCTCTAGTTCCTCCTCTGAAAAATGGGGACACTGAAAATCATCAGCATTTCTGTGCCTGGAACAGATGTGTTCAACTGGTGTGAGCCCTGACATTATGCCTGGCAGATACGCAGCAACCAAATTACCAAGAGCTTTGTGAACCATATTGATAATTTTGTGTTTCTCCGTAGTACAATGAGAAGGTATCAAAGGATTTTAAAGGGGGGGGGGCAGCATGATCATATTTGTGTTCTCAAAAGAGCCTTCAATCTATCCTCTATCAGACATAGCCCATTTTGTTAACCCTGCAGAATTTCGGCAGAATGTTTTCTTCCCTGTCTTTGCTCTCGGATAACTTTTCTTTTCATTCTTTGTTGGCCATCAAAGTTGTTTGGAGATGTATGAAATTAGAATGTAAGGCAGGTGGTTTGGGTTTCTTTGATTTTTTTAAAGAACTTTTTTTAACTTGGGGCAATCAAATACTGCCAGAATATCAACATGCCTTTATCAGGATTTTCAAATCTATTTGGCTGATAGTGCACCTTTGGGATGGGAAAAACGCATCACAAAAATTTTGCTTCACTTACTTGAACTGCTGCCCCACTGTTAAAGGCACAGCAAGCTTACGTGTTTAAAAAAAAAAAAAAAGAGCTAGAGCATTCCTTTTGCACTCCCACTCGCCCCTGAGGTTCTTCCACTTCCTTCCTATGGCTTTTTTTAGATGCGAGTGTGTTTTTCTCACGTCCGGCAACAAAGGATGTTTTGTGCTGCTACTGAGGTTTGTGTGTGTGACTTACTTTAGAACTCTTTCTAGAAAGTGCTATTACTATTTGCATAGAGTTAGTCGAACTTTATCTTGAGTGAAAGTCTCTCGGATGGCTGTTTTTGTTTTTGTATGCAGATTTACCACTATTTAATTTCAAATGCATTTTCCTTGTGTGTTTTTTCTTTCCTTTTTAATTTAAATTTTAGTTAATTAACAGACAATGCAATATTGGTTTCAGGAGTAGAATTCCTTGAGTGTTTTAAAATGATCCTAAAAGGACCTATCAAAATTCCTCCAGAAGTCCCACACAAGTTCTTATCTTTAGAAAAAAAAAAGTTTAAATGATGTTTTCAGTTTATTGTATTTATTCCTACATGCTTTGTTAAAGAGTTTGTCACTTCTTTCTTAGCTATGTCATAACGAGGGGGACATAGTGACTACTTCTAAGCTTTGGTGATTTTCACAGAGAAAAGTATTTGCCACAGTCACAATGTGCCATGCTGGACCTATTAGATGCTTAGACACGAGGTGTTCCATCTAATTGTAATTCTCTGAGCAGTGAGACAAGGTGAAATAAACGGAGCTCAGATGGCTGAGAATTGTGCCATAAATCCTGTAAGAGAATTTACCTTTCCATTGTCAGAAAATATAAATCACATGAAACACACACTGGAACGGCGTCCCCTTTTCTGAGAAGTGGGGTCTGTATCCCAGGTTTTCCTTCTCAATGCAGAGAAAGGTATTAAATGAACTGCTGAAGATTTTAGGCACATTTTGGTGGCCAGTCTCTGTGTACTCCCAGCAAAAATCCCAGTAATTGATACTGTAAACAGGCAGCACTTGCTTGGGTGCAGAAGTAACTACCTTAGCTGCTTGGTAAACAATATTGCAGTGGAGCTACCTGTCTGCTTTCAGTAAATGACAAGCCCGTCGTCTAGGTAGGAAGGATTCTGCTCCATGTGGATATTATGATTTCTCTTCTGTTGGAGTTAGAAGGGGAGCTTAGATTCCAAGATCAATTTAGTGTCTAAATTCCTTGGCATTTGTCATGTTAGATCAGCACATCTCGGGTGGCTTTCAGTAGTTATTTTAGCATTGATTTTCCTCTAGTAGAGTAAATCAAAGGAAGATTTAGAAAATCAAAGTCAGTTTTTCTTGGCATTTTCTCAGAAACAAAGGGAAGCTCTGGTGTTGATGAGTATTTTTTTTTCTCATCTTTACGTACGATGCAAAATCACTCTGTGTGAATCTCTTTCCTGTGTAGAGTATCTACTAGAGGCAGAGCCCTGGACATTTCTGTGCTTGGGAGATTATGCAAAATAATTTTAAGGCACACCAATAGACTTGGAGGAACTAAGTATTTAAAGAGACAAGATGTGGGGCACCTGGGTAGCTCAGTCAGTTAAGCATCAGGCTCTTGATATCGGCTCAGGTCATGATCTCAACCACTCTGGATGGAGCCCCGCATTAGGCTCTGTGCTACCAGCTCAAACCCACGAACTGCGAGATCGTGACCTGAGTTGGAAGCGTAACCGATTGAGCCACACAGGCGCTCTGGGCCTGTTGTGCATCTTAAAGGAGTGGATTAAGGTAAAAGACAGAATAGTACGCTGCACAAAGCATCACATAGGGGTTTGCTTTCGTATTTGTGGGGATTAGATATAATGCATGTGAAATACTTCATACCTATGTAGGAGGTAGCTATTAACACATTATTTAGAGAATTCAACCCAATGTATAGTACTTATTTGATTTTCAATAAATTTTGATTGACTCACCTACCTACTGTGCATATCTGTGTGTTGTGGGGGAGTGTGTAAAAAGAGAGAAGAGCACATATTCCCCAACATCATAAAAAACATTTATGCAGAACAGAATGGATAACAGCCAGGCCATATATCTAGGAGTGTTCTAGCTATACTGTCTAGTGCTTAAATGATTTGTTTTGTCCTTATTTCTAGGCTTATTTTTTTTCCCACTGATGCTTTTCTAACAGTTTCACCTGTGGATAGAACCTCTAATACCCCCAAAATCAAAGAGATAATCACTGATGATTGTTTTACCACCATAGATGGTTAAAACATACTTGGTCTTTGGACTTGACTAGAAACCCAATTAATAATAATTACAGGCATTTTCCAATGTATAAACAATTTATATTCCAAAAACTCAGTTATGAAGCAAGAATTTGGATCTAATAATGCAATTTCCCATAAAAATAATGTTATAAAAGATTATTAAAATTAGGCCTACCTAATTATCTCAGTATCTTGAAGGAAAGAAATGGTACTATAGACTGCTAGTCACTGTGTATGAGTCACAAGATGTGTTTTGAATTCTAACTACAGAACTATGAGAAAATATCCACCTGTAAAAATCCTGGGGATGATGGAGATGAAAGGGTTGCCTCCCACCTGTCCTCCACCACCTTTAGTTTACTAAAGAGAGGTAGGAGTTTGGGGGACATGGTTTTCACTGGCAACTTCAGCCTAGGTTTTCTGGGCAAATCAATGGCCGGAGAGAAAGAGGGGTGGTGAGGCGAAAATCACCTTTGTTATGTATATGTAATCTGTAAAGACTATTTTATTGTTAATACCTTTGGCATATGTTTCACTGTCCCAGACTCCCTGCCCTCCACCCCACTCCACCACCCCACAAACCAACCAGGGCCATGGTCCTAGGGGATAATTCCAGTTCTTTCCATCAGAGTTCTTCCTGCAGTCACCCCCAGAATGAAATTGAGAGGGCTTTCAGGTGAAGACATCCCGAAAGCCCCCCTTTTACAAAGGCAATATAAAAAGAAAAACGTTTGCAATACCGTTATCACCAAATGAGTCGCTATTAATTCTGAATTGAGTCAGATTTAATTGTTTTGCCAGCCAAAAGGCCTCCCTCACTATGGAGTCTGTATACACGTGTGGCCCGGTAGAGAACTAGAATATTTTGCCATTTAATATGTGTCCTTCACTTAATGCTTTGGGTACAAAACAGAAAGCAGTAGTAGCTTTCTTTATGATCCAAAGCTGGTGGTAGTGTGGCACCAAGTTCTGCATTCATTCAACAAACATTTAACTGAGCTTTTGGTGTGTGCTTCTCATGGGTACTAAATGTAAAATACTGAAAAACAAATAATTTGTCTGCTGAGGCCAGATGATAAACATACAATAACAATATAGTATATCATATAGTGGTAAATGCCAAGTCGGGGATACATTTCATATAGAATTGTCTTGCAGAAGGTCAGGGAATGAGCCATGTGACCATCTGGGAGAAGAATTATCAGGCAGAGAGAATAGCACGTACAGAGCCTCTGAGCCAGGAGCATCTTTTTGACTAAGATATTCTAGCTGGATAGGAGTAAGGTAAGGGAGATGGTGGGAGAGGAGGTCAGAAAGGCAATGGGGGTAACTTGCAGGGCTTTGTAGACCATTAGAAAGATTTGCTCTTATTCTAAGAAATATGGGGATATTTTCTGAAGACAGAGCCCATTGGAGTGCCAACACACTGGATTTGGGGTGTCAAAGAAAGAGCAGAACCAAGGATAAGTCAATACGTGGGGCCTATACAACTGGAATTGCCATTTGCTGAGCTGGGGAATATTATTGGAATATCAAGTTTGGTAACAGGGAAAGAAGGGAAGATGGAGAATTAACATTTTCATCATAAACGTGTCCAGTTTGACGTGCCTATTAGCCATTCAAGTGGGCAGGGGTATGAGTAAGCTGGAATTCATGGGCAAGACCTGGCCTAAAAGTATACATTTGGGTATTTAAGACCATAAGACTGAAAACACCAGAAAAGAAGTGTAGATAAAGAGAAGAAGAGATGTTAGGCCTGAGTGCTAAGACTCTCCAATGTTTAGAGGTCAGACAGATGAAGCAGAGCTAGCAAAGGAGACAGAGAAAACATGTCCAGCGTGGGAGATGACATAGAAGATGGTGCCGCAAGAGGCAGTGAAGAAAAGTTAAGAAGGAGGGAGTGTTTGTCCATATCAAACGCTACAAATAAGTTATGTAAGCTGAAGAATGGTAATTGAGTATAAAGCTTGATAGAGGCCATTGCCAACTTCCAGTCGGTGCTCTGCCAGGACACTGGCTCTCCTGACTTGTAGCGTCTACTGATTTCCATGTTGTAAATATTCCCATCATAGCCAACTTCAAGCTGCCAGCGGTTTAAGACAAAGCTTGCAAAATTCTTGAATATTTACCAGGTGGCTCCTGCTAGCTCCAGCACACTGCCTTGACAGGAGCCATTTTGGTGGTGTGGGAAGAGGTTGGAGTAGATGCGTAAAAGATGCATCTGGAAGAATTGTAGACTGAGTGTGGACAACATTTTTGAGAAGTTAGGAAGAAATGAGGTGGTAAGTTGAGATGTGTGGTCAAGAGGTGTTTCTTATTAGATAGGAGATACAGCAACATGTTTGCTGCAGATGAGAATGATCCTGTGAGAGGAGGGAAACTGGTGAAGAAGGAGAAAGCAGCGAGAACAGCTAAAGTGAAGGCCATGAGTGGGAGGGAGGAAAGGGTTCTAATGCACAGGGAGGGGGGTGGCTTGGTCTTAGCTGACAACATGGGGAGTTCCTTCACAGTAATTGCAGAGAATAGAGCAGCACCGTCCCAAACAAACACAATGTGAGCCACTTATGTAATGTTAAAATTCTAGGAGCCATGTTTAAAAAAAAAAGTAAAAGGACCAGGTGCAATTAATTTTCATGACTCTTTGAACCAATATATACAAATTATTATCTCTAAAACATGTACTGAAAATGAAAAAAGTTATTGAGATTTTCCATTCATTTTGTATACTAAATTTTCAAAATCCAGTGTATTTTACATAAACAGCACCTCTCGATTTGGACTGGCCACATTTCAAGTGATCAATGGCCGCCACATGTGGCTAGGGACTACCATATTGGAGAAGGCAGGGATAAATAATCAGCTAAGTGGGGGGCGCCTGGGTGGCTCAGTTGGTTAAACGTCTGACTTTGGCTCAGGTCATGATCTCACGGTTCATGAGTTTTAGCCCTGCATTGGGCTCTGTGCTGACAGCCCAGAGCTTGGAACCTCCTTTAGATTCTGTGTCTCCCTTCCTCTCTCTCTGCCCCTTCCGCACTCACACTCTTTCTCTCTCTCTCAAAAATAAACATTGGGGCACCTGGGTGGCTCCGTCAGTTAAGTGTCCGACTTTGGCTCAGGTCATGATCTCACAGTTCGTGAGTTCGAGCCCCGCATCGGGCTCTGTGCTGACCGCTCAGAGCCTGGAGCCTGTTTCCGATTCTGTGTCTCCCTCTCTCTCTGACCCTCCCCCGTTCATGCTCTGTCTCTCTGTGTCTCAAAAATAAATAAACATTAAACAATTTTTTTAATAAATACACATTAAAAAAAATTTTTTAATCAGTTAAGTGGGTAGACATGTTGGTAGCAGTTGTGGAAGTTCTCTTCTGTTTGCTTCTGTTTTCTCAGTGGTATAGGAATCACTTCCATACAGTGAATTAGACTAATAATTAGGCACAACATGCGGGAGGTATGAGGAGAGAGGGAGAGGTGGGAAATAGTCATGTAGGAGAATGACAGAGTGAGGGGACCCAGAAAAGCACACTAGAATTGGGTCAGCACTGATGGCCCACCTGACGTTAGTGGTCCAGAATCGAAAGGGCGATCAGCAGTCCTGAGAGAGTGGGGTTTTTTTTAGCCACCTTCTCCTCTGTGAGGCATGCTAGGGGCATGGGCATCTGTGGTGGGGGCAAAGTTGGATGTAACCAGAGTGAAATGAATTGGAAAGCAGATGCCAAATCTGCCAATCCAATAAAATATGCTAAACTTTCCCCATAGGAAACTTGCCCTTTTCCCTTTCTGATCGAGGCTTTGTGTGTGTTTGTGTGGGGCGGGGGGGGGGGTTGGGGTGGGAGTATGAGATGTTAAGCAACAGTTGTGTGGAAAGAGTTTAAAAGCATAATGACATTCTTGTTTTGTTTTTTGGTGTGTGTGTGTGTGTGTGTGTGTGTGTGTGTGTGTGTGTGTGTGAACTGTCTCAGAATTCTTCTCTCAGCAAGCCCTCCTAACTCTTTCTCTAGGGTTGCTTAACGGAACTATATGTGTCCCCTCTTCTCTGCTCAGAAGTCATCAAACTGTTTACTACGGCTTATTATTTTTGCAAGGTCTGAATCTGATATGTACTTGTCCCGACCAAATGGGTGTGTTAAACTGACTCTCTGTTTGTTGGAGGCTAGGAAGATGTTAATGAGGGTTCTGGTTCCCTGCCTGTAACCTGAAGCTGGCAGTCAACAGAACAAATCCGAGGGTTCCCAGCAGCACACTGAGGTCCTTATGTAAGGAGGATCACACGCGATTTTTGTCTTTGCAGAATTCCTCTCTGTATAATTATTCTTTTGATCATGCTACACATGAAAAGAAAAGCAACCGGGGGTATGAATCATGTCCTTGTTTCACTTGGAATTAACAATTGAGACAGGGTGAGCACTCTGTGAGAGCTGCTGGTCAGAGGGAGGTGGTTCTCTGTGCTTGATTGACAAACTCAGTGCGTACCCTCAGAGCAGACCTCAAACTTTGTATGTCACATTGATCAGTCACCACGGGTGGCTCCATTCCTGGGTGTGATACTGCCCTAAGAGTGCAGCCTGCATTTTCTCTCCTGTGTGTGTGAGAGCATTTCATTGTTCTTCACCAAGTAAGTTAGGTATACTTGACTCCATCAGGACTTTCACTGAAACATGGAAGGAATTTTCTCACTGCCTTGGTATTAAAGGGATTGCGCACTTCATCTGTATTGTACCTTAGAAAGCTCTCAGAATGTTCAGTTTCTAAGGGGAATTTGCGGGTACGTTCAGGAGCCACTCATCTGTCTTCTCAGGTGCCATCCTTCACACTCCAAACAGAGTCAATCACTTGACTGCTTGTGCTTCACCACATTTGGTACAGACTTCAACCTTATCCATGAACGTGGAATCCCTTTCAGAGTTTAGTGATTTTGCATATGGTGTTTCCTCTGCCTTCCTCACCTGTAACACCTGCTTATCCTTCAAAATCCAACAAATATTTGTTGAGTGGATGAACGGGATGGTTTGTAGAGGACAGGGCCTTCCCTGAATTGGTCACTCTCTCTTATGACTCCCCACACATTTGGATCATGCTTCCTTTGGGGACTTATCCAATTCTTATGATGTATTTACCTTTCTCTTTCATGAGTCTGTAACTTTCTCCAGCATAGGGACTGTGGTTTTTTGTTTTGTTTTTTATTCTTTTGTTTTTGTTTGTTTGTTTGTTTTGTCCTTTTGTGTCTCTAGTGCCTAGTATAGAGCCTGGCACTTAATAAGCCCTCGTGTTTTTGTTGAACGTGAAATGCAAAGAATGAAGCATAATAGTGTGATTCAGGTGGATACAGAAATAGCTGCAATTGAGGCACGATTTTATAGCCCATACAAGCTCACACTGAAGTGACATCAACTTGATGCATTTAAGATGAAACCTCAAAATAAGGATATTTTGGTTTTAGCCCAAAGCAGAAATTTATGTGAAGGTTGTAACCTTTTGCCCTACACACTCAGGAATTAAAAAGAAATCTAAAAACCCATTTAAAGGTAATTTCAATTTGAGGCTTATAGGTATGTAAAAAGGGTTTATTTGAGGTTTAATAACCAAGTTTCATGTGGGTTCTTGTTTGGGAAAGAAAACTTTCACATGGCACTAATATACAGTAAATTGTGATTTACAAAAACATTCTCACATCCTGTCTAGGGTGAAATTTTAATTTGTCCAATGAACTTTCCACTGAAAGAAAAAATGGTAAAACTGAAAAACTAATCTTGCTACGCACGTTTTGTTTTGGAAACTTGCTATTCCCAAATGTTCCCTGAATTTATTTTTGAAAATTCTTTGGAAAATTCAAGGAAAAATTGGTCTTTTGAGAAATACCTTGAATGTTACATTTTGTATGTCGAAGGAGTATTGAATGTCTTGTTAATAACAGTTTCATTGACATCTTATTTTTTTCTTGTACTATTCATTGTTTCTACAATTCAGTATGTACATGCTATTATCAGATGCCTGACATTTTAAGACACTGCTTGTTCCTTATGTTTCCATTGGATATAACAGATGTATGTGTTAAAAAAAATTTTGTGTGTGTTCAACTTATCTCCTTCTTTTTGGTTGTGTCTTCCAAATGATAGGCATTCGTATTGGATGGATGGATGGATGGATGGATGGATATAGATGGATGGATGGTGTGGGTGTGTGGATGGATGGATGGATGATTGACTAGTGGGTGTTGGCTTTGAGAGTCCAGCTGTTGGGTACAAGTTACAGCTTTGCTACCTACTAACTCTCTGGCCTGCAGCAAATTAATGATCTAAATGTTCCCTCAAATGTGCATAATCATGGCTCTGCAGAGAGTTTTCGGAGTTAAATGAAATCATGCATGTAAATAACTTACATCACAAGTGGTACATAGTGCTCAGAAATGTTAACTGTTGTTATTACTATTATTAACATAATAATAAATGACTTTAATCATATCACTCACTTTTTTAAATTTAAGGGTGAATAATTACAACATGGGTTAATTATGAATGTTTTGATTGTAGTACATTTGGGAATACCAGTAATTTTCGAATTATTTCAGTTCAAGCTCTTCTATCCATGTGAAGAGTATAATGACCGGAAGTTTCCTTATCTACTTACAGAATTACAGGCATAGCTTAGATATGAAAACATTCCTAGGCTTCACCATGGTACAACAGCTGGTTGAATTATGTACCATGTCTCAGTAAAACATCACCATTTTGTCCAGTTTTAAATGTTTACAGATTCCAGGTGAGCGTTTGTTCTTAAAGCACGTCTTTTCCATGACTCCGAGGCTCTCAAAAGAAGTGATCCTATTTTAAAAGATCTAAAATCAGCTTGAGATCATTTGGCAGCACAGCCCCAAGGTTTACTAAGTTTTACTCCGGATTTCTCTAGAGAAAGAAACAGCACGATTTTTAGGCAAAGGGACAAGCCACAGAAGCCGGCCCTTGCGTCAGTTTCCCAAAGAGGAGTCGGTGGGTCAGCGCAGGGGCAGGGCGGGCGGACTAAGGGGCTTATTCTCTGGACAGAAGGCAGGCACTTTCAGATTCCTCCAGACGGGCCAGGCTTCTCGGCGGCGGCACGGAGTAAACCACGGTCCGCGGCCGGGAAGGAAGGCCAAGGCCGCGGTGGCGCGGGGACCATGGCCCTGGTGAGGCCTGCCCCACACTCCGCTCAGCGCCGCGGACGCGCACACATTGTTTGGCACTTGAGCTGCACCTCCTGCTTTCTCTCCGTGTGTGTGTGTGTGTGTGTGTGTGTGTGTGTGTGTGTGTGTGTGTGTGTGTGTGTGTGTGTGTGTGTGTGTGTGTGTGTGTGTCTGCGCGCGCGTGTGTGTGTGTGTGTCTGCGTGTGTGTCTGCGTGTCTGTGTGCGCGCGTAACTGGCTTTTTCAGGCAGGAAGCGCCTGCCATTTAAGGAGTGCGTGTGCTGCCCAATGGCCTGGCCGCCTCCTCATTGGCCTGCGGGCTGGGCCGGGGCTTCTCCCTGCGAAGGTTCGCATTTTAAAAATGTCTTCTTTTGTCAGCTTGAGATTTTCCAGAATTTGAAAGCGGAAAGGAAGAAAGGAGTATGAGGAAGCTATTAAAGATATATTAAATAAACTCTACTGGGAGCAAGTGTGTGTTTAAGGGAGATTCTGTTAACTTTTGCAAGGGAAGTTTGGGTGATTGTTTATTATTTCAACAAAGGAGTGTGTGTGTGTGTGTGTGTGTGTGTGTGAGAGAGAGAGAGAGAGAGAGACAGACAGAGAAAGAGAGACAGAGAGAGAGACAGACAGAGAAAGGGAGGGAGGGAGAGAGAGAGAAGTTTTGGTGATTGCTTATTATTTCAGCAAAGAGGGTGTGTGTGTGTGTGTGTGTTTTCCCTGAACTGGAGAAGCAGATGTTTAAAGGAGAAGGGCAGGAAGCAGCTCTGACAAATGAAAGGATTTTTGATTGAATTCGTGAGCTAAAGTTTCCTGCCAGTAATTCATTCAACCCTAGGCTACATAAAAGAAAAACCCACATAATTGAATTTTAATCGCCTAACTTTTAAACATACAACCAGAACAGGCAAGCGTAGCTGCCACAGGTAAAACTGAACTAATGCTGTAAGCTGATTTTAGATTATTATTTATTGGTAGTTTAAAAAAATTACGAGCCCCTCGCTTCATACGGCTCCTCCTTCTTCGGGGTGTGTGTGCCAGAGGCTGTTCCTTATTATCTGTATACGTTAAAATCCTTCGTGCAGATTTTTTTTTTCTTTAAGCTGTTTTGTGAGCAGGTGCAGATGGCTTTCATGAACTGAGCCAATTGAAATGTTCTGTTTCAGCCTGCAGAAACTGGAGTTTTCAAAAATGAACAACTGCGTGTTGTGCTGTATCTATAATTCAGCTGGAAACTGTTTTCCTTATTTTATGATGAAATCTGCCACCTCTGTTTCTTCCTCTTAATGAATTTGGTTTGTTTACAGCCTTAAGGAAATCTTGTCACTAAAATCCACCCTCAACACTCCTCCAGTATTTTGCAGTCTGATGGTTTCACAACCAGGGCCATTGCAAAATAGGGGTAAACGGGCATTTTTTTTAAATCCCTGGAGATTTTCAAGAACTTTTTTTTTCTCTTTTCTTCACAGTGTACTCAAGTAAACAGTGTCAGGAAGACTGAAAAACGTGAGACTATTGTACCTTCTCGTACATATAATATAAAATAAGTTAACTTTTCTCAGTCAAGTCATAATTTGAAACCAGGTGGGGGAAAGTGAGGAGTCAACACGTCCTCAAACCTCTTGGTTTGGTGCTGGCATTAATGAGGCTTCCTATAAAACAGAGTAAGGAACGAATTAACTCCTTTGGTGTACAGAGGCTCAAGGGTCCTTGACAGGGATGGGTTGGAGCTTTCTGCCAAAGCCACACTCACATAGGCACTAACGCAAGGCGCTAAACCACGTAACCATAGCCAAAAGCCAAAATCACATTGATGCACTACACCTTGAACTGAATAGACCCCAAATATTAGGGTTGTCACTGAACCAAACATGTCCAAAAATAAACCTAATGAACTAGTTCAAACCAGAATGATACTTCCATATTTTCTAAAATGATTGAACAAAGCGAAACTAGAACTTCAAAACATTCCACACACTAAGAGCCCATTGGCTGGATCTGTGCTCTGGCAATGTTCATGGGATCCTAGTAAAAAAGGAAGGATTTGGATTCTGCTGTTATGTTGGCCTTCGTTCCCAATAATGACCGTCCCAGGGACACCGACTCAGGCGGTGTCATGGGCAATACCTGTCATGTTTTCAGAGATGCACATCCCAGCAGAATTGGCAGGTTGGACAAGATCATTCCTTTTAGTGTGGAACTGCCCTGTGCATTGTGGGATATTTAGCCACAGATGTGACCTGTACTCACTAAATGCCAGTGGGCCACAACCCTCCAGTTGTAACAGTCAAAAATGTCCCCAGTCATTGCCAAATATCTCCCTGGCTGGGGGGCGGGGGGTGGTGGCGGGGAGAGAAAACCACCCCTGGTTTGAGAACGATTGCAGTAGGAGAATAGTCATCAGCCTCCAGCATTGTTTTGGAAAGGTTTTCCAGGAGATATTGGAAAAGAAACGCTATACGCTTAACTGCCCGGAAGGATCACCTAATGGAAAATAAAAGCCAATCTCTTATGTAAATCCTCATTTCAGAGTTGGTTTCTCCACTAAAGCCAGAAACCCATGTATGGTGTTACTGTGAGGCAGATCTAGTGAAAATGCTGCAGGTTATTGAAAGACATGTATAAGCACACACCATTGTAAAAACTTTACTGCTTATTGACTTACGGTGCCGGCGAAAAAATGATTCCAGAACTTTCTGGCCACGCTTCAATCAGTGTTTACCTTCATATTCTAAAAAAGTTGCAGAAATTTTTCAGCATATTGAATCTCCTACTGTCTCTAGTTCACAGTATACAGAGATACTGTCTGATCCAGGGTGCCTACGTGCCCTACAGTGAATTATTATATATTAGAGTGCCAGTTCAGGAGAACGAGACATCTTAATTACAACTTTTTTTTAGTTTGTGTGCATATAGTGTATGCCTTTGAATGAAATTTACAGTTATTCTGCGCTTCAACGAGACTTCTCATTTTTCTATAATACAACAGTACCTTTCCCTTGGCGGTTTTCATCTGGTAGGAAGACTCATTTGTACATCAGAGCATTATTTGGAACAGTGGGTTTTGCCAAGATTATAATGTGGTAATTACATTTAAAATTGAGCTGTGCCAAAGCATTGCAAAAATAATAATAAGTCCACTAAATATATAACACAGACACAGACAGTTCATCAGCCTTTCTTAATACTGTGAAAAACAAACCAAATTTTCTATTTTTTGTCTGTGAAGAGAACCTGGGGAAAGAATAATCACAGTATAAAATTGAACAGCTAATCGAGTTTTCCAAATGGTTTATTTTAATGGTGATTTAGCATTCTAAGGCACAGACCCTTAGCTTTTGTTTGGCTTTTGTCTTTAATGTAGATTATAAATCAAAGTGCTGCGTGGCGACAAAGAATAAAGTTATTGGTTATTATTTCCTCATAGACCGTAAGTAATGATGATGTCCACGAAGCCTATAATAGCAAGGAACGCTCCCTTAATCTCAATTGATCTCCACAACCACTCTGTTTGGAATCAATAGTTTTCCTAGTTTACCATCGAAAAAAGTGCAGCTCAGAACTGGGAAGAAGACAGGGGCAGGTCAGCATGGCTGTGGTAGTGGGCAAGGCAGAGGGTTCAGGGAGTGAGGAATACTAAGATCCAAGAACTTACTGATCTAACCTACATCACTGACCACCATTCTGCTCTAAGACGTGGATGCCATCATTCCATTTTCTTATGATGAAACACACACTCTGAACAGAGACTCTTAGGGCGACAGCTTGTAAATGTCACCCTAGAACTTGAAACCAGAGCTCGTGATTTTGTTTTTTTCTTGCTTTCCTTGTACTTTGAACTCAAAACCGTAGAAGGAACTGAAGGTATATTAGTTCACACTTAATAATGTACATGGGAACTCTTCACCATGGAAGAGTGTAATCATATTATGTATGGCCTCGGTGTTTCGGGAAAAACAAAACTCTGAAGCTCTTGATTCTGTCCCAGGAATCTGTCCTTACATGAAATTGGCCAAAACATCTGAAGTCTGTATCACTCTGTCCTGGGCTTCCTGAGGAGCTACCTTGGAGCAATGAGAGCACTGGCGGTGCTGTGCTCCGATGGGAGTCAGCAGCTGTCCCCGTCCGGCATCCAGCTCTTCTAGTACCCTGGCCCAGGAGAAGGAAGAAAATTTACCTAAGGGCACTGCAGCCTGGAGCCTTTTCTGTCGCCTTCAATGTATTTAATCATCCAAACCGAACGCTGTCCATCAACCACTTAGAAGATAGCACAGCATTTACTTTATGGCATGCAAAAGGACTGGGCCATACCCTGTCCGTGTGTTCAAGTGTGGGAGCTTGAGTATTTCTTAAGCCGGTTCTGATGTTCTTAAAAATGTTCCTCATCTTGTGGGTAGTTGTGTCGAGTCGGTGCCTCTTAGGTCTGATCCTGGTGTCACTTGCTGTTTCTGACGTGTACTGGTTAAAACAGCTCTTTGTTCTCTGTGTTCAACTTGGACTCCCGAGGCCCAAAGTTGTTACTTACTCTTTGGGATAAGGACCCTTCAATAAATCCCTAAATTCCTTCCTGCTGAGTCCCATTTCTCCAAGAAGCTTCCATCGACTGTATCCCATCAATGACTCAGTAATATTCTACCCCATTTTGTGAACAGGTGTTGTTGGTTTTTTTTTTTTTACCTGACTCTGTTCATACTGGACACTTGCATACGTTCATATTTCTTGGTTTACCTCTTCTAGCAATTTCTGACTTATTAAAATACTAACAGACAGGGGTGCCTGGGTGACTCGGTCAGGCGACTGACTTGATTTCAGCTCAGGCCATGATCTTGCGGTGGTTGTGGGATCAAGCCCCTCGTTGGGATCTACACTGAGTGTGGAGACTATCTGGGATTCTCTCTCTCTCTCTCCCTTCCTCCCTCTCTCTCTCTCTGCCCCTCCCCTGCTGGTGATCTCTCTCTCAACATAAATAAATTAATGTCAAAAAACTAACAGACAAATGCTGTATGGTCTCACTCATATGTGGAATCTACAAACCAAGCTCATAGAAACAGAGTAGATTGGTGGTTGTCAGGAGCTGGGGAGGTAGGAGAAATGAGTGAGGGCGATCAAAAGGTACAAACTTGCAGTTATAAGGTAAGTTTTGGGGACATCATATGCAGCATGATGACTACAGTTAACAACACACTAATGTGTGCTCGAAAGTTGCTAAGAGAGTAAATCCAAAAATGTTCTCACCACACACACACACACACAATGGTAACTATGTGGGTGGTGGATGGGTTAACCCACCTTATTGTGGTAATCACTTTGCAATGTATACGTATTCAAATCACCACGGTGTGCACCTTAAACTTACACCATGTTGTGTTTCAATTATATCTCAGTAAAGCTGGAAGAAAACACTAGCTAGCCTACCCGGTATGTCTTTTCTAGGAAGGGAGCTTTGTCTGCAGCAATAGAAATAGCTACAATGACACCTAACTCTGGAAAAAGAGTCGTTGATTAGGGGGGGGGCTGAACCTACACTTCACCGTGGGGGAGCTTGGAACAGTGGCAACCAAGACAGTCCTGCAAATGCCACGATGGAGACAGCAAGGCTTGGACTCCCAATGGAGACTTCATTCCAAATTGGGTTTTCTTTTTCTCTGGTGTCCCAAATTATTTCCAGAGGTTAGCCACTTACAGAACAAATAAATCTTCTTTCACTTGGAAGTGAAGAACGTGCTATTTGACTTGAAACGTAACACAAACACTCCTTGGATCAGCTCTGTTTTGTGTCTGATGAGTTTAATATTGCTCTTCTTTAAACAGATCTGTCACTGGTTTCGTATGTGAGGTGTCCTAGCATGAAACGCCTGCATCAAACTTTATAATAGTGGAAATAACACTCTTATTGTCTCTTCCATATTAATGAAACCCACAGCTAAACAACTAAAGCCCTGTACTAATTGCTTGTTCTCAGAGCTGGGTATTTCAGGTCTAATTCTCTTTAGAACACAGCTGGCATGGGGTATGCAAAAGCTCCTTTGGTTACTTTAACCACTTAAGTACTAATTTGGCGGCATGGAAAGCATTAGGCTATGTCCATACAAGCAGAACAAAGCAGAATATTGAGCAATTTTCCGAATTCTATCCATGTAGTAAGTCAACTTCGTTGATGCTTCTAGTTAAAACAGATGTTCGAGTTGTCAGGCCGCATCCAAACAGAGTGTTTGTTGAAATAAACATTAGCTTAGCAGATTGCTTTTATTGCAGAAGCACTGTAAACAATGAGCAAGGTGTAAACTGGAAGTCTGTGAGTCTTGAAGAAACTAGGCATGCCGTAAAAGATTATGTAGTTTTCTAAATGGGTTATATGCACAGCCAGACTCAAAACATGATGATTGTATTAATGAACGAGGAATGAACTGTTAAATTTTGTAACCATTTTAGCCTGTACTGGATCAATTAGTTACATTTCATTTTCTTACTGTATGTGCATTCTGTATATATCTTTTCTTGTTTGCTTAGCTCTTTTATAGATTTAGATATTCTGCCCTGCAAGTAATGACTGAAACAATCTCTTTCACCTTCCCCTGATATTCCACATATATTCATTCAAATTATTCTCCTTGGGGGTTTCAACTTTACTACCTTATTGCTATTTCTGATATAACAGTTTGATCGGTAGGAGTCCACAGCATAGCTGGCAAGGTACATAACCTTTCAAGCAACGTGAAAACTGCTGTTGATTGAAAAAAAAAAAAAAAACCACGTAGTTATTGGATGTTTACTGTGCCTAACAGTTTGCTAGATAGTATGGGAGACGACTTCACCCATGGGAGCTGATAATCTAATTGAAGAAAGAAAACCACCTCACATGAAACAATTACAAAGAAAAAATGAAATGTATCATGTGGTACAGAGCCAAGGAGAATAAGGTGTTAATTGTGTGGGATAGACAGTAAATCTCAAAGGAGTTAAGGAAGGTAGAAATCCACACGGGCTGAGGTCATTCAGGAAGACTTTCAAAACAAACCAACAATATTTATAAGCCCCCTCTATGTTCAAAGCATCGTGAGGGCTGGCGCGCAGTGTGATCCCAGAGATGGGACTTAAGCTGGATCTGAGAGGATAGAAGAATACTGACTGGCCAAGAAGAGAAGGTAAAATACTCCAAAATACAGAAGGCGGGGTGAGAGGGGTGCGGGGAGCGGAGGAGAGCCGCAGCTATGCTAAGCAGCTTAACATGGCAGCTCTTCCTTTGAAACTCCTTAGACTGATGCAGATATGTTCGCTTAGCTTTTTTAATCCATTTTGGCTCATGCTTGGTCTGCAAAATATTAGCATCCAGTTCAGAGGTTTCTCTGTAAGAGGGAGAGAAAAGCTAGAAGATGTAGCAGAAGTGATAGACAGTATGCACTAGTGTCTTTCTCTTGCAAAGAAAGGCTTTACTGAAAACAAAGGTGCCAGCCAAAGTATGTAATGTGTGGCAAATGCAGGGAATTCAGCACAGCACAGAAGATGTTTATGAGAAGATGCTACCCAAACTCTGAATGTGATTCGTAGGGTTGATTCGCTTTGGGTTTTGCAAAAACTGCCAAGTGGCTCCCTTTGTTAGGCACTCCTTTCTGTTTTGAAATATGTTTTAAACTCAGTGAGCATTCATCTTGCTTTCTAAAATTCCACGTAGACTTGTTCTTATTCAAAGCATCCTCCTATGGAGACCAAGAAACAACCATTTCTGGTTCAGGGACTCGATATCTCCGCACACCTTTCTTTTCTGGACAGAAAAGAAATGGGGAAAAAATGTTTATTTTTCAAAATAACAGGCTTCTTGGTTTTAAAATCATAGTCATTAGCATTGAGGTCTAGGGAATTCTCTGACCTCTATTTAGAGCACTTTAGGCGATATTTGTTTTTAGGGTGATATGATATCTCTAGTCTTGTATTCTTTGAAAACAGTGATTGCAAGCGTTCCTTTAGTTGTTTGTGAGGAATGTGGAAGGAGACTGATGTTGTTTGGCCATCATTTCTCTAGTTGGTAGCCCTATGGCATGCGTCTAGGGAGAAATTGCGCAGTGCAGAATATGCCCATAGCACCCGAGTTCGGACAGTGCCCAGCCCCATTCCTGGAGGAGCAGAGAACTTGTGCCTTCGCCGTCCATTCATAGCGCTTCCTTGGTGAGCACTTATCCCATTTCCCTCAGGATCCCAGGGCTACAGCACCCATAGAGCACGCACTCACCAAAAACACGACAGACAAGATCATTCGTCTCTGGCACAAGCAGCGTGCCGCATCTGTTCTAGGGAAGTGTGAGCCAGATGTGCCGCCTCATCTAAAACAGATTTTACTGCTGTTCACATTCTCTCTCCGGCCCTAATCTACAGCTTCCTGGCATGTCCACGATACGGTAGCAAGGGGGTATCACTTAGTTGTTACATGCTTGAAATCATGGGAAACATTTCACAGTAAACTGGGGTTTTGAAGAAAGACATCTTTTAAAATGGATTCGGATTTCGTTTAAAAATCATTGTTACGAGAAAAGGGCTTACCTTCCTCAGAACATAGAAATTTAAAGGGAATTAGTAAGGAAAATATGATCACCTGAGCTAACTCTCCTTCTTTTATAGATAAGAAGTCAAACCCAAGAAATGTCATTACTTCCCGAGGTCATAAAGCAGTTTACTGGAAAATGGAGTCTAAAATCCTGACTTTTTGTCTAAAGGCGTGACACAGGAGGAAAATTATTCAGGAGACAGCAGACTCTGTTTTATAAAGGGCCAGTTAGTAAATATTAGGCTTTGTAGGCCATATGGTGACTGTCAGAACTACTCAACTCTGTCCTTGTACCTGAAAGTAGCCATAGACAATATGTAAACAAAAGTGTGTCTGTGTTCCAATAAAACTTTATTTGCAAAAACAGTCAGTGGGCCAGATATGCCGACCTTTGCTCTCGATCTAAAGGAGGAAAATAAGCATGAGAGTCTCCTTGGGAGCTCCTTTATGAGCCACGTCCAAATTTGATCTGTCATGGAGAATGTCAATTTTTCAAAGGTCCAGAGGGTGCTGTTAGTTAGATAAAATTGCTCTGACTCAGGCAAAACTGACTCTTTTTATAGCTTTCCTGAGAAAAGCTTCTTTATGAGATTTCAAAGTATTTAAGAGTCACTCTTCAGGATTGTCCTTATGTCACTATTGTTCCACTTAAACACGGAAGATTTATGTTTCTATATGCTTTTCAAAAGTTAAATACACTCAAAGGTCTTCTATTAGCACTGTTGGATTTTATTACCTCAAGTAATCTCTTAAAAATCTAAGCTTGTATCTTTTTTTCATAAACAGGATTCCAAAGTTTTCCAGTTTAGCAGCAATTAAGAAATGGAAATGAAATAAAGGTTTTCTAAAAAGATCCCTGTATTTTTATGTAAAATTCCTTTTGGAGCGTAAAGAAAGCCTGAAGTGTTTTAAGTGTGTGTGTGTGTGTGTGTGTGTGTGTGTGTGTGTGTGTCTAAGACAGAGAGGTAGAGACGGAACTCTTTGGGAGGCAAGTCAGAGGGAATACATACATCCATAACAGTAGCTGGCCTGGAATGAAAACTTTTGTTCCCTTTGAATCTGATTGGTGGGTTCAGTACCCTAAGACATCTGGTGTTCTATGAGTGAGCCCACACTAAGGGGAATTTACAGGGTTCTTCTGTTCTATATACATACTTGTTTGAGAGTGATCCTTGGAGTACCTGGGGGGCTCAGTCAGTTAGGCGATGATTTCAACTCTTTGATTTCAACTCAGGTCATGATCTTGTGGTTAGTGAGTTCAAATCCCATGTCAGGCTCTGTGCTAATGGTGCAGAGCCTGCTTGGGATTCTTCTCTCTCTCTCTCTCTCTCTCTCTCTCTCTCTCTCTCTCTCTGCCCCACTCAAGCATGCTCTCTCCCTCTCTCAAAATAAATAAACTTAAAGATAAAAATAAAAATAAATAAATAAATAAATAAGAAAAGTGATCCTTCAGGAATTATATTGTCTTTACTGGTCTCAACCTGGAAGCAAGACTTAAATGGAGGATGGGAAGACTTGCGGAGTAGGACGAAGGCAGTGCTGACTGAGATGAGGAATGGGGAGAGGGGCTCATGTTCTAATTTTGGAGGCCAGCCCCCCCAGGCCCCATTTCCTCTGAGCAGGTGCAGACTGCTCCTTCTTCCTGCCCGCCCAACCCCCTTTCCTCTTCTCCCTCTTCCTCTTTGCTGCTCTTCTCTTTCCTGTCCTGCTACCACCAAACACTTATTGTGGCAGGTGGAAGGGTGATCTGTCTGGAGTGAGCTGGGAGAAAATTATTTTAGTTACTTTCTGTTTCCCTCTTCACTTAGGTATTACAAAGAGTGGAGGAAAGCACGTCAATACCTAACTTTTTCCCACTATAAATGTTGCATTCTCAAAGATACCAGTTTTCTCTATCTGTAAAGATTATTTGGAGAGTAATTGAAAGGAAAGTTATCTATTTAAAAAGTTATTTTTTTAAAAAAATTAGGAATTAACTACCATAAATCCTCATATCCTGTGGTGGTGTAGTCTCTGGAACAAATTTGGGCTAATAAGTAACTTTGCCATTCAAAATGCTTTATTTTGGAAATAGATATTACTTTTTTTCTTCTCAGTTTGTTTCAAAAAGTTCTTATAATTGTTCTCATTGCATAAATGATAGCATTCAACAATTGGTCTTTAAAGGCAAAGAACTAAAAGGTTAATATTGTTTTTCTGAACCTAGGCATTTAACAGAATGCTGTGTTTCATTTCATTTTGTTTTGTTTTATTTTTTAAAATTTTTAAATTTTTAAGTATTTATTTTGAGAAAGAGATAGAACACAAACAGGGGAGGGGCAGAGAGAGGTCAAGAGAGAGAGAATCCCAAGCAAACTCTGCAGTGCAGGGACCAACGTGGGACTGGAACTTGTGAACCATGAGATCATGACCTGAGCTAAAATCAAGAGTCAGATGCTTAACTGACTGAGCCACCCAGGTGCCTCTTGTTTTGTTTTTTATTAACACCTCCAGTTCAAAGCTTAAGTCAGGAGACATTTCTTTTTTGAATTTTGTTTTTTATTGGGATATAATTGACATATAACATAATATTTGTTTCAGGAATACAGCGTAATGATTCAGTATTTGTATATATTGTGATACGATTGCCACAAGAAGTCTAGCTAACATCCATCACCACAGTTAATTGCAATTTTTTCTTGTGATCAGAACTTCTAAGATCTACTCTCTTAGCAACTTTCAAAAATACAATAAGGTGTTACTAACTGTAGTCACCATGTTGTACATTATATCCCCAGGACTTATTTATTTTGCAACTGGAAGTTTAAGGAGGCTTATTTCTTTTCTCATCAACCTCCAGGTTTTATCCTGAAGGGAGTAAAGAGATGGCATGTTGACGAATCTGTTCTAATTCTAATACTCTAATAATGTGACCCACCATTCTGGCCTCCACATCTGTGGACCCACATTCTCCTGTTAGAAGTTCCCTTCCCCTCTTTTCCACCCACCTACATCCTATCCAGACAGCAAGTCCCCTCTTAAGACCATAGGCCTTTAGGAATCTCTCCTTGGATGATTGCCCACCACAACGATCCTTATTTGCTTGAAATTTCTGTAACCCTTTTAGTTTGTGCCAAACAATCCTCACTTAATTACACATTATCTTGGATCACTCTCTAGTGGTTTAAAGCATAGTGTTAAGCACATAATCCGTGTAGCCATTGGAAGAAGAAAGGCAAAGAGCTCACGAGAGGACAGGGATGTGATGCTTAGAGAAGGCCACAAGCACCACCAGGGAGGAATCATCCTGGGGGAGTCATTAACATCTAACTCTGGCCCTCAGACTAGCAAGCACAGTGACTGGAATGTCAGGACATCATGAGTTGTGATATCAACCAGAGGCAAACTAACCTGATTCCTAGAGGCTGGTTAGAATGCCAGTTTATTAGTCTCCAGTATGAGGTATAGTTGTCTGGTATACCTAGACACTCAAGTTCTCAGACAAATGTATCATCTCCCTCTGAATAAGCTATGTGAGTTCATTTATAACCATCACAACTCCTGGTAAGCATGGAAATGATGCAGAAGCGGCTAGTCAAATGATTTGAATGTTCAAAGGATTAAAATAAGGAAACCAGTGAAGTATTTTTAACGTAAGGATATACCTGCCCACAGAACTGGGTAGGTGGTATCCTTTGGTAAGATAAGCTTGGAAACGAAATAGCGCTGCCATGGATGATGACTCTGTGGCTCTCTCAGGGATCCTGTGAGTGACCAAACTTCTGTCCTACCAGCAAATTTGTCGTGAGATCTTACATATAGCTGATTAGTTTCCAGTTAAGTCTTACTCTCTTGTAGTTGATACATTTTTTTCATCTTTTCTCTGATTCACTTTATGTAGGAATATCTCACTTCTGTCATTCCAAAGTCCTCAGGGTGCCCCTCATTGTTGCCCCCCCCCTTTTTTTTTACCATGTACCATAGGTACCACTAAATATTGAATGGTTTATTAACCAGCTCCAGTACGCAATCCTTAAGGCTATAGAATGCACAAACACTTACTTACTCAGCATTGAAGAAATAAGCGTATTATACTACATGCCGGCATTATTGAAGTTAGTAGGGATATAGAGGTGAGTAGAACATGGTCACTTTTCTTAAAGACTTTACATTTACAAGACAGGTGTATGAAGTGTTTGGGTGCTATGATGAAAACAGATGTGAGATATTAAACAGGAAATCATCAATTTTACTTATGGTAATCAGGAGAGTTTTCATAGAAAGAGAAAGATATTGATTAAAATCCCTTACATGTACCCTTTTTCTTGGTTTATAGGTTGCCTTAGATATCAATTCAGGTTATTAAAATCTTGACCTCTTTCTCATTCATGTCCACTCACTTTCATTAAATACTCATGCCTTGTCTAAGTTTGGAATGAAAGTGTCACAAGACACATCTTTCACTGTTTCCTGATTTACTAAACATGGAAGTGTAGCTCAGGACCTGAGCATTTAGTGATCTCATGTGACCATCAGAACAAGAATAAGGAAGGAAGTACACAAGTGAATATGATGACCTCTTACAAAGCCCCTATCTGGGTAGAGAGGTAGAGTTTTAATTAGATAGACAAGTGTCACATCCCTTCCATAGACATCACACATGCAGATTAAGCTTAGCATCATCCTGTTTCCTGAGAGTCATGGCCAAAGATATATATGGATGAAATCAGAGGATCTGGGAATTCTATAGATCTCAGGTTGGCCAAAAAAGAATCAGCATAATCTGACGGTGGCAGTCTTGAGAATCAGGAAATCCAAGACTCATGTGCTTTTTTAGTAAATCATTTAATACCTCTGTATATTCATTTACCCATTTGAAGAAAAGAGCTAGTATATCTAGTGTTAATCTCTGCATATTAGATGCTATAAAGTAAATGAAATGTGGTCCTGTTCTTCCAACATCTTAGCTATTTCAGGTTTCTAAATTGAGAAAAAAAAATGTACAAATCATTGAAAGAATAATATGTATAAATCTTAAGAGAGCAGTAAGTGAAGTAATGCATTTAAACTGAGAATCAAGATGGACAAATATGTATAGACATACATATACATGTTTGAAAGAGCAAAATGTATAAACCTCTGAAAGGTATTTTAATGCACTTTGATGTATTTGTGTAAACCAGAAATTTTTGCACAAATGTTGTCATCATACCCATTTTTAAAGTAGCACAAGGTTTTCTTTCTAAAAATGGAACCAGAGGACAGTCATATTGTAGAACATGTTTCATTAAACAGACCATATTTCATTAAAATTGTTTTTAAAAGCTATTTCAATTTTCATGTTATTCTATTGAGGATAACAATTCTGAAAACTTGCTAACTGCTGATAAAAATAGCATTTGTATTCTAAGTATAATACTTTCATATTTAAGAAAAGTTTTCTCGGGATTTAGGATACCAAAATACGGTAAATAAATTTGTGTTTTCCATATGCACGCCCACCTTCCTGCATTTTATACCTGTCCGTGATTTTGCAAGATACAATGTTATATGGAAGTAAACACCAAATGACTATATTTCTGTGCAGCTCAAAGACTTCATGATTTCTCTCTAAAGTGAATGCCCCAAATAATTGAAAATTGCTGACATAGCAGATTCTACTGTTCTTCCTGGTATAATGGAATAAAGTACTCTTTCAGGTTTTTATTCTCCACCGGTGTGAAGAAAACATTGGTAAATTCTTAGGGCAGCTGATGAACTCATATATGTATTGATCACTTGTGTTCAAGGCACCATGGTAGGTGTTGTGAGGATAATACAAATAGAAGTCTAGACTTCTGTACCCAGGATACTTGCAGTCTGGTTAGAAAGACACATGGTGGGAAGTGCTTTATAACATGGCACACAAGGCATTGTCTGGTAAAGGGGCATCTAGATAGAGATTGGCAACTCACAGGGCTCCCTGTGGTGCCTGGGGTCATGGATGGCCTGCTAGAGAAGGAGATGGGCTCCGTAGGATCTTCCCAACTGTTTGCAAAAGAAAATGAATTAGAAAGCACTCAGATATATAATTGCTTTTTCTAGAATACCCTTACAATATATTTCTTTAAGCATTTAACCGCATTTTTTGATATAGTGTTGTTTTCTTTTTGCCCTTCATAGATTTCTTGGTGGTTTGGGGTTGGGTTTGTGTTTTTCTTCTCTCTTGACTTATCTGAGAAATTCTGGCACTGGCAGGTTTGGGATGTTTTCGTTCAGACATTCTTAAGTTATTTGGTAAGAAGTAAAGTCTTTGTTGCATTTTTCTGCTTAGAAACTGCTTTTCTCTCTCTTTGTTTAAACCCTGAACTCAGTAAAAGCTCTTTATTTTTATAGATTGTCCCGTAAAGCAATATCTTTGGAAGTAAGAGAATAAAAAATACTTTTTTTTTCCTAAGTGGAAGTAGCTGTATCTTCAGAAAATATTTAGTACATTTAAGAGACGTCAGAGGCAACCTTACAAGAAAATACATGCACACGGTTACAGAAAAGAGAGCCTAGTGCTTTCGATGCCCATATCAGCAGGCCTCAGAATTGCTTGTGAACGACTGGAAACCATGGCCATCTGCCAGCCAGAAGCAACATCACCAGAATGGAATTCACAGTTACACTGTTAAGACTTATAAATACAGTGAGGGTCCAGGAGCCAGGACCTTCAGGCAAGTCAGGCTTGTCTGGTCTGGTCTGGTCCGGCTGACTGAGCATGCAGCTCTCTTTTTGCAGGAGGCCTTCCTCAGCGTCAGCGACTAAAACCACTTGTCCCCAAAGCTAAAATGTCCCAAGGGAGAGGGGGACGGCGGCCATCCCTTTTCTTGTCACACACTGTTGTCGTTGGGGCATGAAGTCATCCTGAGAGGAAAGTCAGGGGGAACACGGTTGTTCTGGGGGACAGCGTTTGGAAGTTAGGAAAGTGAAATCATTTTGAACGGGAATTCATTTCCCTTCAGAGAAATGGTGCCAAGTCCTAGCAACCGGGTGCTGTCATGAAGGATGAAAGTCAAATAAACTAGAGAGCTGTATCCACAAAGAGTTGCAGGGAACTGACAACGAAACCTGGCGGTGGCTGGGAGGGGTGGATGAAATTAGCTTATGCCACGAGGAGTGAGCCAGGCAGCAAAAAGTGACAGGAAGCCAAAGGTGACTGAGACGAGGCTGTCCAGAAGCCTCGCAGAGATGCTCTCATTGAGTCCTTTCTCCTCTGCCTTCCTCCGCAAGAAGGGAGACCGGACGAGTGAGTTTATAATGATTTCATTCAGTGGAGGCAGAACCAGCGGCAACAGCAACAAGAAGCGCTTGCTCAACACCAGGTTATCAAGCGACACACGCGGTGGGCATGTTCTCATGTAAACTCACGACACCCACGTGAGGACGCTACTCTCATCTCCATTTTACCCACAAGGAGAGGACAACATCGTGCCAAAGGTCACATAACTGGATAGTGAGAGAATGGCCTTTGTTTAACTTCAGATGGCTTCAACTTCAGAGTTCCGGCTCTGAGCACACACCGTTCTGCTCATTTCTTCCTTTGTTCACATATTCGCACAGGTGTTGTGTAACAACAGCGTGCCAGGCACTGGGCTAATTGAGGAGGATAAGAAAGGAGACCTCCTGCTCTGGAGTCTTGGCATGCAACTTATGATCTAGCTGTGGCTGAGACATAATGGTCACGAAATACTCACATACATATCTAACTGCTCACAGTCACAAGGAACATGACGGAAAGATGGTCGGGACAGGAGAACAGTGAGGCATTGGGGTGAGCATATCCCACTTTGGAAGGGAGCCATGAACTGGGATACGTAATATTAAGGAAAGGTGTGCATACTGAGAAAATGGGATATTATTTTGGGGAGTCAAGGAGAACTTTGCTGAGAAAGACTTACCCTTTCAGATCTGAAGAACTAAAGGCCGATGACTAGCTGGAGAGGAACCCAGGCTGGGGAGCAGGAAGCTAGCAGGCACCAGAGCCCTGAGGCTGGTGACAGTTGACATATTACTGATTCTGCGAATGCTTATGGACAGATAATGTAAACTGCTGGTTTGTCACATTTATTTTGCTTCCTATTGCTCAACTGAACCTAAAATTTCTTACTGTTTCCCAGATGAATTGATATGAAGACATTCTCACTGTTCTTTTATACATTTTTAAAAATTTTTTAATGTTTATGATTTTTTTTTTTTTTTTTTTTGAGAGAGAGAGAGAGTGAGCAGGAGAGGGACAGAGAGAGAGAGACACAGAATCCGAAGCAAGCTCCAGGCTCTGAGCTGTCAGCACAGGGCCCAATGCGGGGCTTGAACTCGTGAACCGCGAGATCTTGACCTGACCCAAAGTTGGCCGTTCAACCGACTAAGCCACCCAGGTGCCCCAGTTCTTTATACATTTTTAATTTGTTTGTCTTCTGCTAATTTTTTTCGGACTTGGCTTTGAAGGTTTTAGAGAAACAAGAGCCACATTTTTTGTCGCTCTTTGTTACATTATAGTTTCTAAGATTACATGCAATTAGATATTTAATAAATACATTGTCATATAAAAGTGAAAGAGTAGATAGGTCAATCCAGACAATGATAGAATTTAGTTGTTTTTAATTGATATGCTCAATTAGGAATTGACATTGCCTGTAAAAAACATCTTATCTTTCTATTTTACATGAGCTGAGAGATAGATTCACTTTTAATTTTTGCTAAGTGAAGCTTTTTAATATTACTTGAAACTAAATGGAAAATTTTCCAAATTAATGCTCGGCAGTTGAGCATGTGAGGGAAAAAAATCTTTCCTCTAAAGCAGCTTTTCCAGGGAACAGATTAGTATTAATTAGGGGGTGTTTTACTAATGGAATATTTTTCTTGCCATTGATGTCACTGTCCTTCATCCCCAAGGATAACATTATTGACAGTGATTGCTCCTATGTGTGATAGACCATAGGCAGACACGCCATTTCACGAAATTCCATTTGTCACACCCCCTGAGACGACTGTCTTTGGCTTAAAAGCCTGAAGCTGTTTGTCAGGCCTGGCATTATTTGGAACTCTACCTGCTAAGATTGGAACTGGCCCAGAGACTTTTCCCCAATTCTTCCCGTATTCTTTTTTCATCACACAAAATAATTCTTAGGGGGTGCCTGGCTGACCCAGTCAGTAGAACATGCAACTCTTGATTTTGGGGTCATGGGTTTAAGCCCCACATAGAGTTTACTTAAAAATAAATAAATGAATAAATGAAATAATTCTTAAATAACTTTGCACACAATTATGTAGGGCTCCACAGATTGATACCAATCTTTTTATTATCTGTGGTAGATAAGATTGTGGAGAACACAGGAATACGACACCTTTAAAAACATGCTCCTGGGGGCCTGGGTGGCTTAGTCAGTTAAGCGTCTGACTCCTGATTTCAGCTCAGGTCATGATCTCACAGTTCGTGAGGTCGAGCCCTGCATCGGGCTTTGTGCTGACAGCACAGAGCCATCCTAGGATTCTCTCTCTCTCTCTCTCTCTCCTGGCCCCTCCCCCACTTTCTGTCACAAAATAAATAAATAAACTTAAAGAAGTAAATAAAAACATGCTCGCTATCGTATTTATCTTTGCATTTCCAAGGCTTAAAACAGTGATTGCCTGATAGCAGACATTTTAATGAGTACTTATGAAATGACCAATTGACAAAATGAATGACAGTCATGTCCACTGCTGTTAGTCAGAGGTGGGTTCCAGATCATGACTTTTGGTAACCGCCTCTAATCCTCTTGCTACTTTTAAAAATTGATGATCACAGATTTAAAACCATGACTATTTCCAATGAGAATGCTCATAGTACTTCTATAGTATTTGTATCAGTTACCTATTCTGAAAAATAAATTGCCTCCAAATTTAGCAGCCCAAAACAAGTGACATTTTTTATCTCACGTTTTCTGAGAGTTAGGAATCTGGGAACAGCTTAGCTGGATAGTTCTGGCTTGGGATTTCCCATGAGGTGGCAGTCAGGGGTCTCTGCTGGGGCTGCAGTCACCTGAAAACTTGAGTAGGGCTGGAGGATCTGCTTCCAAGCTCGCTCATGACAGGAGGCAGGAGACCCCACCACATGGGTCTCTCTGCAGAACAGCCTGGCTATCCTCATGACACGGCAGTTGGCTTCCCCCAGAGCGAATGATCCAAGGGAGACCCCTTTTGTGATATGGTTTCCTAAGTTGCATGCTATCACATCTGCTTTATTTGATTCCTTAAATTACAAGTGATTCATTAAGTCAAGCCATTCAAAAGGAGGTTAATTAGGTCCTACCTTGGAAGGGAGGAGTATCAGAGAAGTAGTGGACATTTGAAATATCTAAATATTGAAATCTCTCCAACATATTAGCATGAATTGCATGCTTTTCTTAAGTGGCACAATATATCACAATGTTCCATTTGTCAATAAGAAGTGCTTTTAGACAAAGTGCTTTTCCTGGAAATTAGCAAATTGTTTTACAAAGTGTAAGTCATGCCATTTTTTACAAAATCTTGTAGTCATGAGAACAAGAATCCCCAGTACTTGAAGAATCGAAATAATGCCTTCAGTACCTCTGACACCACGGAAGTAGATCTCAACAAATTCAAATTTAAACAAATTAAGAACATCTATTTTGTACCAAGTACTATGTTACATGCCTGTGGGAAGGGAGTGTATGAAAAAGAGACAATCTATCCCAAAGAAACTGACAGTAGAGCAGACATGATGGACACAGACTGCAAATTTGATACAATATCAAGTTCATGGTAATGGTTTTTCTAATACAGCCACAGAGCCTGGGCTCTGGGACTGCAGGGAGAAGAAAGTTAATTGACACTGGTGAATGAAAAGGCTTCTTACAAGAAGTGCCCTTTGAACTGGGCCTAAAATGATGAGAGGCCATCCAAACAGATGGGACTGTGGTCGTAAGGACATAGAGGAAGGAACATGGAGGTCTCCCGGGATGGCCACAGCCGAGAGGAATGCGGGAATTTAAGACTGGTAGGCTGGAGTCAAGAAGGTACAAGCGATGAGAAGGTACACTCTGAGCAGCGGAGAGCTGCCAAAGGGTTTTGAACAGGAGGATTATTGAATGAATGATCAGACTGATACTTCGAGAATTAAAATGTGGACATTTCAATAATAGTAACTATTTATGCTTACTGTGTGGTGAGCATTTTACATGTGTTATCTCTAGTCCTCGGTGCAACCTTGTGGGTGTAGGTATTTTCATCACCTTTCACTGATCAAGAAACTAAGGATCAAATTGTTGAAATAAATCACCTGCTAGTGAGCTGTAGAGTTAAAATTCAAATCTAGGGTTGTCTGACTCCAAAACTCCGTGTTCTTAACACACATGTGTAACTCTTCCCTTAATATATTTTGAATAAAATGTTGGGAATGTGTCGAAGAGTACACATGGGTTGTCAAGAAATGGTTTGGGAAACTAATTATGAGGCCCAAAGAACTCGGTATTCTTGTCTCTTACTTTTTTATCCCTACCTGTGAACCAAACTACTTATTGAAAACATACAATAAATTGCTGGGGTGGGCGGGAGGGGGGGGCATCCAGTTCTGTTGTACCTAAACCAATCACCAAAAGGAAATAGTTCAAAAGAACAGTAAGCTGTTCTTGTAAGCTTTGTAAGCTACAACAAAAGGAAAATACCTGAGCAGACCCGTCCCTAAACATTTGCAGGGCTCAGAGCAAGACAGATGGAAACCAATGTACCATATGTCTAAATATTTAAAAATTATAAATCAGGCTAACAAACAGTTAAATATTCCCTATCTTCCTACCTTGACAAATATATGTGCATAATTACAAAATGGAAAAATATATGGAAAACTATGGTTTTTTATGACTGAAAGTCAACAAAATATCTGATGACTGAATTGACTTATTATTGTGCATGCCTGGATATTCTGTTGGGGAGTTGGTGATGTTTCCATGAACAATAAAATTAGGTTATATACAACTAGTAAATTATTGATTAATCTATAAAATTTATTTATTTGCCTTCATTTCTGCAAATCCCTAGTCTTGCTGTCACAACAAAGATTTTCATGTAACTTGTTTTCTGTTGACCATAGTGATCTAAACTTTAGATTTTAAAGGATTAAAAGTGAAATGGAACTTTATTCAAATGTGCACAACTTGAATATATATTTTGACACGGAGCAGGAGGTATGCAGACGCATCCCCACTGGGGCCTGAACAGAGATGCTCACAAGAGCAGAGGCTTGGAATGACTCGTGACGCTGTGCAGCACTGAGCGCTCAACTCCAAATGTGTGTGACAGTCGTGTTGGTGTTTCTCTTGGGTGCAAGACTAAGGTGCCATGGCTGGCGTGGTTCCTTGATCATCGTTCACACGTGACTCAGCACTCTTCAGTTTACAGCAGTGAGACTACAGGTCAGGGGGTGGGTACTGCAGGGAGAGGCTGCCAGCAGGAAGACTTTACCTGTGAACATTTCTCATTATGAAACAGTCTGGTTTCAATAAAGTCACCAGATTGTACCAGGAGAAAAAGGGAGATTACGAAGATCCAAACGAATATGGGACCAAGTAGAGACGGAAACTGGGAGGAAATGAGGTGAAACACAAGGGAATGACACATTGGAAAGAGGGAATGAAAACCAGTCAAGAATGGAAACACCTGAAAAGCAGTTCTGGAAACCTCACTCATTCCTGCTGTCCAAGCGACGGGCTCCTATGTATACGGACCTGGTTCTTCCATATTCCCATCTGCAAATGTGGCCATGGTTCCTTGTTTTCTATTAACACTGAAGTACCCTGAGACTTTGGAAGTCTTCAATAGCAGAATCAGGGCCAGAGAACAGTATAAATTAAATAAATAAATAAATAAATAAATAGGAAAAGAAATAGCTCAACTGGGCTGCCACTCAGATCTTCCCTATGCTGTGCAGAAGCAGAGCTAAATGGTGATTTTGGTTTTGTGGTTAAAGACAAGTAGTATGCAACTTCTTAAGTGGTTCATGGCTGTCCATGTTTTATCCTTCTAATTGAAACAGTATTTCCCGCTTTTCCCAGACTAGCAATTTTAAAGGCGGGGTCTCTAACCTTGGGTACAGCCTGGCCTCCACAGTGTTGCACTGTTCCCAAGATGACAGGGGCTCCAGAACAGATGGGCCAGGCCGAAGCCTGCAGGATCGGGCTCGGGCTCATGGGGCCGCCTTGGACACCAGAGAAGGAAAGGCCCAGGGCCGTTTCTGAGCCTTGATGGGTTCAGAATGAATTTAAAGTGGTTAATCAATAAAAACAAGATAGGTGGGAATGTGGGAACGTGTTGTTCTCTGGGGCTAACAATGGGAACGGCAAGGCCGATTGCTGTGAATTCTAAACGATCAGACACTGTAAACTCTCTCACCCAGACCCCCACAGCTTATGCCACTGGCTTGATATCATTATTTACTAATGATCACAGTGATACTAACACTATACCACAAGTGGGCAATGCATCTCCTAAGTGCTCAATAAATACTTGTTCATTAGTTGGCTCAACAGATATTGTTGGGTACCTGTGACAAAAAAGGTGCTGGGTCCTGATACAAAGATGAATGGGTTTCTGCCAGAACCTTCCGAGAGATTATAGTTTTGAAAGTGTTATGCCGATGATGAACGCATGACCCAAAATGCTTTTTTCTTTCATTTCTTTATTTCTTATGCTAAGCATTACGAATTTGATCTTTGGAAAAAGCCAGTAGAGAACTCAGAGGAAGTCATGGAAACTTATATTTTGTTTTTTGTTTTTTTTTAACATGTCCCGATATTAAGAAAACCATACTGTTTCTCCAAGTGACTCTATTGATTATACTGTACGTGGACATAAGATGTTGAAAACCCAATCTAGCACATGCTCCAGATGCCAAAAAAAGTCAGTTTTCATTCAGAAGAGCACTTTGCATGACATTTCTTTTAAAAGTTACCCTAAGGAAAAAGAATATGTATGACTACAGATTACAGGAAAGCAGCTCCCACTTAGCTTTTAAGTTATGCAACTTCCTCACTGATGACTGAGAGAAAAATCAAGAGGCAGCAAATAATAAAGGGTAAGGCAGGAAGTGTGTGGTGACACGAGTCCCAGGAGGGCTCCCCAGGCTGGTGCCATGAAGGAAACAAATCTGTAAGGCAGTTAAAGTTTTCCTGCTTCTCACATAATCCCAAGCAGAACACAAGGCCGTGGTTTAAATGTGTAGGTTTCAAGGAGTACAGAGAAATCGAGAATTAAGCAAGTGAAATCGCTACCTTGCAGAACGAGTGAGACTCGCTCATCTGTCTCCAGACAGTGCTTTTCAGCACAAGTGCAGCTGGGAATTTGGAGTCTCTACCAGCTCTCCAGCGTGATTCTTCAGTCAGTTCACATAGGGCCTGATAAGAGATACTGGAGGGAGTGTGGATTCAAGAAAGATAACGTGATGAGGCTGATGATGATGATGATGGTGATGGTAATTACCCACCACCATTCAGTGTTTGCCAAGAGTTACCCATTATCTCATTTAATACAACAATACTAGGAGGTATTATTAACCCCGTTTTCTTGAGGGATAAAAATAATTAACTGAGGCTTAGCGGATGTGTCTGTGAGACGTTACAAAGGCGAGAAGAGGCAGAACAGCATTTGAGACCAGCACGGAGACTCCGGGACTCATGCTGTAAATCACAGCGCTTTGCTACCGCTATCTACATTTTTTTCCTCGGGGGATTTGTAAATGAAAGTTTGGTTGAAATCTTAAGCAGGACATGTGAAACGCCAAATGAGTGGAATAAATGATAAATGCTAGAGAGGTGGGTGGTGGAGGACTCATGTCTGAGGTTGGGTGAGAAGTCCTCTCAAACAAGGTAGAATTTACGTCTGGTTTCCGAAGAACCGGAAGTGCTTGGATTGAGAACTGAGGGTCACTTAGGAGCTGTTTGTAAGAAGTCCTCATCTTGCCTGGCGCTAATGAACACTAAAGATATCAACAGAAGTAAATACATTGAGTGCCCACTATGTGAAGGGCATTATTTTTGTTGCTTTAAAGCTTTTAAACGTTCTTTAAAGGAGGGACTGGTTAATCTCCAGTGTCTAGATCCATGAGACCCCAAACCAGATGGCTCCATGGAGCCTCTGGGAATGGCCTGTGGAACAATCTCCACTTTTGCACATACCCATGAAAAGAGTGGTCCCTTGGGGATTTTGCAGACCTGCAATCTGGAGATAATGTAATGCTGATCATAATTCAACTGCCCCCAGATACGGAATTGCCAGATTTAGCAAATACAAATACAGGAGGGCCAGTTAAATTTGAATTTCAGACAAACAACAAGTAATCTTTTAGTACAAGTATGTCCCAAGGTTTGAAGGGGATACACTTATACTAAAAAAAGGTGTTTGTTGTTTATCAAAATTCAAATTTCATCAGGCCTCTATATTTTTCTGAAAACTGTATTCCGATAGAAACTGGGGGAAAAATTCTGAGATCTGAATTTATTTGGCATATGAAAATACTACTCTGACTGAAAACATCAAATCAGCTTTAAAAAAAAAAAAGGAAAGAAAAGAAAAAAGAACAAGCATCATAGGGCTACACACCCCCATGAGATGTGTTCCCTATTAACATGAAACCAATGGAGCAGAAAAAGAGTTGCATCACAAGACAATCTTGTGGAACCGACATAGAATCTGTTTTTATACCTGGCATATTCATTCAAGAAATCCTGCCCTTAAAATAATGGTCAGGGTTGACCCAAGTAACTCGTTTACTCTGCATCAAGATAAAAATACATTTCAGGACATGTACCCTGAGGACAAAAAAGGACATGCTGAAAACTGGATTTCCGAGTAATGCCCCCATTAAAGATGACAATTGAGTGGGGTTCGCTGAGGAGGCATATGCCTTCAGATTAAATTTTAAGAACGACGATCGTTTTTAAAGTTGGAGTCAAATATCAGTCTTTAAACCAAGTTAAAGTCAATGCTGCAGCTGCCTTCTGTCACTGACACTGCTGTGGAAACATGCAGAAGGCAGACTGAAACATTTTTTTTTCTAGTGCAATTTCCAAAACAATCCAAAATTAATACAAACACACCAAATGCAGAAAGCAAATATATTTACCTATTTAACATCTATCTCGTGTGTAATTATTAAGTAAGATAAACTATTCTAAAGAGAAATAATGCACTTTGAGAGACTGGAAAGCATGAAAGGTAAAATGAAGTCTTGGAGAGGGAGAGACTTTAAATCACATTTAGACATAAATCCTTTCAGGTCACAATCCCATAGAGTACCAGCATCTGCTAAACCTAGATAGTTTATAATCGCTAAAATTGTTTTAATCTTCCTATGGAAGGCTTACCAAGGAAGTACTGAATTACACTGGGTTAATACCTCTAAGAATGAGCAGTCAAGAAATCGATGCATAAATTAATGCAGTGGCTACATAGTTAAGTCTCATGTTTGTAACGTATCTGAAGCAGGCAGAGGTTATCAAAAGATATAGCACTCCATTAGGGTGACATGTTCTCAGCGCTGTAATCACCTGGAAAGTTGCCAGCCATTATTCACCCTCGTCCACTCCTGCTATCGTCTCTGACCTGTCATATTCTTACCTTCAAGAAGAGAGGACGTAAAGGTTGGGTCTGTAAAATTGGAAGGGAACCATGGAAGCAGAAGCCCAGATATCCCAGTGAGGGGAGATGCTGGAATACGTTGTCAGTGGATGGTGTTCTTTGGATCAAAGCATCAGCTTTAAATATGGCATCTCACAGAGCCTAACTACTAACTGTGCCCTGAGTGGGAACAGTGCAGGGCAGCACTTAGCGCTGTGTGACCTGTACCGTCAGCACCCTGGCATAACATCGTCATGACGTACGATGGCTTAGTCTTTAGGTGGACAGTGCACTTGTGTTTGTAGAATACTGTAGTATGTGCAGAGAATGAACATTCTCACTCTACTGGCTTTCCTGGGACCAAGGGAAGTATTTCAATGACATAGAGGTACAGACTGACAAATTGTAAAATAGCTAAGTGAATTCTCATATTTTAAGAGGAAGAGCAATATAACGTAATAAGCAATGAGTAAAGTGACTATGTTGGGTGCATTCATGCATCTGTTTAAACAGGGTACTAGTCGGGCTCTTCATTCCACACCCCACCAGCTTGCTCTCACATTCTCTGGTCTCCAGGTATACCTGCAATTCCCTGCACACTTCACTACATGGCCCCCTGTATGCCTGTTCACGTTTGCATATCTTCCTGTCCCTGCTGGGATTCCCCTCTGCCCTTTTGTCTCCCTGCTGAATGTCGGCTTATTCTTCAAAACTTAATTCAAAAATCACCTTCTGACCTCTGCTCCCCAGGATCGCCTAGACTTGAGTGCCCCTCCACTGTGTCGCTTTAGCCTTTAGCCTTGTATTCATACTCTGCAGGAGAAAGCACAGAACACTGGATTCCGGTGAGTTGTTTCTCTGCTTTCCTATCTCAGTGAGACCAAGAACTGTGTCTTTTTCCGCTTTTTATTCTCATAATGGAATATGATACAAGGCACACATGGATGATCGATAAACATTTGTTCAGCAAATGGGTAACTGGAATGTGCCGTTGGCCTGGACACTGTGGGGGTGGGGGAAGAGTTGAGACAAATACAGTGCCAGAGACATAGCCATGCACGGCATCTAAATTACAAAGCTCTGAACTTAATGCACCAGCAATAAACACCCTAATAGTTGAGAGCAGCGAGAGTCAAATTTGGCAGGAAGGTTTCGTGGAGAAGGTAAAATTTGCGGTGGGCTTTGACAGAGGCATTTAGATGGAATAAGGCAGTGGCCCCCTCTTCCTGGTAGGTCCACTGGGGACTTAGACCTTAGGACAGAGAAGTCGAGACAGACGACAAAGAGAAGGCCAAGAATGAGTGAAGGCTTCATGTTGAAAAGTAGGTTAAATTCTTCCCATTCTTCATTGTAGGCAACGGCAGGCTCTTCTTCCAGTATCTTGTTTTACACCTTCTTCCTCTGCCCTAGGAGGCATGCCTAAAAGGAATTCACAGACATTGTCTGTGGTGTTCTTGGGGACTGGATACACACGGATCTGCAAAGATGATGCTAAATATTTTTTTTTTTTTTTAGCAAATTGAGTATGTAACTCTGCCTCACTATATGCAGTACTTGTGTTAGCCTTGAACTTTCCTGTTCTTCTTTTATAATTTTATGAAATATTTCCCCGAGTCCCTTTTGTCCTAAAGCTCAAAGCTAGAAAGCATCCTCATTGCCTTCGTGTGTTCTGAAACCCATGGCTTTTCAGTTTCTGGGTTTGGAAGTTCCATTTGATTATGGAGGATAGAAGGTTCAAGGGTGAAAAGCAATGGGCTGAGTGGAGGGAGCAGCAGGCAGGAGCCGAGGCAGCCCAGGGCTGATGGTGCAGCTGGGCCATGTTCGGCAGCAGGTGTGGAGGCGGAAGTGTGGGGGGTGGGGAGCCGGGCATGTCCAGGTGGCAGCAAGGTTCAGTGGGCCAGTCAGTGAACTGCTCACTGAGACAGTCTGCTTCCACCTTTCTGCACCACAACGAAAAGGCCACTGACCATTTCCTCCCTCAGATTTCCTCATCTCCGAAGACAGAATAACAATGTGTATTCACCAGAGGAATCACTGACCAGTGGCTCATTTAGGAACAGCTAATAGAGGTGGTAGTAAATACCTTTGAAAACAAGAAACAAAGCACACAAGTAAAAACAACAGGAAGTGGAAGAGAGAGCACTCTGTGACCCGAAATGTTCTGTGTCATATGCTGCTACCATGAGGCTGTAAGGCTTCAGGAAGACGTGTTGCTTAGGAGGACGGGAATGCTGAGGACCCGAGAACTGTGAACCCAGTATCCTGTTCCAGCATCTTAAGGAGCCCGTGCCCCTCCTAGAGCATTTATTTCTGCACTTGAATTGCCCCATCCTCAGCCCATCCCCTTTTCAACTTTGTACAGACATAAGTGGCGAATCATTTTGCTACACAAATGACTCATGATTTCATGAGCTACAAGCAGCAGGTCCTGGGGCAGCTTTTCTTAGCTCCTAGGACAGAAAAGAGGCACATGGAGGCATGTCTCTTATAGGCTAGGTCTTTCTGATTTGTGAAGCAAAGGCAATGAGGGAACAGCGAGACCCAAGCTCAATTATCCAAGATTCTCTAGAGAAGGAAACCCGTACCCGACTTCCAAAGGCACACAATTCTTTCAAAATCTTCAGCCTCTACTTCTAAACTGGACCTGAGTTCAAAATCTCAGTTATCCTGAAAGGTTAAAGCATATTTATTTGGGTCATTTCTGTGCACATGGATGCAATTAACCTAAAGAGCTGGGATGCCCGGGTGGCTCGGTCAATTAAGCGTCTGATTTTGGCTCAGGTCATGATCTCACCATTCGTGAGTTCGAGCCCTGTGTTGGGCTCTGTGCTGACAGCTCGAAACCTGGAGCCTACTTTGGATTCTATGTCTCCCTCCCTCTCTGCCCCTCCCCTGCTTGAGCTCTGTCTCTGTGTGTGTCTCTCTCTCTCAAACATAAATAAACATTTAAAAATTAAAAAAAAAAGAATTTAAGGAGGAAAAGGCAACTTTCTGTAGTTTTTAGCATGCATCAGCTATTTGACAGCTACTAAAATATAGCCGCCTTTAGAGGGTAGCGTGGGTAGCCAACCACTGCTATTCAAGACAGAAATTTCGGCCAAGGATCTAGAAGCAAGTGTACAGTGTGTTCCCCATGACTGTGAGCATTTCTCATCTGGAAGATAGCTGCATCAACAATTCCTGGAGTTTTCTTGGTTATTTAAACCTTCTGCCTTGGAACTGGGTTCATGGCTTACCAACATTCACAACTGCGTCCTATTTTGGTGTATGCTTTCACAGAAAGAATAGGAACCCATAGAGGAAAATGAGAGCTAATGTTTCCAGAGGGTGTAACATCCCTTATCACATTTAATCCTCCTAAGAACCCAAAAAGTTAGTGCTCTTTTTTCCTTTTCACAGACTTTTTCAAAACTGAAGCTCAGAAAAGTTCGGTAGCTTGTCTAGGATCTAGACACCTAGAAATGGGGGTGCTGGAATTAAAACCCATAATTTCTGGACTCGGAAACCTGGGTTTCATCCACAACATCAGTTTACCAGAATAACTTGGGCATGGCCTTAAAAGACCTAGGCAGGAAATGCGCCTTAAAAAGTATTCATTTTTTATTATTCAGTTATTAGTCTGCTTATGTACTATGCTACAGAGAAATTCTGAGCATCAATAGTAAATCAAATGAAGGAGAAATACCTTCACTGTGTATACACATATATATACACACTCTATACGTATGTATATATTTTTTAAATTGTCTCTTTGTTTCAAGGCTAGGAATGAAAATAATTAGAATTTGCTGTTGGGCGTTTGTGTCCACTTTAACCTGATCTATTTTGTCTAATGTTTCTTTGCAAAGCTCTCGAGTGCATTGTTCGCCTATCTGATCCTGTCGTCTAGAGACCGCAAAGTATTTCACATCTTACCCGGGGAACCGATCACTTTTAAGGAAGGGAGAGCATTCTTTACTGACATTTCCTAATTTAAATCCATTGAATGTTGTTTCAACTGCCATTTTAAGGGCAAAGAAAAAGCAATGCATCTGTAAAGAGCTCTGTCACTTTTCTCCATGTGATGACTAATAGTGGGGAACTTAAAACCTTATCCTTGGTATCTTTTGGAGTCCAGACAATTCAACTCTCTCTTGGGATGAGTAAATATCAGCCTGTTCCCAGGAAGATTAACTAGTAAGATGATGGAGGAAAAGCTGCTTCTTTTTAGAGAGCTATACTTAAACTGCCATCTATACTTCTTAAGACAGAATCTCAGATGATTCATTTCCATGGTGCTGTAATTTCTAGAAAGGAAAGATATTTTATACAGTTTTAAGAGTAACAGTAGTTTCTTTCCAAGATGTTAATTTTGGTCTCAAAGTTAAAGTTTGTTAATGTAATATATTCAATGACCTTTAAAAGGCCCTAAAGGGGAGAAGAATTAGTAGACTTTTGTTTTAGGACACCCCATTTCTGGCACATACTTACTTGTAGGCAGATCCTCAATTACTTTGCCTGTTGTGGAGATGGTAACTCCTAAGCAGCTTTCTTCATAGCTTCACATATAAAGGGGGAAAAATGAAGAATATTTAAGTCCTTTGAAAGTTCTGAGAGTCCCAATGGGAAACAGAGTGTGAGTTTGATGGATAGAAAAGCCCAAATTTGAAATTTAGCCTGGCCACTTACCACCTGTCTGGACAAATCTCCTAAATACTCGGTATCTTGGCTACCTCCTCTGTCAAATGGGCGCAAATTAGTTTCCACCACCTAGGATGGTTGTGAGGACCAAAGGGACCACTCCCTCTAATTATAACATAAAGAAACTGAGGCACCCCCGCTGGTAGTGACTTACCGAAGCTCATCCATCAACAAAGACTTACTGAGGTATACCAGCGTGCTTGCAGGGGGTTCCAGAGCTACTGTTTAAATTACCACACTGCCTCAATTCTTAGGGACACTTTCTCAAAATTGAGAGCTCTTTTTGCTCCTTTATTTCAGCAGGCATGGTCATATTGCTGACTCTTTCTTGTTTATGGGCTGATGACTCATTTATGAGTTATCTAAGCCCCTTGTTCCTTCTCTCTTCCCCTCTTCTGCCATCTCTATCATGGGAACGTTCTCATTCCGCTAGCACTTCTGGAGATTGTGAAAGAGCGGTGAACGACAGTGAGTTAACTCCTTGGTAGCAGCCTTGTCTCTCAAGACAACGGCAGGCTCTACTTCCTGGGAAGTCTTCTGGCTCCTTCCAGATCGCCACTTCTGGCTCCTTCCAGATCATTCTGCTCTGCTTGCTCCTTCTTTGCTGGATTCTCTTCTCCCACTAAATCCTTAAATGTTAGTGTTCCTTGGGGATCTGCCCTTGGTCTTCTCTCTTCTTGCTTTCCCTATGAGTGATCAGATACAAGCTCGTGTCCTCGGTTACATCTATCTGATATTGACTTCTAAATCCATGTTCTTTCCCATCAGCACTCTCTTTTAGCTGCCATATCCAGGCAACCCTTAAATGTCTCTGAACATCCTTGCTACTCCCCCCTGTTCTATCTGTCTCTGTCTGTCTGTCTCTCTCACACACACGCGCGCACACACACACACACACACACACACACACACTATTTTCCTCTGTCTGTTGGATGTTATTCTCAACCCCTAGCACATGCTCCATATCCATCTAGCGTCCAAGTCATCTTTGTTTTATCTTGGGATTTGTCTTGAGTCTGGATCCCTTTCTCATCTCTAATGCAGATATCTTAGTTCAGCCCTCATCTTTTTTCTTCCTGTGTCATCATGATACCCTTCTAAGTTCCTCTGTGGCCTCATTCTCTCTGTTCTACCTAATTTGCATTCTGTATTCTGCAAAAGATAATTTCAAAACCAAAATTTATCTTTGTTGATCTTCTGTTAGACATATTTTGCTAGATCTTCATTGCCTACAGAAGATATAGATAGATAGATAGATAGATAGAGAGATAGATAGATAGATAGAGTTTCCTGGATTAGAACTCCAACCTCTTTCCATCCTCTCCATGAGGTACCCTGGGGGCCACTGTGTTCCATTCACAATAATTAACTTGCCCTATTTCCCCGTGCGTTTGCCCTATAAGAGCTATGTGATTTCCATCTCAAAGCCCCTGCTGTACCTCTCCTTTTCCCCTTTCTTAGGACTTGCCCTTAAGTCCTGGAAAGTTAGGACTAAATACAGAGAACAAACTAGGGGTTGCAAGATGGGAAGTGGGTGCGGTGATAAGCTAAATGGGTGATGGGCATGAAGGAGGGCACTTATTGGGTGAGCACTGGGTGTTATATGTAAGTGATGAGTCAGTAGGTTCTACTTCTGGAAGCAATACTACACTGTATGTCAACTAACTTGAATTTTAATTAATTAATTAATTAATTAATTAAAAAGTAAAAAGTAAATTAAAAAAAAGAAAGACAGTCTTTTTAGATTTCTAATCCCTCTTCTCTGCATTCATGGCCCTTTATTGATAACTTTATATTATCAAATCTTTTTCTCTGTCGCTCCCCAACAAGACTTGGAGCTCGTCAGATTGGATCACAATGTTTCAAAGACCCCAACACATTGGATGATCCTTTATGCACAGAAGGACTTTAGTATTTGTTGAATGAATGCACTTGTGACTATTATTAAGACCAGAGGAGTATTATTTATTATTCTATTTTCACAGTGAAATATTTAACTATTGATAATCATTACTAAATAACTCACTTAGCACGCCACAAACTAATTAACAAAAAGAGCCTTTGTAAATGGTCTTGGTATCACATCAAGATGTTAATAGTTTAGAATTAGGATTTCCTAAATATTTGGGGACCAGTATGACTTTGAGCCACTTTCAGGCCTCCCTAAAATTTATTTGACTTTAATTCACTTAAATTGTCTTAAAAAGGAATCATTATACATAAGCTAATCTGACAAATTTCTATCTACAAAGATAGATGAGGATTATAAAGCTAGATATATTCCAGTCAATAGATAGAATGAAGTCAGCATCATGGGCAGTTTGAGGAAGTAGGGCATATACGATGCTTTAGAAAAGGCAGAGACAAAAGAATTTCTAAACTCAGTTAAACCAATTGTATTTACATATGCTATAGTGTAAAACAGTATCAGAAGTTGATCAATACATCCATGTGTTGGTGTTATAAAAGTATCATAGTATGTATTTAATTGTCTAACATGATGCCCAGAGATAAGAAAACAATAACAATTATACAGGCCTACCTTGTTTGATCGTGCTTCACCTGGAATGCATGTCTTTGCAAATTGAAGGTTTGTGGCAACCCTGCTTGGAGCAAGTCTGTTGGTGGCACTTTTCCAACAGCATTTGCTAACTTCATGCCCCTGTGTCAGGTTTTGTTAATTCTCACAAGATTTCAAACTTTTTCATTATTATTATATTTGTTATGGTGATCTGGGGCCAGTGACTACAACTGCCTGAAAGCTCAGGTGATGATTAGCATTTTTAAACAATAAATTATTTTTAAGTTAAAGTATGTACATTTTTTTAGACACAGTGGTATTGCACACTTAGTAGACTACAGTACAGTATAAAGATAACTTTTATACGCACTGGGAAACTAAAAATTTCATTTGACTTGCTTGATTGTGATGCTCATTTTATTGCAGTGGTAAGGAACCAAACCTGCAATATCTCCAAGGTATGCCTGTACTAACATTATCGGGCGCTTCTTGTATGCTGTGCTAAGTACTTCACACACACCACTTAGTCCTCCTGATATCTCTTTGATGCAGTTCCTATTATCACTCTTGTTTAAATATGAGTAAAATGAGCCTTAGAAAGGTTGAGCAACGTGTAGGAGGGCAAAACAAACAATAGCCCTGGTCGTCTGGTTAAATGGATAAATGCCTTTTAATTGTCTTGATGTTATACTAATTAGTAGGTAATTTGATAAATCATTTGATAAATTTGTATAAACTGTGTTTTGACACATCTAAAATGCTAAGGTATCATTATCATTATTGAGAAGAACGGAGAAAATTCATTGAGAATCATCCAAGTGAGGTACAGTTAACAGTTAGTTAGGTATAGTTAACCATGGGTGTCTAATTGCATCCTTTTACTTTGCTTTGAAGTCTGCTTTTCTATCAAAATCTTGAACATGTACAATAAAATGGACCTAGACCTCTTTCTTGGACAGAAATGTAAGAAAAGCTATTTCTTTAAAATTGGACAATTACCAGGAATGACCACTAATATATTTTTAAAGCATAGTGTGAGATTTTGAGGTCTGTCACTTGATGTGGGAAATTGTTTCTTGCTGAAGGGTAACGAAAAAAAAATAATAATTGATAGTGAGTTCTGTGGGCAGTGTTCAAGCATAAATGTACTCAAAATAATTACAATTAAAAGAGCCTGCAGATTTTATAATGCCTTTCCCCAGGCTAATTATCTTCAGAATATCTGCCCATCATGGTATATTACAGGCTGCCAATAAAGAATGCCAATTTTTTCTTGACATTTGACACCCAGTGTTCAATTTATGAATAGTAGGTAAAGATGGAGCTGCCTTAATTATAAGATTTGTGGGACATGGAAAAAAAATTCCCTTGTCCCAAAAAACTTTGACCCTGACAACAACAACAACAACAAAGCTGTAGGTTTTAAAGAACTTCAGGTCTTTGGTTGCTCACTATTAACAAGCAAGTATCTTTGGGAGAGGTGACCACTTTTGTCTTTACCACACCCCTAAGTAATCAAATGGGCAGCTATCAAAATGCAGATTCCCAGGCATACTCACAAAGATTCTGATTTGATGGGTCTGGGATGAGACCCAGGAATCTGCATTTTTGACAAGCACTTTGATAATTCTAATTTAGATGGTCTTCTGGACCATCTTTGAAAAACAACCTTGACTTAATGGATAATTGACACGCTAGTTGTCAACAAACTGGTGATACAGAGGCAACAATGAAAAAGACAACAGGAAAAGTTACCAGACTCAAACTTCATCATTTAAAATATCATCTTGACCGAGGCCTGCCTTGATTCTCAGGTTTATCTACACTTTGTTACTTCCAGTATCAACTAGTGAAATACACAAAACACAAACTCCTTAACTGACTGCAAAAACTCAAGAGAAGGGGGAAAAATGACTTTTGTTTGTTTCCAAATGGCTCTTTTTAATAGCCCCAGACATCAGTGCTGAAATGCTAAAATTTTAGAGCAGAATGTACAAAACGTTCTTGAATTATATTTCATTCTTGGGTGCCAGGCACACTGAGTTTGTATCCCAAAACACTGACATAATAAAAAGCAGGTGCTCTGTCAAGTTTGTTTCATAATTGGGAAACTAAGAGTTGATGTATTTTGCAAAAGATGTTGACAAAATAATCCCAGGGAATGCATCCAGGGCCCTTACTATACATCGAATGAGATGCACATTGGAGTAGGGAAGTCTAATATAGTAGACAACACATTAGGCTAATAATACTTGTTATGATTTTTGGGAAATAAATCTTTTTTTTTTAATCACCTCAGTAAAAATGTGGCCAGTTGTTAAGAGGAGCTTGCTTGTTCCATAAGATGGAGACTTTGAGTTTGGAAGCTCAGAAAAAACCTTGCAAGTGTGCTAATATGGAGAAAACAGGAAGACAACTTCCTCTCTGAGCATACACCATTTCCTGGGGAGGAAGTGGGGCTTTAAAAAAAAAAATGTTCTTTGTTGCCTCTGTAACAGAGAGGCATCTATTTAGTGATGACTATATATGCTTATACAACCATGACATCAACTTTAAAAAAATAAGAAAATCCTGAAAGTAACTTCTCTATTCGATACTGGTAAGGTTCAAAGTCCTTGGATCAGTTGGTGTGGAATTTGTTGTATTTTACGGTCATCATTAATTTATTTACAACCAAGCACATAGGGCCTGGACAGTTTTTAAGGGTCAGCAGTTAAGCACCACATAGTAAAGCGGAGTTCAGGACTGCTCTTCTGTTAAATACAGCGGCATATCCTGAGGCAGCCAAACCACCCAGCAGGCAGAGCAGCAGAGGAGATCGGTATTGCCTGGCAAGCCAGGACCCGCCCTCACCAAAGGCCACCTCTGTGTGACTGCATATAAAGGGGCAGCCCCCGGCAGTGAGGTAGATGGTACAATCTATGATCAGTTTAGTATATGCGATACCTGTTGGCTGAATCTTGTTTATAGCCAACTTCATTTAAGGATGAAGCAATATCATGAAGGTGACCACAACTTACTAACCAATCTGGGGAGCTGTGAGCATAAGCCAAGAACCACTAGAACCAAGAGTCCCTGAGTCTAAGACAGTGCCATACATTGACTTTAAATAGTAACTTTAACATTATATTGAAGTTTTGGATGAAATTTGCCCAGTAACCTTTAAGGGGCTGAAAAGTTGGGCCAGCATATAATTGAAATAGTCCTTTGCAGCACAGCCTTACATAGCAAAAAGAGAAATGCTTAGAGCACCTCAAAGCCATAGATTTCCAGATTACAACAGAGAAATCTAACTGGTACAGTTACAGGAAAACAAGTCCCTTTATTGAGAGCAGAGTAAATCTCTTTCATGAAAACAAAAGGGAAAACAGATTTAACATCTTTCCTTAAGTTACCTTGAAAGAATGTTATGGTTCAGATTTACTGTGTTTTTTCAGGAGGTTGGATGATATCTTTGCCTGCCCTTTTTTTTATCCTCATAACACTTCATGGTCTATATAATTTTTGTCTTTCATTCACCGAAGTTAGGATTTTAAGAAGATCTCTTTAAAACCATATGTTTTTCCAGTGTTCCTTTTTATACCTCCACTATTTCCAGAAACGTCTGAAGTAGTTGATAAACAGTATTATGGAGTAGGAGAGTTGCCCCCAAATCCACAGCCAAGGCAGTCTTTACTTTGTATAGTAGTTGACTATATTTGCGTGTGGTGTTTGCAGACAAGAAGAGAAGAAGAAAACATCTACATTCTTTTACTCTCTGTCTACAGAGGACACTATGATATGCATTACCTGATAACGCTTGGCCTTCTGGCAATTTCAGCAAAATTATTTACTTTTCTCTTATATTAATACTCATCAGTCACTGCAATTATCCATTTTGCCTGAAATAAGCTTTTAATGACATATAAGCTATGCTCACAAACCATTTTGAAAATATTAAGGAAAAGATTAAGTGATAAAAACCTTTATAGCTTAACCTGCTCAATAATGAATATTAGTTCCATCAAAACACAAACGAAAGCAGATATTTAGAGCCATAAAGTTCATAGAAGGTACTTAATTGCCAAAGGTATCAATTTTTCTTTAAGCGCATAAGAAAACCTTATTTCTTCTTAAATGTATAAAAGTCTTCTGCTGTGGGTTTACATGGAAAACATGAACAAAACACGTGAAGGATCAAAAACAAAATGCAGCTTTATTTTCTTCTAGGGATCAAGACCTCAGTGTTCAGCTGTTTGGGGTTCTTATGGCAAGGTGACTTCTCCCCATCAGCCTGTGAATTAGAAAAGTAGAATACAGCCTCTCAGGGGCAGTGACATTTGGGCTATTATGAGTAGTCATCCAGCTTTCCAAGGAAATTCAGCCTGTGAGCCATACCACGTGTCACAGACTCTAGTCTAGGCAACATGAATCATTGACTTTTACTCATTACCATGTCTTCACCAGCCTCGTCCTTGGACATAGAGTGCAGGTCAATAAAAATTGGTAACACTGAATTAGACTGAGCTTGAGCCTCTTGAAGGGAGTGACCATGTCTTATTTATATTTGTATCCCAAATTCAGTGCCTGAAATATACTAGACATTAGACCCTATATGTATGTTTAATGATGAAACAGCTATGGAGTATGTACAATATACCAAGCATTCTGTGAAGGCCATGAGGATGGTCCCTGAGAGTTCACACAGTCATGTAGAAGTGAGTGAATGAAATATATTGGTGGCCTGTTGTATTAAAGTACAGTTGACCCTTGAATAGCACAAGGGTTAGGGACACTGACACTCCACACAGTTGAAATTCATATACAATTTTTGACTCCCTCCCAAGCTTAACTACTTATGGCCCACTGTTAACTAGAATACTGACTGATGGGGTGCCCGGATGGCTCAGTTGGTTAAGCATCTGACTTTGGCTTAGGTCATGGTCTCATGGTTTGTGAGTTCGAGCCCTGCATCAGGCCCTCTACTGTCAGCACGGAACCCACTTGGGATCCTCTGTCCCCCTCTCCCTCTGCCCCTCCCCTGCTCGTGCTCTCCTTCTCAAAAATAAGTAAATGTTAAAAAAAAAATACTGACTGATAACATAAACAGTTGATTGACACAGCTTTGTATATGTATTATATACTATATTTTTACAATAAACTGGAGAAAAGAAAATATTATTAAGAAAATCATAAGGGAGAGAAATGCATTTATAGTACTTTTCTGTACTTATAAAAAAAAGTCTACATATAAGTGGACACTCACAGTTCAAATTTGTGTAGCTTAAGGGTCAACTACTCTGAGTATTCTGAATAATCGTTACTAACAAAACAATAAATGGCAACAATTAGGTCACTACAGTAATTGCTCAAAGAACAATTCACAGATTGGAGCATTCAATTATGTGGCAACCATATGGTTATGCATTTCACCATGTTGACATCATACTGTAAAATTCACACATTATATAAAAAGAAATCACACCAGGAAAGTACAGGCTACCACAAATAGTAGAGTGAAAAACACATTACTGAAGTTTACTGCTTAGTAACAGATTTAAGGATTTGAGCTTCTGATTCTTAAGAATTTAATTGATGCCAATTTTGAGAGGCCCGCTAATCAATGCAAGAAAATGAAGGATAAAAAGAAATGAAATATAGTAGATCCATGATGAGACAGGGAAAGAAACTGATTCAGTTTAGGTGCATCTGACATTACCTCTAACGTGTAAAGCCTCCAAGGCCCACCATGGCAGGGAGCCAGGAGACCTGGGTCCTTGTTGCCTCCCTGCTACTAACCAGTTGTATGAACTTGAGCACATTTCCTCTCCTAACATGAAGGCAGTGAACTATTTCCGATGTGAGTTGTGGTTAAAACAACAACAACAACAACAACAACAACAACAACAAAACACATCTAGGGTCTTTGCTGAGACCTCTTAATACATATGCTTGTATCGTTATAAACATATCAGTAGAATTATAGGCCCATAATTCAGTGACCTCTTTATTATCCTGAATACAATTAACTTGATAGTACAGGTAAGACTGTGTCAGCAATTCCTTAATAATGTTCCTTTCCAAAAGATACTCCTCAATCTCCTTTGTTTTCACATTTTCTCATAGTTCTGTTAACAGAACTTGCCTGGGGCAATAATGTATTTTACTTAGTGTGTTTGTATGTCTCTTGTCCACACTAGACTCTGAGTTCCCTGAGGGCAAACACCATGACTTCTCTTTTAGAGTCCTTGCATAGTATGGGGATTGGCACATAGTAGGAGCTCAATAAATATTGAATGAACATTTAATCAGCTTAGTTGGGCAATAGCACATTTTGTGTATGCGTCAGATAGTTTCCGTTTGCCCCTGTGGATCCATCTCTACCCTTTTCCATCCTGCTCTTGCCAGAAAGTTTTTGCTTCTTACAAAATAGCCTGCTCTTCAGGACTCTCTCCTCCTTGCTTCCAGAAGCCTCTTCCTCCTCTAGTCCTTCAGGCCACAGATGGTGACAGTGTCTCTGCTATTCACCCTAGGTTCCTGCTTTATCCCTTGGGATTCCCTACACCCTACTTACACTTGGATGATTAATCCTTAACCCTTCCACGAATTATCCTAATTGGAGTGAACCGCCTATTTCCTGTCAAGACCCTCACGAATACAATAGATAAGAAAGGAGGAAGATTTCAGTTTAAAATGTGTTTTTGTACTCATATTATTAAGAATGACCACACTGAATTTTTTGGTAAACACTTCAATAAATAGATCCTAGTATGGGCTAAGTATTTTTATACATGGTTGACCCTCATTGATTCAGTCATTCCTAAGTATGATGTTATAGATTCATTTCAGTATCAATACCACAAATACAGTTTGCATTTGAGTAAACATAATTACTTCTGTTTACATTTGGCCATTGATGTTGAAATGTATTTCTCTATGACTTGTGACCTCTTGTACTGGAATATAGTGTGTCAGGAGAAAGAAGGCCATCTTTTTTTAGCTAGCAGTCTTATGGCTGACTGATATCTGAAAAAAAATTTTGTATATCCATAAATTATGAATATGGCCTAATGAGTGTAGAGCCAGATCTAACAACATCTTGCACATTTTTAGGTCCAATGTGATAGGACTTGTTACATTCTTTTCTAGCAGCAGCAATTCTTAAGGAAGTATGTAACCAGTTGATTAAGTATATTCATGATGAAATAATTTAAAGAACCGTTAAAATTTCCATCCTTTAGAGAGTATTAAACATATGAGTTCAAGCAATGGTCCAAATGTGCCATGTCTTTATAACTGATGTGTAAACACCATCAAGTCAGAGACTTTCTATTTGTGCTCTGTTGAGCCTGGCATCTAGTAAGTGTTCAATAAATATTTGTTGATTAAATTAATATATTAGAATCTGGCTATATTATTGTAGTCTTTTGTGTTCTTGACTATATTGTCATTTATATATGATTAAAAAAAGATAATTTAAGTTTATATTTTCAACAGATATTTATTGCATTCTTACCTTGGCCAAAGCATTGTATTTGGTGTTTCCTTTGGGAACTCACATTCTGTGGGTGAAAAGTACCCTCTTGAGCACATTAGTCATTGGTGGATTCCATCTCAAATGGCTTCTCTTTTCCATCAAAATATTTTTGCTCAAAAGAAGCTTTTACCTCCACTCTCCCGATCTCTGATTCTTGCCAGCTTTACAGAAATATATTGAAGCAATTAGCACTTCCCTAAAGAGAGTCTGGTTCTATTCTGAGATTCCATGGCTGGTGACCATGTTGTGCCTTTTCATGTGTACTTGATTACTCCAATAAAACTACTGGAATGCTATTCCCTCTTGCATGATTTTTTTTCCATCTCATCCACAGTGGGGAAGACAGAATCTTTTTGTCTATGATTCGCAATGAGTCCATGGTTCCAGTAAAGACTTCCCCAAGTCCTTTTATTAGGTTTTCATGTGACTCCAGTTGAACTATATAGGCTTTTATCTTCGTAGACATTTTTATTTATTCACAAACACTTTTTACTTATTTGACTACAGGTAGGTCCTTGATGTGTCATTCTTATGGAATAATCCTAGGGAACCCAGAACTTGGAACATATTGAATAAAACTCCAAACCTAGGGTAACTGTTCCTTATTCTAAATAGACGTTTAAAGGATGTGAAGTTTATGAGGGAATTGCACATGGCAGGATACTATTATAATTTGGGAACTCATATTCCCTTCAGGCGATTAAACCTTTTACTTCTCTTCCTCCCGTTCCACCATCCTCCTACTCTTTCTTTCCCTCCCTCTTTTTTTTTTTTTTGAATACCCAGAGATCTACCTCCCTTTTCAAAGATTCACATTTACATGGTAGAGAGAAAAGCTCTATAGATCCATCAAATAGGTGCAAGTAAATATTCTAAGTAGTTATATACAATGAAGTATGTATCTTTTGCTCTGAAGAATTCAGCCTGAAAATTATTATTTACAAAGTATTTTCAAATTTCATGCCATAAATGAACAAGGACTTTATTTTCTTTTTTTAATTAAGAAAAAAAAAAACAAACAGAGACAAGAAAACCCAGCCATGTGTTTTTGAAAGAGGTAAGTCATTGTAATCATATGAAATATTGCTTCCAAATCATAAAACCAAAAAGTTCAGAAGTAATGTTTACCATCTTGGTTGTTTTTGTCACGTGGAATTGTCTTTCCTATTTTGTTTCCTCCTTTGTTACCTCTTCTCTCATGTCATGGCAGTTATGGTGCCACTGGTCTCTGATTGCTTTGTATACTGTTGGTTTATCTCTTGAAATACCCATTTTCACCCCCACCCTTAATGCCATTTCAACATCTCTTTACCCTCATACCCCCACCCTACTCCACACCCCCACACTTTGCACTGCTGCAGATGTGAACTTGTCCAGAAGTTCCTAAGATGTCAGCAGGAAGAAGTGACAGTGTGAGGCATAACCGTGGCCTGAAGGAAATAATAAATTGCAGGAGTATTGTTGTAAGGAACATACTAACTTAGGACATCTTTCTCTGATGAAATCTGTCAGGCTCTTAGTTTTCCAAATGTGGGAACTTTTGTGCTTGTTTTCCTCTTAGACACAGGATAATTCCCAAGAGAGATTCCATTCATTCCTCATAGAGAAACAGAAGAGAAAGAATGAAGTCGAGCTAGTAGCTTGTTAGGAGAATTGTATTTATTCTGAGATCTGATTCAAGAATTAGACTTGTCCTGTCAGTGAGTCCTAGCTAGAACATATCCATTTCACATCTGGACCATGTAGAGCTCAGGCATGGGTTCTCCTGACCAGGGGTGTTACAGTTACTCTGAACACTAAGTGGGCTAATGAGTGTATACATAGAGATTAAATATGGGCAAAGGCAGTAATTGGGGTCATGTTTACATATTTCTTGTGACTAATCTTTTCATCTGTTTGAACTAAGTTTCCTATTACCATCCAGTAGGTAATGGTAATATAAGTGAATTCATCACACACGTGTAAAGTACTATTATTTTTCTTTCTTAATTTACCCAAATGGATTCTTGGCCACCATCCTCCCTCTTTATCCTTCAAGAGATAGTTTTCAATAAAGTTTTTCTTCATGCTAAAAAGTTATTCTCTTCTGGATGGAACTAGAAACTGAACACTGCTTAATGAAATGGTTAGTCTTCATTTTGGCATTAGTCCAAACTGATGAGACATACAGGGACTTTTGCATTCATCTTTTTATTCATCTTTTATAGAAAATGTGGAGACTTCTGGGTGGGTTTGGCTTCCTGCCAATTAATGTTGCCACTGTTTTGCCGTGATGCATATTCACATGAGTCAACAGAAACTTTTTTGACTAAGCAGAGTTAGATTTAGCAAGACTGCATGCATCAGGGGACTGGATGGGGGAGGGGGGGCAGATCTAGAATAAGAGGGGCAGTGAGGCCTCAGACAGAAGCACTGACAAATAGGTTCCCAACACAATGGAGTCATCACAGCCCCACACATCTCCTCAGAACAAGCTCTACATGACAGACAAAGAAGTGCTCAGTTTGTCATGACTTGCTCATAGACTCACAGCCCCAGAAGAATGTGGTACCTAAATCTTAGAGAGGATACAGCCTCTTTGAGGAATGGGGCCCCAGCCCAATGCCTTATGTCTCACTTCATCCATCCTTGAAACCAGCCTTGCTACAAAGATCCCTGGTGATTTTTCACATACCATTTCAGTGAAGGAGGCACATATATGACTTAATGACAGACCAAGGGGGAAAAGGCTAAGAAGAATTTCATAGTGTGGTATGGTAGGGGTAGCAAATTCTTAGGCTGCATTAATAGAAATGAATTCCCTGAAATAAACAGTGTGTATCAGTCCGACTTAGTTTGGTCATGAGGGACAGAAAATGCAAAATAACAGTTAAACAACATACATGTTTATTTCTCTCTCTCATAAAAGAAGTTCCAACAAATGATCCAGCAGAGGCAGACACTCCACAGGTCAGGTATCCATCTACATTCTTCTCTCTTACTGTTGTTCTACGAGCCTCGGCATGTGGCTTCCATGAGGTGAGACAAGATGGCTGCTAGAGGCCCAGTCAGGAAGGAGGGGGAAGTAGCAGCAGCAGCCAGGACTGCCTCTCTCTTTAAGGATTCCTCTCACAAGTCACACACAATAATTCCCATATAAATCTTAGTCACATGGTCACTCTAAGCTGTAGGAATATCTAAAAAACATAACCTTCATTTGGGGTAGTTATGTATCCAACCAAAACTCAGGGATGGTATGACTAGTGAAGAAGGGAAGGATGGATATCATTCTCCCTTTTGGAATTTTTCTGGCATTCTCCCCACTTCCCAGAAGACTAGTGGTCTCCTAATGGGAAATGAAAGGCCTTCTCTACTCTGTCTTGTTCACAGCACATCTAGGGTATGTTTTTCAGTTTTGAGAGCTAAACTGCAAAAGAGCTATGAACAAATAAATTCAGAGGTAAGTCACCAGGATGGTGTGAGGACAGAGACCCTACGTCTATCCCAATGTGGGTTAAAAGAATTGAGTAGACCATATCATATGAGAAACAAGTGCAGGAACTGGTGATGGTTGGCCAAGAATTACTCCCTTCTCAGAAAAGACAGAGAGAAGACAAGATACCTGACTTAGGATTTTTGAAGAGCTATTAGGTATGTTCCCAGTTGGTAGATTAGAACATGCCCTAAATCAATGAGTCTGACTTCAGACACTGTAGAAAGGAATATTTTCTGATGTTCAGAGAAATCCTAAGGAGAATGAGCTATGCCTGGGGAGAGTCAACTTGCCTTGACCAACTGAAAGGGATTAAGGGAGTGTCTGTGGGGTCAACTGATAACCTTCTAACATGTCATCCTGGCTGTAGTCTTACCATTCTCCACACTGTCATTAGTGACCTTTTTTAACTCTTTTTAAAATTTTTTTCAGAGACAGAGAGACAGCATGAGCAGAGGAGGGGCAGAGGGAGGGAGACACAGAACAGAAGCAGGCTCCAGGCTCTGAGCTGTCAGCACAGAGCCTGATGTGGGGCTCGAACTCACGGACCATGAGATCATGACCTGAGCTGAAGTCTCATGCTTAACCGACTGAGCCACGAAGGTGCCCCAGTGATCTTTTAAAATGCAAAATAGATCACATAACCTGCCAGATTAATCCCTCTCAGTGGCTTCCCATTGCCTGTCTAACTGCCCAGTTCCTCCTGACCTGATCTTGAGTTACTTGACTGAGTCTCCAGACTTAATTTCCACATCCTCAAACATGTCAAATTTCTCTCCCTTCTGGAACTTTACCCATGTTGTCCCCTCTCCCAGAGCACTCTTCTTTCTACTACTTTCATACTTTAACTGGCCAACTCCTACACGGTCTGAAGTCTCCACTCCCACCCCTCAGAAGAGGGCCTCTCGTAACTTCTGACCCTCCCTCAGCACCACACAACTGCTATTTACTATGTACGGCTACAGTTACTGAGAGTGCTTATTTAATGATCTACCTTTGTGGCTAGACTGTAAGCTCCCTGTAGGCAGAGTCTGATATCTTCAGACTGAGCAAACTGCCCAGTCATAGTAGGTGGCTGACAATAACATGGGATGTTTATAGAAGATATTCAAGCCTCAGCTGACAGGAAATGCAGGCTAAGAGTGACAGAGAATCGTAGAGGTGGGAATAATGAGGAATGGAACACAAATGAAAAAATCATCTTTTGCCCCAGTCCCCTTTACATTCTTTCTGGAATGGTGGGATTGGAGCATGTCAAAGAATTGCTTCTCTCCGGTTACTTGGATTGCCTCCCAGCCCCCAAAGAGTCAGAGCAACTGTCAGAGTGGAATTTGAAATAGTAGCTGTGTTAGTGGAGGTCAGAATTACTGACACTGGATTTACAGCTCCAAAAATTGACCCGGATTTGTTTTCTATTATTTAAAATTAGTTATGTTGAGGGAGGAACAAGGGGCTTCTTGGTATATAGACTATTGCTAATGTGTCTGGGGACTTAACCCTTGTTTGGTTTTTATCTCTTTTGGAGAATGTGACTGTGAATCTCAGGGAATCGGGCAGTGCTTAGGGTTTGAACACAGCAAGAGCATAATTTGTGTATGAACAGCTTTGGCCTCCCAGACCATAGCGACCTGAGCTGGCCACCCATCTCTGCCTTTTCTTGGAGTGATTGTTACAGGCACTTGAGTAAACTCTTGCCCTCAAATACCAACTGCCATTTGCTTCCTGGTGCTTAACATTCCATGTTTAGAGATGAGACTCAGATATAAGGACCACAAGAATAACACGTTGATTTCATTTCACGTAGAGATGTATTAGATCGTTTTGAGAAAGAGGGGACCATTGGGCTATGGAAAGCATGGATGAGGAGGAAGAAAGGGGAAAAGTTGGAGACTGGAAAGGCTAGGAATTCTAAGGATCCTGGGCAGGCGTTGGATAAACTGCATGTAATTTATAATTGTGCTTAACCTTATTTACCCCAAGCATGACAGACAGGAGCAATTTCTTGTTTGGGGCTAAGGAGGCAGCCAAGGAATATTTCAGACCTGGGTGGGAGTGGACCTCCTGCTTCCAGCACGGGGACAGGGCATCCTCCATTCTCCACTGGAACTAGGATAGGATTCTACAAACTGTCTTTACCCTTAAATTGGGGAGAGAGACAGCCCTGCTTCTGCATTACCATTGGTTCGTCTCAGTGGTCAATCCCTGCATGCCGCTTTGTCGCAAAGGTCTCTTTCCTTGGTATACACAGACTATCAGAGTGTAAGTGACTAGGCACACAGGATAGCATTTCCCCAAGAGAAGGGATTTTATGCAGCCCAGAGCAGTGGTCACCTTGCAAAAGGTTTTTCAAGTAGAATTCTTTTTTGAGACTGATTGGAAATAAGTAGCTCTTCCCAGAATGAAAATCACCCCAATGACATGAACTACTTATTTTTTCAATTGCTACAGGAAAGCACATGAATGACAATCTTGTTGTCTCCTCCATTTTTGTTTTTAAAGGCATGCAGTTGCTAATAAGGTGGTGTGTACAAAGCATTAATTAACAGTAGTCACTTTTTCACTTATATTTACTCTCTAAGAATTTAATTGTTAATTAATTTTGTAACGCTTAGTTTGTTCATCTTTGTTGTAAGGGTACATGCTGTGACAGTATACATTTAAAAACGTATAGATGATCGGGGAAGTTTAATTCTCTTGACAGATACAATGACAGTGTTTCAATTCTATGAACAAAACCCTCTGGTACAATTAATCATTAACCTACTTGCTTTAGAGATTAAGGGAGAGAGAACGTTAACTCTTTTGTGACTTACTGTAAATCAGCAGGAGAGGAAAGACGGCAGAACACGTGGTTTGTGCTATCTAAAAATTGACAGTATGGTCGTAAGAGTATAATTTTCAAATAAAGCACTAATACCTCATTTTCAGGCATACAAATCTGGCCCTTGCCTTTTTATGGAGTCATTTGAAACTGCCCATACTGTGGGTGTGCATGTGCAGTCACTCTGTACAAGTTTCTTTTCACTTTCGTTGGATCCTAATAAATCAGGCTTCTCTCTTTCTCTACTCTGCCTGTGTGTGTGGTAGCAGAGATTAGTCATTATTTTCATGGTGAAGCAGATACCCGAAGGCACAGACAATTCATATTTAGTTTTCTGAGTTTGAGAGCTGAGGGAAGAATCACCTTGATCTTCCCCAGTACTTTACCGCTGGAGGAAATGCAAAACTTCTCCATCTCTGGGTCTTTCCTGTAAGCTCATCCTCTGACCTTTCCCCCTCTGGTCACTTACCCGCTCTGAGTGCTCTTGGGAAAATGTTCTTACCCCTGCCCTGGAGTTCCCCAGCACTAACAAGTAGTGAGTTGAGGTGTTTCTGTAAAATAGGTAATATCTAAGAGAGCACTGTGGCATACTCTGTAGATACAAATATATTAATCACATTGTCCTCAGGGATGCACCAGCCTATACAGGGCTTTGCAGAGAGCCCTGCAAAGGGCTCATATAGCAGGATCAATAGCATGGCTTGGAGTTCTGTCAGAAGTTAGATCAACAGGGAAAAAGGCCCACAATTGAGGGAAAACGTGAGGTAGAAGGACTTGGTTTATATAGCTTGGATGTCCACCCTGTTCAGAATATTTAACTCTTCTAATTTCATTGTGTGCACACAGAAACAACCAGGAAAGAGCAAGTTCAGGGTCTGAATATTTTTTATCTCTGGTTTCCCAAGCAAGCATATGTATCACAGAATTCTATCTTTTCTCTTAGGAATTTTGAAACATTTTAATTCAAAATGTGAAACCTCACCTATTTGACAGTGTTCCTTTAAATGCCAGAGAAGCTGGAGAGGTTGAGGGGCAGGGAGGGATCATGAATTGAACCTCAGAAGGATTTTAATGCCTTCTCTTCAGTGCCTTTTCTTCCTGAGAATAAAGGGAGGGAAAGGAGCCAATGGACTCAGCCCTGTAGCAACATTTTTCCCCAAGGAATTTTGTATTTAGTTCTTGTGCCTTTGGCTACTAAAGAAGAGACTCATTGAGTTCATCTGAACAAAAGAAAGCAACATTTCAGAATGTGGTTCTTTTACTTGTAGTTTTTCTAGATTTTATCTCATCCAAATCCAGATTGTAAGCTAAAGAGAACAAATTATTTAATGCAACAAATTTATTCTCTCCTTGTAGGAAACTGCTTTACATTAAGGTAGCTTGTTTTTGCTCAGACAAAATGAAATGGAGGAAATTACGTAGGGGCTCCCCACTGGGGAGAGAGCCACACCACATAATTTGAGCCCTCAGCTACTCGCTTTCCCAAATTACCTGGAGAATTCCTTAAACTCTCACCTTTACTCTGACTATTCAGAGGTTGGCTTCAATTATGCATACACAGTGTCACCAGTTCAAACCCTGGGACTGAACTGACTCATTAATAAAATAATTAAACCGTTCTAGTTAATCTATACTTCCTACCCCCCATTTTGCCCTCTCCACTCTGCCACTCTGGCCTCCAATTCAACTGACCATTTGTTTGCATGAATCTATTGGACTGACCACCTGGTCTGCTATTATAGCACCTTGGTCTTCCTTTTATTTCTGTGACTATCAGTTTTTGTTTCTTATTTTGAAACCAGTTCTAAGTAGTTTACGCTTTGATGGACAGACCTGTGCTTTGTCTCATTAGGTTCCATTTAGACAAACAGTAGGAGGGTAAAGAGTATGCTTGAGACCAGGTAACAGGAGGCTGCGATCCTCTCCCCTCTGAGGACTGCCCACTCTGCAGACTCAGCTACAGTGAGAATTGGAAAGGAACAACAGAAAGAAAGAAAAGACCACATGGTGGAATTTGTCAGCTGCTTTTGTTGTCTCTTAAAATGCAGGTCAGAGTAGTATATGCAGATACTTAAGATGAGTAGGTTGTCTGTTAAAGTGAATGGGTAACTCAGTGGAGCACCTGGCTGGCTCAGTCAGTTGAGCATCTAACTCTTGATCTCATGGTTATGGGATTGAGCCCCGAGCCTAGGCCCAGTGCTGATAGTATGGAGCCTACTTGGGATTTTCTGTCTCTCCCTCGCTCTCTGCCCATCCCCTGCTCATGTGCTCTCTCTCATGCATGTGCACTATTGCTCTCTCCAAATAAATTAACTTTCAAACAAGTAAATGGATAAGTCAAATATGTGTTCCTCACATTGTATAAGGAGAAAGGTAACAACCAATGAAGAGTAAAGATCTTTCTCTTCAAAGAGAAATTTCCCTTATGTTACAAAGGAGAGTGCCTCATTTAAAATTGATAAATACATTGCTGCTTTGTGTAGGTTGCAGAAAATACAATTTGTCTTTTTGAACCTCATAGGATTAACTGTTTTATTACTATTTCTTCTCCTTTATGGAGCTAAAGATATTATATAAATAAGGTAGCTCAAAAAAATCTATCAGCGTGTCTTTAACATGGAGTTCTGCCAAGTGAATATCACAATCTGATCAAACTGACAGTGTCTTTATAGCTGGGAAAACACAGTGCCACACAGTTCCATGCCCCCCACATCACGTTGTAATCAATGGAAGATGGCAAGAGCCAGAGGATGAACAAAATGGTTCTTGAACCACTTACCTGAGTTTTAATGGTATACATAAGATATGATTCCTGGATTTCACAGTACTGTAAATTATTCTAAGAAATGTGCTCCCCTAGAATTTTTATTTTCAAATAATTCGATTCTGATGCACACGAGGGCAGGGTCAGATGGCCTGCAGGAAGCAAGCCAGGTAAATTTCCATGATTCACGGTCACTAGGCAATGTCTAGTTGGAGCTGATCAATCAGGCTGGCTTATGTCCCAAGTGTAGGTCATCCCAAGTATGGATAACCTGACTACCTTCATCAGACTGAAAGTCTTATTCTGCTTCCAGATAAGTTGAAGGCTGAGTAAGTAACTAGAAGGGGTTGTTCCAAGGAATCCTAGCTTAGAGACAAAATGCTTCGTAATCTTTGGAGAAGAATTATCTTTAAACAGTTTAGCTGTGCCAACAAGTCTTGGGTTTAAAGACAAGGGATATGATTATAAAATCACAAAATGCCTCTTCATAGATAATCTCCATTTTTTTTAAATTATAGAGTCTTATGATTAGAAGTGTCCTTAGAGGTCTTTGTAGCTTAAAGATAATTTGTGTGTAGGTGACATTAACTCTTGATCTAGGGCTCTTTGCCTGACAGGCTCAGTTTAGAAACACATCTGTCACAATGACACTCATTGTTATGAAGGACCACAGAGGAGAATTGTAAGAACCTTGCCTTGGACAGTCTGGCAGGTGTTTTTGTGACTTTTCGCAAAAGTAAAAGCAAATCCCATCCTTCAGAGAAACCGTGTGGTTCCCTGACTGTCCACCTTTTAGTGTCTCAGGTTCCCAGCTCTGTTTTTAGCCTTGACACTTGACTTTGCAGACAGCTCAGCCTCACTTGATTTCGAAGCTTCTCCTCTCCTCCCTGGGGCTCTGTTTATTCATGGGCTGAGCAAATGCAGAAGCCCACACTTCACATAGTTATCTGGGTTTGTGTGAAAATGCCTTTATGCCACCCAACTGGATATCAATCCATGCAGAGATTTCTGCCCGAACAGCTTCAACAGTGGCTTTCCAGCTGGACTTTCATATTGTCACTAACAGAACTCAGATGCCCCAATGCAGTCCATTTCCTCAGAGACAGCCTCTTACACCTCCATGAGGTGGTCCTAGACAAGAATTTCATTCTATGCCCAATTAGTTAAAACCTTCTTTCACATGCTAGAACTTTAGCTGGCCAAAAATAACTCTTATGCTTCCACTATGATACTTCTACTGCTTAAATATCCTCAGTCCTTTTCATCTTTCTTATATACTAGTAGCTCAGGTTCATCTCTTTGGCTAGCCTTGCATGTCCTCTGAACAAGTATCAGTTTGGCCATCCCTCTTCTAATAGGGGATCCAGAAAACTGAACACTGTACTCCCAGTGAAGTATGACAAGAACGGTGTAGAGGAGGAGTTGCCTATATGTGCAACCACAGATAACATTAGTTGTTTTGGGAGCCACATTGTATGATTGGCTGGTATTGAGGTTACTGTCAACCAGAACTCTCTGGACCCCATTTTCTCTTTCAGAATAGGCCTTCAGTAAAACTTTGATCACTTAAATTGAATTAAATTCTTTTTATACATTAGCACCTTCTAGACTGCTTCTCTCCAATCCTGGTACAATTGATATTTTATGTCCAAGTTCAGAGACTTCCATTTATCCCTATGAAGTACCATCATTTTAGGGCTAGCTCATGGTTCCACCTTGTTGAGATGTTTGTCATCTTGATTCTGTTACTCAAAATATTTTTTATTACTCTCAGCCCCATGTCATTGATAAATTTACTGAAGTATGTTTTTATAAAATGTAACCAAGTTACCACCATAAATTGTTAAGACAGGGAAGAGGTCAGAGTTCTGCGGATGCCATAAGAGCTTTATGGTTGTCATTCTTCCATGAATTGGTTCTAGATGTGGATGTGTAACTCATTACAATTCCCTCTAAAAGAGGTGGTCAGTAGATTCTGTGGTCAAGCAAACCTGGATTTCAAAGTCCAACTTTTCCCCTCACTAATGGTGTGACCTTGAACAAGTTCATTAAAATTTCTCACCAACAGACTGCTCATCTATAATAATACTTCCTTAATTGTTTTTTTTTTGGGGGGGGGAGTGGAGACAGACTAAATGGGGTAATGCCTAAAAATGAAGGATCAGAACCTGGCATATGTTTGTCGCCCTAATCCCTTCCCTCACATGAATTATCTGTATCTTGTATGCAAGGACACCACAGATTCTAGGTGCATCATTAGCAATAAAAATTCAGGGGCCCCTGAGTGGCTCAGCCAGTTGAGCGTCTGACTTTGGCTCAGGTCATGATCTTGTAATTCGTGAGTTTGAGTCCCGCAACCGGGCTCTCTGCTGTCAGCCTGTCAGCACAGAGACCACTTCAGATCTTCTGTCCCTCTCTCTTTGCCCCTACTCCACTTGCACTCTCTCAAAAAAAAAAAAAAAAAAAAAAAAAGGTAAAAATTCAGTAATCTATTAAAATAACTTCAGCAATGGTGGCTTTTAAATTTCTTCTTAACAAATTTTCAGTGTGAAATCATTTCCTTGAAAAAACAAAGAGGGTAAGAAAAATAGGAATTAAGATTTTTCTTTCTTTCTTTATGCCAGTGGCTGCATACATCATCAACCTTAGTCATATACATTCCTAGTATGCTTTGCCTCTGAATTTCACAAGAAAAATTCTTGTAGTCATTGTTAACATTTTATAATAATAATAGATTAAGCCAACTGAATAAAAATATAAATATGCTAGTTCCATCTTTTAAAGTTACTTACTCTTGTATTCTGAATGAAGATTTTACTTCCTCAAATTTTCCTGGATAATTCAACAAAGACACCTACAATCATGTCTACAACCAACAAGACAGTGAGTAGATTTGGAGTTCTAATAGCTTGTGTGTGTGTCTACAGAATGGATATGATGAAACATGACGTGAATTAGTAAATCTGTCAGGAGAAAAACTGATTTGCTGTCACAAATGAGCCAGTTTTGCTGCAATTTCAAGGCCATAGATTTTCAATTACCTGAAATTAGTCATAGTGGTAGGAGGCTACTTTTCTTTCTAGTTTTACCCACATCAGTGTTAAAGCCTATTGCAGATATTTCAAACAGAGAATTTAAAACCCCAATTTTAAGTGAATTTCAAAAGCCTATGTTCCCCTAAGACTAACCTTTCTCAATCAATACGAAGATAATATATGAAGGTTTACCAGGTAGTAAATTAATAAGCAAAAAACTGTACCACACAAAATGCCTACTCGTTTAAAAAAATTCAATAAGAAGTCTAGATTGGGCCCTATTGGCTTTAATTGTATAATGGAAATCCATTTATATGCATTACCAAACTCTCATCAGATCATACCTCAGGGCACTAATAGGGAAATCACCTCTTCTATTAAACTAGATATGTCAGGAGAATAATGGGTGCAGAGGTGGTTGTTTCCATGAGTGGAACCAGATGTAGACAAAAATCCAGTCCCTAGCTCTGAACTAGAATCTTCTCTTGGCTGATAGCATGTGACTGAATTCCAGGAATGTTAGTTCAGCTAAAAAAGTAATGGTTTCTCATCAGTGGTTCTTTGGGCATTTAAAATCTTTTACTTGTAGGATTTCTTTTTAAATGAACAAACGCACAACATTCTTGAAGCTGTTCTGACTAGCCCTGTAGAATGCTGCCTCATAAGATTTTCCTGTGACACTTCCTTTCAGTGATGTTTCACATGTGCTTTTTTCCTCTGCCCACACCGTGTTCACCGAATTTCCATCGTCCATCCCCCTCCCACACACGACCTCACTCATATACTCCTTGAACTTTAGAGTAATTCAAACTATCACTCACAGTTTCGTACACATTATGGTGAAAAAAAAATAACTTCCTCAAAAAGGGCATACAGTTCGTGTCAAGGATTTAATACTTTCAAGAACATTTTCTTCTGTGGAGTCTCCTCATTCCTGTTTATTGTACTTGCCACAGTAAGAGTATATCCTCTCTCTTTGCTTGTGGGACCCCCAAGCCATTTTTCTCTGTTTGACTGGTTTTCCCATCAGAAGTTCTTAATTATGAGTCAATAAAATACTACTCTACAGTCACACCCCCAGGGAAGGGAAAGATTGCCGAAATATCTAGATTATTCAGGAAAGGATGGGGGCAGGGGAGAGACTTGTTTGCTTTCTACTTTCCGTCCACGCAAAAGCTGATTTTAAAAACTGAACAAGGAAGGTAACAAGGGCAGCTTCAGTCAGACCTCGTCTCTGTGTTCTAAGCTTCCAACTTGAGAAAGCTTAAGGAAAAGAAAACTAAGGCTTCAAACATGGGCTTGTTTCTAAGCACAAACTTGGCAACTTCTCCTGTTGCTTTCACTAAACCTAAGAGTTCTCATATGAGTGAGGTCTGTTTTCATCACTTTCCAGCAAAGATTAAATAGCAGGGTGCCGGAGTGATGACTCTGGTTACTAAGACTTTATTGCCAAGTCAGAAACATCAGAAGGACAGCTTCATTTAACCAGAGGCCAGGGATACCTCGGCCACATGAACGCCAGGCCAGATGCCAGCTGAGTTCATCAGTATGCACAGTGCTGGAGTCAGGAGCAAACGCCTTTTCTGGAGTGCTTAATCCATAGGCCAGCGTGAAAAACCTCAGAGTAGAAGAGAACAATAATAAGTGGCCCATTCCTGGGCAGGACTCTGTCATTTTCAAATTCTTAGTCACTTTGGATAAATGATACTGGGAATTCAAAGCCTTTACTTCCAAGGCAGTCTGGGGTAGCATCATTGTGATTTCCTAAGGACAGCCAAATTAACACCCTCATTCTTTCATTTACTCAACCACTAAAAATGCAGGTATTTCCAGGGGCACCTGGGTGGCTCAGTCAGTTGAACATCCGACTCTTGATTTCGGTTCAGGTCATGATCTCACAGTGTATGAGATCGGGGGCCCCGCATCGGGCTGTGTGCTGACAGCGCAGGGCCTGCTTGGGATTCTCTCTCCCTCTTTCCGGCCCTTCCCCACTTGTGCTTTCTCTCTCTCTCTCTCAAAATAAATAAATGAACATGAAAAAGAATGCAGATACTTCTAGAGCACTTAATATCAAGGAAATTCCAAATACGTTTCTTTTGGCCTAGGTAATGGGTTAACTTGGAGTTCTGAGGAAACCAGGAATCCAGAATCTATATTTGAACAATAATAGCTAAAATAAAAGTGGCTTTTAGTAACCACTTACTATGCACCACTCTTTATATGCAATCTCATTTATCTGTCACAACGAACATCTAAAGAAGGTGTGGAGAAGGCAGTCAGATGATGCCCAAGAGCAGCTCGATTCACGGAGGTGAGAAAAGGCCCCTCAGAGGGTCACTGGTTACACCAGCAGTTTGGAGTAAGGTTAAAGGAACATAAGGCGGCGTCAGGAAAGTCAGAGGAATAGACTAACTCAATGGCAGGGAGGCCTCTAGGTGCTATTCTTGTGTGTTTGTTTTATTTGTTTGAGCTATGATTTTAAAATCGGTGAAACCTGGTTCTTAAAATCTAGGGGCATTTATCAAATCATGCTGTGCTTGTGTTATTTTGTGCTTGTAGTCACCTTTGCGAAAAGACTGTCTCCCCGTGCGGAACGGTGAACTGTAGTTGTTAAGGGATAGGGGTCTGAAGCCAGAAACTATCGGGTTCAAATTGCCAGGCTGACATTCACCACCTGTATAACCTTGGGCGAGGGATTCAAGCTCGGTGCGTCCGTCCGTTTCTCATGTGTAAAGTGAGGATAGCAATGGTTCCCAGAGAGCAGCGTTGTTGTGAAATGAGATCATGCATGCGAGATACTCAACATGGTAGCAAGCATTTAGAGAGTAATTGTTCAATCAGCCCCTTCTGCCATACCCATACCACTTTTATAATACAGCTTTGTACATCTATTCTCTCTGGGGACTCCAAAAAGTACTCTGTTTCTCCCGTGATTTGATAGGCAATTTGTAAAAGCTAATATATAATTCATTTAGGAGCAAAAGCTAATTATGCTATATTGCCGGATAATTTCCTCTGGTGTGCAGGTACCTGATGCAGCTTATTAAAGTGAGAAAGTAAACTCTGCCATCTATCAGAAGGCTGAAATTTGGGAGTTCTACATCCGGGCTTCTCCAACAGTAGTGTGTATGTAAGTCCTGGGCCTTGTTAACATGCAGCTTCTGACCCAGTAGGTCTGGGGTGGAGCCTGGGGTTCTGCCTTTCCAGCGAGTTCCCAGGCCATGCCAATACTGCAAGTCTACGGCCCAGGCCCACACTTTGATCTCGACCCCAAACCGACAGCAGTGACTGGGGGATTGGTGTGACTATTCCTCCAGCCACAGGTCATTTCCTTGACAGCAGTTTTTCTGTGGAAGACCCAGAGCTCCGCCCCCACAGACCCGGTCAAGCCTCCCCCAAAGGCACCACCCTCCTCCGCTGGCACCTGTGAAAACATATTGGAAACAGGGTATGGAGAGCAAAACCTGCCATGAGACGACACCTGGTCAGCCCACAACTGCTCAACCGAGAGAAAGCTCCTTGGTTTCAACACTTTGCTGCTCTTTCTTTAGAAGGCTAGTTCCTCCCCAGGTCCCATTATTTCCCAAACCACTAGTAACAGAAACCCCTGAGGCTAGATAGAGCATCACAGACTTTACTTGAACTTTGTCCCTACCGTGAGGAGTACCTCCGCTGAGAGCGGCTTGGCCTCTGCAGACCATTTCTCCTGGCTACACCTACTAGATTTCTTGACATCAACGTATTCAAAGTCTCTATGTAATGAGTTTTGGGGTGCCAACTGGACCGATAAAACACAAAGAACATGAGGGAGGGACTCCATGTCTCCATCTTCCCCAGGCAGTTCTACTGAGGGAAAAAAATAAATCACACACCCTCCCCGAATGACTCAGTGCCAAAGTGCAAATCCTGGAAACACTTTGTAAAAAAACTTTTAATGTTTAAAAATCCTAGAAATGTTGGACAAATATAAAAGTAATGACTGCGTTCAGAGTCCCAGATACTCCATTTGAAATTCTAGGTTTAATGTAGACGCTGACTTAGAAAGTGTTGAAATCCTCTCTTTTACCATTGTTCATGGATTTGTTTTCTAACATCGCTTCTGCGGTGTTGCTCGCCCTGACCCGATGACAAGAGATGTGGTGCTACCCTGGGAGCACCACCTTCCGAGGGCTGTCCCTGCTTAGCAGACTACAAATGCAAACTTATTGTTTCAAATGTTTATTTATTTTGGGAAGAGAGAGAGCGTGATTGGGGGAGGGGCAGAGAGGGGGCTTGTCAGAGGAGCGGAAGCAGGCTCTGCGCTGACAGCAGAGAGCCTGATGCGGGGTTCGAACTCACAAACCATGAGATCGTGACCTGACCTGAATCCGGACGCTTGGCGACTGAGTCACCCAGGTGCCCCCAAATGCAGACTTTTGATCTCCACATATTACAGGTAGCATTTCCATAGTCAGTCCAAAAAGCAAACTTACAGTTTTATTTCTGAGTCTTGCACCTAGTTCTAGCACATATATGGGGTATGGTACTTTCTATTAGATAAAATGACAGTGAAAGTTACAACAGGAGTTCATGAAAAGCATGCTTACTAGGTTGTAGAACTAGAGGGAAATAGTGATGTAAAAAATGCAAAATTGGGGGAGGGGTATGTCAAACTCAGTGTCTTCTGTGCAATTTCACTGTAAACCTAAAATTGCTCTGAAAAATCAAGTCCTAGTGATAAAAGAAATGCAAAGTTCATGATCTTGGAAAATATAAGCAGATATCTTAAATACAAAAGCTTTAGGAAGGATGTTCAAGAAAGAGCTTCCAAAAAGTTGTCTATTGCTGTACCATAATTAGCTAGGATACTGAAAAAAAAAATCTAGTAGAAGGTAAGGAGATCCCTCACCCCATTCCTTCTCTAGCAGGAGAAAACATCCTGAAATAAAAGCACATTGAAATGTGAAGCAACAGTTTGCTTAGAGTAAGGCCTGGGGTTGAGTCCCAAGTCTGACCTCCTACTGGTCATGTGGCTTTGGGCAAGCTCCTTGACAGCTCGTACCTTCAGTTTTCTCATCTGTAAAATAGTAATATTGACATGTGCATATGGAGTTACGGTGAGGATTCAGTGGGATATTGTAAGTGAAACCACCAGCCATAGTCTGTGCTTTGCAAATGTTAGTTGAATTCTAGTAGCTTCTAGTAGCTTCTAGTAGCACAGCCATAGTCTGTGCTTTGCAAATGTTAGTTGAATTCTCGTAGCTTCTAGTAGCAATGCCTTGCTTTTGTGGTTTAACCCTGCGAAGAGGGTATCATGCTTGTTGGATGGAAGGTCAGTTAGTGGGAAAGGAACACTGGGGAGGGATGAAACTTACTTCTATGGAGGTAAGTACCTGGCAGTCTGCTTGAAAACTGTAGGCCCCCAACAGATATTTGTTGAATGTCTGAAGCTCTGTACTGGAATACCTAACATTTCATGTGGCTGGTTGATTTTATCCTCAGACGCGTTACTTTGATGATTATGGAACATCACACTTTCTAGAGTGCATTTCTAGCTATTTAATAAAATAGACAAACCAAAGCCTGGGAGGCAGGTAGGATAGATCTTAGGCTCTATTTTGTAGAAGTGGAAACCGAGGTACACAGAGAGTCACACATATAAAAATCTAGTTACACTGCCATTCTAACCACGTCAGGCAGCATGGATGAGCCTTAAGCCTGAGTCTCAGAAATGTATAATAGAAGGGGAGATTTTTGCTGGGTTAGGTAGTGGTTGCTTATGCTATCCTATGAAGAAAGATAGCCAAGGACAAATGCAGAAAAGAATTAGTGAGCATACATTTCACAGAAGTATCCATTTCCAAATAGTTTTACTGTTTCTTTTCAGTTGGGGACTTAATGGTCACTGATGGCCATCAGCATGCATTGCCAAGTGCATGAGGCCACTGTAGGAAGTTTTATTTAGGCTTTAACGAGAGTTCTTTATGATGTCAAGGCTGATTTGACACTTGGCCAAACGCTACTTTTTTTTTTTTTTCATCTTAGACTTATTCTCAGATAATATATTGTAAAGTCTTGATGGAGGTGGGAGTGGTGCGTGGCCGGGCAAAGAGAGAAAAAAGTAAAGAAAGGTTTTCGTAATGTCAGGCTTTTTAGTTATTATAATAGTTCTACAAAATATACTAGCTGATGTTTGTATAGGTCCAACAGAAAAGTAGAATTTTTAGGTTTTTGTGATTTTGTAAGACTATGTAAACACCATCTTGATCTGGAGGCTGGCCCATGCCCCCTACTAGAAGGAGCATTGACTGGGATAAGACAAGGTGGTAGCTAAGCAGTTTCTGCCTTATCAGGACCTCAGCTCAACCATTAGACTTGTCATTTTTCTGGGGGTGCATCTGTCTTCTTGTTAGGCAAAACTTTAGCATCCACAGTACAAGCACTATTTGCTGTAACTGTATAATAAATTGCCCCAAAACTTGGTGGCCTAAAACAATGACAACCTTTATTTTACCCTGGAGCCTATCGTTTGGGCTGGGCTCAGTCAGGGGTTGGCCCCGTTTGGCTTCCACTGCAATGGCCCGCAGGCTAGGGGGCTAGAGTCACCTGAGAGCTCCCTTGCTCACATGTTTGCTGGTGGATGCTGGCTGGTTGGAGCTGTAAGCCAGAGCACTACATGTGGCCTTTTCCCGTGACCTTGGCTTCCTCACAACATGGTGGCTGGGTTCCAAGTATGAGAACCCCAAAAGAGAGAGCCAAGTGGAAGCCGTGTCCTCTTTCTAACCCAGCCTTGGAAGTCACATAGCAACAATTCCACTCTACTTGTTGGCCAGAGAGCAGTCACACGCTTCGGCCCTGATGCAAGAGGAGGGAGCATAGACCCCACCTCTCAGGGGGAGGAGTGTCAAAACACATTGTCAGATGAGCACATGAAATGGAGGTATTGTTGCAGTCCTTTTGAAAAATACAGTATTTAACATACCTGTAGCAGCCCTTCCTTTTCCTTCTTTGCTATCCCTACATCCCATTCCAGGTCCTCACCCAGTACCTTCTAAGGCACTTCTGCCTCCTCGACCCTTCCCTCGTTAGCTATTATTCCAAAAGGAGATCCAAAACCTCATTCCTCACCGTCATAGATTCTCGGTTTTAGACTGGACTTTGGAGGTTATGTAGTCTCAGTGGTCACCCAGCAACTGCCTCTCCCTACTCTCGTGTTCTGACTGATGGTCCCGTCTGAAGCCCCTCATTCTGGAAAACAATACCAGGCTCTTATTCGGCCAGGGTGCCCCCTGACTGAACCATGGATGGTTACCTGACTTAAAGTGGCCATCCTCTGAGAAAACAGCAAGTTGGCAGTGAGAGGAGAGTGGGGAAGACATGTCGAGAGAAGCAAACATGTCCTAAGAGAGAGCAAGTGGCATGGAAGAGAGAGAGAGAGGTGGAGAGAAGAGCAGCATCTTGGATCCTGATACCTCTTCAGGATTCCCCCTAAGCCACAGTACGCCATGGTGGCCTGGGGTAGGGGTCATGGTCACTGGCTTTTTTAATCCTACTTTTGTTTTGCAGCCACAATAGCCTGAAATATCATCCAATCTCTCGAGACCTGGAGCAAGAATGTGACATGTCCAGAGTCACAAGCTGGTTAGCGAGGGAGTCTGCGTTTGAGTCCTGGCCATCTGATTCCATTACCAATGTTCCATCCTTTCCTTAATGTAGGATTAGGTGGAAATAAGCAGACATCTTGAGGTTATGAAGAGTTTGGGTAAAGGGGTTAAAGAAATAAGGAGATTAGAGGGTAAAGAGCAAAAGAGGGATGGCCAGGGGCCCTGAAGTCCAGTTTCTCTCTTTGATATTGTCATTTGATGCTGGGTATTTTCTCCATTCTCTGGCTTTTGTAACATCTGTTCATATCCTTCCTTTTGGACATCTGAACAATTTCTCCCCCTTAGACTGAAGGATAATTGTTGGTGTATCTAGTTATAATAAGCCCAGGTGAACCAGGCTTTTCATTTGAAAGGTGTTTAGATGGTAAGGTCATTGTCACAACACACAACGCTACGTTGCTGGGAAGAAATACGATGTCAGGCAGAATAATACAGACTTGGCCGACAGTCACCCAGACTTAAGCACTCAGGGACAAAAGCAGAATGAACCCTTTCTCAGGACGCCGTCTAATCACATTCAGGCATGTGTACAGCCTGCAGCACTATAAGGATGACCATTTCATCGGGCGACGATTATTAAAATTGGATTCTTTTTTCAGAAGAGGGTCAAAATTAGAATTCTGCAGAGCATTATCTTCTTCCCACAATGGCCATGTCATTTTTATAAGAGATTGTGTTGCCTGGAAATCCTCCTGATTCTTTTGTTCTTCCTCACATCTAATCCGCGTTCAAGTTACCAGCAAAACCGGGTACCAGACATATCCAGAGAAGCACAAGAGACAATTAACACCTACCTCTTGGAACACGGGTGATGATTAATAAGATATTGTGCTGCAGCTGCGTATGTTTTTATGTTTACCACAATCAAGCTTGATTAAAGCTGCCTTTTGTGACGTCCCCTGATTCCTTGTGGTGTTGGTCGTTTTAGGAGATTGGTTGCCCAGCTCCATTTTTCACCTCTCAGGGAAGCACTCCCACAGCCATTTCCTGATCTGTGCCAGGGATTAAGTGATATTTCCCCGTGGCTGGTGAAAGAGCATAGTAAGGTCATCCCTAAAAGCTGGCTGGGGGAGAATTTAGCTCTTCAGATCAAATATATTTGTCCCACCCCTGGCTCTGCCTCCTGATCAAAGTCAGGGGTGATTTCAGAGAGGTGGCCCCTCACTCAGTCAGACGCTGTACGTCTGCTCTCTCTCCATGGACATTAAAAACAAGGCAGTCGCATGTAACCCAAATCCGCATCATGGCGGCCAACCTCAGTTTATCACAGAATGGAGGCCCACATCTTTAATCCTTCCCTATAAGCTGTCTGAGAGAGTTCACAGACCCACAGATGTCTTTTACTGTTTTTCTAATCACTTTTAATGTGTTTTCCCACAGCGTTTGGAAGTGTTGATGTCTCAGCCTGGCCATGTCAGGCAAAAAAAAAAAGAAGAAGAAGAAGGAAAATTCTCATAAAGGGATGTTATTTTAATAGGTCAATTTATTTTTTTTTAAGTTAGAGAATATAAAATTGTAGATCTCATCAGGATTTAAATTGTATCCCAGATGAAGGCTCTTATTTAAACACATACACACACGCCCACCCAAAGAAGCTCTCAGGATATTCAACCTTTCCTACTTCCCTCAAAAATTCCCGCAAAAATACCACTGTCTGTGTATTCCAACCTGAAAAAGTAAATTATTCCCAAGCTCTCTCTCCTCTCATAAGATTTCATTTCTCTCCCATTCTTTTTTTTCTATTTTTTATGGATATTCTTTTGATTAAACTTAGGCTTGAAGTTGCTGCTAATTTCAGGATAAATGTTTAGATCAGATACAATGGTATTTGAAAACAAGAGAAGAACACTCAGTGTCCTTGCAGCTTCCGCCCGAAAGAAGGTGCGTTTCTAGGTGTGTTTTATGGCCTCGGAAGGCTGAGCCCCAAGTAAAAAACCTTCCCCCGCACTGTCAGATTTTTTGTTTTACACATCGACATACCTTGTAATTTTGGCAGTGGCCTGTCATTTGGATAGTTGTCTGCAAATGCTCCTAATGTTATTTTGGATAAAAACCGTCTCATTACCAAGTACGTTGTGAAGAGAAATGAACTCACATATCACCTGCATTATTCCCTCTCTTCTTGTGTCACCCCTGTCCTCCTGTGATGCAGTACAGTTCCCAGGGGACTGTAATGCCCCTGAAAATTGACAGTCACATTCTATTATAACATATTTTTCCCATTTAATAACATGGTATAGGTAATGATTCATAATCCTCAAAGGGCCTCCTGCCAGTGACAACTGAACTCAAGTAATTGAGAACACCATGCAATTTGGCAGGGACTACACTTTTATGGTTCAATCAAGAGTTAAAGCAACAGTATATCTGGAGAGACTTTCAGTAAAATGACATTATCCTGATACGTTTCCGTGTCTGCTTTACATAGGTAACTCTTGCTGCTTCAGACCATTGTGGCCTAAAATAGGGTCACAAAGGTCATATTTATTCCTTATTAGACTATACGTTCCGTAAAGGCCAGGGTATTTTCTCCCTTTCACTTCTGCATTTTTTAGCGCCTAGAATAGTGCTTGGCATGTAGTGTGCTTCCTCATTATTCTCCCCGCCTGGCAGCATGTCAACCAGGAAAACAGCTTTTTGTTTTGTGCTGCCATCCATCAGTATCACTACATCTACCCTCCCCAAGGCCCCTTAAACTGTGCATTAAAGGGAGTGGCATTATTCATCCAGCCCTAAAGTATCAGAGCCACTTCCTTGCCGTTACCCGATGGCCTTAATTAGGAGCCCTTGATGTCACTCCCTGAATCATCACCTACTCCAGCTCAGTTACAACTAGGTGACCTCACTTTTTCAGATCTTCTCATAGACCCCTCATAACACCAAATCCAGGGCAGTCTGAGTGGCAAGACTTTGTACCCCACCTAGAGTGATTCCTCTTGACTGATTTCATCCACGCTGCCCCAGAATAGATCCTGGGCACCTTAGTGCATTCACAGGAAAAGATGAGCTTTACTCCCTAAGATGCTAATTCTTTCCCAGAATCTCTGTTAGGATGAAATGGAGTAATGTCTGTAAGTCGCCTACAGACCTGTAGTATCTGCCAAATGGTAAGCTTTCAATAATTGCTGGTTTATTCATTTTCATAATGAGTTACACTCTAAAAAGATCTTTCCATACCTACAAATTATAACAAATATTAAGTTCCTAATATCACAGATATGGAGACAAAGTTATAAGTGTGGGCCTGCCAGGGAACTTAACCTTGCTTCAAGTCCTGGCATTGACACTGACTTCCTCCATGACTTCAGGCACGTGGCTCAACATCTCTGAACCTCATCTTCATCTATAAAATTTAGGTCATAGTACTTACCTCACATGGTAGGTATGGGCTTAAAGGAGATAATGCCTGCGATTCCACAGTCTAAGCAGTAATTCATTATGCAAATTGAGGCATCCTTTTTCTCTGATGGAAATGTATGTTTGTGAATCAGGGGCAGCCTGTATTTTGCATCAGCAGTAGGTGAGTTACAGAACTGAGATTTTAGAGATCATTGGCATAAGCACCAGAAGCTGACTTTCCATTTCCTTAGTGTGTTAAGGATCCGTATTGCTCAGGTGGAGGAAGATGATAGTAAAGCTTCTCCTGATTCCCTGGAGTTTATGACAAGGTCCCGTGGATCCCCTCATGTTTCTTTTTTTTTTTTTTTCCAGCCAAGGGCTACTATAGCAGTTTGCTTTGCACACTATTTAAAAAAAAAAAGAAGAAGAATTCAACTACAGCCAGGGAAATTTTTGTTGGCTTGCATTTGAGATATGTTTTTAAATTGCAGAACAAAGTTTAATTTGGTTTCCATTTTCCCTGATGAGGAATAGCATCTCTACTGCAAGAAAAACCTGACACTCCTTTATTCTTGCAAGGATGGTAAAATTTTCTGGGTCACAAAACAAGCGGTAGAGGAAGAAATGAAGGTGCATGCAAGACTCCTAAAATAAATATTCCTCTGTGGTAATTATTAGAAGGCTTGGATTAAGAAGTTGCCAACCCCAGGAGTTTGGGCCATCTTTCCCTCTAGTTTTTCCCTCGTCGCTTTGTTAGATGTTGCTTGTGTAGCGCACTAGGCAAGAGCTGCTTTGCCCCACGTTTTCCAAAGTGCTCAGAAATGCTGAACGGCAATTATAAAACAATGCCTTAGGGTTTGTGGGCTCCGAGAATATTACTCTAGCCAAAGGCCAAATCAAGAAGGTGTTCTTTAAAACAAATCCCTTGTCAGAGAGAAATAGTAGCAACAGACTTGAATTACCACGGGTGCCACGAGAAGCATTTAATTCTGGCTATCCGTTGAATGTATTTTAGGCTTTGTGAGTCTCCCACAAGTATATGACACAGACCCTCTTTCCAAGGAGATTAGTTTTCACTCAGAAGATCAGACTCATAGGGCTTAAGTAATAAAGAGAAATAATTGATATCTCAGTGTTGACTGTAGAATTTCAGAGAAGGGAAGTGACCGTAAACTGACACATCCCAGGGAAGTCTTCATCTAGGGTGTGCAATTGGTTCAAACTTTTGGGACAAAAAAGCAGACACCCCCCTGCTAGTGCCTTCCATTCATGCAGCCTGTTGGATCCTACGTGACCTCCCAGCAACTGGGGGAGCCAGGCAGGGTTTTCATTCTCTGCGTCGAGGGAAGAGAGAGATCAGCCCACGGTGCTGTGTGCGAGGACTTGGAATGGAGGCCGAGCCTGTGAAGCTCCTGCCTTGACAGTTTCATCACTACCTTTCCCTGAGTCATTGCTGTTTAGATGTGTTCATTACCATTTTAGGCCACTTAGCGCTGAGCATGTGGGAAATGTTTGCTCCGCAACATTTGCTCCGCAACATTTGCTCCGCAAATGTTGTCTGCTGCTCCCTTGTCCTTAAGAGAGGCAGGTGATAAAATACCCACATTTCTAAAAATAAAAGAGCAAAAGCAACAATATATGTCTTCTGCCTCTTTCAGGAGAGGTGATTCTAAGTAGAATGGTATTGGAGTGAGGCAGGAACTGGAGAAAGCCAGGAGCTTATGGTTTTTGGAGGAGAGGAGAGAAGGCAAAGAAGCCTCCGTTCTTACCTTCTGGATATCCCTGCAGCCCGCGGCATTGCTGACGACTTACTGTCTTGCTTCCTGAAAATCTTTCTCTCCGTGGCTTTCAGGAGGTACAAGGAGCTCGGCCACCTCAACTTCCTCTCATGAGTCTTTCTGCCATCTTCACTGAACACTTGTGCTCATATCACCTCTTAGCAAAAGGTGGCCCATTAAGCACTGTCTCAGTTTTAAGTTTTAAGCTTTGCCTCCTGCCCTTTTCCCTCCCCAGGGCTGCCTTCTCTGTGCAGATGACGGTCAACACCTCAGCGCCTGTGTGCCAGACATGGTTTGTGCCCCGAGCTCCAGTCCTTTATCTCCAGGGCTTCCCAGTCTCCTCCAATTCAGCCTGTTAAACATTCAACTATGTCCCACTGGAAACCAGCTCCTCCCTCCAGTTTCTTATATACAAGACCATTTTCCTTTGAATGCCTTTTTTCTCCTCTCTTGCTTCCTGGCTGTCGCAGTACAAACATAAAAGTTATTCTCTACATTTGAGTCTCTTCCTTTGGTGGTGAAACATTTCCTCCAAGATGGTTTGTGGCTGAAAGCTGCCATCTGTGCCCAAGTGCTCGGGGACCATCATCCCAACAGCCTCCTGGATTCCAAAGCCTGTCGGCAAAGGGGAGGAGGTGTGGCATGTTTGCACAGGCGAGGATCCCGGCTTGGAAATGCCAAAATGTGCTGGGGTGAAAGGAGGAGAAGGATGTTAGGAAGGAAATAGAATCTTCTCATCCATGGCAATTGGCAAAAACGATGCCCATTTCGAAAGACACCCACCGTTCGTACTTGGGCTCCTCCCATTGAGCGTGTAACGTTCTATGTATTGAGAAGGCTGGAAACCATATGAAAGGGAATTACTCATGTTTTTCCATCTGTACACATGTGCGATTGCTGGTGTTAAATTCCTGTTGTAAGAGCCTCTCATTCCATAATGTATACACAGAAATAGATTCCCACCACTTTTTAAAAAAATAATATTATTATTAAAGCCAGCTGAGTAAATTCATAGGGCGCTGTAGCAGGACAAGTGAAATGTAAACCCACATTTTCTGGGACTGTAACAAGGCTTTTAACATGTACACTGCTTCATGTGAATTTATTCCACTACCAGTATTGTGTTTTCATGTCATTGTTTTAAAGGGTAACATTTGAGGATAAAAATGCATGGCTTATAGGGAGAGTTTTGCCCTAAATTTTGAAATGTAGTCATCATTGTCTAACAGGAACAGAGCTCCCCTTCTAAGATAAGAAGACATGAGCAGAGACCAGTTTGAGGAAAAAAGCTGTCTCCTTGCTCCTATAACTTTAGGTACATCTTGAAAAAGGACCTGGCTTATCTTGTTTCAGAAATGAGCAAAGAAGGCACTAAAGTAAAAGACTCTGAACGCCTTCATTCGGGCCACTGGCATACACTGTCAGGTGATGAACGCACCTCGATTAAGGTTTATTATCTACTTATGCTTTGCTGATGAGCCATGAGCTACCTTGATGGGGATTAACTGAAAACACTACTCAACTTTGGCCATAGAAACAACGGCTGGCTATGCGGTTTTAAAAAGCCATTTATTCATTCAACACATATTTTATTTATTTATTTTTAATGTTTACTTATTTTTGTGAGAGAGAGAGAAAGAGAGAGAGACAGAGCACAAGCAGGGGAGGGGCAGAGAGAAGGAGACACAGAATCTGAAGCAGGCTCCAGGCTCTGAGATGTCAGCACAGAGCCTGACGAGGGGCTCAAATTCACGAACCGTGAGATTGTGACCCGAGGCAAAGTCGGATGCTTAACTGACTGAGCCACCCAGGTGCCCCCAACAGATATTTCTTGAATACCAATTATGGGACAAGCACAAGCCTAGATTTCAGGGACACATCAGTGTACAAAAAGGACAAAGATTCCAGCCCTGTTTATTCGAATATATGGTGTTTTGAATTTTAGTCAAATCAGTGCTCACTGCCCAAGCATCTCTCTGTGCAAGACACTGTGGGAAGTCATTGTTATGATACCACAGGCACGGAAGGCTGGTCTCTGCCATTACAGAAGTAGCAGTCTAGCAGAAGTTGTCAGAGCTCTCGCTTGGCTATCAGTCCTCCTTCTTCTGAGGGACAGTGTTGAAGAGGGGGAAAGATGCAGGCAAAGGCCGTCCACAGAGGCCCCATCTGCCTATAGAACGCACAACTTCCTAGTTTCCTTCCTTCTTTCCTGATCACCTTTCCACAAAGCCCGGTCCCTTGACATCTGCCATTCATTATTTGGTTTCTACCATCCCCCTGTCTCCAGCCCTGATTTGACTCTGGACTTTAGGGCACTGTTTGGTCTCTCGCTGGAATTTGACTTTGAATAGTACCCATTTTATTAATCCCATGCCTATTCTGACAACCAGAAGAGACTGTCCTTTATTTACACATATTATGATAGGTTCATTTAAAAAACCAAACATTTCTTAAACACCAAACATGTTTCATGTTTAAGCAGTTTACTAAGGCCCTGAGCACAGAGATGCTTTCATGGATTGCAGAGTAGAGGGGAGGGTCAGAAACATAAACCAGTAATTAAATACAATATATCGGGGACACAGGAGAGGAGCCCCTACCCTGATTGGGCAGAGTCTTGAAGCCTATGGGGAAATTGGGCAGAGAAGCACAGCCAGGTCAAGGCAAAGACAGAAACACATATGTAATAGGGTGATGTATCACCGCTTGACAGATCATAATGACAACAGACAGTGAGTATTGTGTCATGCTCCTCAACTCACACACAGTCGGTCAGCCGCGTTCACTCCTCCCTCCGGTGAGATTTACCTCGTCTTCTCTCTGGTCCCACCATCAATTAGCTTGGGGGCAATAGGAAGGAGGAAGAAAGGACAGGTGAGAGAGGAGAGGCAAGTGGGGACGGGGACTACACGAACTTGCACCCACTCAAAAGTAGAGGAAGAATTGGAAATTATACACCAAAGCTCCTCCCTCCCCATTTCTCTCCACAGGTGGCAGCCCTGTGTCCTTGGCCAGCTGGTAATCTGGGCATCAGCCACCTCGCCTCTCATTGTGAGGAGAGGGAAGCTGTGCTCACCTTGCTAGCTCCCTAGCAAGGTCAACACGCAGAGATGGAGGCATCGTGGGGGTTCTGGAACCAGCTTCAATTTTCCAAAAAGCTGCATCAGAAAGCAAAGTACATCTGTGTGATAAGACTGAATAAATTCACTGAGAGGCCAATTTTCTGGGCTTTTCTCTGGAATGATAACAGTGATTACTGGCGCTCTGGTGGAGAAGCATTGATTAGCCATTATCTGTGTCTTTGATTAATTTTTAAATGGGAAAACATTAATTATTACTTAATTAATGCAATCGGGTAGAAAAATCTTTTATCACATGATATGGGCAGGGGAGGCAGAAATACCGAAAGGCTAGGATCCTCTTGTTTGTTAAAAGCTTGGAAAACACTAGCCAAGGAGGCTTGGGAATGCAGAACTTTGGCACAGGTCTAAAGAGCTTCACTCTACCCACGTGAAAGGGTCTGTGTGTTGCTGAGATGTATCACATTCTCCTCAACTGGGTCTTCCTGAGACAAACAGCCAGAGACACTTTTATTGTGTAGCACTCTCTGTATAATATACAGCAAAGTAAGTCAAGGTTAGAGGTGCCGCTTCGTGTTACAGAACACGAGAAAAATAAAGTTTCACTTTACTTCCCATTTCTCCTTCTTCCCTCATCAATAGCTATGATTCTGACACCAGTTCCAATACGGTGGGTACCCCACACCAACAAGCAATTAATTCAATCCCAGCCGGGTGTCCTGCAGTTCAGCTCAGTTCTAATACTGCCTGGAGATAGTGTCAGATCCCACAGGTTAAAGGCTCACTCCCACAAGACTGCTCTGCCCGACTTCAGACCCACATTGTCAACTGTGCTTCTGTCTGGCCATAGATTGGAAGTTCCAGATACCCCCTCCTTGGATTCGATTAATTTGCTGGAGAAGCTCACAGAACTCATGGACACATTTTACTTACTAGATTACCAGTTTACTATAAAAAGATATAACTCAGGAACAGCCAGATGGGAGATGCATAAGGCATGGTGTAGGGACAGTGCACAGAGCTCCCATGCCCTCTCCAAGCACACCACTCTTCCCAAATCTCCACGTGTTCACCAACCTGGAACTTCCTGGACACCCATCCTTTGGGTTTTTATGAAGGCTTCGTTCAATAGCCATGATTGATTAAATCGCTAGCCATTGGTGATGATTCAGCTTCCTGCCTCTCCCCGCCCTTTCTTTAATCACGTGGTTGGATCTCCTGGCAACCAGCATTATCCTTAAGTAGGTACAAAAGTCATCTCATTAACATAACGAGAGACACCTTTATGGCTCCTGTCCCTTAGGAAACTCCTAGAGTTTTAGGAGCTCAGTACCAGAAACAGGATAAAAGACCAAATGTGTATTTCTTATTATACATCACAACGTCACAATAGTATAACAGAAAAAAAAAAAAAAGCAAAAATGGGTGTTGGATTTCCAGAAAAAGAGGCATGAACTCACTATTACTCGCACATTTAGATTTGCTCTCAAGGGTGTGACCAGATGACTTCCTACAGGTGGCCTCAGCAAGACCTTTTAGGAAGGAGTAGCTCAAACACCTGCTTCCTGGGTTGCCCATCCCCAGGGCCTGTGGGTGGGAAAGTGGAGCCTCTGGAGAAAGTCCTAGATGGAGCAGGTTTGCTGCAGGCAGGGCAGGAGAGAAGAGAACGGCTTTTGGTTTCTCATGTGCTCTTTTGTTCTCATTACAGCTGAGTGCTGGCTCAGGCTGTACCACAGAGCTGGCACTCTCTCCTCACCTTTAAAAGTGCAGGTGTGTTACTGTTGATTGACACTTGGGAACGGACCCTGAGGTTAACACAGAGTAAACTGTTCTCTCTAAAGAGAGGCATTAATTCCTCAGGCCTTCAGTGAGTGGTTTGCAATTCCCAACAGTGAACAATAGAATTAAATGAGTCTAGAGAAACTTGAACCCTACCCACTTATTACATAAAGAAGAGGCCTGGAAAGGCAAAGTGACCTGCCAGATGTCACAGGGGTAATTTATGGCAGATTAATAATAATAAATTAATCCAACCTGAAACCAATGGTAAAGCTCAACCCTAAATGGCAACACCTCGGGACCATAAATAACATTGCTTTGTTGCCAGTACTTGGGAAATAACCCAAATGGGACTGAAATTCTTTTCAAATCACCCCACCAGTCAGTATCGCCTTAGGATGCAGATGTCCACGTGGATGATCTCCACACCATGTGTTTTATGTAGCCCATTCCCTAGCAAGATTATCTCCCACAGCAGGACACTGTGCGAGTCGCATGGCACTGTGTCACCCCGACCAACAAGACCTCTCCAGTCCCTTTGCTCATGGGACAATGTGTAGTTCCGGTACCCTCAACGGGAAAAGGGATCCAAGATACCTTTCCAGGGCAAATATTTCTCAAAGTTTGGTCCAAGGACCATCTATCCACACAGTGCTTCTTAGAAATGCACGTTCTGAAATCTCCAAAATCACTAAATCAGAAACAAGGCAGGAATATGAATTATGAATAGGTTCCTTAGGAAATTTTAAAGCACACTAAAGCTTCAGAATCACTGCCCTAGGCTATCTGTTCATCTGACCATTCTCAGTCCTGTGAATGAGATGATTGGTCTTGGAATGTATATATATATATGTATATATATATATATATATATATATACATATATATATATATAGAGAGAGAGAGAGAGAGAAAGAGAGAGAGAGAAAGGGAGAGAAAGAGTGGCAGATAGCTGGCTAGAGGTCTTATTATATTTCAATATCCATCCACTCATTCGGTCAGCTTGTACTGAGAGCTTTCTATTACTAGGGTATCATGATGGAATTAAATAAAAGGTAGTACCTACCATATTCTATACTAATTGCTTTCATATATCAACTCCTTTAATCTGAACAACTTTATAAGACACTACCATTATGTTCATTCAGTGGAGGAACAAACCAAAGCACAGAGAGAGGTTAAGAAAACTTGCCAGGGTTACAGTGCTTGTAAATGGTAGAGACAGAACCTGAACCCAGGTAGTCAGCTCCAAAACCCATGAGCTTTTCCACCGTGTTAAATAGCCTCCTTAAATGTAGGAATGAGTAAGACTCAGTCACTGATGCGACCCTTGTACCCCCAGCCCCAGAAGCTCAGAGTTAGTCAGAAATTCAGACTTCAGATGTATGGAGAGCTAATTACATGATGGTTTATTAACTTCCATGATAGTGGTGCGAACAGAATGCTATGATGCTAAGAAGGAAATTATTAACTGCCAAAGATGTCAAGAAAGGCTTCACCAAAAATTTATAGCTCCGTGAGAATAGGGATCCTGTCTGGCTGGCTTCCTTTAGCACAATATTTTACAAATATTAGATGCTAAAAGTAATTATGCTGAATGAGTGAGTGAATTAATGAATGAGTTAATTCGTTTCAGCTCACTTGTATTGAACGATAGGAAGAAATTTCGTAACAGATATGGAGAGGGAAATGTATACATAGGGGTAAAAGGTTAAAAATAGCTTGTTCTGGGAACAGGGACTCAATGTGAGGAAGGCAGAGTGTGCCAGGGAGGGACGGGGTAGGGGTGGGGGTGAGGGTAGGGGTGGGGGAGGAAGAGCCTGGGAGTGAAGAGTTAGGTACAGGCCAGAGCATTTAGATTTAGTCCTCTGGGCAGCCATCCTTCAGCAGGGAAGTGACATGATCAGATTTCTTTCAGGGGAAGACAACTCTGGAGGCCATGTTGAAGCACAGAGTGGATTACAGTGAAGGAAATCTGCCATGAGGAAGGCCAGCTAGAAGGGTGGAAGTCGTGAGGGCCAGAGGTTAGGAAGGTCTGAACAGAAGCACAGGATTAGGTGGAAGGAAAGGGAGGGCCCCAACCAGACACATGCCTGAGGTAGACTCAGTGCAAGTCAGGGACCAAGTAAATGTAAATTAGCCACATAACATAACTAACATAAATACTGATGCCATTAGCTGAAATGAGGAATATAAAGAGAAGTTAGAGGTGGAAAGAGTGAAAGGGTTTCAGTTTTAAACATGTTAGGTTTGTGTTGTCTGTCAGTCTTTCCAGTGAAGGTAAATTCCCAGGAGGCATTTATTTAGCAAGATGGCCAAGGAGCAAGGCTGAGAATGGAAACATGGTATTTGGTGCCATGAGCATCAGGGTGGGTGTGGGAGTCATGGGGGCAGAGAATATTATCCCTCAGAAAGGGTGCCTAAAAGGAGAAGTGAAGAGGACTAAGAAAGTCTTCATAAAGCATAGCTGTTTAGGGGGTAAGCAGTCAGTAGGGCAGACCAGGCAGAGCAAGATATGGTAATTTCATACTGGTCTAATGGAAGAGTCACTTTGTATTTATTCAGAAGAATTTTAGGAAAAGGAAACTCTTCTCAAAAACTCTGGACAGGGGCGCCTGGGTGGCTGAGGTTAAGCGTCCGACTTAGGGTCAGGTCATGATCTCGCGGTTCGTGGGTTCGAGCCCCGCGTCGGGCTCTGTGCTGACAGCTCAGAGCCTGGAGCCTGTCTTCGGATTCTGTGTCTCCCTCTCCCTCTCTGTCCCTCCTGTGCTTTCTCTTTCTCTCTCTCTCTCTCAAAAATAAATAAAACATTAAACACACACACACACACACACACACACACACACACACAACTCTGGACAGTTCACCTCTTCCCAGGCTGAAAGCTAGAACACAGTGCCTTTGTATTGGGTGCCTTGGGCACCAACTTGCCTTCACCTGTGAAAATATATATGACATTTTTCCCCAGTGGGTGCCAGAGGGCCCAAGAATGCAAAATTCTCCACCTAAGCTTTAGCTATTGGTATTCAACCTTAAGGTTTCTGTGGTGGCAAGTTGGGGAAGTTTCCAGGGATCGGGACTCACAGCTCTCTCCTCGGGCCCTCTTTTTTCAGCTTCTACTTGGGCAAGGGAGCCATCTACCAGCCCGAGTCTATGTTCCCCCAGAGCAGAGTTGAAAACAATACAAAAAACCTATTAAGTAAAATAACCAGTTTCTTTTAAAATTAACTATATAAACATTATAACATTTACCCTTTAACTAAATTCAGTTGACTGCAATAAAACTGACTCATTCGATTCAGTTGGGGGTTTTTAAGCTAGTGTGTTTTTGCAGCCTTAGTGAGAGTTTCCCCATAGCCTGAAGGTCCTTCACAATTTGGTGTGTGTGTGTGTGTGTGTGTGAGAGAGAGACAGAGACAGAGACAGAGACAGAGACAGAGACAGGGAGATGCTGATGCTTAGTGAGAACTGTAAGGATATTACATTTACAAAGGATATTTCCTGTGTCCATTAGTCAATCTTTAAGGTGACTGGTGTTCTCATGGTCTTGTGCAATGCATGATACTTGTGCAAATATCCTGCCTCAGGCAGAGCAATTTACTAAGTCATAAATACTAATGCCAAATAAATATATGGAGGAAAATGTTCGACCTCAATTGGTGTCAAAGAAAGATAAAAAAAAAACGGCAATACAATACTGTTTTTCTCCTTTCAAATAGGCAAACCTGTTTTTAAAATTGTAATACTCCAAGTTGCCCCCAGGAAATCAGAAAATAAGACTCTCATATTCTGCTGTGAGACTGTAATTATGTACACTCTCAGAGGACAGTTTGTCAATATATATCAAAAGCCTTAAAAATGTTCATAACTTTTGACCCAGCGATTCTTCTTTTTAGAATTTATCCTAAAGAAACAAATAATTGTATACTTAAACTAGGTGAATCTTATGTGTAAATTACACCTCAATAAAGATGTTTCTGGGAGAAAAAAGCAGCAGAGATATGCAAAATGCAAATATTTATTACGTTTTATTTGTAACAGTGAAAAACAGAAAAAATCTAAATGCCTGTTACATACCTTATCCACTTAATAGGTGAAAAATACCCGTTTTTTTAACAATTTATGTTGTAGTACAATCAGGTTCTTGAAGTGTGTTCCCCAGTCCCGCAAAATCGATTATCCTCTGGAAACTATCCTCTGGAAATGCAAATTATGGATCCCTGCCCCAGAGGTAAGACATCAGAAACTGGAAGTGGGGCTCAGCACTCCTTTTTTTTTATTATTATTTTTAACGTTTATTTATTTTTAAGAGACCGAGTGCAAGTGGGGGAGGAGCAGAGAGAGAGGGGGACACAGAATCCAAAGCAGGCTCCAGGCTCCAAGCTGTAAGCACAGAGCCCGACGTGGGCCTTGAACCCATGAACTGCAAGATCGTGACCTGAGCCGAAGTCGGATGCTTAACCGACTGAGTCACCCAGGCACCCCTCAGCACTCTCTTAACAAGGCTTCCCACTGATTCTGATGCTCACTAAAGTTTGGTAAACTTCTTGGAAAAAAAATGTTCCTGGTAAACTATAATGTGAAAAGAAAGCAAAAGCAGGCCAGACGACAATATGTAATGATGAGACAATATGTAATGTCATGACAATATGTATATGCATGCATATACATATAAAGGAGATAATGGTGAGATATATTTTAAAAAGTTAACAGTATTTACCTACAGATTGTGGATGTATAAATCTGTTTTGTTTTCTTTTTGATGATTTTCTGCATTTTCCAATTTTTTTGTAATGATAATGTATTATTTTTATAATTTAAAAAATACTATTTTATAAAGTTCTTGCGCTTGGAAGTTGTGGGCAACAGACGTGTTGGAAATATATTATGCACATTCAGTGAAGAGGGAGATAGGATGGGTAGGGTTCTCCCCTAATCAGTTCTGTGGGGAAGCATATAGTCCTTAAAGTAGAATTGGGCATGTTTGATTTTGCTTTAGTAACGACGCTGTCTTAAGCATCATACGCATCAAAGGGTCTAACATGAGCAGCGAGTATCAGATCTTGAACCCAGCTTGTTTTGAGACCATAATGGGGTGGTTTTCTTCTTCTCCTTTGCCTTCTTCGTTTCCTGTGTTGTGTCCAGGGATGTGTGCTCGCCTGCTGGGGAAGAGGTCAGTGTGGGGCTTTGTCACAATCTATATCACTCTAAAGAAATCGAGAGTGTCTTCTGAATTCTTGGGAATTTCAAAAAAAGCTAAAGAGTGAGAGTATTGTTGGCACAATCCTGGGGTGGAAAAACCACCAGATGTATCAGGTGTCATAGGCCTTTTATTACAGGGCAATGTGACATAAGGGGGAAAGGACAGGCCAGGTCCCTGTAACTAGTTCTATAGCCTGGGGCAAGTCTGTAGTATTCTCTGGGTCTTGCTTTCTTCACCTTTAAACTGAAGGAGTTGACAAGATGATCTCTGAAGTCCCTTCCAGCTCTGAATTTCTATGCTTTTATGATTAGATTCACAGAGATAGAGTGACCCATAACCAGAAGGCAATATAATGCTCTTTGATCTGTTTCATGGAGCTTGGCTCTTGTGAAAGCCCATGATGGTATTTTCAGAAGCCGGAACACTCTTTAATGGACTGCTCTCCTGTTCTGGCGACGAAAATCTATTTTGAGACACTACCTGAGCAAATTATCGATGAGAAATGGTGTTTGGCATTCAGGACCCTTTCCATCACAGCACCAAAGACTTGGACAGCCTACAGATTAAAAAAGAAAAAAAAGGGTCCTTTCCAAAAATGTGGAGGGTGAAAGCAGCCATATGGCACAGGTCACTGAAATATGAACTACTTTTTTAGAAAAGACACAGTAGTTCCTTAGATCAGTTAGGAGGCCTTGTTCCACCTCTCGCTGTGACCTTGTCTGAGCTCCTTATCATTCTCAGCTTGTTTCCTCATTTGAAACATTTCCAGTTGATACTCTAGCATTCTTTTATTTCTGAAAAGAATAGGAGTTTACGATCAAAACAAGTGATGTTATGGGCATCTAGACCGTTGTCGTACCTGTGGGAGTTCTCCAGGGAGCAGCTATTCTAGAAAAACAGAATTGTAGAGTTGGAAGGAACCTAGTCAGCCCTAGTGAGGGTCTGAATGATTTCTACAGGATCCAGCTTTTTCTTGACGGGGAACAGGAGATGAGCGCATGTGTTGTTTGGAACTGGCACCTGCCAACTTTTGCTTGGCGGGGGGAGGGGGGAGGACGTACGAGTATACTTCAACTGCCGAGACAGCCCCAGGTTTGGGGAAGAGATTTTTGCTCATCCCTTTAATAGAGAACGTTTACAGTGTATACCCCACTGTAAAGGAAGCCCATGAAGTTTGCTTGGCATAGGAGTAACGTGAGTAATGAAGTCTTGTCTCCAGCCAGCATTCTAAAGCTGGGGTTTTGCACAAGTTGCATATCCCCAGAGGAAATGCTGGAGCACAGAGGCCTGCGTATCATGGATTACACTAATCCAGGCAGGAAGTGATAATGACATAGTTATACAAGCAGTGTTTTTCATGGCTAATTGGGAAGGATGGTCATTTAATTAAACTATGCCAGACCCTGGGCTTTTTGTGTCCAGGATAGCCTAGGAGCCTTTCCTAGACCCTCTTGCTCAGGGAAGTTAAGCTCAACTGTAAATTCTATGAGGGCAGGATCTTTATCTTTTTATTGACTTCTAATACCTAATACCTGGTGCAGTTCCTGGAACATAACAGGTGCTAGGCCTGGATGAAAAGACTTCTGAGTATCTTATTAGCCCTATAAAATGCTTTCTTTTAAATCAAGTGGAGGTGCCAAGATTTGATTCTATGAGCCTCTTGTGGATGCAAAAAAAAAAAAAAAAAAAAAAAATCAGATCTGATTTTGCCTGTAAAGTACTGGATATGCTGATTTTTTTTTAAGTTAGATTTATAAAATAGAGTAAGAGAATACCTCAATGAGGTTATGAACATATCTTTTGAACTATTTCTCTCCTCTCTAACCAGATGGAAAGCTGGGGTCTGGGATGTATTGTCAGGATGAAAATACATCGTCAATTAAAAAAAAATCTTTGAATAGTTTAAAATGAATATGATGGCTGCACAGTGTAGTAGAAGGGAGTAATGTATTGGGGGCCAGAAAAACTGGATTTCAGCCCCCTCGTGCTGACACCAACCTGTAGTAAGATCCAACTTTCCTGATTTGCAAACTGAAGGGTATATATTGCAATGGTTATACTTCCCAAACCAAAAAGTGTCTTATGATGTGGGGGACAGGAGGCAAACTGGATGATACAATATGGAAGCTAAAATGTAGCAAGTTCCTGGATACATCTATAGCATGAGGAACAGTGGAATAGAATGTGATCATCCATGCTTGTTGAATAAAATTCAGGACATATGAATGCTGAACGTGAAGCAACACAATCTTGAATAAGATCTAGGGTAGACTCTGTAATTATATTTTTATGGCTTCAAATGCTTCCTTCAGTATGGAGATAGAAAATTCCAGTCACTTGAAGGTATTTGGAGTGTCAGCTTCACATCATCCGTCCGCAGTGTGAAGTGACCCTGCCATCAGAGCTCTAACCTGCTCCGGTCCCCATCTGGTAGATTCCAAGACTCCTTTGTCTGTCCTACAGTGACGAAAAATGAACCCATTAAGAGACTGAAAAAGATCTGGGCTGTGCTGCCCAAGGAATCATACTAGGAGGGAATGAGATTTATGAGATGAGGTAATAGAAATACAAATAGAAATACATTCTGCAGGAACTTTTTCCTCAAATGCCTATTTCCTTGGTGATTGATTTGTGTGGGGGAGGCTGAGGAGATTTAATTCCCTTGCTTTCCCCACCGCATTCCCACTCTTTCAGGTTCTAAATGTTCCCAGTCACAATACACGGGCATCTTCTCAGACTGGTCCTCAGGGACACTCACCACTTTCAGTCCTTCAGTTTCCAGATGCTTCTTGCTGTGACATTGCTACTCTCCACCGACTCTTGAGAAATTATATTGAAATGGAAGCAGATTTATCCCCCTGGCAGAAATTGGGGTCACTGATATTCAGGGAGAGGTGCAGTGCCTCCCAGGTTATCCGGCAGCCATTTGTCAAACCTTCTAATTTATAGGCAAGTGTTCTCCAAAGGTCACTCTGAGAGGGCGCAGACACCCAGATTTGCATTTGTAATAAATAATATATACTGTATGAGTGTGGACCTACTGTGCAGTAAGCACAGAGCTATGCAGATTCTGTGCATTATTTTATCTAATCCTCAAGACAGATCTGTAACTTGGAATCACTAGTCCCTATCTCAGAAATGGGGAAACTGAGACTTAAGTCAACTGCAACTTGCTAAAGGCCATGGAGTTTGTAAGTATCACAGTTGAGTTCAAATCCAGGGCTTTCTGAACCAGAAGTCCTTCTTGTCAACCAGGCTCAAAGGACAACGAAGAATACCTTTGAAGGGAAAACAGAAATAGAAGGTGCATTGCAGAGAGAGTTGGGGGCCCCTCCCCTTAATGTGAATAGCTCTAGGGGATCCTGGAAATGTAAACATCCCAGGGCTTTCGGTAGACCCAGAAGACCATAATGTCTTCTGTCTGGTTTCCTCCCGATTTAACAAGTACTTATTGATCTCTTTCTATAGTGGAAATGCGCTGTGGTGGGCAAGAGAAAGACAAAACTTATTAAAACGTACCTTCTTGGGGCACCTGGGTGGCTCAGTCAGTTAAGCGTCCGACTCTTGGTTTCAGCTCAGGTCATGATCTCATGGTTCATGAGTTCAAGCTCCACATTGGGCTCTGTACTGACAGTGCGGAGCCTGCTTGGGATTCTCTCGCTCCCCCTCTCTCTCTCTCTCTGCTCCTCCCCCACTCACTCTGTCCCTCTCAAAAATAAAAAAAAATAAACTTAATTTTTTTTTTTAAATATACCTTCTTTTATAACTCAAGACAATAGCACTATAAGGCAGGACATGCAACTAACTATAATAAATTCAGGATATGATGTTATTTTATGTAAAGGGGATTAGGTATACACAACAGAGGCACTGGGGCAGTGGCTGCCTAAGTGTGGCCTTGGGACCAGTGCTCAGCATCACAGTCACTTGGGGATTTAGCAGCAATGCAGATTCCCAGGAGGCACCACCCTAAGGTGTTTGGTTCATGGAAGTTTGAGAAACACTGGTTTAGGAGCTTGGCTGGTAATTGAATTTGGCTTGATAAGATATGGTGTATGGGGTCGACAGCAGATTTGTCTGGATGGGTCATTTGGGGCTGATGATTTAGAGAAGCGTTGAGCATTTTATTTATTTATTTATTTATTTATTTAAATGTTTATTTAGTTTTGAGAGAGACAGAACATGAGCAGGGGAGAGGCAGAGAGAGGGAGACACAGAATCTGAAGCAGGTTCCAGGCTCCGAGCTGTCAGCGCAGAGCCTGATATGGGGCTTGAACCCACAAACCGCGAGATCATGACCTGAGCCAAAGTCGGACGCTTAACCGACTGAGCCACCCAGGTGCCCCTAGATGCACTGAACTTCTTGCTGTGAAGAATTCTTCATTGAGTGGATGAAGGGTAGATGGCAAGCTGTTTGCCAAGATTTACATTTTGGAAAGACCACTGCCTGACAGTAAGATTCAGGGGGCCATACAGTCTACACCGAAACTGACCATAGATTTCTCTTCTTTTTCATGCCCCTGATGTTCTTTCCACTCAAGTTTCTATGACAACTGTTCTGATACAATTTGCATTTATGAAAATCACATTAATTTCACCAGAGCCTCAGGGATTCCTCACAAATCAATATTTTTCACATCTGTGGATCATAGGAAACAACAGCAACCCTTTGCCCACAGGAAACAGAAGGAGAATTTTGCTCCTGTGTTAATTAGAAAGGCTCAGTGGCACACCTTTTGGAATTTTCACATTTTTCCTCTACCGTTTGCTATTTCTCTCGAAGAAGACTTTATTCTCCTAACACAGCAGATCTTATTTTCTCTCCCAAAAGGTAAGGCTGAGAAAATGATGCCTTACCCACACCCTTTTGCCAGGGCATTTGAATAATATTTGTTCCAAATCAGAATTTTAATAAGACCTGGAGGGTCGCTGGGGAGGAATGCCCCTGGCTAATTCTCCTCCTAGTCGTCTCACTCCTGATCACCCTACCTACAACCTGGTGACAGTGCCTCTGTGAAATTGAAAAGTAGACTACATACATAAATTAGGACATGCTGGTTCCAGCCTCCACCCAGCCAAAAGAAATCTGCTGTGATTTCAGGGATGGTCTTGTCTACCTATTGTTAGAGTTTTCAAAAGGCATTAGGAGTGAAGATTTGTGCCAGCTCTGGACTCTGTCCTAGCAGCATCTCGTGAGCCAACCTTTGAGAGCATCCACGATCACTCTGGACTTTCCCTGTGCTGCACAGGAGAACCTAGACAGATGGCCAACCTGGGCAGCCTCTCACTTTCAGAGCCTATCTCCATGTGTGGGCCTGGTCACCCCAGGACCAACAATCAAAGCTAGAGAAGGGCAACCGGGTGGTCCACTGCATTAGGGAAACTGACACATGTCAACAGACCATAAGAATTAGGACTCTTTCCTTTGCAAATAAACTGATTTCTCACCCAATCTTGGCATATATGGGACTCTATAGCACCTTTTATCCATGTAATTCATTTGAGCAGTAATCATATCCTCTCTCTCAGACAAACACATTTTCTGTTTAGCCTTGCCTTCCCCACAGGACTTGGAATACCTTGAGAACAGGAAATGTGATTTTTATTTCTTTTGAATACTCAAGCCGCAGCCCTGGAAATACAATAGGTAATTCTCCTTGAACTGGATTAAAACAGAATGGGATACAAGAATTGGGGACCACCACTTGAAGTTTGAAATAGGTAATTTTAAGGCCAATAAATAAATAAATAAAGGAAAGAAAAAAAACAGAATGAAAATTTAAATGTTCAGGCAGTAAGTTTGCAGAAGTTATTATGCACAGAAGTGATACAAACAGCAAATATAGAGGTTTTATGCTTTTTCTTTATTTAGATTCTTTGAAATCTTTTATGAAGCACAGCACTAGATTTCTATCTATCTTTACATAGCTATCAGGTAGATATATTAATGTAGAGATGGGAAGATGGGGGGGGGGTCAGATCATAGAGAGAGATAAATAAAATAGCCAGTTGCTTGCAAGAGTCAATTTTGTGTAATAAGGGATAGCTTAAAGGGTAGTTATTTCTGATATTTTCATGCATACTGCATGAGCACGTTATCCGTGTCAGTTGACTGACCAGCGGTGGTGGGGAGCGCTAACATTTAGCCGCAAAAGGCTGCTAGTATTTTGCCAAAGCCCCATGCAGGTTCGTGATGACAGTTATTCTTCTACTGTAGAATAACTGCCTTTCCTCTACGGACCACCAGTGATTTGACACAGGCTGATAAGCAATGCTTTATATTCTTTTCTTTGTGTGATTTCGTGGACAAAGCTCCGTGATGCCACGTGAAGATGTTTTGAAGAAGTCCTTGACTTTGGACATTAGAATGTCAAGTAGAAACAGCAACTCTCTTTACCGGGTACCACTCTCTGTCGGAAAAGAGGCTCATGCCTCATAGATCTGTCCACTCCCACATGCTTCTAGAGCTCTACAGACTTCACTGCCTTCTCCAAATGCCAGCTTTGAGAGATGTAAGACACACAGAGTGTTTATCAATCTCTTCTTGTGGCATCTGGCTTTGTGGCACTTTCTGCCTCTGCTGAATCGTGACGATGCTGATGGGGAAACAATTGGAACCCTCTCCCCAGTGACTGCCGTCGCTAACACAGTGCCAAGTCTGCCCTACTGCCCAGTGGAGACGTGGCTGGGGACTTTACAGCCACCATAGTTATGGAGTCCACCCACCACTGCATATGAGAAACAGGGCCAAGAGCACATCAAGTGTAGGATTCTATTGTGTTTTCATTGCCTCCTAATACTAAAGTTTCAGCTCAGAGATGAAACATTATATGAAGAGACCTAGGTTTGCTTTCACCTGTAATTTGTTTTCCAGCCCCAACAGAATACGTAGAGTTGCTGTTGATTTCAATCTTAGTACTTCTGGATGACAGTGACCATTCCTTACCTCTTTTGGCCAAACTCATAAGGTGGTTTTCAGAATTGGTTAATGTGTCCTCAGATCACCCCCGTGAGGCAGTTAAGTATCCTTGTTTTTCTAGTTGGAAAAAATGAAGCATAGAAAGCTTAGGCAATTGCCTTAGCCTGTCAGAAACTGAAGTATGAGTTGTCACTGGGGAACCGATTTCCTCTTGGCGTTTTGGAGAGCATTCTTGCCTTCTACCTTGTACCATGAAGGGCGGTAATGTGCTCTGTCCAGGGCGGCCATACAGGCGGTAAGAGCTAGCCTCCCAGTCAAGGAGACAATAGCTCTGGAACTACCCCCAGAGAGGCATCTCTTTCCTGGCTGACAGTTAAAAGCAAGTGACCTTCAGCTCAACTGTGGAAAGTCCAAGTGACTAATTTAATGAACCTTTGGGGTGTGAGGGCTGGAGCGGGGCGGGGGGGGGGGGGGAGGCTGCCTGGGCCAAAAGCCAGTATGAGCCATCTCCAGTTCATGCAGGGGGTTGAGGGTAGGATGCGAGCAGAAGAGGTCAGGAGAAAACAGGCTTCTCTATGTGGTTAAGGAAGAGAGTCTGACCATGTGGACAGATGGAAGCCCTGCGTTACGGAGGCGAAGCATGTCAGCAATCCAGGAGCATTTCCTGTCTGCAGACAGGCAGAGGGCCAGTTCTTCGATGAGCTGGAAATAGGAACCAGTGGGGGGTGGTCAGCATAACCCACTTTCGCTGTGGGTTTTGCATAGCGAAGTGCAGGAACTTGTTATGCCAGTGATCCCAAGAGGTTGTTTATGTGCATATGTGCTGGGATTTTTTTTAAATGTTTCCTCTTGTAATACTTGATGGTACTCAACCCACAGAGGCCACATTGCAGACGCATCTCAGTCATACAGCAGCTAAGGGCCATTGTTCGGGCTGCAGTCATTTTGTCTGGCCGTGTGGCTAGACATGTTTAGATCATGAGTTAGCTCTCGAATGTACACGTTGAAGGAGAACAGGAGGGGGCAGGGCAGGGACGGTGCCTTTTCTTTCCTTTGCTCCAAAGAGGTGACTGCACCACCAGTCAGCATGCTTCATTGAGCAACTTAATACGCACAAAGCTCTGTTCTAAAATGGCATGGAGGTAACAGCCTAACATTGGACCCGAGTGGTCTGGTTGGCCAGAGATTTTCCTCATATATTTTCTTTTTGAATTGTTACAACCCTGTGGGGGTGGGCATTACTGTTTAGAGGAAAATAAAGTTCAGAGAAATGCACGCAGTGTCATAACAGAATCTGACCCTGCTCTGAAGGACCGTTTGAAGGAGCATCCCCATTAAGAAAGCAGGGTGGAGCTATAGAGGGCTCTGGGCACTGTCAGCATTTCCAGGACCACTTCCTTTGCAGGAACCTCATCTGACTACGCTCTATCCACCCTTTCTGACTTAACTTCGGTGGGTACTAGCCTTTGCTGGAGTTTCTGAGGGGGTCCAATATACAGGATCCTTCTTTCCCACCCAAGTTCCAAAAAAACTGGGAAACATTACCATTACTAATTTTTGTAAAACAAGTAATATGGAAGATGTAGCCTGCCAACTGGACTCCCGAGTTAGGCAGACCTATCTACCCAGTCTCGGGCACAAAAGGGCACCTGTTAAATGAGGCCTCCATGGGGCGCCTGGGTGGCTCAGTCGGTTAAGCGTCCGACTTCGGCTCAGGTCATGATCTCGCGGTTCGTGAGTTCAAGCCCCGCGTCAGGCTCTGTGCTGACAGTCAGAGCCTGGAGCCTGTTTCAGATTCTGTGTCTTCCTCTCTCTCTGACTCTCCCCCGTTCATGCTCTGTCTCTCTTTGTCTCAAAAATAAATAAACGTTAAATAAATAAATAAATAAATAAATAAATGAGGCCTCCTTCATGGAGGAGCAGTTCTCTGGGCCCAGGCCACACCCAGGAGAAAGGCCACACACTCAGGATCCACATACGTCTGGCAGAGTGAATCAAGGGGCCACTCTTGGGGGCTCCTGGGGCTTCACGGATACCTGGAAGCAACCCTCAGGAGTGAAGAAGAGTCCCTTCACCTAATGCTTCCTCCGGGATATCTTACCTGGAACCTAGGGGATAGGTAAGGTGCCCTCTCCACTCCACATGGCACTCTGCATATTACTATCTTGTTACATGTCATCCTGTAGTGTAACTTCACGTTCACATGTCTCTCACCCCCAGAGGATGGCACACTCTAAGGAAAAGACCTGGGTCTTCTCATCTTTTCATCCACAGTGCCCGCCCTGGCAGGTACTGCTGAGAGTCTGTTGCACAGAACCAGCCAACTGAAAAGATATTGTCTTGCAGTAGTCTCAGAACCCTCACAAATGTTTCTCTAAGTATTCATTTACAAAGTCAAGATGAACGCCGGGAAGACACACTAAGACACAGCGCTAGGAGTTCTAAGGGAAGCAGAACTACAACATGTAAATAAAAGCCGCAGAGGCAATTGGCAGCTGATTCTGTTTCTCAAAATCCACCTGTGCCAGGGAGTAAGTAAGAGGGCATTTGTTTGGAGTAAGTGTATGTGCTGGTGATTACTTACGACCGTATTGCTGGTGGTGGGTCAGTCCGGCATTTCACAGGGAGCCCTCCCCTTGCCTGCGGTGAACCGCTACTCAAAGTCTGGTCCCCAGAGCAGCAGCAGCTGGGAGCTTGCTAGAAATGCAGATTTGCAGTCCCTGCCCCGGAACTTCCTGAATCAGGATTTCTGAGGGTGGGGTCCGGAATGTGTGTTAACAAGCTCTCCAGGTGATTCTTAGGCATGTCACACTTGGAGAAACCTTGTTGCAATATGCCTCCTTCTCCAGTCCAGGAAAAACAGATGTGCAGAGTCAAAGAAAGAAGACCATGGTGAGAGTTCACATAGTTTGCAAGATGTTGTTTTGAACACTTTAAGTGCATGATCTTCTTTATTTCTTGGGGTAAGGCATGAAAGTAGTTACCATGTTTCATTTCATTTTTTGATGAGCAAAGTAAGACAGGGGCCCTCGGGATGAGGCACTCTCCTGGAGAGAGAGGGCACCAAAATCTCAGTAATCAAGGCTACTAAGATTTTAATGTGTATTTTTTAAGTCAAAATTAATGCTAATAACTTCATGATGAGCAGAATATCAGATAAAGATCCAACAGGCAGAATGGTTTCAATAGCTTGCCAAAATGATACCATTAGTAGGAAGTAGAATAAAGGCTTGAATCCAGATAGGTGGGCTCGAGCCCCCGTGCTGTGGACCTCCTATCAACTAATCACAACGTTTTGATGGAGCAAGGAAAGGTCCAGGCGGAGGAGTGAGCATCATTTGGGCTAAAGGGATGCCTAGTTGTTCTAAACTCATTGGGACCTCATGCAAGAGAACAACAGCAGCAAATCTAAAAACAGAAGCAGAAAATTCAAGCGGGGCCTAAAATTCACAGCTCGGCCACCCATGAACTTAGGTATGAAAAAGGAAGATTTCCAAAGCTTCCTCCCAAGTTTCCTCTGGCTGGCTCCTGCTGGGAGAATCAGTGGGCAGAACTACCCTGCATTCTGGCTGTAGGAATGTGATAATTAAAATCACTTCATATAACTGCAGTGCCCTCCTTGGTCTCTCTACCTTTGGAGAGCTAGCTTGAGCATTTCTCTTGCTTACTTCCAAGCTGTGAGATTCTGGCAGGCAAGCAAGCTGCTTGTCTTGAGGGCTTGTCATTGAGAGCTGGTCACCTAGAATGCCCCAACATGTTTGAGTCTCATTGTTAAACTACATTGGTATTCTCCCAGCAAAACTGCTCTCCTCCTTTTACCAAATCAGCATTCTGTGAACATGATATTTCCTAGCCTGAAAACGTTGCACGTTTCTGCTGCTCCCGCCATGATTCTTCCTTGCTTTGTATAAATTGACTCTAAGGAATATTTCTGGTAAATGTGTTCATGTGTCAGGAGACTGAAACCTAGTTACAAATTTTACATGATACGTTGAAGGAAGAATCAAGGGGCTTAAGGCTAGCTCCTCCTTTCCCTCTCTTTAGTTGGGAGAGAGGAGAGGATGTGTTTTACATACCTAGAATTTTTGCCCGCCACGTGCCCTGTGATATTTAAGGTAAGTGAGAGTTACAAAGTTTAACACTTACGCATTTGGACAGAACTTCAGACAACCGGTCAGTTTCTCTGTCCACTGTATTTTTTTGGTAGCTGGAGTATTGTGAAGTAATTTGTTTCTCAGACTTGTTTCTCAGATTTGCAACCCAATGGAGGCCATTGTTTTGATGACCAGTAAGTGCTGAATGAATTTCCACTTCTTTGGTGGTTGGGAGCAGTAGGTGCTTGCTTTTTTTCACCTTTCGAATACATTTTCTTTCATTAACTTACGTATCCTAGAAATACGTACCGAGCATCCACTGACTGAAACCACAAGGGACAATTATATGGGGAAGCTAGAGTCCTGGCAAGGGGTGTAAAGACTACTAACAGTCAGGAGAGGGAACTGGTAACTACCCTGCAAGGTAGGACAGAGTAAGAGGAAATATCCTGACTACTTCGGACATTCAGAGATGAGAGAGACACCCCTGGGAAGAATCTAGGAGGAAGCTGCCTTTCACTAAGCCAGTGGATCAGAAGGACTAGAAGTGAAAGTGTTCCAGGTCGAGGACAGCGAGGCCGGGGGACGAGGAAGGATGGATGGAACATGTTCTAGAAAAGGAAAGCGTCCTGTCAGGTTGGAAACAAGTAGAGATTGCGGAACATTGAACTGTATTCAGTAGGCACTAGGGAAGCAGCGCCAGTTTTGTTTTTCAGCAATGATGGGATAGAAGCAAACCTATGCTTCCGGGCAGAGCTTTTTAGAGGTTAGTATGCATTCACATTACCGAGGGAGGTTGTTAAAATGCAGATTCAGATTCAGTAGGTGGAGGGAGGGGCTCGAGAGCCTGCATTTCTAAGAAATTCCCAGGTGATGTCAGTGCTTCTGGATTACAAAACATGCTTTTAGAAGGGAGGTTTTAGAGATACGTTGTAATGAGACATAAACTGGCGCAGATGAAGCCTGGATACTGGCTTATTACGGTGGCCCCACAAGGTAAAGCAGGTCTGAATTAGAGAAGAAGGACATCTGGTAGAAGTCAAATTGGTAGGGCTTGACAGCTACTGTATTCAGTGGAAGGGGAGTGGAATCCATCATAAATGACTCCAGTACCCCAAGACTGAAGGGATGGGTATTGTGACCACAGCCCTTCCCAACACCTTGTGCTGTAGTCATCCTGAACGACCTACAAGGAGTGGGCAAGCTGTCTCTCTGGGCATGGCTCATGTTGCGGAATCTGACAGAAATGCGACGGTCTCTCTCCATCCCCTCACCAGGCTAGCTCCTGTAGATCCCACAGGACTCAAGGAAGGTGTTACCTCTTCCTGGAAGTCTTCCGTGGTGCCCTAAACCACCCCCTTTTCCCAGGCTGGATTAGGTATCCCTCTGGGCTCCCGTGACATCCTGTGAGGTCTCCTATCAAAGCACTGTGTACTTGGATTACATACCTGTCATTGACTCTGTGTGTCTTGAGAGCAGGGGTTATCTTTTTCAGCTTTGTGACCCCAGCATTCCAACATAGTAGAGACCCAATCAGTGTTTGATGAGTGGATGGATGAGTCATGAGGAAGAAGAGCCAAACTTTTCTAGCCATGGTGGCAATGGCTTTTGTTTTTGTCATTGTCGATAAGATAGCAAAATAGAAAGGACGTTGTGTAGACATCGAATTCAATTTAGTTTGGTACATGGTCATTTCGAGTTGCCGAGTATCCAGATAAAGATGTCCAACGAGTAGTACGAAATGTCAGAATACAATCGAGAAGACAATTCCAAACTGGCTACAGCGGCTTGGGAGTCGTACGCATAGAGGCGACAGTTACAAACATGCCAGAGGATCAAATAAGGCAGAGGGGATAGAGGGACAGTCAGATACAGAGTGAAACAAAGGGAGAGAGACAGAGAAATAGAGACACAAAGAAAATGAGACAGGGATAGACAGAGATGGACTGAAGGCAACAACTTTATCCTTCACTTTTGAAAACCTTCCTTTTGTTAAACTCATTATGAGGCACATCATGGAGTTACATGTCACAGCATAAGGACAGTGTTAATCATAAAGTACTTCAGAAGCCTGCAAGAGGGAGATTTTAGAGGGAAGAGGTTTGAGGTGCCCAGCCTTAAGAGTCAAGCCTATGTGTGAGATCAGGATTCAAAAACTGACTTCAGATCCACGCTATATAGGCCTGTATTATGCCTTTCTAGCTTTCTGCCAGGGCAGAATCCTGTTCATCACAATGTGGATGACCTTAAAGCTTGGCCCCAGCTCTCTGTCCCTTGCTTTCTGAATCACTTGATGAGATAATCTAATCAGTTCACACACACGCATGCATACACACACACACACACACACACACACACACACACACACACACTTTCTGCCTTCTGTCAGGTAGCCTGTGTGCGTTTAAGAATTGTAAGACTTTTCAGGCTAGAAGGCCACTTACCTCCCTTCACATATGAGCCCCCAACATGTCATCCAGAGCAGTGCATCAAAGAGAAAGAAATATCCAAAGGCAGGCTGGTGGACACCCCTCAAATCATAGTATGGGTCAGCACCTACAAGGCCTTTAGAAAGAATGATCACATCCAGGCTTTTTTTTTCCTTGTTGCCCAAAGCAGCATTTTAACAGACTACTATTGTGTTTTTTCCATTCAGTTCACTTAGAGGGTGACATTTTGCCCTCAAATTCATATGCATAGTTGCTCTTAGAGACTTTCAGAGCTACATTCCTGACAAAATCAGACCTTCTGTTTTATCTGAAACAACCCCCCAAAGAAAATCATTGGATCTAAATGAACAGAACAATTCTTTATGTCCATGGGAGACAGGCAGACAAAACCCAATAAAACTGAAGAAAGAAAGAGACATGGCGATGATTTGTTTTTCATAATTACTTATTCAGAGTAGAAAGGAACAGGGGAAGAAGGTTCCTTTTAACATGTCTCGACGTGACGGATGAGGTGTGTTCGTCATGTGTATGCAGGAGAGATGAATGTGGGACAGTCTTGTTAAAGGAGATGCCGCACACTGGGCGGAGATATATTTCTATCTGGAACGCTGGAGATAAACACCAGGCGTTTTTACTCCTCATTTTCATTATGCTTAAAGCCCCTCGCTGTTCTTTCAGAGTGGCAGGTGATGTGACTAGCATGCATCAGACCTTTCTTTGCTGTGTCCTGTAGCAAAAACAATCCCCTTTTCAAGGCACAAAATAGGAGTGCCCCAAATGCATGTTTTCCTCCTAACAATACTCCCCAAATGTGTGTGTGATAGATTTGGAAATCCTACTGGAGAGAGAGAAAAAAAAAACAAAACCCGACAGCATTCTCAAAGTTCACTTTCCCTTCCTTGTAACTCAGTCACATCGTTTTCTTTGGTGCAAAACTTGCCCAAGGATAGTGCCAGCCAAAACCCAAGGGAGGGAAAGAAAGAAGGAAAGTTTTAGCTAAATTGGCTTTGTTTCTTTACTTATGTGCAAAGGATAAACAAACTTTTTCTGCCTAAAACACACAGCCTTTGCTCGTGGAAGAGTTGAATCCAACACTTCTGACTTGAGCTCTAGAAGCCATAAATTGGATCTGTGGCTAAAAAAAAAAACAAAAAAAAAACAAACAAAAAACAAAAAACACCTAGCAATATAATTTTTCACATATCTCATTAAGGGAGGGTTTAGTGCATTTATGAATCACTTCCTAAGGCTATTATGAATTTAGGGATAAAGGTTTTTAAAAAATGGTTAGTGCAGGAAGTATGAAAATAAGGGTTATGCCATAAACTTTTGTGCCTCGTAAGCCATGTGAATACATAAACTAAAACTGTGGGTTGGGGGATAACTGGGAGATTATAGTCCACACCGCTCATTTTATAGGAAAGGAACCATTGACAAAATGTTTAGCTACATAGCATATATACTGTTCTTCCTCTGGTTGTCCTTGCAGTTATTTACTCATTAGATTCCTTAAAACTTTTTAAATTTCTTTTTAAAATTTTCCCCTTTTTTGTTTTGTACCTCCATTGAGGGAGGTTGACATTAGCTCGTCCATGTGTAGTCCATAAATGGTTTTTGAATAAGTAAAGAATGGAGAGGACTCGATCCCTCCCTTGAAGTAACTCAAAGGTTGAGCCAAGTATCATGATCCTCAGGAGATCACATGGCCTTTCGTTTGGAGCAAAGTTCAAACATGGAACTTTCTCTCTCACAAACACAAACGAACAATTGGTGACTGGTAAGGAATCCTAAAGTTTGGATGGCACAGTCCTGCCTCACGGCAGCATTTCGGGCATCCCTGAGGTATGATGGGGTCTGCAGACCCGGATGCTGCCATTTACTGAGTGCCTACCTCATGACGAGTACTCACGTGAGGTGCTTTAGACATGCATCCCATCTAATCTTCAACACAGCACTGTGACGTGGGGCTGTGCCCATCACATAGTTGAAGAAGCTGGGGTTCGGAAAGCTTAGGTGACAGAATCACACAGGTGATACTCCGCCCTTTCTGACTCCAAATTCCATGGTTTGGCCCCTACTCTGCCTCCCAGATTCACTGCTAATAGCAATATTGTATCTAGTTCTTCAAAGTGGCTTGAACTATGAGCCTCATTAGTACAGATAGCCAGGCCAGCCTGGAGACTAGGTTCCCATTTTGTCTCGTCAAAAGCTACCAGATTCCATAGCCTGTCTGAAGGTCCCAAGAGACTCAATTCCCTATTAGAAACCGGTCTGTCTTCCTTCAAATTGTGTTGAAGCTTCTGCTCCCAGTCACTTGAGAGCTATATCCTGATGGTGCTCCTGTGTAAGATACTCCCCTAACACAGTGATTTGAGCATGCCTACGTTTTGTTCACCTTGCTTGGCTGAATGCGTTGACAATCATCTATATTTTACGTGGCCGTACTGCATCTGCACATCACCATGTTGGTGCAACAAACCGCTCTGATTTCTACACATTTATGTATAAGTACACAATTACGCATCATGATTTTGTCAGGATGGTCCCTGTTGTAGACCTTAGCAAGTGACAAGTGACAGGTTACGTAGCCGATAAACAGAGGAGACAGGAGCAGAACCCCACATCTCTTACCTCCTGGACAAGTATTCCTTCCCCTGATGCCAAGCAGTTGAACATTCCCACCCTTATCATGTGCTTCTCATCTTTTCCCTGGAAAATCACAAGGCAGCATGATGTTATCTGGCCTATTGCTGTAAATATTTTAGCATTTAAATGAGGAGGAGAAATGAAGAGAGAAAATGTTTCTGTAGAGATTTTTTGTAGAGATAGAGTTCTTGGTCTCCATCCAAAGATCCTCAGCATTTAATAAGACTATTGTCCACAAGTCGGTACAGGGTTTAGCAATGAGGTGGTAGCTGTTTGGCTGTCCCAGTCCCCCTCAAGGTCCCCAGGGGGAAGCAGGAAGCAGGGCCTGGTGCTGGTGGAAGCCATACTCCCGTCCTCGCCCCGAGGAAGGCCTGTTGCCTCTCTGAGCCTCAGCTTTACTCTCTTTGAAACGTGGGTAATAATTCCTGTTTTGCCCATCTCACAGAGTTGTTTTTGAGACTTCAGTGAGGCAATACACCGAAAACTGCTTGAAAACCATTCGTATTACGTGCCATACAAACATAAGGGATGGTTATTGGTATTATTAATGGACCACAGAGATTCCATGGCACTGAGAAAACAGTGGAATTAAAAGAATGTAGTACACTGGGAGTTTGTTAGGGCAGCCCTCGCTCTACATTACCTTGACTTTCCTTCAGTCATTGTCTTGAGTCGGAAATGGGGAAAATGTTCCTTTTAAAGTGAGAATAAAATGAAATGTCAGTGAAGGACCTGCAGTCGTACCGGGTGTATGTCTGGCTCCTTTTCCAGAACCTCCTGTGATGGCACCCACCTCATTAGATAGCCAGGCAGCTGACCTCGAAGAGGAGAGCAAGGGTTCTTCTTCTTTGTGACTATTCCTGTCGTTCCAGGGTTACCACACTTCCTGTAATCCCAGCGAGCCCATTGTTCCCTCTCTCCTAAGGTCAGCCACACAGGGGTTATGGCACAAATATTTGGGGAATTATTTAGCGATGTAGGTCCCTCTGTCAATGGAACTGAGCTGGTGAACTTACTTCCCCCACAGAACCCGCTGCTACCACTTTACGGGTCCCAATCTGGGAAAGGCAACCTCCTTCTCCTCGCCTAACCTTCTCCCTGGACTTACTGGAAGACTTGCTCAGGACTAAGCATGCCAACCAGTGCTGGAATATAAATACAGATGCTCTTTTTTTTTTGCCTCTCATCAAGCACTCTTCTTGACCATATTATGAGAATTCTTGTCTAGCTATACATTCATATATTTGTTTCAGGTCCCCCTGAAGCCCTCAGTGTGCCTTCAGCTGCTAATTGCTTTACCTGGTTAGCACAAGGCCTCCTCCGCGAGGCAGCAGAACTGACCAGAGACCCGAGATCCCAAAGGGAAACCCAACGCTCCTATCTTGCCATCACACTTTCTGCCCTCACAAGCCCGTCATTCCGTCCTGTCTTCCTGTCGTGTTCCCTCACTCCCTCCAGGCCTCCCAAGCCAGAACTTCAGGATGGTATTCAGTACAATTGTGCTAACAGCTTCAAACACTGCAGTAAGGTGTTTGAAATAAAATGTGTAATTATGGTAGCGGAATGCTACATCTGATTCCAAACAAACCTCATGTTCCCCTGGCTATAATTAGAGAGCAAGGTTTGCTGCACGCCATTTTCCCATGAAAGCCGGTTCAAGGGAAGCTTCTGTTCTTTCAGAGGGGCTCCTGGAGGTAGAGATTGCCATGAAATATGTGACACCGGCCCCCTTCCTGGTTCTAAAGAGACTGCCCATTATCATTCACAGAGTCCTAAAAGCACAAAATATGTGCAAGGAATTAATTTGTGGCGTTTTGGATAATAGTTGTCTGATTTATCGGCCTCAGGAGCAGGGACAGATTAGAACAAGGAAGGAAAGTTACAGACACCCACAGAAACCCACAGACCAGAGTGTGCACAAGTAAAAACTCTCTTAAATGCCTGCAGAGCCTAAATGAGAAACGATTGCAGCTTTGGAGAAAATTAGACCTTGTGGTGAATAATCTCACAGGTTCCCGCAACTTAAAATCCACAATGCCAGGAGCAGAAGTGAGGTGACCAAGGGCTCCAAGGCTTTCCTCCTATTTCCTATTTGAGGACTGTCCCTGTGACTCTTCTCAAAACTGTGAATTTCCCCACTGTCCTTGGAGGGTTGTTGTAATTAGGCATATTGAGCTGTACCATGTTATACTGCTACAGGAAGAATCCCATTTGTCAGCAGTTTTAAACTTTGCTAAATAAAGGCTTATTGGCAAACGGCAGCGAACACTCTGATAATGACCCAACTTTAGAAAACACACACCCTGCTGTGTTGTATTCAAGCCACAGTTCTATTGAAATGAAAAAGAGAGACAATGCCTGCTTTCAGACACTAGAAATCCTTTGTATTCCAATAAAAGTCTAAATTAATGTTTTAAAAGGTTATTGCTATTTTTTCCCATTTAGCTGGCATCATTTATAAGTCTTATTTAGACAAGGTCCTACGTTATTTTACTACTTGTTTTTGCACAAAAGCTAGTATTTGATTGCATTAGATCATCAGCTTCTGGTTTTCATTAGACAAACCTGAAATACCCTATTATTAAGATTAAACAAAAAAAAATAGTTGTTTTCTTATCCTGAAACCTATTATTTTGAGGCTACTCTGACCAGAGAAAAATAAATCAGTTCTGCAAAACCTGACAGAGAGATACTTCGAGAGGGGCAACATCACCTCATCAGTGCTGCGTTTCGGTTGCTTGTGCATATACAGTCATGGGAAAGAGGGATAATTTAATTCTTTGACGTTTGCAGTACTTCCTTTATTATGAAAGGGCTTTCAAAGTGCAAAACATATGGCAAAATATCCTGTTTGCCTAGGCAATTTATTCAGCGTCTTGGTGAGGTGCTCCTGAGAATCTGCACTAAAATGCCACTCAGCCCTCCAGGTCACTTACATTTAGCCCGGTGTTTACTCCACGTAGGGCACAGACTGGGCCATCAACAAGTGAGCCACAGCAGCCTAACAGGAAAAAGAAGTCAAGTTAGCATTCACAAATCAGGACTAACTCTCCTATGCATTCAGATGGGAACCCTAGCCCCCTCAGATTTCTCCCTTATGGACCCTTCTTCCTGACCTATTCTTACTGGTCCACTGGGCCTTAACTTAGAAGTCACATCTCCGGGACACCTACCCCAGCCTACCAGAGAGAAGTAAGTTAGGTGCCCCTCCCATGTGCATGCAAACTATAATAGCCCTAGCCACACCATAGTGTGATTGTCTCTTGGACCTGTTGGTTTCTCACACAGGACTGTGAGCAACATGATGTCAGGGACCATATTGTTTCATTTTTATATTTGCTGCAGCAAGCCCACTGCTTGCCACATACGAGGCGTTTAATAAATGTTGACTAAATTCATAGCTCCTCAGATTAGCTTTCTTGATTGCCCCATCACCTTTGTCACTTTCCTTCAGTTCTGCAGGTTGCCATAATGATGGCTGGCCCCTGCCAGCGCCCAAGCGGCAGGCCCATCGGGTGTTGGCCAGAGGGCCACAGCCCTGTTGCTGTGCCCACTGACATCAGCATCCAGGCTGTCTGTGCTCTGTGTAGATGCTACCCTCCCACTGATGCTCAGGCCCCTCATCCTGATGCTGCATCATTTTTGCCTATTTGCTTATTTAGCCCCTGTGTCTTTGCACCACAGCTCTCATTTCTAGAACATTCTAGGCGTGGTCCTCAGGGGGCGGTAGGGAAGGTAGTCTGAGGCCAGAGGTCTGCTGTGCTCAGAATCACCCCTTCCTCTGTTAGTGGCTCAGATTCATGTGTCGTGGCTCTCACCCCTAAGAATGAGTTTTTTCCTCAGGATTCTCTTTGGCTCCTTATTTAAATGAACCTCAGTGGGATTTCCCTTCTGTATGTCCATTTGATATACTCAAATATCTCCAATTCTGAGGTTAAGTACAATGATGGTTCTAGCTGTAGCCTCTCCGACTCTGAAGAACTATCTATCTATGAGCAAATGTTTGCTTCCTTCCATTTCAGGAGAGATGTCAGGGTCCTGGCAGGATTTCCTGAAAAAACACAATGCACTCAACTAAATTTGAACATCTGATAAGCAGAGAATATTTTTTTAGTACAAAGATGTACCCAATATTGCATGGGACGTTCCTGTACTAAAAAAGTGTAATGCTTCAGCCCAAAGCTGAACGCCTCACCAGAAGTGGTAATGACATTGTCATATCATATCCTTTATTCCCACATACCTAAGCTTATTGTAAGCCTATGAGTATTTCATAACAATAGAAATATAAATTGTCAACAGTGCAGTGAAATCAGACTGGATGTTGTGAGTCATACTTATCCTAAAAGACTCACTCGTTGTTTATGTGAAATTCAAACTTCACTGGGTGTCCTGTATTTTTATTTGCTATATCTAGCAACCCTAGGCCCGACTCAAAAGCATTAAACAACCATGTGAAGGATAGGGACAGTGATGTTCCCAATGTGTCCCTAAAGTGACTAGGGTGGCCCTTGATGGAATAGATGGATCCGTCAAGGGTATTTGGCCTCCTGAACCCACAGACTTCCCCTGATACAGGTCTTAGAGGGAGTTCCTGGAGGGAGGACAAGTCACCCGATGAGCAATTTCTGCACTCTGGATATGTCTCACGTGGGTGTCTTAAATGGTGAAAGGTCTTTGGGGAAAAGTCTAGAGGCTACCTCCATCAGCACTACTTCAGGCCGAATCAGAGTGGAGTTGAGAAGTGCTACTTTATGAAAGAATTCTGGTTTAAAATCAGAAAAACTCAAGGAGTAGCTTCTGAGACTCTGCTCACAGAAAATCCAAAATCTACACGTCTTGTCTTCTGCTATCCATTCTGTCCGCGGGATTGGCTCGGAACCATCGCAACCTGTTTGTGTTGGGCAGAAGTGGGCCCTTCTCACATATCCTGTGAGAGGCTGTGATGGCATTTTAAACCTTTGAGGGTTGAATAACTAATAAGAAAAATATAAATTGTCAACAGTATGGTACAATCAAGCCAAGCCAAGAATGTGAAAATGAGTTAACATTAACAGGGTAAACTCTTCCTTTTCTTCCCTTGGTCCTGGCTTTTGTGCCTGCCACGAGTCTGATGGAGTCCCAGATGGATCACACCAATGCCTGGGCACCTGTAATAAAACAAGGGGAGATAAAGAGGGAGGAAATCTTCGATGGAGGAGGGAACAATTAACCACATAAAGAAAGCGAAATACCCTCAACGATAAGCCTTAGCAGCAATTTCCTCAGGTTTGGGAACTTTATGTTCTGAAGATTTTCAGCAAGTTTTCCCAGTTTTCTGCAGCTTTCCTAATTCAATTTTTTTTTTAAGATAATTATGAGTTCATTGCTGCCCACATACCCAGGTCTTTCTTGCATCATAGAGATTGGATGTGGGTTGAAAGAGGCAGAATAGGCAAAAGAGACAGAAATTTCAAAGGTCCTTAATGTTTGCCTCTGCTCGAGCGTTTCATATCGTTCTGGTCTTTGCCATCATCTGGAACTGGCCTGAGATACTGAGCTTCTGCAATGTTGTTCTGAAAGACAACAGTTGCTGTTGACCAACATGATTACGAGTAAAAGGGAAGATGTAGCCCCATGTGTCTGATCCCCTGCTATCCAGTTACCTTTCTCTAGGGATCAAAAGATTTTTGGGATTCTTTTCTTTTTTCTTTCTTTCTTTAATTAAAGTATAGTTGATGATTCTTGTGGTTCTTGGTAAAGAATTTAACATGGTTGGAGATTTATCATTCTCTCTTACACACCAAGAAAAGGAATTGTTATGTATTCAATATTTGGGATGGTGATCATTAGATACCGTTGCCTTTTAACACGGGTGGTGGGCAATAGGCCTAATAGATCTATTTGTGAACAAATCTGTGTTAGCATAGCTAATTTGGTCCATAGTACATTACAAATAGAGATGAAAAAAAGTTTTGTGAGAACATGATTCTGGCATATTTCCCTTTTAAGGAACTGTAAGCATCAAATGCAACAAAAGTTGCAGAATGATTAAATAACTCTTTTCAGTGATGCTGGAAGTTACTGTATGACAAAAATGTAACCAACAATTTTCACTTCCTTGGAAGACTGAAGAAAAAAAACAATTTAAATTTCAGAATGAGTTGTAAAATCTCTTTGCTATCAGCATTTGATGGTAGAGGCCAAGAGTCTTCCCCAAGTGTGAAAAAGGGAGGGAGGGGACTCAGCGATACAGACCAAGCACCTAAGACACTGTCAGGTTTTCGGGAGGACTCACGGGTCCTACTGATCTCTAACTAGAAAGCTTCTCGGGCCTTCCTGGACTTTGGTTCAGAGGTTCTTCTAGTTCAGGCATTTCCAAGGGAGGAGGAATTATCAAACCCAATCCCTGGTGGTTCACCCAGCAACATTATTCACCAACTCCCCCATCTTTCTCAACCTCCCTTGAACACTGGCTGACCACTTGGGGGTAAGGAAAACAGGAAGACTGAAATAAGATCTCCCATTAGCAGCCATTAGGAGCTCAACATTCATAGCTCAGCAGCCACTGAAATAGATTTTTCATAAATTTCCTGAGTAGCCTTGTGGAACACAAGATAAAGAGCAGTTATTTTGCTCCCTCTTTTACAGATGGCATAAATAACTTCCTTTGGCCATAAGCTTTAGAGTTAGGAATGGAACAAAGATCTCCTAGTCCAGGGACAGTAACATGAGCTCAGGTGGCTGCCTGGAAATTAGCATTTGAAGAGAATGACTAAGGAGCAGGTTTCAGGGATACAGAAAACTAATATGGGGATCAGCATGGAGTACAGTAAAGTCCTATTTTTCTCCATCTTTTTGATGGACAAAAATTCATTTTGCTTCACTTCACCATTTTGGGGGCGGTCACATCTTTGATTGTAACAGAAGGATCTTAAGTCATACAAAAAGAAGACTCTTGTGTTTTTATTAACCTAGATTAAGGGCTTCTTTTGACCCTAATAAATCCACACTGAGTAACGTGTCATGACCATTTTCTCGCCATTCTGTTCAAAGTAGAAATGCCAGAGACCAAAGAGTGGCTGCATTGACACTGCCTTGACGAATATAGAAAGCTCTGGGGGAAAGTGTAGAAAGGGCAGCTATTTCATGGAAAGACTGCCTTCTGATATGATTAGCCCATTACATAGACTTTTAAAAAATAAAAGAACCAAATGTCAAAGGCCAATATATGTAAGAATTTTCAGATTTAACCCAATTCAAAATTTCTAATTTGCTCATAATAATACACATTAGCCAGGTGATTAATATTAACTGTAAATACCCATACAGTTTCCTCCTCCCTCTCCTCCCCCACGTGCACACACATGCGCACACACGCAAACACACACATTGTACATGTAGTATATTGAAACAGAGATTGAATGGCCAGTGAGTTTGTGGCCAGTACAATACTTGTGATTGTTTATCTGCAAGGCAAGAAACAAAGGAATTCCAAAGCTTAGATCATGTGAAGGAACTCTTTCTGGCTCCCGGTAAATGTGTCTTCCAGTTCTCAAAATGCACAGGCTAAAGTAAACTTAGACTCTTATCCAAAGTCTGCTGAGAAAACAAAGGAATTAGGTTTTCCCTAAAGATTTTTTTTAAACCAGTTCGATTTGCTTCTTTGGATCCAGGCATATTAAAGCCAGTAAGAGAAATTTAGTTTGCGGAGTTACTATTTTAAACAAAGGCCAAAAACAGTGGTGTCTATTTTTAGTCTCCTCATTCCTCTCCAGTAACTGAGCACAAGGTAATTGGAATTCTGTTTCCAGTGAATACAGTTAATTTGATTTCACCCTACAATTTTGTAGTATGTCCTTTGTACTTGATTTCTGTGATATTAAAGTATATACAACATTCCCTTTCCTTTTAACCCGGTTTCATTTTCTGTGTATCTGAGATCTGCACCGTGGCCTGCCTGAACTCATGGAAAATTGACAACACTGAAAGAGAATTGTTGTCATTAAAGCTTCCCTGATGGCATGTTTAAAAAAACAGCAGTGGAACAAAAATAACAGGGCACCAGTCAGATGTGATTTTTGGCAGCGCACTTCACTCAAGCTGCTCAGGGTATCCCCAGAAATTACAAACCCTCAAAGGTGTTCAGGGTACAGTAAATAAAGCAAGATACAATTATTTTAATGTTTCTCCTCTTGATGCAGTTCCCTTCTCCACAAGTTTGTAGTCACATGGATTTCCATCTCAAGGAGAGGTCAGCTTTGAAGTAAGTGTAAAGTTATTTACAGGAAATGAAGCAGAAAGCGGGCTTTCACGCATTTTGAAACGTCTCTATTATTCAGGAGAAAATGAACTGTGGCATCAGTTTGAAGAAAAACAGATGCCTACCTTCTTATATTAAAGTTAAATAAACACCTACCATACCAGAAGTGTGCTATTAACTCTGAAATTTGAAATTCACTGAGGTCTGTTTTCCCCAACTTTGCATGTGCACGCAGGAAATAAACAAGTGTGAATTAAGGTTCTAAGTAAATATGTAGCAGTTTGAGTTTGGGGGGTGATGGGGAAGACTGCCAAGACGAGATAATCATGGTGGTTTTTTTTTCCAATATGGGATGCTAACTAGACATTTGTGATAACTACATAATCAACAACATCTTTAAATATTTAATTTCTTGCCAGTTGTTATCTAAATTGACTTCAACTCATGTTTATGTAAGTGTGTGTGCATTCCAGATATACATATAACTAGATCTGTCAGAGGGAAGTAGCAAATTGAAGCAATTATGTGGCTCATTCTGCAGGGGAAAAGGAGGAAGAGGAGAAACCTGATGATGAGGAAAAGGAAAATTTAGAAACTTGTAACTTACCACATAGACTTATATTTAGATGGAGCTTGGACTTCCTCAAATGATATGTCTTGGACTGTAAGTCTTGGCCTCCTTCCCACTTCAGAAACTTGATTCCTAGATGTGTTTAGATGGTTACATGTCAGTGAATTTCTCTGGCACCTTAGTGCAGGCCCCTATTGGTCTTCACTTAGTAGGATTACCAAAGTTTAGTTCATCAGTAATGTAGTTCAACAAACATCCTCAAAGTACCTACTGTGTCCCAGACCCCTAGCGAGGTACGGGGGGTTCACACTTCAATATAACCTGGAAGGTGTTTTGTTGTTAAAATGATCCCCTAGTCTGATGTCCAGAGTAGTAACAGAAAGGTAAAATGCAGTATAAAACTTCTGGCTTGTATGTTCCATTGCCCGACACCAGGGTCTCCTGAAATCAGGTGAGCATGGTGGGATTCATTTGCTCCAAAGACCAGGGAGACAGGTGATCCGCCTGTTGCAGAAAAACTCTGTCCCGTGGTAGCTGAACCCTCAAGCATTAGGATCGGGAAGACTTAGGTTACAAGGTATGTATCATCTCTTCCTCCCCAAACCCCAGCCCTGGACACCATTGAAGGAGAATCGTCTTGTCCAGAGGATGGGTGCTCTGATTCAGAGATGCATGTCAGTATGAGGAATTAAGAGCACCAATCTGAGCAGCACACCAGAGGAATCACTCCTCCAGGGGTAGGAAAGAATTGGCCAATTCTCATTGGAAATAGCACCACACACATAAGAAGCTGAGCATTAAGTACTCACTTACCTGTGTATCCCCAACACAAACCATAAAATCATTACCACCGTTTTAAAAAGTTAAAAAGATGGGGGCGGGCGCGGGGGGAGCACCTGGGTGGCTCAGTAAGCGTCAGACTTCGGCTCAGGTCATGATCTCATGGTTTATGAGTTCGAGTCCCGCGTTGGGCTCTGTGCTGACAGCTTGGAGCCTGGAGCTTGCTTCAGACTCTGTATCTCCCTCTCTCTGCGCCCCTCCCCCAACCTCAAAAATAAGTAAACAATAAAAAAACTTAAAAAGTTAAAAAGATGTAGATTAAAATCTCATTTCTTCCACCTGCTAGCTGAGTGAGCTTGAGAAAATTATTTGACATCTCTAAGTGTCAGCTCCCGCCCCTGTAAAGGTATAGTATTAATTACTTAATAACTATTAAGACATAACTCATAGGCATGGTGTGAGGGTGAAATGATATAAAGTGCATACATTTGGGGTGCACTATCTGGTATTGGGTAAATGTTCAATAAATGCCAGCCATTATTAGCACCCCTCCTTCTGATATAGCTGGGCAAGTTAGCAAACTGCAGATCCTGTGGACCTAACGCCTTGCATATGCCTGAAACCCAGCTTTGACAAGGAACCCTGGCTGTTTATTCTAATACATGATATAGTGGCAAATAAGGAAACAGCAGCCCGCAGTATTTGTGACTTTCCATGGTAACCATTTCTGTTTATCCCTCTTAGCTGGAGGAAATAAAGGCAATATTGGCTGAATCAGTTGGGACATGCCATTCACTTTTTACCACAATGTGGTAAGTAAGAATAGGGAATATACTTATAAAACTTTTGTGTGTCAAGCACTTGGAAATGTCAAACAGAATTTGGGGAAAAGAAGGATAGATTAATTTACATATAGCAAAACTTTGTTGACTCATTTTTTTAATTTTGGGGTAATATTTAGACAAGGGTTTGGCTGATTTTAAAATCTATAAGAAGCATGATCCTCCCAACAAATAATTCCATAATCTTAAAGTATTTGGAACCTTTAACCTGGTAGGGGAGGAAGATAAACAAGAAAATAAATAAACAAAATCTTCATAATTTGTAGTAAGGGCTATCAAGAGGATAGCCACATGGCCATGTTCCTGCCGCTTACTAGCTTTCTGATCTTGAGTGAAGTCACAGGTCCAAAGAATAATAGAATTTCAAGGCATCTTATAGACCCATTACGAAGGCTTTATGAACTACAAAATGCTAAATAAATACAAAGAAAAATTATGGAGAATACCAGATTATAAACTATTCTGACCTGGTAATAGAAGCAGCCTGTAGAGGCTTCTATTAAACACTCATATTTCTTGTTTGAGGTACAGTAGGTCCCATAAAAACACAAAGCCCATTTCATTAGATACTCTATATTTTAATATTATCATTAGTTAAAACTGGTTTCCTGCCAAGTGGACCGATCTAGGTCTTGCATATGGAAAAGAATCAAGATTGTGTGGGCTACCTTGCAGGTGCAAATGGTTGAGAGAAAAAACAGATGTAGGTGCTTCTGAAACATTAAATCAACAAGAAAATAATGATTATGCTTAATAAAAAAGTAAGAAAATGTGACAAATATTTCACTTTTAAAATATATCGAGCTACTTTGTCCCCGGTGGCGTTCAACAAAAATTGAAATGAGAGCACAGACCTCCAGGAAACTGAGGCATCATGTTTATCTCATAGTCCTCGCGACTCTTGTAACTTTTTCATACACTCAATACTTGAAAGTATTTCCATTTGATAGGAAATATTCCATTAAACATCAAACACATTCATATCTTTGCTCCTCGTCATTTAAAATTCTGAGTGTAATCTCATATTCACAGAGCTTAATTAATGTCTATGAAATGCTTTAAGTACCTTCGATGAAAATAATCAAGAAACATCTTTATCCAGGAGAGCCCACTTGAGGTGGTTTTGTCTTGCATATCTTGTATCTCACATACCTCCTAGCAGGATATCATGTATGTAGAAGGCACGCACTATACCCTGTTGAGTGATATGTGATGTTAAGTAGTCATATTTCAATTTTTACTCTAATATCTTTTTCGCAAGCATCACAGATTAGCAGTATCTTGGGCAGGATCATCATGTCTCAGGATTTAATACAAGTTTTATCAGGCTTTCAGAAATAATTCACACTGCCAAGCACAAGACACAGAGATGTAAACCCAAATACCAATTTGGACCTTTACAATGAGAACTGTAACATATAGCAGACCAGATTACCCAAATGCACTGATGAATTTATCCTTGCTTACATGTAGGGAGACAAATTACAAGGGAAGTTGCCTTTTAGATAAGGAATCAGAGCCATGGTATTTGGAAGAAACGTTGCCACACCTCTTGTTGGAAAGCTAAAAGCATGCCATATTCGTCTCTACTATAGGTTTATGTGTGCAGAGTGGCTCGTAACACCGCCTGGATAATGCTGGAACACAGTAACAGAAATACTATTCTTTGAGATCCTCCTTTTTTGTTGTTGTCGGGCTGACCGTCATTCATGTATTGTCTCTTGAAAGTGGGTAAAATCAAATAATTACGCTATAGCTGTGTATGACTATACTCTCCTGCTTATACCTGAGATTGAAATGCGGTCAATTCTGAAACAGACTCACTAGGGCACAGATTCTGGCAAACTGTTATCTATCTCGTTCACCTCTGAATCCTTAGCACCTTGTAGAAATTCTGTCACACAATAGGTCCTCAATGAATATCTGCAGAAGAAATGAATGAATGGGTATGTTCTACTACAAATGCCTGACCTCACTCTATATGTTCATTTTCCCCCCTAATTTCCTGCTCGGAGGCTTATGTGTTGGAGACCTTTTTCTATAAGTGATATGGGTGAGGGCAAGATATGTGTATGTGCATGCTATTAACTATGCATTCTATTCCTTTGCCAGATATGTGATCCTTGCCAGGAAACTTTAACCTTAACACGTACAATTTGTTGGTTTTCAGTATATTTTAAAAATGGTGCAACCGTCACCACTGTCTAACTCCAGAGTATTTGAAACCCCATGCCCCCTTTCTTTGGATTCTTGTAACTACAAGTCTACTTTCTGTCTCTATGCATTTGCCTATTCTGAGTATTTCATATAACTGGAATCATAAGTACGTAGTCTTTCTTGGAGAATGTTCCACGTGCTCTTGAGAAGAATATGTGTTCTGCTGTTGACTAGAGTGTTCTGTCTACATCACTTAGGTTTAGTTGGTTTCCAGTGTTGTTCAAGTCTTCTGTTCCCTTGTTGATCATCTGTCCAGTTAGTCTGTCCTTTATTGAAAGTGGGGTAGTGAAGTTTCAAACTGCTGTCATCGGGCTGTCTGTTTCACCCTTATGTCAGTTTTCCCTTTTTGTATTTTGAGTCTGTTTTTTAAGTGTGTATATGTTTACACTTGTTATGACTTCTAGATAGACGAAGCCTTTTATTATTCTTTGCATTTACTTACACTGCTCTCTTTCCCGGGAGTGTCAGGAATCTTTTCATCTCTGCTTTGCTGAAATTTTACCCATTCTCCAAGACCCATCTTCAAGGCTGTTTATTCTGAAGTAGTTCTAAGTCTTTCTGCTAGTTCTGCTGACTCCTGCTTTCATGTATCTTTGTCTCTGTTATGGAATCTGTGTTTTTGTTTTCTACTCCTAGTTAAAGAGACTGTTCCACCTTTTTATCCATTCCATACCTATTATGGTATAGGTATTTAATAAATATTTCTAACATCAAAAAGAGAGTAGCCCTGTTTTGAGTGATCCTAATGATTTGTGTAAGACACTGGGTAGAAGTCACAAGCATTTTAGTGTTAAAGAACCTTAAGATTCTTTTCCCTCATAGAGGGATCTCAAGCCATGAATGGAGGGATGGCAGATTTCTAACCTCAGCAAATTATTCCTAAATGCTACTAAAATCCAAGTTACAGACCTTACTTCATTTTTCATGTCCCTGGATTGGATCCTTTTTCCAAGATTAAAACAGCAAGCCATGGTACATATCATGGCTTGGCAAACTTAGAGCATTTTGGGATCTTCTTACTTTCCCCTCTCTAACTTCTTGCCAAATGTAAGATTGTGATGAGGCATGAAGTAGAGAAAGCTGTTGAGTGAGGAAGAAGAAAAAAGTGTCACATATCCCTCTTGGGTTTCTGAACCATATTATGATTTCACTAGAAAAATGACATTCTGTTGGAAGTCCTCTTTTTTAAAAAAAGGTTCTGTGCTTAGTCATGTAGGTGGCTCCTCTGGTTTACCCTTCTGCATCAGAAGCCCTGCACAGGAGAACTGGCAGCCAGCCTCCTCCTGTCTGCAGTCCAGATAGTCCAAACTTGCCATGTTCCTCAAGCTTACATCTTCTATAACCGTAAGACCTTTTATCTGCCCATTATTTTGCTCAGTTATGCTCTTGGAATCATTATAAACTATCTGGGATATTATGAGCCTGACATAATCACTTTGTACTCCTCAGTGGCAAGAAGATAACCTCCATTACACCCAGTAGTTCTTTGCCTTGGCTAATCATTTGAACCGTCTGGGGAGCTTTGAAAATTGCTGATAGCTGGGGCCCACCCCCAGAGATCTTAGTTTCTTTTATCTGGGTAGCAACACATATGTTAGGATTTTCAAAAGTTCCCCTAGATGATTCTCATATACAACTAAGGAGGTGAACTAATGATCTAGAACAGTGGTTCTCGAAGTGTCTACCAGCAGCAGCAGCAGCACCTGAAAACTTGTGGGAGAAGCAAATTCTGAGACCCCACCCCAGACACTAAATCAGAAATGCTGGGGGTGAGGCCCAGAACTCTTTTTACAAAGCCCTTTGGGTGATATTGATGTCTTCTAAAGTTTAAGGACCACTGGTCTAGAATGAAGAGACTTCTCTTTACTCCTTTTGAGAATGTGTTTTTGGAAAGGGTAAGTGGGAATTGAATCAACTGACTGTGTGTGTACAGGGGCGGGGGGGGGGATCCATTTTACAGGCTAGCAGAGAGTAATGTAAATCTCTAATCCTAACATAGCGGTTGTCCTACACACTCTTTTTTCAAGTATGATTATTGGTAAATCTTGAATTAAACACTGTTTAGTGTATTTGTACCATGTAGATGGTTAGTCTAGATAATGTTCAGCACATCACTCCACCAAAAAAGAAATCCCAACAATGGGATGTCCTAAAAAAATAGACTACAATGTAAAGTATCAGCTTGCACCATACAAGAAGGAGGCTTCTTGTTTTAAATAAATAACAACTTCGGAAGTCATGCTTACTCTATATGTTTTTTGTCAATGTCGCATGTCAGTAGAATTCTGGTTTGCCCTGAGCAGGCTGATTTATTTTTGATTTGTGCTTCATTCATTGTTAAAGAGGAAAGATCAATCTAATGCTATTTTGCCCTGGGATGAAGACATTGCATTAACTCCACATTTGAGTTATTTACTTGCTTATTATTTGTCTGGTCAGATGCTGTGTGGTAATTGCCAATTGAAACCATGTTCCTACAAAAGGTATTGGAGAGGGCTGGGAGCACCAGGCCTATGGGCCTGATGAATATAACATCTTTGTGTCAGCCAACTCTAACAGCTATGTGAGCATCAGATCATCTACATGTCAAACAAGAAGATGGTGTGTGACAGCACATTACAGTTGATACATAGGATGATTCCAATAAGCAGGTGAAAAACACAGGATCTTACGACTCAAGGTATGATCTGTGGCCCAGCAGCACTGGTATCACCTGGGAGCTCTTTAGAAACACAAAATCTCAGGCCCCACCGCACACATGCTGAATGAGAATATGCAGGCTGGCGAGACCTCCAGGTGACTTGTATCCACATCAGAGCCTGAGAAGCACTGAAGATTATGTCATGTAACTATGTGCCTTTTCCTCCTCTTGGTCTAGGGGAATAGAGCATGCTGCTTATAAAGCAAGCAGCCTGTGTTCTTCTCCATCCTGACGTTTCCAGTGGAAACAACAGGGTCGCTAGGAGGCAAAGTCAGCAGGAATGGCTGACCAAGAAAGGAAGTTTAGGTTGAACAAAGGTTTGGTTCATTTTTATAGCCCCTAGAGGAAGAACAATACTGTACAGAAGCTGTTAATGATGGGCTGGATTCGAAGGCAGTAATCTGTGCCAAAATCCAAATGTGTTTTTACTCTAAACTTCCCTCCAGATGTCCACTTATATTGCAGAATTTCCAGCTGGTAAGAACCCCAAAGAAATGGCTGGTCACTAAAGTATATTTAAATATAAAATCTATCCATATTAACTTTATTTTCAATTTCTTCTGCTCGTCTAATAATTTCATTAACTTCCATTAGGCAGCAAATTATTTGGCGCTGATTGAAAATGCCTAGTTGACCTTGATGGAGAGATTTTAGTGGAGATTGTGCTCTGTTTAACAGCGCACACAGGTAACTATGGCAACTCTCCATTTCAGTTATGAACATGTCATACAAACCCTAAGTGAAAACAGCTTCAACCTATCAGTCCTCTTTAATAAGTAATCCAATAATAGTGGACCATTCAATCCAGAGAAAAGGCTTTCTCTTAACTGAGCAATAATTGAAATGGCACCAAGCGGGAAAGCTATAGTCTTAACATACTGGCCAATCTGCTAGCATGATTTCCCTGTGTGTCGTTCAACAAATCACCCATCCACTTTAAACAGATGGAGAGAAACCACATGTAACTGCGCGGGTAATTCTGCACACCTGTATTCTATTCCATTCAAGTGAACTTTACAAAAGGTTTCATGGAACAGTGGGTGTGATTTCCTCAATTTGCAGATGGAAACACTGAGTCAGCGAGATTAGGAGGCTGTTGCCGTCAGGCAGCCTACAGCAACCATGCTTGAAATCACTGCACTCGCCTTCCTGCTCAAGCCTTTCTCTTCTGTCCACCATTTGCTTCCCCATGTCCTTCCCTGCATGCACTATCATCAAGCTTAGTCACCTGCTCAGTGGCTCCCCACTGCTCCATGGTACAATGTCCATGTGGCATTCAAGGCCTGGTCTGTCTTCTGCCAACCTCATCCCGTGGCAGAGGGACCACGTACCCCATAATCCAGTCTCATTGATTCTCACATATCCCTGGCACTTTTATTCCTTTGTGAGTTTGCTTGTACCCTTCCTCACCCTGAGCTCCCGATCTCTTAGTCTCCCATATTGGAATCCTTTTGGCTCAGCCCAAATGACCTCTCCCCTGGGAAGCTCTTCCTAATCACCCTCATCAGAATCAGGTACTTCTCCTGTCCTCCAGGGACACATGGATGTGCCCATGCTGTAGCATTGGCTACGATCTGATTCTTGTTGCGGGGAGACTGTAAGCCCCCTAAGGGTGGGGACCGTGTCTGTGTTGTGCCTTGCACAACTGCGTCCTGAGGGCTTGGCACGGTGCCCAGCACACGACAAGCACTCAGCCAATATCTGCCGAATGAATGAATGAATGAATGTGTAAATCAGGTTTATCTTGTACCCCAGCCAATCTACAGGGACTGTTTTCCTCTCCACCTTCGAAGTGCTTCCCAGCCTCCAAGGTCTAACTCAAGCACAGCATACTGTCAGATGCCTTCTCTAATTCTCAGTCTAAAATAACCCTGATCCAGGGACACGTGGGTGGCTCAGCTGGTTAAGCATCTGACTATTGATTTCGGCTCAGGTCGTGATCCCAGGGTTGTGAGATCGAGCCCTGCATCAGGCTCTATGCTGACGGGGTGGAACCTACTTAGGATTCTCTAAATAAATAAATAAACAAACAAACATAAAAAAAATTAAAAACAATTAAAATAACCCTGATCCAGTACTTTTTCTCCTACTCCTTTGGCTGGTTTCACTTTCTCTCACAAAATGTTACCTTTGTTTCTATACAGCTTATCTGTCACCGTGCTGACCCAGGGTCATGGCCTGGACCCCTCAGACATCCTAGTGTAGTAGCTTGCACCCCACAGATGTTCACCGATTGCTCACAAGTCAGCATATCATTAGAAGCATTCCCCTCTGAAGGAAAGTTTTTCCTGGTGTCCCGTGAAGGGCTCTGCCTGAAGTCTGAGCCCCTGCTTCACATGGAAGCCAGAAGAGTCTGTGAGCTGGAGACCACGGTGGGCCTCTGCTTACAGGTGCAGTCAGACTAGAACCTGTGCCCCTTGCTTCCTAGCACGTACCCATCCTTGGAAAAATGCTTTGAGCCCTTATTTTTCTTCTTCAGCCTCATGGCCAGACTCCCATCGTTGCCTGGCCTCATAGAGTGCAAGAAAAAAGCCATTCTGGAGTATGACAAGGAAAGGAAAGAGGAGATGATTAAGGGCCTCATTTTATGCTTCTCTCACTGAAGGACCTTTACTCATTGCCTCTCACTTCACCATTAGTAACATGTCAAGGGCTGTTGGGGGTCATAAATAACACCAACTGTTCATGACACAGAGAACAGACAGTACCGATTCATTTAGGATTTCGTAATGTGTGTACCAATGCTGCACGCACACAGTGGAACCTGCCTGGCACCCCTCCCCCATATGCAGCCCAGGCCCTGGAGAGACTGAATGTGCAGACGTGAGGGCCTTCTTCAGTAAAACGGGCACTGGTGCAGTCGGGGTCAGAACCTGCCACCACCAGCAGCCACGCATCTTTCCTACCTGCCCTGTGCCTTCTCCTAACAACTCCCCAGACGCTGAGACTTGGAGACCAGAAGTCCTTCTGCCCCGTCTCTCTACAGTGTGGCCCAGTGGCCTCACAGCCTAAAGGTCACCGTGTGTGAGGCAAAGTGCTGCTGCTTCAAGAGCCATTAACGGTCTCTGCTCAGTGTCTATCTCTCCTCTCTGTTTATTCACTTCCCTGTCTCCACTGCGAGGAATCTGTATAAATAATGAACTTTTCAGGTCACTCAAGGGCAGCTCATTAACCCCCTTAGGAAAAGCCAGCAATGTCATTTCTTCCTAAGTGGTGGCTTAATGGCCATAAGCAGATAATGCTTTATCAAGAGGCCATCATACAATAATGAAATGGGGTTCCTGTGATATGTAATAAAGGATCCCAATTAGGGGCAAAGTGGCAGTGAAGGTGGCCAACATCCATTCTTAGGCAGTGGATGGCATAGGAGGAAACAAGGGGGCAATAGAAGCCCAGGTTTGAGAATATTTCTAGGAAGTTACATCTGAGCCTAATACACAGCAGCTTCTTTTAGCAAACCTTGGAAGGTTTAGTGTTTGATTTCTGACTTCATATTTATTCTTCTAAATATTTCTGTGGCCTATAACCCTCCTTCCTTTCCCCCTCATGTCCTGTTAGTAAATGTGGGCACATGTATGCATGTACAACCTCTCTCTCTCTTTTTCACACACACATGTGTTTGGCTTTGTCTTTTATTTTGTTTTAATGTTTATTTAGTTTTGAGAGAGAAACAGAGAGAGAGAGAGAGAGAGAGGGAGAAAGAGAGAGAGGGAGAGGAAGCAGTCAGAGGAGGGGCACAGAGAGAGAGAGAGAGAGACAGAAAATCTCAAGCAGGCTCTGCACTGTCAGTGTAGAGCCTGATGTGGGGCTCGAACCCATGAACCGTGAGATCATGACCTGAGCTGAAATCAAGTGTCAGATGCTTAACTGATTGAGCCACCCAAGCGCCCCTGTTTGACTTTAAATAGACAAAATCATGGTGATGTTGATAAGAACTGGTGTCTATAGAATTTTATCCCTTTGAAGGTACTTAACCGTCTGAGTTAGGCTCAGTAGGTGTTGTGATGGACCTTGTACACGAGGAACCTGGGGATGATTTGCTAAGAGATAATAACAAAGCCAGGATTGAGACTCTTTCCTTTCTCCTCCTCAGGTGGTTCTCCTGCCTCACCCACTGGGCTCAGACCATAGAGCACATGGTGTCATAATTGGCTTACATGCTGCTCTTGCCAGCCTCACTGTGAGTGGTCAAGGGCAGGGACAGGTCTCCCAGTTCCTAGCAGAGTACCTAAGGCAGGAAGACTGTGTGTGGGAGAGAGGGGCAGATGAACACCCCCTGGGATGCTGGCGGAAGCAGAACTTCGAGGGAGGGAGTCGGTGGCCCACAGAATTGGGACAGTCATTTCTATATCATGTTGTTTCCTGTGGTGACTTCAAATCCCTGCCTGTGAAACCTGTGTCATTCTGCCTCTCTTCTTCATCTCTGCACACTGCCCCTCAGCTCAGATAGTCCCCGTCTTCATAAAGGCCACAGTGGCCCCTTCCCCCCGCCCCCATTTGTCACCTCGGCACCTGGTGATTCCAGAGAGAACCCTGAATGACTGTTACAAGCTTTGCCTTAGAGCTGAATCTAAACATGTCCTACCTGAATTCATCTCCCCTCTATAGGATAGAAGTCCCCCCAGCATGTTTGGGAGCCCTGCATGTGGCCACAAAACCAGTTGCATGTGGACTCTGAAACATGTCCAGAGCAAATGGTAAATTGCCAGCCTCTGTCATCAACAAGCATTAGAGCTCTTACCAGGTGCCAGACACTATGTGAAGTGCTGGGACACGGTGACCAACCAGACAACTCCCTGACCTGGAGGAACTCAGCCAAGTGTAGCGATGGGCAGATGTGTGATTACCAGGTGAAAAGATTGCAAACGTCTCTCAGGCACACCTCACCCAGGTGAATGATAGTGACACTTCTTGGAAATCTGATGGCTCCTGCTTTTAGAGAGCTGCTAACAACCACATGCGATAGCATGGAGGGGTCGGAATCGAGCGAGGAAATATTTAGAACAGTGAAGGCAGTAATCGATTATGTGAGAGACAGAGATGGGCATTTCACCATCTTGGAACTCAACGCCTCCTTGATTGTCCTGTGCACAAATATATCCAAGAGTAGAAGCCTAGCTCCCCCCAGCACTGAATGGGTCTGAATAGATGGGTTCAGCCCGCCCGTGGGTCAGCTCAGGTCCCTCAGATGGAATGGCATGAGTCAGAAATTCTTACTCATCGTGCCCATCAGGCAAGTGGATATTAGACCTGCTGTTCCAGCACCGACACCATAAAGGGCATTCGCTATGCATAATGCAGGTTTGCGCTTAGGTTTCCTCTGCCCTGGCCATGATTGTGGCTCACGTTTCACTTACACGGGGCTTTCTGAGTACGAGACTGGGCATGTAAAGAATGGGATAATTGATCTTTTCCCTCCTGGCTGGAATCTGTGGTTGCATTCCCTCTAAACCACACAGAATTCCAATTTGCTGCCTTGGGTTTTACAGGGTCCTCTGTGAGAAATAAAAGCCTACAGGTGTGATGGTTTACTGCAGTGGAGATAGAATTTCTTATGATTGAATGACTTAAACTTTCTCTGGAAAAACAAAAAACAAACAAACAAAAAACCACATGTATTCACACACACACACACACACACACACACACACACACACACACACCTGCCTGAAAGATTTGCCTCCATCCTACCTTTGTTACTTATGTAATACCCTCCTTTGTCTGATGCCTGATTTTCTTTCCCTCCCTTCATGGCTGTTCCTAGAGACCCATCCACAGTTCAGCTCTTTTTAAAAAAAAATTTAATGTTTGGGGTGCCTGGGTGGCTTAAGCCGTCCGACTTCAGCTCAGGTCATGATCTCACGGTTCGTGGGTTCGAGCCCCACATGGGGCTCTGTGCTGACAGCTCAGAGCCTGGAGCCTGCTTCGGATTCTGTGTCTCCCTCTCTCTGCTCCTTCCCCACTTGTGCTCTGTCTCTCTCTCTCTCTCTCAAAAAGAAACATTTTTTTTATTTAAAACAATTTTTTATGTTTATTTCTTTTTGAGACAGAGAGAGAGAGAGAGCAAGCAGGGGAGGGACAGGGAAAGAGGGGGACAGAGGATCTGAAGTGGGCTCTGCTGTGACAGCAGAGCGACCGATGCAGGGCCCAAACTTGCAAACCACGAAATCATAACCTGAGCTGAAGTCAGACGCCAAACCGACTGAGCCACCCAGGTGGGGCTCTTAAGTAGACTTGACTTTCTGCAACTTGGGGAGAAGGCAGAAGAGTTTTGCGTAGCCAAACCTTGAGAAAGACCTACAGGTTTTTCTCCCCTTCGGTAGAGGATCTTACGTTAGAGAGATTATCTGCAAATTGGGAGGCCAGGCATGGCTGTATCTGCACGTCTAGAGAAATGTCTGTGCTGCCATTCCAGGGCACTAATACCAGGTCAGTTATCAAAGCAATTAAAATCGTTGCAGACAGGAATAGGGAATGGGCACAGAATTGCAAGTGGCTTGGTTCTCCAACTCTTCCTTTGTAGTCTTCTCTTCTCCGTTCTTCTTAATGCTGCCAAAAAGAATGGCTCGTGTGGTAATGTGAAGGCCGCCAGGACGCTAACCCATTAGTCACAACAATTGTATGTTCTTGTTGGATGAGTTCGTTATGATTAACAAGAAACAGTTTGGGAAGCTGAAATTTAGATTTGAAATAAAGTGAAAAATAACATGATGCTTCTTTGGAACATGTTTATTGAGGGTTTATGCGCACTGCACCAAAGGACATGTCTGCTAAATGCTTTTTGCCATCGGCTAATAACACACACTCTACGAAGGCAAGCCTTTTCCTTCTTGCCAATAGGGTATCATGCCCACCTGTGTTAAAGGCCTCCCCCAGAGCGGGCAGTTCAATTTATAACTGAACAAGGATTGACCATCTTCTACATATCAATGGAAACACAACCATAATGAATATTCCTGACATCCCTGGAAGTCTGCTTATTTCTAAGATCTGAGAACCCTAGCTTCCATTTTAAGTGGAGGCAATTTTCTCATGATCTGGGAGCCTCCAAGGAAGTCGGGCTATCCTGGGGCGAAGGAGAGGATTTGCATTCTCTGCAGGCTGGTGTAGGGGCTCTGTAGGGTCCGGAGTGAAACAGCTTCAGGAACATTCTTGCTCTACTATCCTCCCAGAAATGGGCTGGGGACTGGGATTAGCATCCAAATTGTCCTTCACTCCCTTCTGACTCTGGCCTTCTTTAGGGGAATACTTATTCATTAGTGGTAATCTGGCTACCTGCCTGGGGGACTTCTGTTTGTGCCATTTTTCCCGTTTTGCAGATTCAAAATCACAGCACTTGCCCTAGAATTACTGAGGAAAGCAAGACACTATCCCTTGAGCAATTTGCAAGAAAGAACTAAGTAAACACAGGGATCTTTGTAATTTGTTTGACTTCGTTCTTCAGCTTCTTCTTTAGTCTCTGAGGATCCTGAGCCTCTAGGTCAGTGGTTTCCAAACCTCACTGATCATCATGATTACCCAGGGACCCTTTTAAAAATACAGATTCTTGGGCCACACTTGGCTGAGATTCTAACGCAGAAGGTCAGAGAGAGGAAAGGAATGAGGACAAAGACCAGAGGAGTCAGGAGGAGACATCCGTAGTTGAAAATTGCTCACTTGGGCATCTTGCGCCGCAGTCCTACATGAATGTGATTTATTTTTTATTATTCATTTCAAAGAGTTAATGATATAATTATCCAAAAGCAATTAGATGCAGGGTGGAAACAAAGTGCGTAAGGGACTGAGAGACAGGCTTATTGAAGTGGAGCATGAAGGGGTAGAGTATGGCCAGTGCGTGATCGACCTGAACTAGGGCTTTGGCATCCGTCCAGAGTTCAGGGTAGGGGGTGGGAGTGAGGGGATCCGCTTGGGCCTTCAGGGACAGCAACCCATGCCACGGTTTTCATGTCAACTCGCAAGGAACCAAGCACGTACAGGCCACTCCTGGCCCTTCAGGTCTGTGGTGGACACTGGGCCACCACCTCAGCGTCTGTGGTTCTATTCAGTTGGCATACGCTCTCAGCCTTTTCCAGTATGCCTGTTGCCAGCAGACGTTTCTTGAACACCTACTATTTTCCATCACACAAATTTCGGGCCTCTGTCCTCTCGTGAAGCTTGCATCCTGGTGGAAGGAGAGATACAAAAACTACTACTCAAGTAAGTAAAATCATTACAAATTCTAATACGTAGTTTAAAGGAAGCAAGGTGCTGTGATGGAGAAGGGAGAGTTGGGGGGAAGAAGAATAATCAGAAGAAATATGGTAGCTCCAAAAAAGACAGGGCCAGGTGTAGGTACAGCCTGGGTTCTAGATGCAGCTCTCACAGCCATGGGCTCTGTGAGCGCTCCAGCAAGGTATCAGACAATGTCTGCATTATTTCTGATGACTGCCTGGACAAATTGCCACCAAGCTGCTGGCTTCAAATTTAAAACACAGATTTATCACACGGCAATTCTGGAGGCCGGAAGCCCAAAATGGGCCTCACTGGACTGAAATCAATGTGTCGGCAGGGCTGCGTTCTTCCTGGAGGTCCTAGTGTAGCATCCGTTCCCTGGTCCTCTGGGCTTCTACAGGCTACCCGTGCCTCTCGGCTCATGGCTCCCGTCCATCTTCAAAGCCAGCAGGTGTAGCATCTGATTCTCCCATATTCACTGACATGGACCACCGAGATTATACCAAGTCCACCTGGATAATCTAGGATGATCCCTCCATCTCGAGATCCTTAGTGGATCACACCTGCAAAGTCCCTTTCACCACGTAAGGTAACATATTCAAGGTCCTTATCATTAGGGCATCCTTGGGGTTCCCCTGTTCCGTCTGCCACAATGCCATACCTTCCTTCCTCTTTATGACAGAATACTGTTACTTTCTTGACCCACCTCCTAGGTTTATTGTAAAAATCGAATATTGTAATGGCCACAGGAAGTATTTCTGCAAGCTTTAAGAGTCAACAGAGTTATAAGGAGTTTTATGATTATTTTAATGTGGAGCAGCTATGGGAGGGTTCAGAGAAAAGGCAGACACGCGGAATGAAATGATGAGAAAGGATACAGTCGAGGAGGGTGTGTTTCCCTTTCAGGAAACAAATCCTGAAAGGCCCTTTTTTGTTCCTTTTGATCATGTAGAAATACTACGTTGACGATACACCTCAGAAGTACTCATTCCACCAAAGAGCAGGCAAGAGACAGCTTTGCCTGCTCACTTCTTGACACATTTTGTTCCTCCCCACCCTTCAAGATTTAAATTAGAATTAGACCTCCAAGTGGCCCCAACACCATTATTGTAAACCCGTCTTCTCGTGTTGCCTTCCTTCAGCCTTCTGTCCGTCCTTCTCCGTTTCACAAACATTTGTTGAGGATTTACTACATGCCGAGCACTGTCCTGAGCTCTAGGGACTTAGAGATGAAGAAGACCTGTTGCTTCCGGAGCTGCTAGTGTGGCACGTTCTCGTGAAGCCCTTCTCACTCATGGGCTTCAGTTAGAGTTGCTTGTGCACATGCTTACCTCCTCTGCTGGAACACGAACTCCCGAACACAGGCATCATACAAAACTCGATTTTCTGTCCCCTGTGGCCCAGCCCAGTGACTTGTCACTGTGGTTTAACAGATGTTGGTTGAATTAGATAGAGGACGTTTTCTTAGCCATCATGTTTATTTCTTACCAGAACGAGGGAGATTGTGGAAGTCTTTGATCTGTATGTATTTAAGAAGAGAAGTCTCTCTGGATGGTTTGGAGTTCCCTGTTTAAAGGCAGAGCCTTGGACCAAATTATTCCTTAGGTCCTTTCCACGCTTATTATACGTCCTATTGTTCCTTGATTCCACAAGTTTGCTCATTGTCCGTTAAATATGATCTTTAAGGGACGCCCGGGTGGCTCAGTCAGTTAAGCGTCCAACTTCGGCTCAGGTCACGGTCTCACGGTTTGTGGGTTTGAGCCCCGCTTGGAGCCGCACATTGGGCTCTGCACTCACACTGCAGAGCCTGCTTGGGATTCTCTCTCTCTCTCCCTCTCTCGCTGCTTCCCCTTGTGTGTGCGCTCATGCATGCACTCTCTTTCTCTCAAAAATAAATAGATAAAACTTTAAATATGATTTTCAAGTATTTCCTCCTTGGGTTATGGTAGGCTTTCAGCAGATTACAGAACGTCTTTGTTCGGAGACTGTCCTAGTCTCATCTAAGTGGAAAATGATGTATTGTCAAGGCAGTGATGGGGTAGATGTTTGGGATTGCTTACTTGCCCGTTTCATTCTCAGGGCAGTAACTCCAGAAGCCCTCTCTTCTGCATGACAGCTTGCTGACAACACTTCTGCTGCATGACAGGGCTGAGAACATCAACGAGTCCAAAGCCATGTCACTTTCTGAAGGCAAAACCAATTATGGAAGGGCAAGGCTAGTCCTGTGCCCATGCTTTATCAGCTTCCATATATTTTCCTGACCTTCCCACATTTGCTCATCTGATTCTCTTCCCTTGGAATGCCGCCCTCTCACATTTCCACTTGTCAAAATTCCATTCATCTTGAATTGTCTCTGTTTAGTCCTATGAAAAGACATTGGGCTTTAACCTACTGGGCCAGTCCAATTCATTCAGATACCTAAAGTGATGACCATCAATTCAATTCACCATGTGTTATTACTACTGGTTAACTACCTTTGTTCTTTAAAAGGAACATGCAAGGGCACCTGGGTGGCTCAGTCGGTTAAGGGACTGACTCTTGGTCTCAGCTCAGGTCATGGTTCGTGGGTTTAGTCCTCGCGTCGGGCTCTGTGCTGGCAGTGCAGGGCCTGCTTGGAATTCTCTGCATCTCCCTATCTCTCTGCCCCCCGCCCTGCTTGCTCTCTCTCTCTGACTCTTTCTCTCTCTCTCTCTCTCTCTCTCAAAAATAAATCAATAAACTTTAAAAAGTAAATAAATGAAAACAAAATGCAGGGGCGCCCGGGTGGCTTAGCCGGTTAGGTAGTCAACTCTTGATTTCCACTCAGGTCATAATCTCACGGCTCGAGAGATCGAGCCCCACATTGGACTCTGCGCTGACGGTGTGGAGCTTGCTTGGGATTCTCTCTCTCCCTCTCTGTCTGTCCCTCCCCTGCTTGCTCGCTCTCTCTCTCTCTCTCTCTCTCTCTCAAAAATAAATAAAACTTTAAAAAAAAGAAAAAGAAAATGCAACTTAGCCCTTGTTTTGTTACTATTATTTTAATGGGCTCTGTATTTAATTTCCCTGTATCTTTCTTATGGCGACCTTGCATTTCATACGTACTCAATATGTCCTTTATTTAGTGGTCCCTTGATACACTGGAAATGGAAACCTTCATTCTCCTTGCCACATATATGAATCAGCACTGATTTCCACTTAGGAGTGCACATCCAAGCTAGAAGAATCACTTGCTTGGTAAAAGCACTTTGGAAACCTGTTTTATTTTCCCACCTTCCTCCTCCCAATCCTGCAAAGATTCCAAGAGCTCGGCTCCATATGTCCCAGTGGCTGAATACCAAAAAGCTTAGCAGTTGAGCACAAAACCTGTCTCTAAACTACATACACAATCCAGGACCTCCCACTTGCCATGATGTCAGACCAGGGTAGAATATGAACACAGAAAAGGTACATTGTGCCACAGGCTGACTCTGTTTGAGTCACACTGCCATACAGGGAGGCCAACTGAATCAGAATCCCCAGTGCCACGATATGGTCCTTCCACAGTGTTTTTGTCATCCCTGGCTTGTCATCCCAGAAGGTGAACATAGAGTTCCTCGAGTTCCCTTCATGAACTCATCCAGCGGGCCATATAAGTCACTGAGAGTCTGACTTGGAAGAAAAAGCTGGTAGAATTTCAGGCGGACGTGCACTATTCAGTCTTCGTGCAGCAGTGTAAAGGGAAACAAAAAAGCACTGCCCTGTCTCCAGCTGAGAAAGTGTCTGTTATTTATAGAAGCCTGGTGCTTCTTTGCTGCCTGTGTTGCTATATCAGAATCCCAGTGGGTACCTGGCTTCCTGGCCTCAAACTTGTGAGGGTAGGAAAGAAATGTATCAGCCTTCAGGAGAATCCTCAACCCCAGGGTCTGACTTGCATGATTTTCTGAGATAGCTCTGTGGGTTCATCAAAGCCAGATTCTAGAAGACCTTCTAAAAGTGTTGCTCAGATAGATGCCAAGACCCAGGGTCTGAATGTCGGGTCCATCCTACCTCTCAGTGGCCCAACTTACGACCCTGGGAATTGGCATGGTTGGAGGTGCCCTCCTCTTACTTCTTCTCTTACTTAGGCATCTGCTCCCATATCAGGGTCTCAGAACAATCTTTCCTGACCATCCTATTTAACACAAGGCACTCTCTCCTCTTGCTTTGCTTTACATTTCTTCAGAGCATTTATTACTTCCTGACCTTTTTTATTTACTCACCCATTGTTAGTCTCTCCCGCTAGACTCCAGTGAAGGAAGAGACTATGTTGTCTACTTGTTCACAGCCAAATCTTACATGTGTGGGACAGAGCCTGATACATAGGTACTCAATGTTTGTTGAATGATTGTACTGACCAGACCCTAAAGGAGGTAACCAATGAGGCATATATTGGCCAATTTAATTGACTTAATTAATTTAACTTCTAAGCCAAGATTACTTGGAGGCTGGGTGAAGTAAAAAAAAAAAAAATTACCTCACACTACCAAACATTTACTATACCCCTCTCTGCCTCCCACCCTCTTTGTATGAAACTCCCAGTTGTGGCTTAGGCCAACATGTGAGTATAAATGTCCTCTCCTGCCCCTGGGTTTCTTGATTCAGAACCTCAGCAGAAACATAACTCTGACAACTTGTGGGTTTTCGATGATGTTCCACATTCTCTGTCTCTGCTTTGCTGAAGATCCTGGTCACTGTCTTGTTAATCCCAGGCGCTTACCTCTTCCTGTCTCTACCCTCCCCATGCCTGTTTACTTCTTTCCCTGTTGGGATTGGAGTTTGTTGGCTCATTCCACATTCCAGATATACGTAATCCTAGCTATGGTAGCTCAGCAGATGGGGTCTGAATCCCTCTGCTGACAAGGACACCTAGGTAGGGACCTCCAATCTGCCATTTAATTAGCTCTCAGGGGAGTCCAGTAAGTAGAGAGACAGTCAAACTTTTCAGTATTCACATTTCCCTTCCATGGTGGGGGCCTCTCCGTTTGGTGAACTTTAGATGCTACTTCTTTATTTCCAAAAAAACATTTTGGGTTTTCCCATCCACACAGCCAACAATAGAGATCAGTAGGAGTCTAGGGAGGGTGTGAGTATATGAGATCACAAGCTACAGAAACCCAACACTGTGAAGGGACTTGCAAAACCAGAGATACTTGGCCTTGGTTTGCACAAATTCATTTGATACTGAGGGTTCTGAGTGGGGGAGGCGGAAGGTGTAAGAAGGAACAGGAGTTGAACAGGTTAGGATAAAATGGTGACTCTATCTGACAGAAGTTAAAATCTGGTATGTCTACGCTGATTCCTCACCAAGAATTATGGTATTTGTCTCAATCTGGAGTATCTTTTGCCCTGTTGCAATGTACGTGTAATCAAGAAATGGGCTGCATTTCCTGCAGAAGATATGTTGGGTTTTTTTATTATTATTTTTCAAAATCCTGTGACTGTGGTGATGGTATGTCAACTGTAGAGCAAGACTTCACCTGATCTTTTATTTTTAATTTTTCCAGGGGGTATCTCTAACTACACCCTCCTTGTGTGACTCCAAATATTTTCTCCTCAGGACGAAAGGAAACAATGTATACTTAGGTATACAACTGCGTGCCTGTATTTTCAGTGATTTCAAGGCTCAATAGAATGGTACTCTGTCCCCCTTTAGGGGCCCAAAGAGACTGGAGAAAGGGGAATCTGTGTTCCCTCAGGGCCAAACACCTGGATTTAAGCCTCCACTTTTTCTTTTTTCTGCCATTTGTAACCGTTTCAAGTGCAAAGCCATCGAACACATTCTCTTTATTCCAACAATGGGGCTGGGGAAACATTAGAGGCAGAGTAAAAGCTGTTCAGTGTGCCTGGATGACTCAGTCTAAAATAGTATTATAGCTTGGCAACAAACCCACGTCAGGGAAGCTGGTGGGAGACTAAAATAAAAGTTAAATTGAGAGGGTAAATCATTTTATCAGGCTTAGGATTTTTACTTGATGTGATGAGAGTCTCAATATAAAATGAGTTAATTTGTCCGCCTAGGGGCATAGATACTTGAAGAAAAAAATTGAAAATGCAAACTCCAAGGAACTGGTGGTCCGAAATAAAACAATGCAGAACAGTGAAATTCTCCTCATGTAAATTTTGGCACAATATGTTTTCCTTGGGACAGCATGATTAAATGTAAGTATCCCTTGCTTGTTCCTGAGAAGGAAAACAACTACAAGGTTTTGTTTTTTTTTCTCTTTTCAAGACTTTTCTATTGTGTTTGGTTTTCCTCTTCTTCTTCCTCCCTCTCATTTATCTTCCAGAAAAACTATGCTTGTTTTTGCACTGCAAAATGCAAACTGAATTCAGACTGTTCATAAAAGATGAAGCCAAACATATTTCTGCATTCCTGCCTATTGCTCTATGATTTTCCATGACTCAAACGTAGAGTGGGCCCCCAGTGCAGAGGGCAGATCCTTTGCTGACAGACCCACAGAGGGAAATCAGAGGGAAATGCTGAGCATTTCTTCTCAGCAATTGACCCAGTGGCTTTTACGCTTTTGCTCTTGGCTTCCCCTTTTCTGGCTTTTTCAGAGGACACGTTCCATTAGGCCAGATACATGCCTTACTTATCCCATGGAAAGCAATGAGTAAATCAAGCCTTGGGAATGTATTGCCAGTTATTCCTTGAAGCCAATACAGTTATGGAAGGAAGGGTTGGCCAATGCGTAGGTATCAAACACTTGATCGTGGAGAGTGGAGATTGGGCAGGAGAGGAAGACCAGACGCCTCCCCTCCTGCCTGGGAAGGAGAATCACAGAGGGGAGAGAAGTGTGTAAGAACAGTCTTCTTTTGGTTCTGCAGATGGCTTCTATGCCCCGGGAACACTTCATAGACAGTAATAATGTCAGCACAAATGCTACTGGTGACCTTTGAGGTAGGTCAGATTGCATACCCAGTGGCTCAGCTTTGTGGTCCAAGTGCCCTCAGGAAAAGGGAGGAGACACTCCCAGGTGCTTGGGCAGAACCCACTGTGACTCCAGGAGCACAGTGCGGCGGGCCCAAGACCACCCTCCTCAGATGGACATTGCCCCGGGTCATGCTGGGTACCACACCATACGGCCACTGAGCTCCAGTCAGAAACCAGAGCTTCACGTTCTCTTTGGGGAATGTCCTGAGTCCCATTTCTTCCTCACCACCTTCCTCAAGGCCCCACCAAACCTGGTCACTGTAGAATTGTCTGCTTGGTGTTTTCGTAGAGAGACGGCCATGATGTGTCTGCAGTGCCCCATCTGATGGAAGCATCCAAGCTTTTGTTTCCATTTCAAACAATTGTCTCTTAAACCATTTAGTTAATCTTTTCCAACTGATAAGCTGATGTTTCTCCCTGGACTTCATGTGGCTTAGGGATCTACTTGTTAACAAGCAGCATTTGTAAGTACTCAAGGAGGAACACCGTGATAGGTGGTTGTTGCCATAGCAACTTTTTTAAGAAAAAAAAAAAAAACTACCCTTGCGAATGGATATATAAGAAATTACAAGAAATTAAATTTTCTCCCTCAGAGAAGAATGAAACCAGAATTGCCAAGCCCTCTCTCAGCCTCATGAAAAGATTTGTATGAACGATTTCCATGCTTTGGATTGGGCTTAGCAAGCTGTGGGCTCTGAATTCCCAGAATAATGTTTCAGTGTGAAAATCAAACAGTTCTATTCTCTTCCAAAGCATTTCTTTAATTATGGAGGAGATGGCCAACATGTGGGACAATGTCACTGTCAAGCACGTAGAGGTTATATGTATGCAGCATCTTACTTAAAAACCTCACATTCGTATCTTTTAATGTATCCCGCCAATAAAGATGTGCTATTTCCTTTTCAGAGCTGCGGTCTTTGCAACTTGATGTCAGCTTTTTCAGCTCTCGCAGCAGGGAAATTCAGGTGAATTCCAAACTGTGATTAGAGAGATCTGAGTGGAGTTAAAAGGAGTCAAACAATAGAAGAGAAGCACGCCCGCACAGACACATGCACACAGACCAACTGTGCGCAAAGATAAATTGCATCTGCGTATGACCGTGTTACCTCTTGTCATAAAGCAATGAATTTGCTAGGGATAGGTAAAGGTCAATGGGAGGGAGGAAAAAATTCTCTTTCTACTGCCAAAAGTAATAGAGAAAGGAAAAGGCACCTGTGACACAACGTTTCCTGGAGGAAGAAAGAGTGTTACTAAATGATATTGAACGTTTAAAAATATGATGAGAAGCAAAAGCAAAAATTAAATGGTGTGTGCTTGTGAGGTGAACACAGAGAATGGAGAATGGCCTCGATTGATGCGTAGATGGATCGAAGGTTGTTGGATTGTTCTCTCCCTGCTCCTCTTCCTATTTTCTGACTGTATTTTCTTTGATGGAGAAAATGATAGGCTTGATAATACATAATGATAGACGTCCCAAGATCAAACTTCATTAGATCCTTCTTATTCAGTAGCATGAAACTGTCTGGTCAAAAGCAGTCCCATATGTGACCTTAATTTAACAAGTGATTAGACCCAATCCTAGTGCTTTGAAGTATCTTTGGCTATCAAGATCAAGCAGGATAACATTTTAAATAGGCTTTTACTATCCGTAGATTTCCTGAAAATCTGCACTACTGGGATTCTCCTTGAAGCCGCCCAAAGCCATCCATCTCTTTTTTATGTCTTTCTTGGGGTGGCTTTTCGGTTCCCCAAACAGGATTTTCCCATTTACCCATATGCATTTGGATGTGAAACCCATGCAACACCGCTGCTTTCTCAACGTCGCCTGTGCTTCTTGTGGCCTTCCTCCCCCTGGGTCTCGGCTGGCTTCGCGTGTACCGAAGTTCCTGTCACACATTATTGATTCAACCACTTCAGAAGAAGCAGGCAAACTCCGTGCCTCCCATCTAGTTAGTATTTGAATAAGGAACGGCAGCCTCGCTGCATCCTTACCGGGATAGAGAAGAGAAGAAAATATGGAAGAAATGAGTGAGATAAAATCAAAGAATAAGGCAGAACCGCCCACTCAAATATGTTTAACCGGGTACCTACAAAATACAAAGTATTTTACTTGCTGCTGTAAAGGACACAAAAAGTGATAAGGCAGCCTTCTACCCTAAGACTCCCTATGGCTGCTATCCTCCCTCTCACCTTGGCGTTCAGGAAAAATAATCTACCCACCTTATTTCCCTTTCGCCACTTCCCCACTCCATCCTCAGCACACGCTATAATTTGGTGTCTTCCCCCAACCACCATCAAATGCCAGATGTGAGAGATCACTGCCTTTGTGCCAGGTAACATTTGCTCATTTGATGGGGTTGCCCCCACACCCCCCGTCCCCCGCCTAAGTTTCCTCCTTCAGCTCTTTCAGCTGCTCATCTCCTGACTTTATTCCTCTCCCTTTGAATTTTGATATCCCCAGGATTCCATTCCCATCCCTTCCCTTCTCCCTCCTCACTGTTTGGACACTCGCAACCACATTCATTCCACCAACGCTTATGTGCATTTCTCCCCGCCCCGTATAGACGGTCAGAGCTCCTTCCTGGTCTGCAGCTCTGACTCTCTGGCTGGCAATGAGACACCTCCACTTACGTGCCCCACGACATCTCAAATTCAACATATTCAAATTCAGACCCATCATTTGCTTCCCCACCATCCTGTCAGGAACCATGCTCCTCCCCCTACATTCTTTTTTCTCAGCAAATGATTCCATCACCCACTCAGTCATGAATCTAAAAGTCTGTGTTTGGCCCTCACTCCTTTCTCACATGGAATTAATCACAAAGTTCATTTGGTTTCTGGTTCCTAAGTTCTTTCCCATGATCTCCATTTCTATTGCCACCACCTTCGCTCACACCCAGTTTGCACTGTCTCTTACTGAGGCTGAGACATCCTCACTGGCCTTCTGGCTTATGCTGTCCTATCTCCAATCCACCCACAGCAATTCGGTTGTTAGAGTAAAAATAGAAGAAAAAAAAATCCTAGAATACATTACAGATCATGTCACTTCCTTGCTTAAAATGCTTTGATGTCTACCCATGGTCTTCAAAATTAGGACCACATTCCTCTGCATGGTGACTGAGCCAGAGAAGCCCTGTCCCACATCTTACTGAGCCCCACCTCTTACCCGCTCCTGCCAGGACTGCTTCACTGTCAGCCTTGCCCATGATGGACAGTTCCCTGAGGACCTAGTTGTCACTGTAGAGCTTCCCCGGAATAATTCCCTAGCATGAAATGGAAGTTTCCTCCAACGAATACATTGCATAAAGGGCATGGATTTTCACAGTCAGGCAAATCTGGTTCAGTGAGTAGCTGGACAACCTTTTGTGGCCTCATTTCTCTCACCTATAAGCGAGGCTGTTTGTATCTACTCTCAAGTTCGTTGTAAGAATTTAATATTGAAAATAATAATAAAAGCTGGTGTTACGGGCATTTTCTATGTGTTGGGACTATTTTAAGCATTGTACATGTATTCATTTAATCGGTGCAGCTTATGATGTAAGTGCAGTTGTAATATCAATTTTACAGAAGAGAAAGTCAAAGCACAGAAGTTAGGTAGCTTGCCCATGGTTACACTGCTAATAAGTAGGGAAGCTGGGATTCAATGGGATAATGTATGTAAGATGCCTTCTATTGAGCACTCAGTGAAGGCTGTCTGAACCTTTTCTTTCTTGCTATATGCTCAACTCTCATCGGGGGCTTGTGAGGGGACCCTGAAAACTAAATAAAAATACCTACTATTTATTAATCCATTATTTGCTGCATTTTGAGTACCTACTTTATAGACATTGTCTTATTTGTGACTCATTACAACTAAGGAATTGGAACTATCACCTCCATTATACAGAGAAGGAAAACTGAGGCTGGTAGGATTAGGTAAATCATCCAGAGCCTCCTGTCTCGTGGAGGACCGAACCAGGACTTACATCTGATGCCAGAGCTCACACTCACAATAATATATTGCCTCAAATAGCATTAGAAGACATGTAACATTGTTCACAATCTTGCCTGGGGGGACTGAAAAGGTATCATAACAGTTACAAGCCAGAAGCATTAAATACACAAAGAAAGTAAACCATGGAGGAGCACAAAACAATAGAGCAGCGATCACAGTGAGGCTCTGAGAAGGAGTGGGTTTTGAGTTGGGATTTGAGAACAGTGAAGAAAATCCACCAGTCGAAGAGAAAAACCCATTTTGAGATTGGAATGGCATGCATGAAGACATGACAAATGCAGAGATCTGGTCATGGATAAGGAAGTATTTTATCGTCTAGAAATCTAACGAGTGAATACAAGATATTGTGAGCCAGGTACAGGGAAGAAATGGATGTTTGGGGTGAGGGCAAAAGTCCCAGTGGTGTCACTCTCGATGGCGCCCCAGATTAAAAGCAATTTCCACAGTTGCAGTCGGTGAGCTTGCTTGGTTGGAATCTGTCCTATATTGTGTCGAAAAGGCAAATGGAATAAAGAGCAGTAATATTTTTGAGGATTATGAGTTGCCTGAGTTAAGGTTGCGCTTTTTACATTTTCAGCACACTTAACTCAGTAAACAGTCTTCTTTGCGGAATGGTGCAAAATGAGCTCTTTTACTTGTCTGATTATCCCGTGGCCATTCATAATGGCGTGGGCGGTCCTTTCTCATCAGGTAGCAGTCAGTCAGCAGATACCCAAGGCCCAGGTTAGTAATTCTGCTCGTATTTTTTTTTTTTTACAATGATGAACGTTGATTTATCACGAAAAAAATTCACAGAAAGGAACTGTAGCGTGTTCTCAGTTAAAGACTGCAAGAAGAACGTAAGCATAGACTGGGAAACAGTGGTTCTCATCATATGGAAGAAGGCCTTTCCTCCAGCCCACTGCTTTGACACAGAGAATTAGCCTTGATTCACAATTTTGACTAGCTTCAAGTTTTATTTTCCAGTCTAGGTAGGTTTTCTTCCCCCTCTTCAAAGAATATGGCCACACATGAAGCATTGGAACCTGTCAGGTGGAGAATTCATCTCAGTCATATAATTACTGGGCTGAGCAAGTTAGATCAAAGTGAGGGCATTGGATAGCTATAGGACATTGCTTCAAAGGGTAGTTAAACTGCAAACAATATAAAGGCTTTATTGTCCCCCAGTGAATGCCATTTAAATCATCAAGAATCATTTCCCATAAATGTATGGCAAATAGTGGGATTTGAGTTCCCGCTTGAAAAAGTCTGCATTCAGACATTCATGGAAAGCAAAGGAACGTTTTTCTATCTGCCATTATAAATTCTCATTTCCGGGCATGAAAGCCTTAAATTGCCGGGAGTGTAGGTTTGAGTTTGGGTTTTTTCAATTATAACCAAATATCTCTGTAAACCTCTTCATGTTTCATAGAGCTAGTTAAGCAATTTCCCCTTAGATGTGTCTTTGATGTGAAAATAAACACAGGCTGAAGTGAAAGCTGAGGTCCTCTCTAAAAGAGTATCTGTCTATGTGGTTCATGGTTGCTCAGGCTGACATTAGACCAGAGAAGACACACGTCAACACTCTAAATTGAACCTAAACACAGTTGCTATAAGAAAAATACTTCTTCAGAAGTTTCAAGAGAATGATGGCATCAATGCCAAGAACATCAAAGGAGCTGTTTGGTGCTTTCAGGTACTTTGCCAAACTCCCTCTAAATGCTGCTTAACATTCCTTTGTAATGGAGTTAAAGATGGGCCTGAAATTGCGGGGACCTCTTAAAAGGTCTGCTCATCCTGGCTCTGTCTCCAGGTGATTGCACCCCAGCCGGTTAGCACGTTGTGGCCCCGGGTTGTCCGAACATGACTCGGATGGAAGTCTTCCTTTCAGAATGTTTTCGTGCACTGAGGGGAGAATTGGTGGTGATGTCATCTCTGTACCATCACCCCCCCGGTATGCGGTGTAGAGGTATGTGGAGACAATGGAACCCTGTTAGCACACTGCTGTCACAGAACTGCGGCCTCACTCGTAACTCATATAATGCTCTGCTTTCACAAAGGGCCATGGAAGAGCTGGGTGAATGACCACACGTGGAAAGTGGAAAGAGAAACCAAAAGAAATGTGTGCCTTTCACCTCTCCTCAGCTTTTCAATTTTAATCAATCAAGAAAAGTATGCATTCACCTTATGAAAACTTTAGGGTGAATGCAATTACTGGCTTTCGTGCATCTTTGTTGCAGTTGAGAATTGTTTGTTGCAAGTAACAGAAGTGATTGTAAAGTACACAGAGGAAAGAAAGAAAAAGAAAGAAGGAAAGAAAGAAAATGAAAGAAAGAGAAAAGAAAAGGAAGAAAAGAGAAAGGAAAAGAAAAGAAAAGAAAAGAAAAGAAAAGAAAAGAAAAACTGGGAGATTTATTGGAAGGTACAGGTGTCTCAATCACAGGAAATATAAGTGAGTGTCCCAAAGTCCTAGAACCAGGAATTGGAAACCTTCAGGAATCTCCCTTCTGTCTCTGTCTCTGTCTCCCTCCCTCCTGCCTTCTGTCTAGCAATGCACTTTCTCCTGTTGGGCTTGCTCTCCGTGTCTCTCACTGTCCACAACTGAGAATGACTCCAGTAGGGGCAGCCCTGCATACCTTTCACTGCAAGGGCACAGAGACTGCTGAGAAGGTCTTCTTTCCCAATTACGAGAAAAGCATTTAATTTGTTCAGCTTGAGTCAAATGTCCACTTTGATGCAGTCTGCTGAGGCTGGGGGAAACGGGATGTCCCATGATCAGAAGCCCTCAACCCGGAGATGTGGGGTCACATTCTCAGAGGAGAGTTGTGACCAAGGACAGACATGCTGGATCACACATTCACTTTAGTCTTAACTACACAGATCATCTATGTTCTGTGTCAAAAAAAAAAAAAAGAGAGAAAACAGACATATGAATAAAATGGGGGGAAAAAACCATCACTGCACCATCAGAACATCTTGAAGTGTTTCCTTCTAGATGTTTTTTGTTATTGTTTAAACAATATTTTTGATCTCCTATCTGTTTGGGCTACACTAAGGTGAGTTATAGTGGTCAAGACAGGGCTCCAGCCTCCCTCTCTAGGGCTTATTTTATAACATGGGAGACAGACTTAAAAATTGGAAGCAAATTAATGAAAATATTTAGAAATTATAAGGACCATAAAGAAACCATCAAAAGGTTGGCATGGGAAACAACAGTGAGAACATAGTTTAGCCAGGTGTCCAGGGAAAATGGCAGCCAGGGTCACATTCAAGTAAGAAGTAAAGGAAAAGGAGGAGCCAGCTCTGATAAGAGGGGAATGGGTCAGAGGAGGCAGAGTATTCCAGTGAAAGGGAACAGTATATGCAAAGGCTTGAAGCTGAAATCACCTTTCCTGTTTTAGAAATGTAAAAAAATAATTAAAAAAATAAGTGATATAGTAGCTGAAGCTTGGGCGTGAGAAGGAGATCCCTTTTGTTGCTATAAGGACAACAGATTGGGGTGGGGAGAGGCAAAACGCAGGGTCAAATTCTCAGAATGTGGTCAAAGGATACTTGGTAGCCTGCTGTGTTCGAAGCAGTGGGGGCTGGAAGAATGAAGACTGTGATCTGAGAGAAAGAAGCTGGGAAGGACAGGGACCTTTCATACCTGTTCGAGTCAGAGAAGCCACTGAAGATGAAGGAGACATGCCTCCAGGGAATTAGGGGTGGCTGTGTTTTGTGTTATTTTACAAAAAGGTGAGAGCTCTCTAGTAGTCATGTTCAAGCCCCCAGATAATTAGTGGACAACCCTGGAATGGTATTAGGGCACTCTCTCTGCCGTCTGGGTTTTCCTGATATTCAAATTGACCAAGGTTTTGGAATGCGTCCAATTCCTGCCAGCATAAGAAAAGAATAGCAGCCTCTTAAAACACTCAGGCTGTCCCTACCTCTCTGGGAGCTGTCAGCTCTACAGTTGGACAAAGAGTCGCTAAGAATCAGCCCTAGGGCTTATAAAGGGGGTGTGGTTCACAGCAATGGCAGAGAATCTTAGATGTCCCATAAACTGACTCATCTGATGTTCCCAGACCACTGAGCGCCCCGTAAGTCAGATCACCAGCTAGTTCAGGGGGGGTTCCCCTAGGCTAGTGCTGGATGGGGCTAGTGGGAGGAGATGAGATGTAGAAGTATTCTGTCTTCCACTGATTTGGCGTGATATTGAAGTGAAAAAAACTCACAGACCCGAATCAATTACCAAAAACAAATCAGAGAGTACTAAAATCATTAAAGCGGGAAGAAAGAATGTAAGGTAGAAGGGCAAAGCCTCGCCAAGGAGGTGGACCTTGAGCTAAGCCCCTTAGAACGAAAGCTTCCAGACAGGGCCCTCCGGCTAAAGGAGAGAGAGAAGCCACTTGATTAATGATGCTCAATTCATTGTACATTCTGCTGAGGAAGACATTTAGAGATTTCACGAGAATTGCCAACATTTTATACATAGCATTTACTTTGGAGTCACTTCGATATGTTTTGGGCAAAAAATGAGTCATGAGTAAAGTATTTCATGCGCAAAGCAGTTGGGTTTTTCAAGCTTTGGTAGAATATTCTGTTCATTTTTCTGCTAAACACGGAGAGGCAATCTCTGAAAGATGGCCCCTGCAGGTCCCCGCCTTACAACAATTGCAGCAACTCGTCAGGATGACTAAGGATGTAGTCAGCAGGATAATCACGCTGGTTATCACTGAGTAGATCTGGAATGACATTAAAATAGTAGCCAATGTGGGAAAATAATTCTACTTTGAACTTTTTGATTTAAACGTCCCCCTGTTGTTAAACAACAGCTTTTGTTGACACTGTCACTAGCAAAATATCAGAATATCACAAAGCATCATATTTATTCACATATCAGGGGGCACTTCATTGGAAGGGAAAGGAGAGCGATTCCCTTCCTATCTTGTCCAAGCAAAGTCTCCTTCCCTCTGCGACCGTCATCCCGTGCACAACCGCAGAAAAACCATCACATTGCATTGTTACTTTTTGCTTTGTTTCCAGACAGACTGGTCAATCTCTTTTTGTTTCTTGGGGTTTTTTTTTTTGTTTTTTGGTGTTTGTTTTTTTTTTTTTTTTGTCCTAACATTTATTGAGCATTATGTTCTAAGACCAATTTTCCAGGCTGTTTATGTGCTTTAACCACTTGGTCCTCACGGCAGCCCTATGACATGGGCAGTCTCACAGAATTATATACTTGGTGCCAAATAAATACCTTGGAATGAATGAGTAGAAAAATTCCCTTTACAGATGAGGAAAAGCCCCTGTTGTTCTCTTCAGTTTGCCTTTGTCTGGCACATGCCTGGCACATAACAGTCAGGATAACAACAGGAAACATCACCCAGGCTTGGGTTCATGTTCCACCTCGCCTCCCAGTAACAGAGCACTGCTCTGAGCTGGGAGCATAGAAGGTACTCTACGTATATGGTCGCGTCCCATCATGCAGGTAGGTAAGTGACTGGTCCAAGCTCCTACGATAAATTGCAGGAGAGCAAGTGCGTACATCCCAGGTAGAATTCCATGCTCTTTCGAAATCCCATGTCCTCCCATTGGCCTCCAGAAAATAGGCTGTCTTCTGTCTTTCCTTTTTTCTCAGTGAATACTTTGTAGGTTAACGATAAACTGGCAACATTCTCCAAGTGGAATTGGTGGAATTGTCCAAACTGAGAAAATGCTGTGATGAAATACACTTCCTCCGCACCGTAACGAGGAGTGTTTCTATAGCCAATTCCAGCTCTTCTACTTACTCTTCCACAGCCAGCCATGAAGCATAGGAGGGGGCAGGGAGGCATGGAGGAAATTCTGAATGTGGGACATTTGGTGTTTAGTATCTTTAGAAGGACAGTGTTCACTTATTTTCTCTGGAAGATCCTAAATTGGCAGTGTTCTTGCTTCCATATAACATTTCGTCTTGGATTTCATGAAGAGTAGGTCTTTTCTTCACTCGGATTGTCACATTTCTCAGAGTTCAAGCATTATGGAACAAAGTTCTGGAACAAATTTCCCAAACAGGTCTAACAGGCCTTCCCCGACACCCTTTACAAAAAAAAAAAAAAAAAAAAAAAGACTTTCCTACTTTTTCTTGAAAGAGTAGAAGCATAAGTTACTGAAAAACATACAAGACATGTGCCCTCACTTTCTTCCAGCCCTAGTGCTTTCACTCATATAGGGCATGGAGTAGAGCTGGGGCTAAGAATTACTCCCCAGCTTTGGAGTCCCTTCAACAGGCCCCACAAGAGCAAGAGTCTGTCACAAAGCCTCATGCGCCTCTGCCCTTTTTGTTTATACATGGGTGACAATGTGGTTACAGTTCTTGGGGCTTCACATTCTTCTGACTTCAGGGTTCAGAAGAACATGATCACTCAAGCAAAACTCCAGCGGAACCATTAAATTGCTTGGGAATTGGAAATAAAAATGTTCCCACAGCCACAGCCTTCTTCTTACCACTGTTTTACTGCTCAATAGTTAGAAGGATCCAGTCTTCCAAGTTCTGCGATCAACCCACCAACTGCTGTGTGAACACCTGTGATTGTGGTAGGTACTGAGAGGAACCCAGTCAAGCATAAGGTACAATGCCCACCCTCGAAGAGCTTTAAATCTAGTTGGGCAAACCTAAGTACTATGCACACAGAAGACAATACCTCACAATACAAGGTAGCTCAGAAATCTACAAGGGCCAAATAAGAAGTGGGAGCTTTTGCAAAAGCCTCAAAACCCCATCTAGTTAGTTTGCGGCAAGAGAGTCAAGGAGGAATCGACTCACCTCCTAGTACTGTGTTGAGCTGGAATTTACTGTTCCAGGATCCCAAACTTTCTTACATTAGGAATCAACTCAAGAGTCATAAAGCATTTGAAGGATTGGTCTATCCCCACCCCATCACTAATCAGCCGTGAGTAAAATGGCCTGAGGAAAGTTTACAGAAGATGGGACCAAGATATTCATTCACTTGAGTATCTCAGAAGCGGTAAATTCAGTTCTTATGCTCATGCCCTGCTAAGAAAGAAAGAAATCTACTTGGGGGAAAAAAATGTGACCTATGGACTGAATTGTTACCTTTGTGTGGCATATTCCTTGTTTCTAGGGCAGCCCAGAAGACAAAGAACACATTTATTTTGTGGAAGAGGATAGGGAGCAGGGCAAGAAACAGAAACTAGGGGATTGCACAATAATGGCATTTTTAAGTCCCTCCAGGAAGTTTACATTTCGAGTCCTGTGGAAGAGCAGAGTACAGCTGTTCAAAAGGAGAGTATACTGAGGGACCCCGGCCCCAACGACGCCATGTGCCGGATTTCCGTCAGCCACAGGCACCATGTCCGCACCTCCTTCTCCAGCTCTTGGGGCAGGCCGGTCACTCTGTCAGGACCTGGCCCTGAGCAGGCCTAAGCCTTCCCCCAGCAGAGACCACAGGCCTCAGATAGCATCGAGGTGTTCACAGGGAAGAATCAGAACAAGGAGGAGTGAAAGGAAACAGGCTGCTGGATCTCAGCAGAGTGCAGTGATTTAGTATGCAAACCAGTCCAGACTTGCTGTGTTGAAATCATTCCCCAAAGAAACCCTTTCCTTGAATGGCCAGTGAAAGGGTGATATTATAATCTCACAAACTCAACGTAACAAGTTTGGGGTGCAGATTTATTGTACAAAATGAAAACTGCCCCTTAGTCTGTCTTGGTGATGGAAAAAGTGTAAATAGTAACATGTAACGCTCATTTGAAGCCTTTCCATCCCGCCACTAGCTTAATCATCTGTGTATTTCCTTCAGGCCAAGGGCGATTTGATAGGATATGGTGCAGAATTCTCTCTGGATGCCTACTAAATCTTTCAGAATGACCAAGAGACCCTTTGTCTCCTCCCTTTCTTCTACTGGAGCCTTGAGGGTGATGTCCTGAGCTTTTTACTGTCAACCTCCAACCAGTGATGTCACCATTTTTTCCCTGCTGTCCGTCCCCGCGAGTCCCAAATGCCCTTACCCTTGCCCTGTGTGTGCAATACATCTTCGTTCTGTTACCCTTTGGTCTTGGTTCTCTGTGCCCGCTGTGTCCACAACAGTGTCAGCATGTGGCAAGTGGACGGCTGAGAGGAAAGCAAGTGGGGGTGGTTAGTGATGAAGAACGAGGACTTTGGAACCAGACATCCCTGGCTTGGCACCCTGCCTCCGTGTCATTCACTGTGTAATCTGTCAGGAGCCGCAGTCTCTTCACTTCTAAAATGAGGATCAGGATGCACGTTCAGAGAGCTGTGGGAAGATTAAACCAGACTCTATGCCACTCGTATTTTAAGAGTACCCATCTTAAAATACCCATCCATACACAGCGAGTATTAGGTAAGAACCTCTGGTGGGTCTCCGGTGTTCTTGTTATTGAGGGCCCCTCCTTCTCCCTCACGCAATTAAAAAAAACTTTTTTAAGTTTATTTGTTTATTTTTGAGGGACAGAGAGAGAGAGACAGAGACAGAGAGACAGAGAAAGAGTTTGCACAAGCAGGGGAGGGCAGAGAAAGAGGAAACAGAGGATCCCCAACAGGCTCCATGCTGCCAGCACAGAGCCTGATGAGGCGCCCGAACTCACGAACCGTGAGATCATGACCTGAGCCAAAATCAAGAGTCAGATGCTCAACTGACTGAGCCACCCAGGCAAACCCTCCCTTGCACAATTTAAAAATAATATTTTATGACTGTGTTGACGTAAAGATAAATATATTATTGCTATGTGTTAAAACATTTCTTCAACCTAAAATTTCAGTTTTTCTTCTGTTTTTAAAAGAAATGCAAGCATTTTTGTGGGCCCCTAAGACTACCATGGGCCTTGGGCACTGTCCTGACAGTGTCTAATGGGTAAGTCAGCCCTGAGTAAGAGATCTATTTGTGGAGACTCTTCCCTCTACCATTTCGCTGTTATTAACTGCTTTCTGGAAGTTGCTGGTCCTTTCCCCAATCCCGGCTAGCCCAATCACTCAAAAGTTCCCAGTGTGGAGCTCCTAACTCCCCTAGGCCTGTCCCTCCTTCTCAGTTTAAACCCAGCTCTTCATTCCTCCGTTTGAGTCTCACTTCTTGGGACTATTCTTGGCCTGTAAAATAGCAATGATTTTTCTGATGAACTATTTCTCACTAAGGTATTAATGACTAAATGGGCTCTTTCTCTACTCCTTCTAGAATATTTGTATTTTGTCACAGAACTTTTAGAGACTCTATACCGTAATTCAAAGCCATATATCTGTTGGAGAAATTTTAATGCAGCAAAGGAAATACGTCAAAGTAAAGGTTGAACTTGGAGAATCATTGACTGTATTGTGCCAGTAGTTTGGTATCTACTGGGGCTGTGCATTTGGTGGGTCTTGGTGACATAATTTGATTAGAAAGTTCTATGAAGCACGACACAGACTGTCCCCCAAATTCTCTCGGTAAAGTATGGAGTCCTGAAGGAATGTCTTTGATCTACTGGCACAATGCAGTCACTTAAGGAGGACTTCCGCTCCCCACTTTAAGTCATCCATCCAGCTGTGCTGGTCCTGACACCACACATATGCCTAAAAAACCATTCTTACTCCCTCAGTGCCTGTAATTTTCTAGGTCTGGGCAGGAAAGTGTTCTAAGAGATAACACTGTTTATGAAGGATACCACTGATGCCATTTACTACACAGGACAGGCTCTGCTGTGGAGACACGTGGTTTGATTCCTGGCTTTGCTGTGTGTTATTTGCGTAACCTTGAAGTCTCAGTCTCCGCACTTCTATTTTCTCATCTGTAAAACTGGGGACGGGGAGGGCGCTGCGTAGGAAAGATATCAACTTCATGGAGGTGTGGTGACGATTCTTAGTTGTCGTGAGGATTATCCATACAAAGAACTTCCCATCATGCCAAGCACACACGCCCTCAATAAAGGACTATGCTATCATTATTATTATCATTACTATTATTATTATTATTACCGCCACCACCGTTACCACAGCCAGCGCTAATTCTGTTACTGCGTCTCCAAGAGAAAGTGCCCTGCTGCTTCCCACTTCTTAGGGAGGGGCCCGAGCAGTGGGAGAATCTGGCAGAACAGGTTCTTTCAAAGCAGTGGAAAATAGATCAAAGGCAATAACCCAAACCTGGAAAAAGAGTGTACTCCTTTGTTTGTTCTTTCCTCGTTATGAAAAAACTTTCAAAATGTAACTTAGGCTGAAATAAACATTGTGGCCCCTCTTGAAGTAACATGGCTGAGCCTCTCTGGTCTGTGTTCTTCCTGACCCCACCCCCCCCTCCAAGCACTGATGGGGGCCCCTCTTGAGTGTCTGCTGAATGCGGTGAGGGCTGACAGTGTCCTTCCAGGTTGCCTATGTTAGTGAGTAGAGAGCTTAGCGGTCAGCAAAACATGCAGGAGACAGTAGAGGTGGCGCAGGGGGGACCTTCACACCCAGGTGCAAAGTACGCCTATGTCTTGCTGCAAATTGCTCACCGCCCAAAGTGAAATCTCGCGGGACTTGGTTACGGGACTTGGTTAGGCCCCTTGGCTGAAGATACCAGAAGCCCAACTTGTATTCGCTCGAGCAAAAAGGGGCATTTATTCTAAAGATTCCACGGTGTACCGAGGAAAACAAGGCAAGAGACAGACAGACCTGGGATTGAAATCCAGCCCTCAAATGTTGCCAAAACTTGTGTCTCCCTTCCCTGTGTTAAGTCTTCTCTCTTTCTATAGACTCACTTCCTCTGTGGCTTTGGTTGACATGTTGCAACAACTCACAAGTTTTATAATGACCATGCAGCCATCCAAAGAAAGCCTGGTCTCACTTTCTCCAATTCCAGTATTCCCATGGAAGGAACTTATTGGCCCAGTTTAGGCCAGGTTCCTTTCTCTGATTACCAATTAGCAACGGGAAAAGGTAAAAACTGGCTATAACAGCATGGAGCATCCACGCTAACTATATTGCACTTGTGAGTGAGCAAAACCACAGATAAGGGATTATTGAAATAGGAATTGATGAACTAAATGACAAGAAACATACTGTTCACATTTGGCCCTGTAACTGCATCCTGGCCATTCCCATATTCCTCATCATTTTACCAGAGATACAGGATGTCTCTGTGTTCACTGCCCTTGGCCTTTTCGTGCTGGGCAGACCCTAGCCCTAAACAAGCTGATTACAGCATAATATGTAGAAACGCCACAGGCTTTAGAATTACACAGACTCTGAGTTAAAAGTCTACCACTTACTAGCTGTGTGACACTGGGCAAGGTACTTAGCCTCTCTGAGCCTTGGTTTTCTTATCTATAAAATAATAGCTATAAATTAATACAGATCTAATGTTTTTTTGTAAAGACTAAGAAAAATAACCATATTTAAAGCAGTTGGCATATAATAGATGCTCAGTTAGGTTAATTTCGTTCTCTAATTAGGTTACCTAGAAATCTTCAGGAGGGTGAGGGAGTGGTAGTGAGATGGAAGGGAAAGAAAAGTGATAGAATTTTGTATCCGGGAAGTATCCTGCCTCAGGTTTTTTTATAATTATTCTGAACAAACATTAAATAATTTAAGTGGGTCCATGGCACTCGGAAAGCCGCACTTGGATAGATACACTTTAGAGGCAAACCAACAAGGATCTCAAGATCCATGGTGAATGTGTCGTTTCTTATTGATTTATTGGTACGATCATATGGTCCTTAATTCCTTTCCCTATGATATCTAAAGTCCATGTAACACAATCTAATCACTGAGTCAGTGCACGAAGTACTTCAGCATTTTGTTGTTAATGTTGCTGTTTAGAGAAGCTCTCCTCTTTGAGAATGTAGTAAGTCATTTTTTTGTAAACTGTAATTGATTGAGTTCTTACGACAACAACACTGTGCCAAACTTGTACATGCATTGTCTCATTTCTTCCTATGAATTAAGGGCTATCGTCCCCATTTTCCAGATAAAGAAATTGAGGCTCAGATAAGTAAAGTGGCAAGGTCGCTTAGTACTCAGCGATAGAACAGGAATTTGAGCTCCACTCAGCCAGCTCCAGGGCCTGAGCTCTGAACCAGTGGGTAGTACCAGTTCTCTGCACCTTGGTTTTGGCTTTAAGTTTTCGAGACTGGGAGCACAAGAAGTGAATCCCCAGGGAAATCTGTGCTTGGAACGTCTCGTTTGATAAAGGATAATCTCATGGCTTCCTTGCACCCACACAGCGTTGCTGCACGGGCTTAAATGCAAAGCCGCAGAATTATAGGAAGAAAAATAGAACAGCAGGCACGCTACCTGCTTGAATACAACTATGCTGATTACGTACTTGGAGGATAATAGTGATGAAGGGTTTCACCGATGAATCTGTGAAAAGAAGAACCTGGAAACTGGGTCCTGGCTTTCGACTCTTTGGTGTTTCCCATCTTGGTCAAAATTGTGCTCGCTCCCAGTTCTCTGCAGCAGAGTGGGGTTGTGTGTGCATGCGCGTGGAGTATTTGGGCCTGCTCCAGAGAACTCCATTTGGTGACGGGTTGTGGGTATTATCAATAACTCCTGACAATATGTGAAGTATTTTTCATCCACTGACCTGTGTACCAATCGCGGGAACCGATGGGATCTCGAACCACTAACTGACCTGCTCCTCCAGAAACAGCTTTAATCTGTTTGGTCTGCACCAGTGTGAGTTTCATTATATTCCAGACTGTGCTCCATTTGTATCTTTTTCTTTTTAATTTCATCCTGTGTATAAATGGGGGGGGGGGAGAACCCACTTAAATATTATGTCTCTTTTGACTAAAAAGCATTTCTGGATTAATAGCTCACATTTTTCTTTTTTATTCCCCCTCTGTTTTCCAGCTCCAGGGTTCCTTGAAAAGAAAACAAGTAGTTAACCTGTCTCCTGCCAACAGCAAGAGGCCCAATGGCTTTGTCGACAACTCATTCCTTGATATCAAAAGAATCCGTGTCGGGGAGAACCTCTCTGCAGGACAAGGGGGCCTCCAAGTAAATAATGGACAAAATCAGATGATGTCAGGGACCTTGCCCATGAGCCAGGCACCCCTGCGGAAGACGAACACTCTGCCACCACATACACATTCTCCTGGGAACGGCATCTTCAACATGGGCTTGAAGGAAGTGAAGAAGGAACCAGGAGAGACTGTATCATGTAGTAAGCACATGGATGGCCAGATGACCCAGGAGAATATTTTTTCCAATAGGTACGGAGATGACCCTGTAGAGCAGTTGATGGATCCAGAGCTGCAGGAACTGTTCAATGAACTGACCAACATATCTGTGCCTCCCATGAGTGATCTTGAGCTGGAGAACATGATCAATGCCACCATCAAGCAGGATGACCCATTTAACATTGACTTGGGGCAGCAAAGCCAGAGGAGCACTCCCAGACCCTCCTTGCCCATGGAGAAGACAGTGATCAAAAGTGAATACTCCCCCGGCCTGACCCAGGGTCCTTCGGGCTCTCCTCAGTTGAGACCCCCATCAGCCGGCCCTGCATTCTCCATGGCCACCTCCGCCCTCTCCACTTCATCCCCAGTCCCTTCTGTCCCGCAGAGCCAGGCTCAGCCTCAGACAGCCTCAGGAGCAAGCCGGGCCCTGCCGAGCTGGCAGGAGGTGTCCCATGCCCAGCAGCTCAAACAGATCGCTGCCAACCGTCAGCAGCACGCCCGGATGCAGCAGCACCAGCCTCCCAGCTGGTCAGCCTTGCCCTCTTCCGCCGGGCCATCACCGGGTCCATTCGGGCAGGAGAAGATCCCCAGCCCTTCTTTCGGTCAGCAGCCATTCAGCCCGCAGAGCTCCCCCATGCCTGGGGTGGCCGGCGGCAGCAGCCAGTCGAAGGTGCTGGCTAACTACATGTACAAGGCCAGCCCGTCGGCCCAGGGCGGGCACCTGGATGTGCTCATGCAGCAAAAGCCTCAGGATCTCAGTCGAAGTTTTATTAACAACCCGCACACGGCCATGGAGCCCCGTCATGGCAACACTAAGCCTTTGTTCCATTTTAACTCAGATCAAGCAAACCAGCAGATGCCTTCTGTTTTGCCTTCCCAGAGTAAGCCTTCTCTCCTACACTACACCCAGCAGCAGCCGCAGCAGCCGCCACAGCAGCAGCAGCCACAGCAACAGCAGCCACAGCAACAGCCGCCACAGAGCTCGATTGCAGCTCAGCCACAGCCGCAGCCGCAGCAGCAGCCACAGCCGCAGCCGCAGCCGCAGCCGCAGCCGCCGCCATCCCAGCCTGCCCAGCCTCTGTCAAGCCAGCCTTTGCTAAGGTCACCCTTGCCTCTTCAGCAAAAGATCCTGCTTCAGAAAATGCAGAACCAGCCCATCACAGGACTGGGGTATCAAGTCTCCCAACAGCACAGACAGGTAAGGCCGTAAGTTTGCTACTCCAAACACGGAGGACCCAGAGACCATTCAGCTTGGTCATTACGCTTTGGTTGCCGCTACCTTTGTGTGGGGACAGAGTCAAGACCACAAAGATGGGAGTGGTCTTGTTGGATTCCCAGGAAGGCCTCGTGAAGCCTGGCTCGCTTGGGGCATCTGGAGGCAAGAGTTAGTATTTCCTTGTAGAACAGTCACTGCCATTGCGATCTGCAGTGACCAAAGTCTCTTGCTGGTTAAGAATGTTGCATTATAATTCATGCCTTTAGTGACGTGTCCAGTTGCCCATAAGTTTCTGATACGCCCAAGTGTTTATCATCCGGTCGGTGAATCGGTCACGAAGCGGACGTGAACATCGTCCTGAGTACCTGCCATGTGCAGGCTGTTGTGGTTATGCGGGTATTAAAATATTGAATATTGAAATAAGCCCAGACACGGCATTAAGAATATGTAATGGCCAGTATACACCACACCAACTGATGAAACGTATAAATGCCCAACCCATCATAATAGCTGTGACTCCATGCTGGTGCATTAAATAAGGCATGGGCCCTGTCTGCAAGCACATTCTGTGGAGGGAAACAGGCCTTAAAACTACCATTTTAATACTATGGAAAGGGTAATAACATGATAGCCCAGTGGTTGGGTGTCTTACCCTGCAAGGGAAAGTGTTTTGGAGAAAGTAATGCCTGCGTTACATGTAAAGGATGAAATCGTCATCACTACACAAACAAAAAAATATCTGTGGTTACCTTATATCCTGTGATTAACATAAAGCAGAAGTTTTATTCTGCCCCAGACATGAATAGGAGGAGGAGATAGCTCTGTGCCTCCAGAGCACATATTGGTGAGTAAGCTCAGATCCCCAGGGAACTTGAGAGAGGAAACTCTTCCTGGAAGGAAGGAAGTCTGAATGTTGCTTTGTGCGTGTAATTTGACAGATCTGCACTGGTTTCCCAGCACAAAGACAACACGCTCCATGTCAAATCAGTATGTCAGGATAGTATGACAGCACTGAGCCTAATTCCAGTCACATTCCTAGAGTAGTTTTCATGGCGACTGCCCAGAAAAGAATACCACAAGGCACCACAGACTGTAGCCAGGCTCACCTTTGCCCTAGATGTGTGCCAGGAGAACCCTGGGCTCAACTGGGATTCAAGAGCTCTGCACCAAGTAAAGCTTGGCCCTCTTAGCCACTTAAGAGGTGTATGTGGGGTGCAGCGGGCGGGGGTGGGGGTTAATTGCAGTTGACGAGGAAGGGACCTGAGGAGACTCATGAGTATATTTTCAGAGTTTCTTCTTAACGCAGGTAATTTGGGGATCATTTATAAACAAACGGTATTGTGGAACTACTTCCTAACAGCATGGATAGCCTTTGTAGTTTAGACGAATCTGGGTTCAGATTCTTAGTCTGACATTCCCTAACTGTGTGACCTCAAGCAAGTCACTGGACCTCACTAAGCCTGAATTGTCTCACCTGTAAACGAGGCTGATTAACAATACATCCTAGGATTTTTTTAGAATAAAATGAGATAATTTTGGCAATCGTGATAATCATGGAAAGGACCACATATGACATCAATATTTTTTGACAAGTATTACTCTTATGTAGGAGATGTACTGGAGTAAGTCTCAAATTCTAACATAAACAGTTTTAGAGGAATAAAAGAAACCTATCCTTGATTCTTCACTTGATCTTAGCCAAAAGGCCGAGAAGCAATATCCGTGATTCTTTTATTGTCCAGCAGTATGGGGAGTGGGGAGCGATTTACCCTCCCTAGGCCCAGACTTCAGATCATAAAAATGGAAATAATAAGGAAGGAGCTAAATAATAATTTATAGTTAATAAAGGTAGTATCTGTTATGTACCCTGTATGGCATGGCATGTGTCTCTCTTACTTACAGTATCTCATTTCACCTATATGAAGGAAATACCGTTATTTGCATCTTACAGGTGAGGCAATTGAGGCACAGAGGGGTTAAGTAACTTTTCCAAAGTCACACACTCTGCTACTCTAAAGTAGCAGAGCCAGGAATCCGATGATCTACTTTGAAGGCTGTACTTTCAGCCACTAGGCTCTACAGCTCACAGGTAGGATTTGTTGGGAAATGAATGACCATTTGAGGGTCACGGTGAAATTCTGAGAAATAATATTTCTTATAATATTGAACCATTTTTACATAATCTGCGGAGTAGATTAAGTCCTTTGGGGAGAAAGAAACTCTTCATCTCCAACCTTCAAAGCTGTTAAAGAAAAGAATAAAAAAAAAAAATGTCTGCATGACTGTTGACCCTCCTGAGGGTGAACATTATGGAGCTAACCAAAAAAGGAAATTTACAAGAAGAAACATACCTCTTTGGTGCCCCATCAGCCCTTCTTTGGGAGCCTTCCTGCTACCTCCAATATCCTTGGTCCTGCTTCTGGCTCCATTGCTCATATCAACTGTCTACCACATTCATGACCTCTTGGTCCTCACCCAAGCTTCCAGGACCCAAGCGCACCAGTGGGTTCTAATGGCCAAATCAGCAAACATCTTTCAATGCCTTAGATAATAATTAACTTTTTCCAGTGAATGTGCCTCATATGATGCCACATATGGTAAAAATGGAAGCACCATTTCAAGCTAAAGACCCTTCTATACAGGCTGGCCATGGCTACCTATTTACAGCTTTATCCTAACTTTGTAGATTGAATCAAATTGTCTCTTCCTGGTCAACAGTTCTAAGAGGGAGGATTCAGAAATCCTGTGCCTGAGTCGTAAGCAAGTGTACCAGAGCTCCCTAGTCAAATACGTGTTGCCCTTTTAAAAGCATTCACCTTTGGGAGGCTGGACTTATGCTAATAAGGGTGCTATCGTTTAATACAGTTACGGGTTTTTTCCCTCTGGTGATTGTCTTCAGAGCTTTTAGCACATTGAGTGGATTATTACCGGTGCAATAATATTCATCCTTGCCAGGGTGATCTTTGAAAACAGTCGAGATGGGTAAAGCTGCTTTGGGTCAAAACCAAGAAATAACTAATAGGATAGGACTGGATTTAAAGTTTGGTTTGCGAACTTTTTCTGAAGACAAAAATGAAAAATGAGTTCTTCCCAAGATGATAGTTTTGAGAAGCAACTTTCATTTGGATGAGCATATTTTGAAGGTTTTTCTAATTCTTATTGTCTCATCTAGTATATTGCCAATTATTCTCAGCTCAGGCAGCATAGTTTTAACCCCACCGTTTATAGCAGACAGTACAAATATGTGTTCTCATTTCAGATTAACAAACTCTCTGTAACTCAGGACCTAAGTTATAGGAGGGGAGAGATTGGGAATTAAGCAATTCTCAAGTTTATCAACGAGAGCATCTTAAATGAAAGCACTGGTCATGAATTTTTTCTGCTTGTCATACTCACTTTATGTCAAACATAGGAAGATTTACTATGGGATTTGCTAATTGGAGCCCTTTAGCCTTGGAAATGGTGGAAATCTGGGCTTTGTGCTGCAGGATGGTGGATTGAATTTGTCGAACAGTTGCTTGTAATTTACCCGGTGGAGTGTGCAAAGATGGCCTTCTCTTCACACTTTGGAGCTCTGCACCCAGACAGATCTACATGTTCGGGCAAGGAACAAATTGGGGGGAGGCTGTGCCCCTCTCTCTTTACTGGATACCCATCGCTGTTCTCCTAGATGTGAATGGTGTCTAGGACATGGATGTGACATAATTGAATTGTTGGAGACCTCTTTATTGTGCCATGCCTGGGGTGGTTTCAAGTAATCCCTTCTCTGGAGCCTGAGAGAACAAATGGTGTTTGGTATTTCACAAAATGTCTTCAGTGACTCTGCCCTGCTGATGTTTGGGGCTTGGCAAATGGAAACACCCCCTGGCTATAATTTCCTTCCTTTTCTGATTTGAAGGTTATGGGAGAGGGCAGGAGAAGGATATAATGCATGCAGTTCTGATTTATCTTCAAGTCACTGAATACTTGTTTAAGGTGTGAAAGAGTTATTGGTTCACTAAGGCTCATGAGAGTTTAATCCAAAAGCTCTAACCTTTTGAACCAAAAAGTGATCTTTTTCAGAGCTGTATAATCAGACACTTAAAAGTGTAATTTTTTTCTAACATTAGATCCATGAAACTCGAGTGAGTTCTATATTTGGTCTAGAATTATCCCATCTCTAAAAATTCTGAGAGGGAATGCAGCCAGTGAATGGATGGCTTGTTATGACCGAAACATAAATTTGTACATTTCCTCCTTAGTTTAAAGCCAAGCTCCTCAATCATATATTAAGAATGTCACCCCACTCTCTCTACCTAGCCAAGTTTATCCTTCACTACTCTACATGTCAACCCTTGGCATAAATCAGACAAGTCTAATGTTCTGTCTTCTTCTTAAGGTAATTTTGTATATATCTGATCTTAAAGATGAGCACCCAGTTGAAGGTGAAGGAATTACTGTACCTCTCGTCTACTGACAAATCCTTGTAATTGCCCAGTGAGAGTGCCAGAGAAGAGACAGAACCTTGAATCAGCTGGGAATGCCTTTTCTAATGGGAAAATAATTATGAATTCGATGTTGTGCAACAGTATAACTTCCAAACCACCTCTTTGCTGGGGGCTACAGGTTGGGGAAAGGATCAGCTAGGTAGGCTAGTGCCAGGGTTTGGGTTTAGGGGCTAGAACCAGGTTAAAAGAAGTCAGGAGTGTGAAGGGTCAAATATAAGCCCACCCCAATGTCCTAAACAGCTGGGACACAAAATCAGTCCATATACTCAGAATCCAGGAGTGAGGCCACAAGGTGGAATCAAATCTGTGGTTATGGGTCAAGTACAGACGACATGAAATCTAGAGTGAAGTTGGGATAGAGCCCCAAGAGATTCGAGGTGATTGTTGCAAATGACCCTTGACAATTTGGTGATTTGCATCGTGACTCACTTTGGCTGGGCTGTGCTGGCAAGAGGGACGAGGGCTGGCACAGGCGTTCCGAGGATCGTCCATGGCAGACCAAACACTATGTTTGCATTTTCATCTTGTCTTTGATAGTTTATCATCGAATCTTGCGAGTTGAAAAGAAAAATAAAACTTTGTTTTTAATATTCCCCAAAACTAGCGCAAAAGCTAGGGTGCCGACTGAATTCCCAGACACGTGTGCTCCTGTGATTTGTACGGAAGAATCTTGATTGGCAAGATTCGCAGGAGGGATTTTGCATGTGTTTCGTCAGTTTCTGTTAGCTGGTTTGTTGTCTCCGACATTAGTACCAATTCTGTGCCGCATACAAATAACCCAAGTGGTAGATGTTCTCAGCCTCTTTTTTTTACAGGCGAGAGCATGGAGGCTCAATGAGGTTTAAATAACTTAGGACTACAGTTTGTAACTGGTCTGATTCTAAGCCCAGCATTAATAACTACTGTGCTGCGTACGTTAAGGAACTAGGTAGGCTCACAGGGCCTTTTTCTCATGATGTCTGTTTGAAATTTCATGACTGTCTACATACCCCATTCATTTCCACCTCAGGGAAAATGTAAGGCAATTCTGATGCAGGGAAGGATCTCCAAACAAATTCACTCATCTGAATCCTCAGCTCTCTATGTTTCCTGGTCTGCCCTACCAAGAGCCATAAACTAAAGATCTCCAGCTAAATTGAGTACTGCCCCATTGTGAACTCGACCAATAGTTTTTCTTCATTCATTCAAAAAATATGTGTTGAGTGCTTGCTCTAGGCCAGGCACAGTTCTGGACACTGATGCCACTACTCAGAGCAAAGAAGAAGGCATGATATGGTAAGGGGAAAAAAATAAAATTAAAAAGAAAAGTTTTTAAAAAATTGAATGATCAGAGAGTGTTTTCAAACTGAGCTGTTTTCATCATAGTCTTGCATCTGGGCTAGGTTGATTTGCTGCCGGGCTTCGTGGTGTCTCTGATCCCAGATAAAAATGGAAAATACCCAGGGGAGTGGTATGTGACTCAGTTTTTAAAGGAAAAAGTTGAAGAGTTTGGTTAGCTTTTTTCAATGATAAAGAAAATTCACTCACTTTCTCGTTCTTTAACACGATCCAGCAAGATTTAGGAACTGTCCGGGGTCACCGTTAGAGTTTAACAATAGGGTAAAACTGTAACTCGTGTATGCATTCATATGATTACAGTTTATTAAGCACCTACAATGTGCCAGGAATTGGAGATTAAAAGATTAAGTGATGCAAAGAGCCCTCTTTGCAAGATCAGAAAGGCATGGTCCCTCCCCTCAATGGACTTATGATTTGAAAGAGACACCTGCCGCTAATACTTACTGGATTCTTATTGGGTGCATATACTATAATCCTCTCTGTATGTTAATAACTAAGCCCAAATCACATGAACCTTTCCCCTGAGTCTACACGTTCAACTTTGAATGTGTTGTTTTAACCTTTTACAGAGTAGAGCTCTATTTGCTGGATATTCCACTTTCATTTCTATTTTATTTTGTCATCCTAGTATGTAATAGGTCAGAGCACAATAGAGTGAATTGGTAAAGCAACGATTAATTCCTGTATCCCTCAATAAGGAAATAAACACAATAACAAGAAGAGCATGTTAGCCTTGGAATCATAATGCATAGGGTTTAAATCCACACTTAGGGGAATGACTTCTATTATTCTCACTCCAAGGTCTTTGTCAGCGTGTTGCATCCATCAATAAGAGATGTGCATTTAAAGCATTAGTGTGTAATTCAGCCTGTTGAATACCAACTTTCCAACTAGGGGAAAAGGGGGTATGAGGTTAAGAAATAGATTTGATCCTAGAAATGGAAATGCAAGAGGGTTAATGGAAAATCTGACAGATATTTAACTATAATGTGCATTAACGTAGGTGACTCAAACAATCCCCTTTGCACCCATCCTAATTAGTTTTGCCTTTTCTAATCAGATGTCAGTTGTTATCAGTTTGGTGTGCGTGTGTGATTGGGGGGCGGGGGATGATTTCTTTTTGTGAAATTGAAAAGAAGCAACAACCCATTTAGCCAGTGCACTAATCAGTAAATTTTCACATTAATGATTAATTAAAGTCACGCACAGAACTTGATATTCAGGAGGTGTTTTTTATAAAGAGTTCTCGGTTTGAAACAAAAGACTGCACAAATGTTTAGACTACTAGGATCAGAGAGATGTAATGTGAGTGAATCATCTTACCCTTTCACATTGTGTTCTAAGCGGGGAAGACCAAACGTACACACACAGAGCCCAGGCAGCGCTCTGGATACTAATTAGAGAACTCTGGCTGCATATTTGCATTTCATGCAATGAATCTGAACAATAAAATGGCACTTTATTCTCCAAGCAATAAACTGAGTAGAGCATAATAGAGGGAAGCCAATGACTACTTTCCTATGCATCCTGCAAAATCAAGCTTCAGGTTCCCTGAGGATGAAAGCATGGGGTTGGTTGACCTGTTTCCCTTTTTTTCTACTGCTAATTCCCTCCACCCTGAATCACTGGCATTTTCCACAGTTTGCTTTTCACAGGAGCTTAAGTTCAGCTCCACCTTTAGGAAACATGAACTTCATAAACAGGGAGCTTTTTTGGCCCTTCTCCTTGGTACTCCACAGGTCTGTGTGGGTGCACGCATGAGTGTGTGGGCCTCACGCTCTGGTCTTGGGCTCACATCTCTGCTCTGTGTCTAGGGGTCTTGTCCCATTCCCATCCCCTTGGCTGTATCCTCTCCTCTCTTGCCCTTTCCCTACAGATCGGTTTGGAACTCGTCTCTTTCCTCTGATCTCCTTGAGACCTGTTCCATGGCAAGCCGTAAGTGGGAATTGGGGGGAGGAGAGGGCATTTAGCCACTGGAGCCAGTACTGGCCACAAGGATGAAGAGACTTTTCCTGGAAAAGGATCTGTGTTGGGGAGGGCCATGAGGCTAATGATCTGGCAGGCCCATCTCTGTGTCCCACAGGCCTCTGGCACAAAGGAATGAATTACCCATGAGCAAAACATATCCTGAACAGCCTCTAACCATTGTCCCTTCTCACTTCAAGTGCCGAAAAAACTGGCCTCTGCCACCTTCCCGTCTTGCCAACATGCAAGTGGAGTGAGCATTCTACAACAGGAATGTGATCAGGTGCCCGGGGGGCTCAGTCAGTTAAGCGTCTGACTCTTGATTTCGGCTCAGGTCATGATCTTGAGGTTTGTGAGATCAGGCCCCGCCTGGGCTCTGCACTGACAGTGCAGAGCCTGCTTGGGATTCTCTCTCACGTGCTGCCCCTCCCCACCCCCAAATAAATAAACATTTAAACAAAGAATAAAAATAAAATAGGAATGTGATCATGTTTGTCACCTGCTTGAGCCCTGTAGATGATCTTCATTTTCTCAGAATAAAATCCAAATCCTCATGTAGCTTATAAAGCCCTACATGACCCAGATCCTGCCAAGATTTACTGGTTTCCTTTTCCAGCTGTTTTATTCCTTGACTCCCACCTACCCATTCACTTGTATTTACCTGCCACACTCATACACACTCTGCACTCTGGCTCCCACCATAAAATATGTCCTCCAGTTCCTGAAAAGTACTATGCTTTCCCTCACCCTCAGGTCTCCAGATATGTTGTTCCTTCTGTTTGGAACATTCTTCTGCTCTACTCGGCCCGGCTAACCTAACCCTACACTTTCTCAGACTCAGCTAAGACATCTCCTCCAAAAGGTTTCCCTGGTCTCCCAATCTGGGTTAGCTCCCATCCTGTACTCTCTGGTAGCCGCTCTCTGGTACTTTCTCTCTTTTAGCAGGTATCAGCCCTCCTATACTTTTGTTCTTGTGTGTATTCCTCAACTAGACTGCAAGCTACTTGAGGGCAGGGATTGTGTCCCTCTTGTTCACCATTGTACTCCAACCCCTATCATGGCTACTTTGTGGGAGACACCCAAAACATATTTGTTGAGCAATGAACAGATGAACTTCACCATTGACCTTCCTCGCCATCCCTTCTTCTGTTCTGGGGACTTAAGGATGCCAACACATCACCCTCTCCTCCTGAGGAGGAAGGAATGGGAGCTGCCACTTCCACCTTCCTCCATGACAAGTCTGCCCTTAAAACACCATTTGCCCATAGACCTGCACCGACAGCACTAGTTTTCAGTAATGCAAGCCAGAGAAGGCACTCTCCCAGCTCCCCATGGGTTAGACCTCTGGAAGGGGATTCTGCAGAGGCTCTCTTGTTGGAGCCTGGAATCACAGGGGTAAGAGTCAACTAAGAGAATTTTATCCACGATATTCCAAATGATTCTTTTCTGTTACAAAACATGTGTGGGACATTAACAGTTTACCAGCAGTGACCAAAACCCAATCCCTACCCATAGGTAATGGACAGAAACGAGATTCTGTAGTGTTATAAGGTTTGTGACAGAAGTTACCAGGTGGTATTCAGAGACAGAGGCCAAGCTCTTTTGGAAGAGGTCAAGCGGCTCAGCAGGGCTGGACTGTAGGGTATACAGTCAGGAGAGGAGAGAGATGAGACTGGTAAACAGGGGCCAGATCATCAGAAGACATACAAACCATGGTAAAGAGTTTAGAAATTCCTCTTGTGTGTGTCATCTTTAAACAGAGGCATAACTTGCACCTACGGGAGGTAGTTGTGTAATTCAAACATGTTGAATGTTAAAGAATCAGATTTGGAAAACTCAGTGTAGTTACAGTACAGAGGACACACTGTGGGGCCAAGGGCAAGGAGATCTTCACAATATCTATATGCCAGGGACGTTTTGGATCTGGAATGTGCACGCGGTGTGGGCCCCAGCAGCTTCACCCTTTGCCAACCTCAGAATGTCTCTGCACATTCAGCTGTCCTCTCCCATTCTCTCCGTCACCCCTATATCCCTAGTATCCTTCAAAAATAACTTTCTGGGCACCCGGGCGGCTCAGTCAGCTAAGTGTCCAACTTCGGCTCAGGTCATGATCTCATGGTTTATGAGTTCGAGCCCTACATTGGTTTTTTAAAAAGTTAAAAAAGGAAATAACTTTCCATCAGTGCTCCTACCCCTCTGAATCTCATTTGCTCAATGACCAGGCTCCGAACCTCTGCAGTCAGTAGAATTCCTCTCTCTCCCTTGGGCCCACCCTCCAAGGTACCTCTACAGATGACACTGGTGACAGTGCTCGCCTCTGCCTCAACACCACCTCTGCTGCTGCCTCTGTGCTCGAGTTACTGCAAAACTTCTTCAATCTCCTTCTCTCCAACTCCCTTGTCCCTCCTAGTAACAGGCTGGACAGTGTGTCTAAGAAATTCTGCCTTGTTCCATGCTCCCCAGGACCAAGGCGAGTGGTTCCAGCCACTTCCAGCCTTCTCCCTGGAATGTGCCCTCACTCCAGATCCAGTCACTCCCCAGGCCTCTACTTCACAGGACCAGCTTTCCTTTCTGTGAATGTCTTTTGCCCAACGATGACCTTTTCCCCCTTGGCTGTGGCATCCTGCCCACCTGCTAGGACAGTTCCAAGGTGTCTCAGAATCCCAGCCTGTGCCCTCACTGCCTATGTTGCTGTAATCGCCCCTCCTCAAGCTGTGAAACAAGCAAAGTTTGTTTCTTCCTCCTCTCGTGTGCACAACATGGTGCCAACACTTTCAGTACCATTCTTATATTGTATTAGCATTTTGTTTTGGTATCTGTTTGGTCCGGTGAAATGAGAATTCCTAGAGGGTTGGGACCGTGGAATTTCTTTTTTCCTCCCCTGAAGTCACAGAGTATTTTGTATCTCTCATTACATTCACTGCTTTCTACCTTGAATTGTAATTAAATTTATACGTCAACCACGACCCTAAACTGCAAGCTCCTTGAGGCCAGAGTCTGTATATACAATTTATCTTTGTACTTCCAAGGGCTAACAGAGCACCTGAGAGAAAGTTCCAACATAAGGACACAGAAACAGGAAGAGAGGAGGGGAGAGCAAAGGAAGGTAGGGAAAGAAGCTATGATGTGTGTGTGTGTGTGTGTGTGTGTGTGTGTGTGTGTGTTACAGGTTGTATGGGTTTGAAATCAAAGGAAAAGAAATAGGGTCAAATAATTTCTGACATCAATCTGAATACCAAATGTACATTATTGAGAATTTATGCATCGCTTACTTCCAAAAATGTAAGCACCTTAATGATCGTATAGCCTTGGTCATATGACTTGAATTCCCTGAACTGAGCTGCTTTATCTGTACAATAATTATGACAACGCCTATTTTGCAGGATTGTTGAAAAAATTCCATGAAATAACCCATGAGACTTACAACAAATACAGGGCCTGTACCTTGTACACAATTCACAAATGTCAGCTTGCTTTCCTTTTCAAACTAAGGACCATCAGAAATGAATCCACTAAAACAGTCCAAACTAAATGTTAGTAGACACTCGGAATGGTTGAATTCCAAAACTGAGCTTTCATTTAACTTTAAGTTTCCAGGCAACTAAGGCAAAAAGAAATTATGTGGGGGATTTAGGGGTCCTTTTTCTTTAGTATGAAAGAAAGCATGCCAGCTCATCAGTGGAGGCGAACTATTTCCTGGAAACAAATTCAAAGGTACATTTATCACTGGGGGAATTAGGTCACATGATGGACATCTTCCACTGAAAATTTTGCAAAGACACCGTGACACTGTTTACTTTGAAGTTTCTGTTATTAAGCTGCATTATAAAACTTGAGTCCAAAATACCGGATTTTAATTCAGTGAATACTTTTCCCTGGGAAGCTGAGATAATGGGGTACAGATGTAATGTTTTCTGAAGCTCTGTATCAATGGTTTTTGCACTTTGTTTTAGCAAGAATAGTTCTCTCTTCCCCTCCCCCTTTCAAGGTTTCCCAGAGACCTCCCTAAAACTTAGGGCCCTTCAGGACAGTCTTCAAACCAGGGTTCTGGCTTATCCCAAGACAGAGTTTAGAGACTGTATAGGAATGCATAATTAAAATTCCCATTAGACTGCCTCACTCAAATCTCAATGTTTCGAATGAGGCTCTGGCAAACCTGTGCATTGTGTAAAGTGGATGAGACCCGTGGAATGTCTACCTCAGAATCAGATTTCAAGGAGAGCTTTTCAAAAATCCTTTTAAGCCATGATCTTATCCCTGCATATGGAACAAAACTACAAACTGCAGATGGGCCCCCCACCCCTGTTCACCAAACCAAGCTTATTAAAAATCACCGTGAAAACATTCAGCAGTTGGCATAGTTATTTATCAATCAACCAATATTTGAGCACTTCCCATACAGAGAAAATCACGACAGTCGCTATAAGAAATGTAGTGGGGACACCTGGGTGGCTCAGTCAGTGAAGCATCCGACTCTTGATTTCAGCTCAGTTCATGATCTCACGGGTCTCAGGGGTTTGAGCCCCACATCAGGCTCTACGCTGACAGCATGGAGCCTGCTTGGAATTCTCTCTCTCTCTCTCTCTCTCTCTCTCTCTCTCTCTGCCCCTCCCCCACTCACGCTGTCTATGTTTCTCTCAAAATAAACAAAGGAACTTAAAAGAAACATAATGGATGGGATACACTGTGTGGTGGGCGCACATGGGCATGGGAAAAAGGAGGCGAGAATTCTGGACCTAGACTTAGCAATTAGCAATTAGTCCTCATTTACTTCCTTTGTTACAATTTTATACGATAATCCTGAATTTCCTGATTCTGAAATGCAATTACTCTCCTCATCTTTAAATTGGTTATTTTTATCAAAGTAACATAGGCAGGGGCACCTGGGTGGCTCAGTCGGTTAAGCGGCCGACTTCGGCTCAGGTCACGATCTCGCGGTCCGTGAGTTCGAGCCCCGCGTCGGGCTCTGGGTTGATGGCTCAGAGCCTGGAGCCTGCTTCCGATTCTGTGTCTCCCTCTCTCTCTGCCCCTCCCCCGTTCATGCTCTGTCTCTCTCTGTCTCAAAAATAAATAAACGTTTTTAAAAAAAATTAAAAAAAAAAGTAACATAGGCAATAATTTAAAAAGACACGTAGTACTAAAACACAAAAGCTATTCCTTGGCACCCCCTTCCCCTCACCCCTCACCCTTCATGGTGTTTAGAGGAAACCACTACATCCTTTCTTCCTTCTGGTATTTACCATCAGATCGCTAAATGTATGCATGCCTAATACCTCTTGGTTTGTTAATTTTAAGCAGTATCTATTACATCAGGGTTTGTAAAACTATGAAGATATAAATAATGTTTACAGCGAAGACAAGCCAGCGTATTGTAACCATAATTCCTCTGAAGGAGCTCAGTGTCTACCTTTTTCATTCGTGAAGTTTCTTTGACTCTCTGGCTATGTCTTTTCATACCATCCGACGGCTCTGTAAAACATCTGTCAATTTTCCACCTGTAATTCCTGTCAGTTAATCTGTTTGCTGTTTCTTTTCGTGGATACATCTCGCCAGTAGCCCTCTATCCCCATCCTGACAGATTTCTCTAGGCCTACAGATACAGCAGTCACCATAGGGCTTCCTGCCTCCATGCTGGAAATGCCTTCATTTCTGTCCTTTACTGGATTCCCGGTTTCTGGATCCCTTGTGTTGCTCTATTTGTTTATTTAAGCTCTCATTTTGGTGGACTATGTCTGATAATAGCTTCCTGACAAAGGATATATGAAAGGTAAAATGTTGAAACCTTCCAGGAAATCATAACTCATTTGAGATGATAAGAAAAAAACTAAAAATATCAAGAAAGAACATTGTTGAACATAGATAATGTCCTCCTAAGTACATTCAGAGCTACGAGTGTGCAAAGAAGGAATGAAAAAGGAAGCTTCGTTTACGAAGCACTTATTGTGAGCTAATTGGTTTTTCCATGACATTCCTAAGAAATAGGAATAATTTTCTCCTCTTTATCTATGAAGAACTCAGGAGCACAATGCAGTCGCACAGCTTATCAGTGGCGGAATTGGAATTCAGACCATGTCTGTCTGCTTTTAGCCATACTCCATACACTGCATCTCTCAGCCAGAAAGCATAAATGCGCAACTCTTGCCCTTAAGGAATTTGTTCAACCACGTCTTTAATCCAGTGTCAGACATTTGCTATTTTCTAGCCCAGTATGCTACCCCCTTACTGTGTGTGTATAATTTAATTCTGATTAATGCAACATCTATTTTCATAGTTCCATGTACATCAAGTTTTATTTTAATATTTTTCTGTGAAATGCTGGAACAGAGCTATTTCCAAAGAATATTTCGATTCTTTATCCCACTCTATTTATTAGGGATTAGGCAGTTACAGTCTGATCTGGTTACAACTGAAAATATGTTCGTGGTTTTTGCCCTTCTCCCTGGTGGATTTTGGTTTCTATGCCAGTCAGTTCATTTGCTGACATTTATCACATTTAGCTCCTGCCTAAGGGACATCCAGGATTATTGGTGGGGAATTGCTTCTGGCTGTGTCCTGTACCGGCAGGTTACTCCAAGCTCTCATCCCCTGAAACAAAACAGAATAGTAAATACAAGGGGTAAAAACACTGGAAAGAATTTCAAAATGAATGAAAGAAGATAAAATCCTTTTTTTTTTTAATTTTAATAGATGAGTTACTGACTGATGTGCAAGCAGACAAATACTATTGATGCGTTTCATTCGTGTTGGCACAGTTGAAGCTCTCTGACAGCTTTGCTCACCCAGGGGCCCTGACACTTCAGACACAGCTCTCAGTAGGTGAGGGCGACTAAGTGCATGGTCAGCTGCCAGACCGCAGCACGAGGACTGTCCTCCCTGTCTTCTGGGGCGGTGTCTTGGCCATGGTACCAGTATCGCCACTCCCAGAAGCAGAAACACGAGCCCTTTCATACGGTTAGCGATCAGAAGCAGGTAACCGTCCTCTGAATAGTCTTTTTTTTTTTTTTTGCAAGAGAGAGAAAGCATGTGTGGGGCAGAGGGCAGAGGGAGAGAGAGAGAGAGAGAGAGAGAGAGATTATTCTTAAGCAGGCTCCACGCTAAGTACAGAGCCCGACATGATCCATGACCCTGGGATCATGACCTGAGCCTGTATCAAGAGTCAGTCACTCAACCAGCGGAGCCACCCAGGCACCCCTGAACAGTCTCTACTTTTGAGTATTGGGTTCTAAAAGTTGATTTTTAATTTGGGGGGGAAGGCTACCCCTGGTGCATTTTTTCCATAGAAACAATTTAAAGAAAGTGTATTATATCCTCAGGCTAGCCTATACAGAGTCTGTTTGACTCATGCGGACATTAAACTATTAGAGTACTGACCACAACTTCTCAAACACTGCATTTAAGAAAAAAATTGTCTGACATGCACTGATTGAGCCAGGCATAGTGGTGGAATCATGAACACAATCTATTTAGTGAAGCAGAGAATCACTGCATAGGAGAGACATGTGAGGCCCGCATGTGCACAGAGCCCTTCGCTATGTCAACAACAGAGAGGGGACTTCCACCTCAGCCTGGCTTCAGATTCTGAATGGGAAGGCTAGGCACCACTTTGGCTAGACTTTCATGGCCCAGACCAAGGGAAGATTGGCCAGAATGTCCCCAGTGATGGGGCACAAGGCTCTTCCTTCTGGTCATTTAAGATACTTGTAGCTTGGGAGCTACCTGAATGCTTATCAGTGTCTCTTCCTATCCATACCAGTTTTGTAGACTGAATTTTGTTTCTCTGATTCATCAAGCTAAAATGATTTTGAGCCATCAGCTCTATTTCCATAGGCTACAAAGAGAAAGCCAGGCAGTAAAGGACCTGCCACCAAGGCAGCCTGGCCCAGTGGCCTTACCAGCTGTGCTCTGACACCACACTTAGCCTTGGGAGGCATGACTTGGTAGATGAGGGTGTGTTGTGCATGTGTGAATATAATTCACAAAACTATCTGCTTCTTTTACTACTATTCCAGCCATGATGATTCCTAAAATAAGGTTTTGACCATGTGAGAGATGAAATTGAAGTTGTCTGCATAGTCAAAGCCAGAGAGAAAGCCAGAGGGTCAGAAAGGGGGAATAAAAAGTAGGAAAGAGTGTTCCCAAGGGAGAAATGAATGGAAATTTGGGCCAAAAAATGCATTTCTGACCATCTCTTCTGCTGTGTAAAGATACTTTATAAGGCAATTTAAACTCTGAAAAATTGCCTATTTCTGTTTGCAAATACACACGAAGCCAACCATTCTCACAAAGTTCTCCATTTGTTTTTCCTCCTCATGTTTCATTCAGTTTGGGGGGAGGGGGTGGCTATTGTAAAATTCTTTCACATTTCTCTGAACGCTTGAAATGGGGTCAAATCTAAATGAGTGTGAATTCACCATGGATCCCAAGGCCCAAAGGTCAGGCTCCACTTAGACAGTTTTGATATCTAAACTGCGCTGCTGACATTCATTTTTGTAGAGCAGCAAGAGAACTGAGTGAGCTGTGTGCTGGTAAAGATTTACGTAGACCTCCTCTTCCTCATACTCAGAGGCAAGGAGGTCTTGATCACCTGTGGATCTGCGTGAGCTGGGGAGCATCGAAGCCCCCTCATCAGTCCACCTTGGTTGCACACATTCTCCAAAGAAGCCAGATGGGTGAGAACCTCGCCAGGCTGTTCTTGGGAGTATGAGGGCAGCCCTAACTTCCATGGGAATGGGATTCTTTGCCAAATTCAGATGCCGGAGGCTTCCCTCAGGGACCATAGCCCATCTTAAATGGAGGAAATTGCTGTGAGAAATTAAGCAGGAAGCTCTAAGGGCTGTGTGTGTGTGTGTGTGTGTGTGAAGAGATAAGCCTTCCATCATTGCTTGCATTATATACATGTGGAGTTTGAAATTTCAGGGAGAGGAGCGACTCGGTAGTTCGGGGTAGTTCAGTTGGTTAGGTATCTAACTCTTGATTTCAGCTCAGGTCATGAACTCATGGTTCGTAAGATCGAGCCCCACATCAGGCTCTGCACTAACAGTGTGGAGCCTGCTTGGGATTCTCTCTCTCTCTCTCTCTCTCTCTCTCTCTCTCTCTTTCTCTCCCTCTCCCTCTCTCTCTCTCTCTCTCTTCTCCTCTGCTAATTCTCTATCTGTCAAAACAGATAAAAAACCTTCTTTTACAAATAAAATAAAATTTCAGGGAGAGAAAACAGTACACAGAATAGGAGGGAAGCTTGTTTATCTCTCCAAGGCTAGTATCTCTACTCATGCATTCATTACAAGATGCACACATTCATACCTCCAGGTTTTACACATTTGTCCTTTTCCCCTTAATGTCTCTGAGACTCAGCTTGTATGGTGATTCAGATGACAGTGAGGCCACACCACTCAGCCAGAGTCAGAATACCTTTCTGTGGCAATTCTTTTAAAGTGAAGAATTTCTTTGCCTAACCATTGCCTTGGGGTAGGAAAGAGGAGAGTTTATTCACCAATTGATGCTGAAAGTGGAGGCAAGGGACTCCTCAAAGCACCGCCAAGAAGGTTCACCTCAGTATCCTGGTTTAGGGGAGCATGAGACTGTTGCATCACAGGGCCAAGAAGCTCAGACACATTAGCATGTCATTAACATGAAAGGTACTGTCTGAACACCAAGCATGAAAGCAAAAACATTTTTCACGCTGACCCCTGTAGCAGATGACACAGTGAACAGTATCTTCCTAGCCACAAACCTCACCAGCTTTTCCAGTAACCTGAAAAGACAAAGAAAAAGAGAACTTGGGGAAACTCCCACTCATCAGTCAGGTTTCCCCTTAGACGTCACTTCCTTTAGGAAGCCGGTCAGACAGATCCACCCCCACCTGACTTCCCCTCGCTCAGCTCTTCTCACTCTTTATGTTATGCCTTCCAGAATTATCTGTCTTCTGCACCTCTCAGCCCCCAGCAGCCAGCACTTTGTAGATACTTAAATATGTGCTCAATCATTGATGGAATACTCGAGGAGTCCATGTTAGTTCTTGGAGGACAGGAAAATGGAAAAGATAGACCTTCTGCTCTGGCTGGGAGGAACACAGATACCATACAATTTGGCCAGATACCATACAATTATATATATATATATATATATATATATATATATATATATATATATATATAAATTATATTAGCTACTTCTGTGGTTTATTAGCTTTACTAATAAGAAATAATAAGTGGAATCCTATTGCCTTACATTTCAAGTTTGCTGCAGGGATAGCACAATATCAATAATAGGCAATGGATTTCATTTGGGGGAATATTATATCATGAAACATGAAATATTGTCAATATCTTCCCTCGGAAATCTCTGTATCAGCTTTGTGGTATTTAACATTGAATCTCTAAACTTCAGAACTGAAAGCTAAGGCATGATTGGCTTTGTAGTAGGGCTTCAGAGAGTGAATAAAGTGTCACGCTTAAGTTTCTGCTTACATTTCTTTGTTGCTTACTTCTTTTGTTATTCTGTCATTTAATTCGCTTTTTTCAGAGGAAAAAACAAAAGCAAGATAGGTTACGCCCACTTCCTAGCCTCTCCAGCAGTGTTGGTGTGCCTGGCAAAACAGATGACAGAAAGGAAGGGAAGGCTCTTCCCTAAGGGTTTGCTGATTCAATCAGAACACCATTGACAAAGATAACTTGAAATCTGACACAGACAAATCTTTTATTCTAGTGTCCAAAATGACTTGAAATCGGGGCTCCCGGGGTGGCTCAGTCAGTTGAGCATCTCTGACTCTTGCTTTCAGCTCAGCTCTTGATCTCACAGCTTCATGAGTTCGAGCCCAACATCAGGCTCTGTGCTAGCAGCCCGGAGCCTGCTTCGGACTCTGTCTCTCCCCCTCTCTCTACCCCTCCCCCATGTGCACTGTCTCCGTCTCTCTCATGTGTTCATAAATACATGAAGTTTAAAAAAAATGACTTGAAATCTTTTTCATGTTGGGATGTTTGTTAGGACTCTCTTTGTCCCTCTCACAGTGTCCAGTGGGCCCTCTGTGCTTCACACCAACAGCAGAGAGTTAGAAACCAAGTGTTGTGAAAAGGTGAATGTCTACAGATAGCCTTGAAACTGCCATCATCATCTGCACAAAAAGTGGACAGACCCTGAGTCCTTCCTCCACAGTGACCTGTCCAAGGATAGAGTCTACTGAAGAGGTGTATCCTTGGGGACCATCTGCCTTGGTTGTGTTTTTGTTTTTGTTTTAGAGAGAGAAATTATATTTTTTAAATGTCAAAGATAACTCTCATGTGACCAAAAATACTGCAAATGAGAGCATTATAAACAGAACACAGTAGCTCAGTAGTTTCGGGGTGACTTTGAATTTGATAGGTACAGCATGTACTTTTCCTTCACACACAGGTATAGTTTGAGAACCCGAACTTATCCAAGGCCACATGGCTTCGATGCCATGGAATAATTCAGTAGCTGCATGCAAGCCAGGTAACTTCTCTGCCTCATTTTCCCAAGATCACAATGAAGTAGATGATCAGACCAGATGTGTGGCCCCACTTCTATCTTTCAATGTCATATTTACAATAGGGTTGCTGACACCAATTTGCTATATTTTATTTTCTTGTATAAGGACATTAAAAATTCAAACAACTACCACCTACTATTATCATCATTTCATGAAAAAAAATACATTTTAGCATTAAAAAATTGAGAACATAATTGCAGAGTAAGTGATCATCGTTTACAGTGAATAAATTTAGCTGTTTGATAAACTTAGTGCACGATTCTTACTTTCTGGTCCCATTAGCAAATTAAAAATTCCTTGGTAATGGACATGTGTCCATAGAACACCATTAGACCAGATGATCTTCATGGCTCCTTCTATCTGAGCCATTTTAAGCATAATACTGGAACTTACAAGTAAGTGAATAAGTAAAATGCCAACTAGAGATGTATCCCCTCCTACTTTGTGATGGTGGCGGTGTTCATGTTTTCAGCACCCAGCTAACAAGAATGTGGAAGGCACTGCTAACCACATCATACCGCTACCACCCAAGATAGAAGATCTGCTTCACTCCATTAAATTGTCATTGTTTTCAGCTGCAATGACGCTTCTAATTAGGACCGAATCTAACAATAAGGGAATCGAATAAAGAGAGACGGAGAAGATGCCAAAGGGGCAGGAGAATATAAAAGCAAAACAAAAGCTTTTTTGCAAGGCTAAATTGATGATTTTGCCCAAAACACAAACATAAAAGAAAGGATTTTTAGCACAAAGGATGTAATACAATTCAGTTAAATTATTCAGTCTTCTTACAGCATTAATGCTGCAGCCCAGGTTTCATTGTGTAAATTGGATACACAGTCTATTCCCTAAGATTGTACTGGTTTCCGTAATAGATTTTAAAGTCCTCCCAAATTGGAACTATAAATATGGAGATTCACTGTGATCAGTAGTTTGAGCCAAATTGTAAGAGAAGGAGTTTTTAGACTGAGGTCTAAGGGTATTAACTGAAAAGGAGCCACCAAGAAACAAGTTTAGTCTTGGAGGCACGTGTGAGAAGGTGACAAATGGAGTTTATCGTGGTGGGAGGATTGTGGATTTGCCTTTTTGTTTCCTTGGGCAGTGCAGGGCAAGAGGCTGGCTTGGGCGTTCATTGCTTTAAACACACACTTTGGCATGAGATCGCTGGTTCTGTTCATGGTTCTGTTCATGGCTCATTTTGTAGAAAATCTGTTTCTAGGATGAGGTAGGTTGTTTAGAAACAACCTTTCATTGAGAGAGATCTCTTTCTGGTTGAGACTTTATCCCCTTCCTTTTATTTCCGGGCCACGTACCATCCTGATGAGGAGGAGGCAAAGCTTCACTTCAACTATGTAAATGTTCAAATTTCGGTTCAGTATTTCAGAGATGGTACGAATCCTAGAGATGTTTCTAATAAAATCATTACTCCATTTTTACATACATAAGAGAGATTCCACGGCTTTTCCAAGTTCGTTCACTCATCAGAACCCTGATTAGAACTGTGACCTGATTTCCAGATCAGTGCTGGACCCCAGTAATCAACTGCATCCCATGAATATATGGTGTGGAAGTATAATTAGCAAGCACATGGATTATTCTATGTAAGAAACATGCAAAGGTCCATCGACCTATATGCCCTCAAGATATACCCTGATGCAAGGCTTTAACCACTACACAAAAATGTGGCCTCACTTATAACTAGATCTTTTGTCAGCAAGTAGGCTAGGCAAAATCACTGCAGATTGGAAATGAGGAGCGCCAGTGAGGAATCAGGAATTCCTACTACTTGAAATTTTCATTTAAAAAATATATATTTATATACATTCATGGGGCGCCTGGGTGGCTCAGTCGGTTGAGTGTCTGACTCTTGATTTCGGCTCAGGTCATGATCCCAGGGTTGTGAGAAAAAGCCTCACATCGGGCTCTGTGCTGACAGCATGGAGCCTGCTTGGGATGCTCTCATTCTCTGCCCCTCCCCCACTTGCACACAAACTCCCCCCTCTGTCTCTCAAAATAAATACATAAACATTTTACACACACACACACACACACACACACACACACACACACACACACACATTCAGGAGTAAACTAATTAAATGTATCTCTGTGTCTTCCCCAAATCTTACACTTCACCTAACTTGGTTTTCTTTACTGTTTTAACGCATTATACATGTTGGGGATTTGTGGTGTATGTGTTTCAACAATCTAGGTAAATGAAAGGAAAATTCCTCCCTAAGGGTCTCCTGATGCAATTAGAGAAAGCAGCCTGGGCCGTGGCAGGGACGGGGGGGGGGGGGGTGCTATTTTTCTATGGCTGTCACTAGTCCAACTGACTGCCCATGAAGACAACCAATCTTCAGAATGGCCAGTGTTGATATGTCACGTTGACCTCTTGTAATCTTTCTCTGTATATTAGCCACGTGCGGGATGGACTGGGATGGAAAGAGAAAATGGGCCCTTTGGGGTAATACAGATGGAAGAGATGGGGTTTGGTGGCTGGGATCATATCCAATGCACCCAAATTAAAGGATGGGATCATATCCAATGTACCCAAATATCCCTGTTCCCTTCAGCGCATCATACAAATGAGCTTACATAAGATCAAAACTCGAATCTCACCGGCTACAACGTACCCACCCCTACTTTCTCACCTGAGAAGCTACTTGTAGTCCTCACCTCCACCCCAGTCATTTATGAGCCCAAAGAAGGGTCTTATGTGCTTCTCTTGAATCAGTAGGAGCCATGTTCAATATCTGCTGCTGCCACTCGAAGCTACATTCTGGAACCCCCTGCCCGCCACACATCCATGGCTGTGGGTCCCAAGGTAATTCCAGGTTTACTGTACCATCTCTTTCCCTTTCCGCATGGCTCTTCCCTTCCCCAGGTCACACACAGCATGAGAACTGGCTCAGGATGCCTCCAGGGACCAGTGGTCATCTTGGCAATGCTACCTGTCTCCTGTCCTATTGCTGAGTCACTCTGTTTATACCAGACTCTAAATTTCTTCGTTAAGACTGTCTCCTCAGCAATTCCAGTTTGTCCCGACAACTTGGTTTCCATCAGACTCTTCTACCATTCTGAATAACTGAACATAAGTTAGGGATGTAGTTCAAACTGCTACCCACCTCATCCACCCAGGAGGCCTCTTAACCTCCAGGTGAAACCTTCACGCTCACCTGTTTCCTCCTGGCAGGTGGATTCAGGTCTCAGCTACACAAGAGATGCTGAAGTTACAACAAATTAATCACTGAAGACAGAAGTCAACAATAGACAACAGGCAAAGACGATTGTAGTCAGTGTCCCTAAGGCTGAATGAGATTTATCTGTTGTCTGCACTGAATATATAGCTGGGTAGTATCCTGTGCTTGCAAAATACATTTGAAAATCAGACTTATTCAGGGACCACTGATCTAAGCAATATGATTTCCCTCTCATTTACAGTGTGCTTATGTCTTCTGTAGTTACAATATTATCTATCTGGAATTTTCTTTGCTCGTTTCAATTAAAAATAGAAATATTTCAAATAGGTAGTCACTTTATTATAGATTGAAAGAGAAAGAAAGAAAGAAAGAAAGAAAGAAAGAAAGAAAGAAAAGAAGAAAAGAAAATAGAGAAAAGGAAGGGGGAAGGAAGGAAAAGGAGAAGAAAAAAAGGAAAGAAACAGAGGGGGCAGAGAGAGAAGTAAAGGAAAGGAGGAAGGAAAAAAGAAAGGAAGGAAGGAAGGGAGAAAGGAAGTCTTCTTTTAGATTTCTAGTTCTCAACCTGAGGTGCACATTTTTTTTTAATTTTTTTTTTCAACGTTTTTTATTTATTTTTGGGACAGAGAGAGACAGAGCATGAACGGGGGAGGGGCAGAGAGAGAGGGAGACACAGAATCGGAAACAGGCTCCAGGCTCCGAGCCATCAGCCCAGAGCCTGACGCGGGGCTCGAACTCACGGACCGCGAGATCGTGACCTGGCTGAAGTCGGACGCTTAACCGACTGCGCCACCCAGGCGCCCCGAGGTGCACATTTTTAAAAATGCCCTGTTCCTCATCCTGGACCAAGTAACTCAGAATCTCTTCATGTTGGGCCTGGGCATCTTCTCTCTCTCTCTCTCTCTGATGTGTGTGTGTATATACACACACACATACACATACATATATAAATATAAATATACATATACACATACAATACACATAAACATACACATACACATACGTGTACATATACATATACATGTACATATACATATATTTTAAAGCTCCCTCATGAATTTTACTTTGCGTTGCGTTGCGTTCACAGTTGAGAACTGCTGTTCTACGGGAAGTACCAGGAGAGGGAAGTTCACACACTTGCTCCATCTTTGGATGGAGGCATTGCCTCCATCTTTGAAAAGTCAAGCTTTATTATGTAATATTGAGAGAATCAACCCAGGCCAATTATTATAGTAGAGGGAGTCATTGAGGAAAAAGTATCTTCTTTCCACTGGCTGTGCAAAGTTTCTTGTAAAAAAAAAAAGCTCATGAACCTAAGAATAAAATGTTTCCTAAGTGAAGTGATATATGCATTATTATATAATTAGATATATTCTATATATATATAAAATAATTTATATGTAACATAAATTATACTTATAGATTATATAACTAGATATATATGTTATATATCAGATAATTAATAAGTAACACTTTTGTTGACATTTAACTACATCAAGAAGAAAACTTGTTGGACCAGAAATGTCAGTGGGTGAGAAGTTTAAAAAAAACAAACCGATTTGAGCAGGGTTTTTTTTTTTCCATAAAACTGCATCTTTTCTATGAGGGATTTTTCCATTTATTTGGCCCTGTTTATAAGCATGTTTGATTCCGTCATCACCCTCAGGCCAACAAAGCAGGAAAAAAATGTTAAAATTCTGTACAGAGGTCAATAAGACCTTAAATCAGCAACTTGAAACCACAAGCTTGCAAAATATGGCATTTGAAGTTGTTCTTTGGGAATGTATAAGTAATATGGGCCTGAAATGAAAACTAAAACAAGATAGGTAGTTATGGATGTGCATTTTCATGTCTCTGTTCCAACATTCATACTAACATGAAATACCATATTCAAAGAATTCAGTAGGCCCCAATAAATAATCATTTCCTCTCCTTTGGATTATCATAAAGTATCTGTGAGGGAATTTTAGATTCTAAATTCTGTTTACCAATGACAGATTTAAAAAGACGATTTAAAAACAAAATACAGGATGGGGTGCCTGGGTGGCTCAGTGGGTTAGGCAACCGACTTCGGCTCAGGTCGCGATCTCACAATTTGTGGGTTCGAGCCCTGTGTCGGGCTCTGTGCTGACAGCTCAGAGCCTGGATCCTGCTTCAGATTTTGTGTCTCCCCCTCTCTTTACCCCTCCCCTGCTCATGTTCTGTGTCTCTCTGTCTCTCAATAATGAATAAACGTTAAAAAAAAATTAAAAACAAAATACAGGAGCACCCAGCTGGCTCAGATGGTTAAGTGTTTCACTCTTGATTTTGGCTTAGGTCATGATCTCTTGGTTCATGAGATCCAGCCTCACTTTGGGCTCTGCACTGGGCGTGGAGCCTGCTTGGGACTCTCTCTCTCTCTCTTCACACACCCCCCCCAACCCCTCTTCCCTGCTCATGCATGCTGTCTCTCAAAATAAATAATAAATAAACATAAAAAAATAAAAATAAAATCCAAATGGGATACAATTTGCAAGAGAGATGTTTCATTTGTTGGATCTGACCTATTTGCATAGAGTAGAGGGATCATGTGACAACTTGGGTTTTTGCAGGATTATTGCTGACATAATAGTCTTGCTTTCTGAAATAGAAACATTACTGTTGTAGGGCCGTGCTGTTGGCTGCAAGAAACACATTTGCTTCAATAGAAATGGCCCCTTGTTCTTCCTTTAAATGCGTGTTCTGTTGTATGGAAGAAGGCATTTTGTAAGACAGTCCGTGTCTTGAAGGGTTGTTTTTAAAATAGTGCCAGGCTATGCTGGACAGATGAGCATTGATACCAAAGATGTTATGGCCAGAGAAAAATGTATGCAAATGTCAGCTTACCAGAAGAAGAAAGAGTTCTGAAGGACAAGGCTAGTAAGCCTGTTTAGGAAGGCACGTTAGTTTGTGGTATGCCTCAAGGAACTCCAGGAAGTCTGGCCATGTGTTCTGTCATGTCTCTTCCCCACTCAGAGACCTCTACTGGTTTCCCATCTCACTAGGGGTAAATGCCAAAATCCTCCCAAGGCACTACAAGATCCGACTAGAAGCATGCACACCACCCACCTCCTTCCACCCTAGCTTCCATCTCTGTCCCTGTTTCTTTAGCCTGCAGCCACACCTGCCTTCCCGAAGTGCACCAAGTTCATGCCCATCTCAGAGTCTGTTCTTTTGATGACCTCTACACCTCTCTGTCTTCCTTACCAGGTTTGTTTTTCTCTACAGTTCTTATCGCCTTTGGACACACTGTTCACTTACTTGTGTTTTGTTTGTATCTGTCTACCGTCACCATGAAAACAGAGGCTTTTTCAGTTTTGCTCACTGTCGTCTTGGCTGGCTGAATTGCCAGCACCTCAGATAGGGTCTGGCACTTAATAAATGCTCAGTCAATATTTTTGGAATGAATGTAGGGTTTTCATCCTACTTTTTATCTAATATAATCCATTCTTAGAGGTCTGGTCCCAGTGATTCTGTGGAATCAGGTCTCACTTTAGGTCCTTTCAAGGAAACATCATTAGATCCATTGCCAATGAATAATCTGTAGAAAGTCTAAAGATAGGTGGTTCAGGGCTAAGTATTACATGTCTAGTCCAGTCCATCTATAACATTGTATTCTCCCTGATCCCCTTCTCCTTCCTTTCTCTTCCCTTCCCTTCCCTTCCCTTCCCTTCCCCAGGAGCCATAGTGTAGCTGCAGTTACTAAGTGACTTTGAAGCAGGGACAGGGAACCCTTTGAAGCTGAAGACCTTGATCCTCTCCTCCTTCAGGAGGTGCTGTCTTTCCCTTGATGAAGACAGGGCTCTGCCTTGTACCCTCAGAATGGCAGTGCATGTGGTCCCAGTGAGTCATTCACATGATGACACTGTTTACACACTTGTTGTCACCACTAGTGAGAGGATCCCGCAGCATCGTGTCCCATCTGCAAGGTTCAGGCAGTGCTAGAAGAGCTAGAAGAGATGTCTCCTGCTCCCTTTGAGGTTGATTTCTGAAGAACCGCTGGTTTTGTTTAAAATATTTTTTAAATGTTTTTATTTGCTTTTGAGACAGAGGGAGACAGAGCATGAGCAGGGGAGGGGCAGAGACAGAGGGAGACACAGAATCGGAAGCAGGCTCCAGGCTCTGAGCTGTCAGCACAGAGCCCGATGCGGGGCTTGAACCCATGGAGTGTGAGATCATGCCCTGAGCTGAAGTCAGACGCTCAGCCGACTGAGCCACCCAGGCACCCCAGGTTTTGTTAATTAAATTACACAGCTCCCTGGGAGGAGTACTAGCTGATTACTAGTTGTTGACCCTTGCCTTTGAAGGAGTTTTCAATCTTCTTCTGGAAAAGGTTGGGGAGGGAAAGGGGAGCAGGCCTAGGAGGCTGGGTGGGTCAAAGACCAACCTAACCAATTTCTTTTCTTCTTCTTCTTCTTCTTCTTCTTCTTCTTCTTCTTCTTCTTCTTTTTCTTCTTCTTCTTCTTCTTCTTCTTCTTCTTCTTCTTCTTCTTCCTTTTGAGAGAGAGAGAGAAGGAGTGAAAGTGCACATAAATGTGAGCAGGGGAAAGGGAGAGAATCCAAAGCAGGCCCCATGCCCAATGCAGAGCCTGATGAGGGGCTTGATTTCACGACTGTGAGATCATTCCTAAACGGAAATCAAGAGTTCGACAACTGAGCCACCCAGGTGCCCCAGCCTAACCAATTTCTGTTGTTCCTTGGACCAACCACCAGAGCAGGTAGAGTGCCAGGAGGCCACCAGGTCCCAGCAGCAGCAGTTGTGCCCTGGGTGCCCCCCAATACAAGGCAGCATGGAAAGTGACCAACAGTACCAGCTTCACAGTCAGACAGACCTTGGTTCACAACCTGGCTTTTGTTCCCCCAAACCCTAGCTGTGCGATTGTCATCAAAGTATTCTACCTAAACTCTGCATCTCATTATCTGTAAAATGAAAGTAATACCTACCACACATGATTACTGTAAGGAATAAGTGATATCATTTATGTTAAGCAGTTACCACAGTTCCTGGCACCTAAAAGTTCACAAGAAAAGACAACTCCCCAGAAGCAGACAAGACCCGGATCATCCTTTAAGAATATTAGACTTATGGAATGAATCGTGATTCTTCCTGCTAGAATCTCTATGTTTTCATCTCAAAGAACTTTGGGAAGCTCACAGCTAAGCTAGGGTCCTTTACCTTCCTCCGTGTGTGTGTGTGTGTGTGTGTGTGTAAGAGAGAAACGGAGGCAGAGAAAGAAACAAAGGGACAGGGAGAGACAGAGTGCTGTGTACCAGTGTGACACAGGAGATTATGAAACAAACAAACCTATGTTGCTCTGCAATGCCATAAGAGCTAATATCACTTGTTAACTTGTGTTCATTAGAAGAAAATCTATTTCTCTGTCTTGACTTTGGAATAAATACTTGATAAAACTAAGGCAATTTTCTTAGCAACTTTTCTTAGATCTTTAAAAAAAATGTGTGTAGAAGCATTTTTAAATCTCTCAGACATGTTTTCAGAACATTTTCCAAATTAAAAAAAAAAAATCAGTTTTGTTCAGATACTTTAGGTTCTGGAAATAAGCTATTTCCTGTCCACTTTGACACAAAAACATTCCTTCTAGCTTTTTAAGAATACAGTCCCTTGTTGAGATGTTGGCTTCCTGGTTTAGGGAATGAATTCTAATCATTTCTAAATTTTCAACCCCTATTCTACACTGAAAATTCAAGTAAAATGACAAACGGTGAGGGAATTTATAACATAAACTCCTGGTTGTAAAGTGAAAAACAGTGAGGTGTGTCCACGATTGTAATAACAATAATAATTAAAACCGATTGAAGATTTATTCAGGACTAGGCACTGTTCCAAGAACTTTACATTGTTAATTCAGTTAAGTCTCACAACAATTTTTCCAGGAAGACTCTATTATCCTTCACATTTTACCACATACTGAGGCACATGATGGTTAGTCAACACACAAGATCATGCAGTTAGAAAGTATATTCTACACTCTGAATATATTGCCTTCTATAAATATAATCGTATATTTTATTATTCATGGAAAAGGAAAGTGAGGCTTTTAGAGACCCGGAGATTTGCCCAAGGTTGTAGCAATTACAGGCAGAGAAAGGACTTGAACTTAGGAAAGTCTGAGTCCAAAGTTCTCCTGTTATACCACCCACCCAATGTACACATCATTTTCTAGGGTAGGCTTGACCAATCAATGGTAACTCAGCTTCTGCCTCCATCATCCACTCCCCAGGAACACAGATGGCCCTTTACTGAATCACCCTGCTGGTTGGGAGTTTTCTTACATATTGAGCTGCTGTGCTGTGACTTAATTCCATGTTTCCCAACTTGTGGGGTGCCTTGGTACTAAGCTGGCACTATATGAACCATGTATCTTTAGGAAAATAGAGTTAAAAGGTGCCATACAGTGGTGTCCCAATCATGATCCTTGGAGCCCTTAGGTAAAAATGTCCTGGCCACCTTGGCTGATTGTACAGACATGAACTCATCTCGCTTCTAAGCACACAGGCAGCATCTGAGCACAACCAAAGCCCTTGGTTCAATTCCGTCTAGTTCCACAGGCATTATATTAATAGGCAAAAAAAGAAAGAAGAAAGAAAGAAAGAAAGAAAGAAAGAAAGAAAGAAAGAAAGAAAGAAAAGAAAGAAAAGAAAGAAAAGAAAGAAAAGAAAGAAAAGAAAGAAAAGAAAGAAAAGAAAAGAAAAGAAAGAAAAAGAGAAAAAGAAATTTGTGACTGGACTTGGGTGTGGAATTTAGAGACTCTTACTGGAATTAGAAACAATTCTAATCACATGAATTCAAATCAAATACAATTACAAAGAGATTCTCAAATTGGAAGAAAGTAATATATTCACAAGTATTTATATGTATGTGTGTTTTGTAATGAGCATTTACTGGGTAGCTATTTGCCAGAGGTTTTGGAGTGAGATAGCCTTGCGCTCAGATCCCAGCTCTGTCATTTTTTGAGCTAGGTAACCTGGGTAGTTAATAACCTCTCTAAGACTTGGCTTCCTCATCTCTAAACAGGAATAATAATATATATTATGGGTAATAATGGGATCACTGTGATGATTAAGTGACATAATGTGTATGTAAAGTATAAAGTCTGTAGCAAACACACTTTGGCACTCAGTCCGTGGTGGTTATTACAGTAGCTACTTATTCACTTACTTAAAAAGTAAAATTTATTGAGTTCTTACATAGTAGAACCATACATCCAAGCTTCATGCCCTAGGCACTGTAGGTACAGTGCTAAAAAGATGGATACGGCCCCTGACTTTCCAGAGCTTGTAGTCTAGCTGAGAAAAGAATCACTAAACAAATAATAAAAAAATGGAGAATGGGTTATATAAGAGAGGAAGCATAGGAAAGTATGGAGTGTATAACTTTGAGCATTCGGGAAGGAGCCCCTGAAGCAAATTATGAGCCCTAGGGTAAGAGTCAACAACAGGCAGATGGGGGGTGCAGGTGGGTGGGTAGACAGCATGTCCCAGGCAAGGGAACAGCGCACACAAAGTCAAGAAGTAAGAGATCAGAAATATGGTAGGAAGGAAAGATCCCTGAGGTGCCAGAGAGATTGACAGAAGGGTTGGGCTCAGAGTGGGACCAAATTGTGAAGGACCTTGTGTAAGCCATGTTAAAAAGTCTGTCTGGGTTTTGTCTGAAAGTCCTATAAAGCCATTGAAAAGCTTTTATTGGGTGGGGGTTGGCTTCAGGGTAAGAGAAAGGAGCGTCTTGACCATGGAGACATTTATCATCTCAAGGTAAGAGGGGCTGAAGGGGAGGAAAGGGGACACTAACAGAAATGCACAGTTAAAGAAGGCCCAGGAAGAAAAATACGGATGCAAAGTTCTAGGTGAGAATTTTTAAAACAGGTGGTGACCCCATCTAACTGAGATGGCATTTGAGATAGATCTTAAAAATGAGCACTTTGGGGACAAGAAGAGCCAATGGTGGTGAGTGGCACTTGCCCCGCTGGACACTGGGTCTAAGAGGTAAAATTAGCAGGCATACTCGAAAAGCGCTCCTGGCTTGTGTTAACCGGCTCTACATTTCACTTCCTTCCACCTCTTCGTATGGCTTGGAGAGAAAACTCTGCCACCCTTACGGCAGCCCTGAAGCCCACGTCCTGTAAATTTCAAATCATTTCCATGTGTTCCCCCCTCCTCCATTCTTCCAAGGTTAGTTCCAGCTGGAGGTCTGTGTAAGCTTCTAGCTTTGCAGAACACTTCCTCTACACCCCCTCCAGCTGTGAACTTTTTACCTGTGCTTCACTACAGTGTCTACATGCTTAGTGAGAAGTTAAACCAGTACAGGAAATACTACATCATCCCACTGGCATTACCAGTTAAATCGCCGAGTGCCTGGGCCTTATGAGGTTGAGCCATTTATTATAAATGCCACATCACAGTTGCAGCAACTTTTTGTGTCCTGTGAGCCATTCTCTGGTCACACAAACCAAAGCAAAAAAGCACCCTGTTCCAACCCTCCCAAACCTTACTTTCCGTTATCGTAATTGATTAAATATATGAAAAGAATATCAAAGCTGTAGGATTTTTTTTTTAATTTGATTACTTACACAGCCATTTTTCTTTTCAATAGACGTCTTTCCTTTAAATAATGCTCAAAGTGGAGCTTTTCTTGCAAGTGTGATGGTCTCCTATCTTGTTTTGAGACTCCCATTCGGTGATGTGCCTGGTCTACACAGAGCTTTCGTGTTAATCATCTGATTCACGGTACTTGGAACACGGTGGGTTTTCAGTAAATGTGTCTCACGCTGCTTTGAAGAGCCCTCTGTTCCCAGAGGTTAAATACTGGTCAGGTCACTTTGGATTTGTTGTTTTCAGTTAGAGTTACTGTTACTATGGGCAGTCAATCAGAAAGTGTTCCTTGTATGCAGTCATGAAATTGTTAGTACTCCGAGCAACAAGAACACCATATGACGTGAGAAGCAAAGGCTTTTTTGCTCATTGAGAGGAAAGTGGGGTTTTCTTCATTTTATTTCATTTATATTTGGGAGGAGTCTATATTAAGTAGGATTAATTTGAGATACTTTGTCCTAACGCAGAGAAAAATTAAGAAATGGGCGGAGGAAGCAAGAGCATGAGGGAAGAAGGAAAAAGAAAGAAAGGAAGGAAAGAGGGGAAGTTTTGTTTGAAGTGGGTATTATTTACCTGAAAATATTTCCTTTGAAATTCTGAATTACAGATTTTTCTCCCTTTCATCTAGAAAGAAAGTGACTTGTTTTGTAGGATTTGTGGGTCCTTCACTCTTTACTCACGTATGACATCCAGATGGTGGTGGACACTGTATTCCAGGAAAACAAATTCCAGTTCCAGTTTTCTCTACTTGAACAACTGATGCGCCTACTAGGAAACTGTATTCATCTTTTCAAACTTGCTTTCCCCCTTTATGCTTCCTCTTCTCGTGACATTGCTCAGAAAAGAAGACCCGCGCTGCACGGCTTTCCTGCCTCCGGGTCATTTAAAACAGCACTGTCGCCCATCAGATATGCACTCTGTCATGTGAACTTTTGTCCTGCACCTAACTGTTGAAACCACTCCGTCTCTTCATCCAGAAAAAACAGAAGGAGAGAACAGTCCAAGCGGACAGTTTCTTGTCATCAAAAGAATAGCTGTCAATCTCCTGAAAACAAATCCAGAGGAGTTCTAAATGAATCCCTGATGTGAGCATTTTCTTGGTAATTTGACAACCTAGCAGATTTCCTTAAGGAGAAATTATAGAGCAAATGAGCATTATTCCAGAATCGCCAGACACACGGGCCTATTCTTTTTCCCCCCACATTTTTATTTAAATTCCAGCCAGTTAACATATTGGCTTCAGGTGTAGAATTTAGTGATTCATTAGTTACACACAACAACCCGTGCTCATCACAACACATGCCCTTCCTGATCCCGATCACCTATTAAACCCATCCCCCCCCCACCTCCCCTCCAGTAACCCTCAGTTTGTTTTCAAGGATCTGTTGTATGGTTTGCCTTTTTCCCCCTATGTTCATTTGTTTTGTTTCTTGAATTCCACATATGAGTAAAATCATATGGTATTTGTCTTTCTCTGACTGACTTATTTCACTTAGCGTGATACTCTCTAGATCCATTCACATTGTTACAAATGGCAAGATTTCCTTCTTTTTATGGCTGAGTAGTATTCCTCTGTGTGTGTGTGTGTGTGTGTGTGTGTGTGTGTGTGTACCACATACCACGTCTTCTTTATCCATCGGTCAGTCAATGGGCATTTAGGCTCTTTCCATAATTTGGCTGTTTTACTTGTCAATAATGCTGTTATAAACATCAGGGGGCATGTATCCCTTCGAATCTGTACTTTTATATCCTTTGAGTAAATACCTTTGAGAAGTGTAATTGCTGGATCATAAGGTACTTCTATTTTTAAACTTTTTGAGGAACCTCCATACTTGTTTCCAGAGTGGCTGCACCAGTTTGCATTCCCACCAACAGTGCAAGAGGGTTCCCCTTTCTCCACATCTTGCCAACACCTCTTATTTCCTGTGTTGTTAATTTTAGCCATCCTGACCAGTGTGAGGTGATAGCTCATTATAGATTTTTTTTTTCGAGGGCCGGGGGGAGCAGAAGTAGAGAGAGAGAGAGAGAATCATAAAGAAGGCTTTATGCCCAGCTCAGAGTCCAACTCAGTGCTGGATTTCACGACTATTAGATCTGAGCCGAAATCAAGAGTCAGATGCTTAACTGACTGAGCCACCCAGGTGCCCCATCATTATAGTTTTGATTTGTATTTCCCTGATGGTGAGTGACGTTGAGCATCTTTACATATGTCTGTAGCAATCTGGATATCTTCTTTGGGAAAATATCTATTCATGTCTTCTGCACAAGTGGATTATTTGTTTTTTGGGTGTTCAGTTTTGTAAGTTCTTTATATGTTTTGGATACTCACCCTATGTCAGATATGTCATTTGCAAATACCTTCTCCCATTCCATAGGCTGCCTTTTAGTTTTGTTGATTATTTCCTTTGCTGTGCAAGAGCTTTTTGTTTTGATGAAGTCCCAATAGTTCATTTTTGCTTTTGTTTTCCTTGCCTCAGGAGACATGTCTAGCAAGAAGTTGCTGTTTCCGATGTCAAAGAGGTTACTGCTTATGTTCCCCTCCAGGATTTTGATGTTTCATTTGTCACATTTAGGTCTTGAATCTTTGAATTAATTTTTGTGTATGGTATGAGAAAGTGGTCCAGTTTCCTTCCTTTGCATGCTGGGGTCCAGTTTTCCCAATACCACCACAGGTGCCTCTTCTTTTCAGTTTCTTTCACATATGCATCTCTATATATTTCAGATGCAGAATAACTTGAGAATCAAAAGAGCTGACCTCAGGTCCAGCATCCCATGAGACCCAGAAATCACCCTAGCTCTTGGGTTCTAAGTTTACCCCACCATGAGGCCAAAGAATGTGACTTGAGACTGGCCTCATGACAAAAAGGTTATGATAGTCACGAAACAGATTCAGGTTACACATTCTCTGGGTTACTGCTTTGTCAGTTTTGCTAGTAATAACTCTCTTAGATCCCAACCACAGGACTACCATCAGTAGAGTAAAACTTAGCAGTGATCGTGAAAGAGGTAATTTTATTGCCAAAGAACTCTAATTTTCTCCCTGGGAGTAGTAACCTTGAGTATGACACTTCATTCATAAAAAAGAGGGCCTCACCTTTAACAAATTGCAGTGCATTTATACTCTTGAAAGAAGTGCAATACCGTGTAATTTCCACTTAAATTCCCATTTTCCTCTCATCAGTTCTTTTCATTTAGACCCAGGGCCTCGGTGTATGCATTGATGTTCTCACTGAAATGTGTTAAAGTGGTTATTTGGGTAATGTTGCACTGTGGAATAATATAAATATCAGCATTTTCTAAATAGAAAAAGTCAGGATATATGGTCTGAAAAAAATCAGAATCACAGAGACACAAAGACAAAATCTGTAATTTTTTTAATGGTTATTTCTGATGTGGGTGTGGAGGCAGAGAGGGATAGAGACTCAGAATCCAAAGCAGGCTCCAGGCTCTGAGCTGTCAGCACAGAGCACAGTGTGGGGCTTGGACCCACAAACCGCAAGATCATGACTTGAGCCAAAGTCAAGATGCTTAACTGAGTGAGCCATCCAGGTGTCCCGTCAAGGACAAAATTTGTAATTGAAGAAAGACATACTACATAACACAAGAACAGGTTTCAAGTAGATTGAATTCTATTGGGGATATTGGAGACATCGTCGTCAGTTCATTGTGCCGTAAAGTGTACTATCTTTCTCCAAAACTTTCAACTCCATGTTTGGTCTACTTATAATTGGGCCCAAAAAGTTCATCATACATTCATCTAGCCATTGCATTTATAAACTTGGCCATTAGTATGGTGGAGTCATTTTACACAATTCTTTTAACCTTCAATTCAGAAAGTTCCTGCCTCACTTCACCACTTCAGCCCGTGGCTGCAGCCACAGTTAATACACCACACACAAAGCTCTTTCATCCATCCATGCTGCTCCCTCTCCCGGAAGTACCTTTCTTCTTCCCTCCTGGCTTTAGCCAGTTGCCTAGTCCCAGCTCATTGATCATCTCCATCAGCAGAGTTCAGTGTTAGGTTCCCACAGCACCTTTTAGCATATTTCTAGTTTAGCACTTCCCACATTGATCTGATTGTTTCCTTATAATCTTGCTTCTCCCATGGAAATGTCAGAAGCTCGAGGACAAGGACCACTTTCTGTCCATCTTAAAGTCCTCGCTGATTAGGAGAATGCCTGCCCCTTGGTCAGTGCCCAATAAATGTTTTTGGAATACACAAAAGAGGGTAGTCTTATCCACTTGTATGTTTATTGCATAATGTGGGCTTCTTTGTGCTTTCCTTGACCTTATAATTCACCATAAAACATACACAGAGAACACACAAGTAGGAGATTAGAAAATCTGAATCAGTGCCCGTAGAGGAACAAGCAATGAGCTAAAACCCAGACTGAATTTTTTTTAATGTTGCTTTCTGCTACAAGAGGACCCCTCCTCTTGTAACCCAGTGGTATTATCAGAAAGAAATTTAAAGTGATTCAAGAAACTCCATCAACTCTCTTAGTCATGGTTTTACAGAGTCACCACCTTGGGCACGTGAATGTCTGTGACAGAGAGAGTCAGGTCAAGAGGCCTAATTCCTCCCACTTTATCCAGCTTACCTTAGGTTAATTACCAAATCTCTGTGGCTCAGTTTCCTTCGATGAGGTAGTTAAGTCTACTTCACAGAGTTGTAGGGAATACCTGGATTCCTCTTATGTAAAGGACTTGACCCAGGACTTGTCAGCAGGTCACACTGTAAGTAGAATCTGGCACATTTGGACTCTAAATCCGTGGAGCAGGGGGTACCCTAGCAGGCCGGTGGACAGGATTCTGACGGCTCTCGCCACAGCAATAGAGAAAATCGGGTACTACTTAAACCAAGTACCTCAAAGGGGAGTCTTACCCTTGCCGAAACTGCTCAGGCTTCTATGGTCCCATGATGGCTTTCTGCTCTGGGGATAAAGTGAAAGTTTCTGTCTGAGGCTGACTGCAGTATTGGCCAGCTTGCCAGAGGCATGGCATCCCCAGCCCTCTCTCCATCATCCTAAGCTTAGAAGTAATCAGAAAAGCATAAGTATGAAATTTTGGTCCACAGATTCACCCAATAAAGGCATGTATACTACACATCAGACCCTTATTTGAAGCCTTACTGACTCTGACGCACATTTAAGATATAATTTTTAATAAATTTCCTGAAATGACTCTTGGCCCTGCAAATTGAAAGAGATTATGAAATCACTGCTAAAAGTAAGGGTAACTTGCAGTGAAAAGTGTTAACTGCCTGGTATTATGAGACCTGGAAAATTAGACACAGAACAGGATCACTGTCCAGTAGGATAATGGATGTTCCTAAGAGATCACTCTGAGTCATGTAAAACAAATAAAATAACATAAAAACCTTAAGTCATGTTCAATACGTATGAAATATACTTTAAGAAAGATTTCTGTTCAAAAGTTTTTTTTTCAGTGGTCTGCAGAGTTTGCTTATGTGGAACACCTTGTTCTCTGCCAAAGCCAAATATAAATGAAGTATCTCTGTATTTAGAGAAGAGGAAAGTGGAACGTTTGTTGTAATAATGTTTATCTTTTTTGTTTTGATACTTGTTATGAACTATAAAGCTGGCTCTTTCCCCCCCACCCCACCCCACCCCAAAAGATTATTGAAAAGCAAACTCAACTGTATACTGCCAGCTTCTTGAGGATCAGGGACATTTTATTTTGTTTACCAAGTCCAGATCAGGCTCTGGCACTCGGAGGTTATTTGTTTTTGAATGGGGAGATGGATAGATGCTGGGGAGCATGACAATCATGGATGTGTAACTGATGCCAGTGTGTAAGTTAAAAAAAAAAAATCCAAGTCTAGTCTCACTTCTGCTGCTGTCCATCTGGGTGATTTGGGGCAAACCTTTTACATCTCTGGGCTTCATTTCCCTCATCTGTAAAATGAGGAAGTTGGACTAGATCATTTTATAAAGTCCCTCCCGATTCCCAACAGCCTATGCTTTTATAGAGAAAAAAGATCAGTTCTTTTATGCATGTGACACATAATTGAAAGTCGCAACTAAAGTGATGTAGATCAATACAGCAAGCAGCAAATTTCATTTCAAGGACATTGGTATTCTTGGAATACAGTTAGCGTCCTTTTGGCTTTGTCTAAAGCACATACTATGCGGTCAAAATGGCTTGTCCACATTTTTTTTTTTTTTTTGAATGAAAGGATTTGTGCCTCCCACATGTAGGGCTTGGCGTATTGTAAATGGTAGCCTACACATAGGCAAATGAGAACTGGGAAGATAATTAAATCTGAGGTGGAAATAGAGCAGACTTGTGAATGAACAAAGGAAGTGTGTTTCTCTGGAAGCCAAGATGTCAAAGATACATTTTATTAGTACTGCACACTTTCAGCTTTCATGTAAATCAGTATTCAGCTGCTTCAAATGTTCTAACTCTGCATTTCTGAAGAATCCATTGTGTATATTAACTGTGGGGATGTCAGGCATTTTTAAATTCCAAACTTGGGGAGAGATTCACTGACATGCGTGACACTGTACCTGAAGAATCAAATGGTCAGAATGCACTTTATTTTTGAGCTAAAAGTGAAAACAAACAGATTCATTTCTGAGACTTCTGGGCCTCTTGCTCCTTTTTTTCTTTCTTTCTCACAAAACAGACATGGAATGAAAATGCAACTAAAGGCTTCTAAAATGCTTCCCGACCACATACCTTTCCAGTGGCTCAGTTTTGGCAAAGCAGCTCCAGACCCTACCACCATCCAAGCTCCCACCATCCTTCCTTATGACTCACACTGACACTTGAGTGCTCAGAGGCCGTTCTGTGGCTGCAGGGATGCCCAGTTAAAACAAACATAGCTGAAAGTGAACCCGAAAGTCGTTTGGTTCGATCCCCTTATATCATAGATGGAAACGGAGGTCCAGGGAGGTGACATTACTCACACAAGGTAACACATAAGTCTCTTGATTTCTAACCCATTGCTCTTTTCACAGGTACGTTAGTCCCTGACAAATAATAACCACCCCCCCACCAAAAAAATGGTGAGAGGAACCAGACCCTTTAAAAAAAAACAGGATTATAACATTATTACTTTTTTTCACATGGTCTATCTTTCACCTTTTCACATTGTTGCTTTTGTCTTGTCAGTTTCTTGTAGAAACATGACTTACTGCTTGGAAATTCAACTTGGCATTTTCTTTAGACAAAGTGATCTTTTAAACGTAGCCAACATTTCTTTTGGAGTATGACTCCATTTCACATAACACGTCTTAAGATTGATGTTTACTAAGTTGGTTGTTTAAATCATGTTCGGAGCTTGGTTACATGGGCCGTTTCTTTGTCTCTGTGTCTCCCTCTCTCTCCTTTTTCTTTGTGCTTGACACAAAAGGATGGGGCCCCGAGGATCATCTGGAAATGGATCAGTGTATTCATGTGTGAGCTTTACAAAGCACTGAAGCAAAGGTGTCATTAAATGTTAGAACTCATTCAATCACGCCCATCTCTTCATATGAAGTAAAGAGGGAAAAGGCTCTGTATGGTAACTATCCACAAAGCTTTGTGTATTCAGTCACCTCCTATTTCTCCGAGGAGCTGACTCCCATTTTTGCTTCTCTCACCCTTAGAGGAGGTTTGAGATTAGCATTGTTTTTATGAATCTGATCTTAATACTCGGCTCTTGTTTCATGCTGAAAGTAACTCAAGTGATAGATTTTTAGAGAGCTGCTGAGTTTAATCCTGATTATGTTTCCTTTCAAATGACCGAGGTTTTCCTGTGTATCCATGATCCTGCCAGGGACTTGGCAAGAGAAAAGAATGACTCTTACCCCAAAAAAGAGAATTAACTGTCTACCCTTAAGTATGTTTCTAGCAGCCTATTTTAGGTATTAAATGTAAAAGCCAATTAAGGGAGGTTTCAATGTATCGGTATCCTGTTTGTCCTGAAATATAAATGGAAGTTTGAGAGTTTTGAAGCAGATGCCATCTGCTGGATAGTTAAGAAACTGTAATTAAAAAAAAAAAAAAAAAGATATGAATAGAAAACCTATGGAACAGTTTACCTTAAAGAATAGATTGCTAATTTAAGCAAATGCTAATTCCCAGGCCCCAAGTAAAGCGCCATCTCTCCAACTTGCTGTCTACAGTCTAAATGTTTACTTTGTTTTTCTAATCTGAATAAAGATATTCCTTCCTGTTCGTGTGCAATGCTAGATCCCCCAAACTCTTCATCTAGTCTACAATCGTGAGAACAAATACAAAATAAGTGTTCATCTCCAGAGAAAGGATAACTTTGCAATAATGCATCCGGGAGCCCCCCAAATTAAAACCAGAGCTGATATAAGAAAATGGAAAGAGAGAGACAGAGATGAAATAAAGCTATGTAGGAATAAAGGGTGAGTATATCAAATGCAAACCACATGTAAGACATAAATACAGGCTAAACAGCTAATTCTTTCTCTGAGGGACCCTTTAGCAGGATTGATCTCTACCTAACACCCCCACACCTCCCACACCCCCTCATCAGAAGAGCCCGTGGATGGAGCAGACACTCCCTAAATTTCCCAGCCTCCCTTAGAAATTGTATATTACAGTCATATGCCGTGTAGCTCCTGCCGATGCTGGGTCCCAGCTTGGGTTCTCCCTCTAAACTCTCTGAGCAAGTTCTTTCACGGTTTTTGGACTCAGTTTCCTCTTCTGTGAAATGTCACTTGATGAATTTTACTGTCCTAGTGAGCTATTTTTTTTTTTAAGTTAAGATGCAAATTAATAGTATTTCCATAAACAGAAGCTTTCCATCTCCCCGGGGGGGGAAAAAATCCTCATCTAGAGTTACAAACTTAGAATTAGGACACTGGCAAGTAAGCGATGTGAAAGGATGGTGTCTCTCCACAAGTAGAAAAATATCTCAAGAAGTGAGAAATTTCAGAACTCCAATCTGCATCTGGCTAAGAAGCCCCGTGGGGGGTTGCGGAGAGGGAGCAGTGAGAGACCCATCCATACATCGCTATAAGATCATTCATTTGTTTCTCCCAATTTTAGAATATAAAACGGTTGAACAAACTCCATAAATTTCTTACATGAAGGGCTCTCAAAATGAGGGCACCCCAGCTGTCAGCTTCATCTCCGTTTCTGAATCACAGATACACATATATGGCTAAAAAGGAAGGAGCAGACAAAATACCAAACGGATGAAGAGAGAAAGAAAAGATGTTCCCAAACATATTAATTGTTCACCCACGTGACTTACTGGTATGTTAATGTCTCGCATCAGCCCCTGCTAATGAGAATATTGCCCCTTATTTCCCTTTTAGTTTATAAATGGAGTAGCATTATGTAATCACCCTAATGAGGTAATAGAAACATAAGTACACAGGAAAATTTGATAGGGTTTTCTCCTAATTCGTCCTCTGTTGCGTTGGTCACCCCCATCCCATTAACCCTCCCTCTTTCCTCCTCACTCCCCCCACTGGCTGAGTCTCCAGTCCCAAAGGACATATTGTTGGCTATTATTTATAATAAGTCTCTCTCCTCTTGGCAGGATATAGAACAGCTGTTGGTCTATTCTCTGCCACAAAGACCAACTTCCCTCTTTTGCCCTGGATGACTGGAAGAAAGTCGGGGAGAAGAGCAATTTATAGTTGTGTTACAGCACCTCTATTTTCTTTTATGTTTATTTATATTGCTTCCATTTCTGTCTGGGATTTCTGAGATAATCAAGATCACTTCTGCTACAGAATTCTCATTTGGGGAGGCTCTGGTGGCAGTTGATGGTGTCTTGCTTTATTGAGTCAGACATTTTAGAACTCCAGGCTAGAGGAAGCGGTGAACATTTTCTTCCGGGAGAGTTTGAGAATCGGTGTTGCTGTTGTTGTTTTTCCTTACGAACTGATGAATGGGTTTCGTGTTACGTGAACAATACATGACGTCGGATTTCTCAAGGCAAGACACCTTGTCTTCACCAACTTTCTGTTTCCAAAACATAGGACGGTACCCGCTCAGTACATGTTTGGTGAGTGAACCAAGTTGAGTACTGAGTGGGGGTCTGGTCTGTTCTCCATCCGGTGTCAATCAGTCTGACAGACCAGCACTTAAGTCTCACCCCAGACTTCCAGACCAGGCAGGCCCCATTGCCAGAGGTGGGTCCTTTTTCTGAAATATTTTATCTTGGATTAGCTTTGGCTTCACACCTCATCCCAGGCAAAGGAGCACAACTACTCAGTGTTTCAAAATCTAGGATAGGTACTGAATCTTCAGAGACCAGAGATCTCCAGAAGTAGAATGTGGGAAGAATGCCTCTGTTACTTTAGGAGTTGACGGAAGCTCACAACATTGGAAATTGGCCTGAGACCCCAGACTCTGACACTAGGTATCAATGTGACAGAAGACAAGACAGTCTAGGGTGGGCAGAAAGGAATCACAGTCCAGCATTAAGGTTTTTCCTCATGACAAGTGTTTGGAACTGATGCAGGTTGGCTGCTGGTCAAGGCCATGTTTAATAAAGACTGGGCAGAGGCAGAGTGGAGTAGATAAGTCTGAGGCAGTGGGATGTGGCAAAGAGGAGACTGACTTCTGATTCTCCTCTTTATTTCTATAAGAAAATAGCTTGGTAAATATGAAAAATAGCTAATGTCTTCCATAGTCTAACCAGGCCCTTTCCTGGAAAAAAATTGGAGAGTTGACAATTTTTACGTGGTTGGCGCCTTTTCATGAGGGTTCCTAAGGCACTTTCAGATTTCCTTGTCTGTGTTGTTAAATGTGACATAAGCATCTTGATGGACCTGGCTCTGTCTATTTTCTCTGATACTCTACAGCCCACCCACTGAGCACTTAACAAATGTTCTTGACAGACACACAAAAAATATATTGGATTAAAGAGGACACTAGGTGCTAAAGCCACCGCAATGTCTGCCTCTCCAATAACTTTTGGGATTTTGCAGGCAACATGAGAAGAAAGAATAATAATAGCCATGGTTTATAGAGTGCTTACAACATGACAGGCACAATACTTGTCGCCTTACATACTTTATTTTCTCTCATAATCTGGGTTCGAAAGGGAATTATTGAAGACATAAAATGTCATGGTGCTCACTTCGGCCCAATTGCAAGCCAGGCCTTCAGAACTGGAAAAGGAAGCTGGTTAGGTTGGATCAGAAAGTAGCTTAAGCTTTCTCTGGAGAAGAAAAGACATGGACCTCATACACATCTAGATCCAGGTAAACTCTGTCTTTCTTTTTCCCCCGTCACCTATCTCCATGGCTATCTTCTATGACTCCTTGTTAACTCGAACAAACTTTGGTGGCCTTCCAGGCCTCGTAGGAGATGGAGAGCCAGGAGAGCCTTCATAGAAACTTGTTGAATGAAGTCCTTGGTGAGGACCATTATTAAGGTGCATATCACATTAAATAACATACTGGTTAAGGATTAGGATCTGGAGTCAGACTGCCTTAATTCAAATGCCATACCCGACCTTTGTAGCAACCTCTCTGTGCCTCGATTTCATTGTCTAAAAAATATGTAGGATAACATCTACTTCGCAGAATCCTTGTCAAAGATTAAATAAGATGACGTATAGAAAGTGCTTAACACAGCACCTGCTACTTAAGAAATATTGGCCACTATTATTACTACTAATAATAATAATCAATAGATGCCTCTTTTTCTTCCATAAGATATGAGGGCTAATTGAAAGAAAGGACCTTGACTGTTTTGTGTGTGTAGCACAATGATACTTGGCACATTGTAGATTCTGATTAAATACTGGCTGATCGGCTAGATGGCTGGATGGAAGAGTGAGTTTGAGTTTAAAAATAAAGGTGCTACAAAAGACTTCCTTTGTTCCAACCCCCTTTCTAGACGTCATGCCTCACCTATTACCCAAAAGAAACCACCATAACGTTAAACGAACTTGAGATATTCAGCAGGCAGTTTCTGAGGCTCAGCTAGACGTTTAGACTCACAAGACTACTATACATTACATCTGACATCAGTTTACTCAGAAGGGCATAGGATGGGAACCAACCATAGCCTACTGGCAAAGCAGCATCAGGCATTCTTCTGTGATTAGAGCCCTGCCAGTTCAGGTGCTGGATGATGGAATCCATATTGGGCAGGTGAAGGAACTGCTTTTGCTTAAAAGCCTTCTGTCCCACAGCAGTCAATAACTCTTGTAATAACTCCAAAGATATAGTTTGCAGGGTCCTAGCAAGGGACATTCTGGTTACAAGAAATTCTGCACTCATGGAAGTCCAAAGCATGGCATTCCCATCAGGTATTTACAGTTCATTTGTAGGCCCCCCCCCCCACCCCCTGGGTCCAGATGCAGTCTGCCAATGAGGGGTCATTTTTACCATATGCATTGTTGCCTAGTAACATAGTTGACACATACCATCTTTATCTGTTTCCAGGGAAACCAAGCTAAGAAGTTAACCAAAGGTCAGATTCTCATGCAAAAAGGGAAGGAGTTTTTCTTAACTCTTTGCCCACACCATCTAGTTATTTACAGCAGAGCCTAAGAAACCTATCCAACGTCCCTGTGAACCACTCATTCTTACATCATACACCTGCCACAAATATTTCCCAAAATAGAATAATAAAAGCATAGTCGCATCCACCATTCTGTACCCTCCCCCCAGCTCGATGATCCTTGACAGCATGCCTTCCTTTCACATCACCCCCACCGCCCCCAATCAGCAATCCTGTCCTTCAAAGCCCAAGCATTGCTCGCCCTTTAACACACACACTCACCTTATTTTTATTTTTTCAAGTTTATTTGTTTATTCTGAGGGAGAGAGTGAGCGACAGTGAGCACACACGTGCAGGAGGGGCAGAGAGAAGAGAGAGGAAAGAATCCCAAGCAGGCTCAGCACTGTGGGCACAGAGCCAGATGTGGGGTTCAAACTCACGATCCGTGAGATCAGGACCTGAGCCAAAATCAAGAGTCGGACGCTTAACCCACTGAGCCACGCAGGCACCCCTCACTTTTATAAATACGGAAGAAATTTCCTTTTCCCTGGACCTGTCTCATCCTAAAAGATTATCCCAGTCCAAGAACCACACCATTAAGAACCTGTTGAGTTTTGCCCTTCCTTACAGAGTTGTTGTGAAGATAAAATGAGGTCAAAGAGGTCGAGTTGAAAGGACCGTAGTAAACATGGTAAGATAGCCTCACCATTCAGAGAGTGGGAGTGAATCCCAATCACAGTTGAATGGCATCAGATCTACTCACGTGGAAAGCATAGAGAAGTCTTGGCTTCCCTGATTTAAATGATTGGTGAGGATAACTATCCTTACTCCAAGCGGTTAGGGAGATTGTTTTAACCAGGGAGAACCATTAACTCTCATACATTTCACCTTTTAAACAGCCACAAGACGGTAGACAGTTTGGCTAATACCAATTTGCCTTAGGGAATGGATTAAGTACTCCATGTATTTCCCTGCCCTAATTATACTAATAGTTTCTCTTTATTAAATTATTGGTATGTGTGCCAGGGACGGTGCAAAGTGCTTTACTCATAGTCTCTTATTTTAACCATCAGGTATTACTAACTCTTTTTCTCGGCGGAAACCAAAACTCAGATCGCAAGACTTGCCCGAGGTCACTCAGTGGCACGTGGCAGAGCCAGGAGCTAGGTCACGTTTAGTGTCAGTCCAAATCCCGTGTTCTGTGCCCTGTGATATCTCCATGGAGAGAGTGTATTGATTATGCACTATTTCCATTATGCCAATCTGTAAATGCGCTGCGAACAGATTTTACATTGCTCTAAAAAAGTGCTTCCTTTTGTCGAAGAAAAAAAAAGAAAGAAAGAAGTTGAAATAGAAGAGTTAAGTTTAGATGAAAATATGAGACAAAGGGAAATCCTCATTTTATTGTAATTTCTTTTCTCTTTTCTCTTTTCTATTATTACCTATTCTAAAATTGAGCTTATAATTCGAATGATCCAGAAAAAAGGTGTAAAGTACAAAGGGGAGTAAAGAAAAAAATAGAGCATCACATGCAGATTCTTAAGTCACCATTCTGCAGCTGGGCCTGTCAGAGTCCTTTTAAAGAAATGATAATTTCAACTCATTATCTACCTTACAGATGTGCTAAATAACATAAGAACGGGTTCCAAATCGATACAATCCTATCTGAGATGTTAGAAGCTCACCGGTTCATTATCGTGGAAAGTTTAATAGCTTTTCTCAAAAATTTCAGCTACATGTTTTGTCTACTTATAATGTACTTGAACATGTATTCCTGACAAAAGAAAAATTAAACTAACTTCTTCTACTGTGGCTAGCACGTTCCTACTTCGTTCTGATTAATTCGCAGATCTGGGCAATGAAAGAATTTGCAATTGACAACAAAAATTCTAAATTGGGCAGTTTAATTGTCAAATAAATTTTCAAACTTGAATGGGGAGTGGGGAGAAAGGTAGACATTTTGGCATTTTTAAGCCATAAGTGGGTATTTTCTTGTAAGTTGTGCCAACCTGGGAGAAGGAAAGAAAAAAGCAAGACTTTGGTCTGTCACATAACATAACATTTTCTTTAGGAAACTTGAGGCAATCCATTCCATCATACAATTTTTCAGTGAAGGTAAATTTAATCAAATTCTATAATTTACTCTCTTTCCCTCAACTCCTCTTAAGATGTTCTCTTAGGAAACAGTAGCATAAATAAAATGGCCTATGTATGTAAGAAAAAAAAATATTTAAAATCATCTTCGGGGTGCCTGGGTGGCTTAGCTGGTTAAGCATCTGACTCTTGATCATAATCAAGCCCCACATCAGGCTCTGAGCTGACAGTGTGGAGGCTGCTTGGAATTCTCTCTCTCTTTCTCTCTCTGTCTCTCTCTCTCTCTGTCCCTCCCTTACTCTCTCTCTCTCAAAATAAATAAATAAACGTTAAAAAAAAAGAAAAAGAAATAAATGAAATCATTTTCATTTTGTCTGAGTTAGAGTAGAAAAGATTCGTTTTATGGAAGATACAGGATGGGTTTTATGAGATGGTTTCCTCCTCCTAAACTTTATTTATGGGGGACATCAAAAGAAAACTAAGAAACAACAATCATTTATTTATTTTCATGCATTTTGAGTTTTATACATTCTTATTTCTCAATCCAAATTTCTTACTTTTCTATTAACATGCTCACCCATGAAACAAAGTTTAAATAATACTGATTGCACACTCTGTTCTGTCTCTCAGAGATGAATAAACGTTAAAAATTTTTTTTTTAAAGGGGAGGGGGAGCCTGGGTGGTTCAGTCGGTTGGGAGTCTGACTTTGGCTCGGGTCATGATCTCGAGGTGAGTGAGTTCGAACCCCGATTTGGGCTCTGTGCTGACAGCTCAGAGCCTGGAGCCTGTTTTGGATTCTATCTCCCTCTCTCTCTGCCCCTCCCCTGCTCACACTCTGTTCTGTCTCTCAAAAATGAATAAACATTAAAAAAAAATGTTTTTAACAATACTGATTGCAGTGTATGTGAGGTATTGCAGTGTATGTATTAGCAACCTTGCAGAGGGGGCATCTCGTCATGATACCACATCTGGAATGCTGGGGTAACCAGCGTGACTGACTATCCAAACAAAACATGGAAAATAGAGGTGGAACAGAGTGGAGAGAAACCCCATAAAGTCACATCTTCTCAAAACTATCATACCTACCATTTCCATTTTTAATGCCACAGACTAGAAAAACTTAACCCATTCCTCATTTATACCTTAGCATGACTTGTTTTCACCAATTTTTTAAAAAAATTTTAATGTTTATTTTTGAGGGAGAGAGAGCGTGAGTGGGGGAGGGGCGGAGACAGAGGGAGACACAGAAACCAAAGCAGGCTCCAGGCTCTGAGATGTCAGCACAGAGCCTGACACAGAGCTCGAACTCTTGAGCCGTGCAATCATGACCTTAGCTGAAGTCGGACGCTTAACCGACTGAGCCACCCAGGCATCCCACCAATTTATTTTTTCTAACACTTGATGGAGATCATCAGAAGGAATGGATGGAAGAGGGGGTAATTAATATCTTTTGAATGCTCACGAGATGCCAAGAGATGGGCTAGGTATTTAAGTTCTCAGTTATCGAGTGAACCCTCAAAGCAGACCTGTGGAGTCAGTTTCATTAATCCCATTGAAAGTAAGGAAACAAGCTTCGAGAATGAGGTGATTTGCCCAAGGTTTCTTATTATCAGATGCCAGATCCAGGATCTGAGATAAAACTGCTTGGAGTTTGGGTTGAGAGATCAGTTGGTTGAGTCACAAGTAATTGAAAGGAAATTTCAAATAGGACATTTGGGGGAGAAAAAAAAAAAAAGCATTCATTCTTTCAGTCAACAAGTATTTGATTAGCTGTGAAGTGGCAGCCCTGTACCAGGCAGCGGGGGAAACAGGAGTGAACAACAAGTACGCGGACACCAGACTTCTGTCACTTAGCTGAGAACTGAATAGCCACGAGTAATACCAGAAGTTAGGAGACAGGTGACAAGGTAGGTTGAAGGTATCAGAGGCAAACTTGGGTAAATATCTATGGAGAGCCGCACCTTAAGCATTCACTCTTCCCGCTGTGATGTTCTGACACGGGCTTGGGCTCAGCTCCTTGTCCAGAGTAAAACCTAACATACTTATTGTCGGGAAGTAGGGGGCTATGATTCTGGGGACCAAGCATTTAATCTAGCCTCTGAAGTAGAGCCTCTGTCGTCAACCTGGCTGTGCTGAAGGGCCTCCCTGGTGGAGGTGATGATCTGGATTCTGTTTCCCCACTGTATCTTCCTCTAAACAGACTCTGGCACTTAGAAGAGACTTTACAAATAATTGGGGGAGACGGGAGAGAGAGGAAGGAAAAGGAAAGGAAGGAGTAAGTCTTCCTGGACCTGTGCTCGGAATCCAAGTGCCCTTCCCAGGGACCTCTGACAGAATTGAGTTTGCCTGCCTGAGATTGTCCTGTGTGTTAAAAATGTTCCAAGTAGCTCAGAGCTGTGCTATCATGTAAGTCCAGTGCTGGGAGACATTAATCTTTTAATTTGAAGGTACACTGTATCTTGGAAATTTTGAGGTGCAAGGAATGCATTCGTCTGACAGATGTAGTCTACCATTCATAGTTTTGAAACTAGAACATTTTGCTGACAAAGAGAAATGTATTTTTAAGCCTGAGTTCTTAAAAAAAAAAAAAAAAAAAAAAAAAAAAAACCTTCCATCCTAGCCCTCTAGCCAGGTTCTTTCTGCCAGCTCCCCAGCTATGAACACAACACATTCTTGCAATTCATCACTTCCCTTGGCTCAAGCCAGCCTTTAAAATGGTTGGCGGCATATGCTTCTCATTAGCTCTGCCTCTGCCTCTGCCTCACCTGGGCGGCTCAGACTCCTCTCTCTTGCCCCCTGCCTGCCCCCTTCGCTTCCCCTCCTCCTTCCCCAACCCCAGACGGGTGCTCCTGCCAGCTTCTCTTACCAGGCAGCGTGGCCTGCTGGCATGGCAGGAGGCAAGCTAAGAAGAAGGAGAAGGAAATCGCTCGGTTCTTTTGAAAGTAAATTCTGTGGTTCAACAGCCTCTCATACAGAAATGAGACTTAGGAGAAGAGAAAGCCAAGGGCAAAACCAAAAACAATAACAGAAATGGAAAAAAACAGAAGTCTGCTGACTGGGAGAAAAATAGAGAGGGGGGCACCAAAAGGTTAAGAGGGAAAAATTCCCATCATTACATCACTTTGGCAGCCAAATGTTTCTCTAGGTCACCAGTTGTCTGTTTTGATTTATGTTCTAGGCTCTACTAGGAAGTTTTACCCACTTGGAGGGTAGTTTCTGTTTAACTCGGTTATCCGAGTGACAAAATATTCCTTCCGTTTGGTGAATTCTGGTACCCTCTGTGACCCAGTACATAAATTAAGAATGAGACTGAATCAGAGATTTTTGGATCGGCCCTAAAGAGACTTTCCACACACACCAAATTCTTTTCTTGTTTTCCCTCTTGTGCGGTAGCTTTTGATTAACACTTTCGATGTTTGGCTGACTTTCCAGAGTAATCAAGAAGGTAAATTCTCTCAATATGTCTTTACAGTAAAATTGGACAACTCTGATCCCAGCTTATTCATGCCACAGGTGGGCAACTTTTATGAGACTGGTTATTAATGCAAGAAAGGTATGTCGAAAGAGTAAAGGCCTTAACCTTTTTTAAAAATTTTTTTAATGTTTATTTATTTTTGAGACAGAGAGAGACAGAGCATGAACAGGGGAGGAGCAGAGAGAGAGGGAGACACAGAATCTGAGTCAGGCTCCAGGCTCAGAGCTGTTAGCACAGAGCCCGATGCGGGGCTCGAACTCACGGACTGCGAGATCATGACCTGAGCGGAAGTCTGACATTCAACCGACTGAGCCACCCAGGCGCCCCTAGGCCTTAATCTTTGATGGCATTATGAGTGGATCATTGAAATCTCAGGTTGGAAGGGACTCAGAGAGTCCCTAATCCACTGCAGGGAGGAAGAGGGTAGGACAAGGATTCACCGAGGGGCCCTCAGCCCCAGCGTATGCAAACGCCATCCTCTCCTACAAGTCCTTTTGTGCCCACATCAGAGACAGAGTTCTGCAATCTGCAGATCCAGAGTGGCTTTTTGTTCTAGATCCAACAGTTCATACAGAACGTAATGAACAACAATGACTTTGCTCAATATTGATGACCCATGACATTCATATGGCCGATAGAAAACCTCTCAAGACAGAACCACCCTGAGAAAAATCAGAAAAACGTTTCTCTTCTTCAGGGCATACCCACACCCTCTCACCTCACCCTCCGTCCTGGGTGCAAGGCTTAGCAGAGTGCAAGCTGGACATATGTCAGGCCACACTTGCTCCCTTAACAGCTGTCCTTGTGCGGGCAAAACTTCTATGACTGCACGTATAGTGATCCTGACCAGACGGCGTTCGTAGACCAAGAGAATCACATGAGGTGCAGCCACTCCCGATTCACAGAAATTCATCCTGATGTTCTCATCTTGAATAAGAGCCCTCTCACTGTAGTGGATAAAGGGGCAAACATCTCATCTGCAAGAACTTGAACAGCTCTTTTTTATTTTTTTTCTTAACACCTCTCATTTCCAAAGAACTGAGCCAGATTCAGCTCTGAACAAAATTGTACAGACAAAAGTGCCAGGAGACCTCTTTTCCACCTGTTCACCTGGTTCAATAGCCAGATGCTTGTACGTGCTCCCAACTACCTGCCCTGTCGCTACCCACCCCCCACCCCCACTTGCAATCACAATCCTAAGATGTTAGCTGATAATGGTCTCATGCATCCATTCAAAAACTATTTATTGAGAATGAGATGATGAGATGATTTATTCAGGTGGAGATGATGGTTTCACCCTTCCTAGGATAATTATGGGGTTTTTTGTTTGTTTTAAAGTTTATGTATTTGTTTTGAGAGAGAGGGAGAGAGCATGAGCAAGGGAGGGACAGAGAGAGTGGGGGGGAGAGAGAGAAAGAATCCCAATCTGCACTGTCAGTGCAGAGCTCAACGCCAGGCTTGAACTTACAAACCACGAGATCATGACCTGAGCCAAAACCAAGAGTTGGACACTTAACCAACTGAGCCACCCGGGTGCCCTGGGTAATTATTTTTTAATAGAAATTCTCAAGCCTAGCACAATGCCTGGTGCATAATATACACTCAGTAAATAGTGTATGAGAGAGGGAGGAGGAGAGAGAACGGGATGCATTCTGTACTCAAAGAATGGTGGAATTCAGGAATCATATCAGGCAGCGCCCATTGAAGGGAAAAGGTGGGGGCAAGGAGACTTTATAACCACCTACATGTCATGGCAGTTAGGCCTTGAATTCTGCTCCATATTCTGCAGAATACTTAGGACATCAGTGCAACCATGTGAAAAACTGGTGCGAAAACCCCTATGCGACCTCCAAAATTCTTCTAGACCTGCCTCCTGCTTGCCTGGCCAGATACCCCAGCATTTCTGAGCCCCTGGATTTTGTGGATCCTGTTCTGGTCTCACAACTTGGCTCAGCCCCTTGATTAGTAACAGTCTTGGATTTCTACCTTAGCTTTTGCCTTCATATGGGTGTGAGGTAAGGTGTGATCTCGGGAGTTCTCTCTGGCTCCAAGCACTCCACACCCACCTTTGTTCCCTGGCCCCTCACTCACCTGACCAACATAGCTGATTATCTCTGTCTACTTCTTTTAAGTGCATAAAAGGAGAGTCTCAGAGTTACTAAAATTACTTACGGAATTGTTTTGTTGAGTGCTTGTGTTGGAAGTCTTCCCTCGGTCTCCCTATTAGAGGTATTTATTATGTCTTTCTAGTCCTTTCCATCTTGAATTCCTAGAAAGAAAATACTCTGCCCTCATCACCTCTGTAATACCGTTATTGTGTAGCCTAGTGCCTTGTGCATAATATTTGCCCCTGAAATACTTTTTCTTTGTTGAACTGTTCAACCAGATATTCTCTTGTCCATTTAGATTTCATTGTTGTTTTAACCAGAGGAAATTAACAGGAATTTCTCACTGATTCTGGTCTTCCTCTGATGGGAAAATTTTTATATTAAATGCAAATTACTTTGCCATCTGTGGGCAGCATACGTTCTGGAATCCTTTCCCTGCATATGGGGAAAGCAGGTTTCCCACCAATGACCATTAAAGTACATTTGGCAGCCCTTCAGCTCTTTCTCCGTAACCCAGATGGCAAAGTTTTCTCCTCGTTTCCACTTGAGGGTTTTTATAAGGCTTCTTTATGTTTTTTCTTCTTTTCTGTTCTTGGACAGTGGGATTGGGCCTTCGGCTCAGACCTCCCTGTCCGTACTCTACTCTCTGGTCGTTGCCCTCATCTGTGACAGGAAGGAAGCCTGTTTTACTAATTAGAACCCAAATCCATTTGCTAATGTGTCTGATCTTTTGTGTTTCTGCTTACAAAATGATACCAATATTATCTGCTGCTACTTCCCTTCCCAGGTAGTGACATAAGGAGACTAATAAGTTAGCTGACTAGGGTGCCTGGGTGGCTCATTCGGTTAAGCATCAGGCTCTTGGTTTCAGCTCAGCTCATGATCTCACGGTTCGTGGGATCGAGCCCCATATCAGGCTTTGTGCTTACAGTGCCGAGCCTGCTTAGGATTCTCTCTCTCTTTCTCCCTCTCTGCCCTTCCCCCACTTGCACTCACTCACTCTCTCTCTCTCAAAATAAATAAATGAACTTCAAAAAAAAAAAATAAGTTAGCTAAGAAAAAGACAGTGTTCTTCATGGGGTCCCCAGTGGACCTAGTCCTGAATTAAAGGCTGTACCTTTAGTGTTAAGAATTGGCTGGTAACCAGCAGAGTATTAGCAAGGCTTTGACTTTGCTCTGTAACATTGGGTAAATGAGGTGGCGGAAGGGTTTCACAGAGATGCAAGCCTGACTTAAAGATAAAAAAGGTAGGATGGGAGCCAGTGGTGAAGGATTTTGATTTTTAGGAGAAAGTTTGGGACTTGATCCAGTGTGGAAACACCCTGGGATTTTAACAAGAGAGTGACATGATTAGATATGAGTGTGAGAGGCTGTTCTGACTTCAGCATGGAAGACCAGTGGGGGTCCAAAGTCAGTGAAGGGAGGCAATGCAGTAGTGGGGAAAAGAGGAGCGCCCGGATCAAGGAAGACAACGGGAACTGAAAGGAGAAAGAACAGACTTAGACATTTCAGGAAAAAAGTATGAATTTTCTACTCCTTCTCCCCTGCCCTTACTCTGCTCCTTTGGCTTCCTTCCTGTTTCTCACACATCAGTCAGACTCTTGCTTCATGAATGTCCTCACTGCCCAGCCTGTTCTTCCCCCAGGTTACCATGGCCCACTTCCTTAGACCCTTCAAGTCTTTGCCTAAACGTCCCCTTCTAAATGAGCCCTACCTGATCAACCTATTTAAAAATCCATACCCTGGGGGCACCTGGGTGGCTCAGTCTGTTAAGCATCCAACTCTTGGTTTCAGCTCAGATCATGATCTCGCAGTTTCTTGGGTTCAAGCCCCATGTATGAGCTGCTCACGATTCTCTCTATCCCTCGCCCTCTGCTCCTCCCCCACTCACGCTATCTCTGTCTCTCTCAAAATAAATAATGATAAAATAAAAACTTCAAAAAAATCCATACTCTCACCAAAGTCATGGATCAGAATGCTCATAGCAGCGATATCTACAATAGCCACCAAGCAGAAAACATCCAAATGCCCATAAACATTTGAAAGGATAAAGTGTGGTGGAATAATACTAGAAATTAGTCAGAATGAACAATTAATCTACAATCATATGTAACAACATGGATGAATCTCATAAACATAATGCTGAAGGAAAAGCAGCCTGCTTAAAAACAAGAACACATAATATACAAACAAAAAAGGTCAACCCTGAGCTCTGTTATTTGAAGTAAGGTAATGGTTACCTCTGGCAGGGGAGAAGTTACTAGAAGAACATAAGCAGTGCTTCTGGGCTGGCAGTAATGTTTGATTTTTGTTCCGCATGCTGGTTACACATGGTTTGTACAGTGTGTTAAAATTCAGAGAGTGCTATCTTATAATACACATATGTGTATTATACTTGGTGTATATAATATTATAATGTGTATATAATACACATATGTGTATTATACTTTGATAAAAAATTTAAAAATGCAACCCCTCCCTCCATACTACTCATCTCCCGGACTCCATTCTTCCACAATACTTACCACTTTCTAATATATGCTATAATTATAATGTTCACCACATTCTTTCCCCAGGAGAATGTAAGTTCCACGAATGTGGGGATTTTTATGTTTTGCTCACTGCTCTATCTATATCACCTTGAGGTGTACCTGGCACCTAAGAGATAATAGAATGAATGATTAAACTATTGAATCTGAAAAACCTGAATAGAACTGGCCAGATTCAAGATACAAATAGAACTCAGGTTTGAGGACCTCTGCTGCTTTAGCAGGTTCTCCTTCCCAAAGTGTGGTGTATAGGCTGCTAGCCCAGAATTTGTGACAATCTCTTTTCCATGCCTGTCTCAAGGCTGTATCTGGACCTTTCACTAAGACCTTTTCTGATTCCTGTCTATTTATCCCATATGCACCATGTCCAAAACCTTCCTATCTCCGAAGCCAAGCTCAAATGCCATCTTCTCCATAAAGCCTTTTTAAGCAGCCTCAACCTAAATTCCTCAACTTCTCTGTTTTACTCTTTCTGTGGTAATCTTATGAAATTGTTCTCATTCGTTCGTTCATTCATTCACTCATTCAACAAATATTTATTGAGCACCTCCTGAATACCAGGTACTCTGTTATGTTCTGGAAATACAAGGTTGGATAAAAACAGACATGTCTTATGGGTTTATTATATTCCAGTAGGGTAGATCGACAATGAACAAGCAAATAAATAAATATGTAAAATTATTTGGGGTGCTTTGAAAGAAATTAAGGAAGATAAAGAGCTAGAGAGTGATGGGACACTATGTGGGGTAAATTATGAGGGAAGGCTCCTCTATATTGACAACATTGGAAGAGAGAACGAGATGAAGTAAGGAAGAGCATTCCAGGCAAAGTGAACAGCAAGTGACAATAAGCTTGAATAGGAGTCTTGTGTGTGGATTTCTTGGGATAGGGCTTATGTGCCTAACACAGTGTTTTGGATGGAGAAGCTTCTTGGATTTATTCAAGGTTTAATCATTTTTTTCATCCATTTCGCATTTTTCTTTAGATGAGCATTCCTAGAATGTGCCCAATAAAATACATCCCAACCTGAAGTATGCAAAATCTCATTACAACACACACACACACACACACACGTTCTGTGGCAAATAAGTATAAGAAACATGAAGATTCATAATGCACGCCAATGTCATATAGGTGTTTCTAAGTCTTGCAAGTAAAACAAATAAACAAACAAAACCTCTCTCTAATTCATTATTTTCTAATATGCATTTTCCCCTTGGAACACACATTAATAGTGCACAAAACACTAGAATTCCATAGACTTCAGTGTGGAATATGTTGTCTGAGATTCCTTCATGTTTCCTGTAAGTGATATTTATTCCTACTATTTATCTCTTTTTCATAATTTCATAAGTGAAATGCTTTTATTTTATATTACAATAATATTACAATATTATTCTAATTATGATACAAGAACACCGATTTCCAACATTCTCTTTACTGTGTTCCTAATGCACATAGTTCCACAATCCCAGCCTGCCTAATTTTAATCTACATCCAGTGAGCTTTTTCACCTGTTAACCATGCTGTCTCTTGGGATATTTAGTCGCTGTCAGGATTAGGAGTTAAAATATCAGGGGGCAAGTTTGGAAGCTCCAAAGTAAAACAACAGCAGTCAGAGAAATAGCAACAAGGCTCAGAATGCCCAGTGAGAGAGAACTTCTGGATGGACATACATGCAGGCTCTGTGGATGAAGTACCTTTGAATGCATCTCCCCCTGGAAAAGACATCCAGAGAATTGCCGATTCTGGCCTGTGAATTCTGTGAATTAGCCTGCTCTAGATGAATGGTGACAGCCTTAACACTCAGAAGTTCTAGTATCAAGCTATGTTCCTTTGCTCCCTGTTGCAGACCTCTTTAAGTATTTATTGGTTTTCCATGGTCACCGGGCAGCTACAGATACATGCTTCCAGTGACAAGGCTAAATTTGCAAGCAAACAGCTATCAAATAAAGTTATAGCTGTCTTCCCGTTGTGTATGAGTGTGTTTGCCTTAAAATTCAAGTGTGTATGAGAGATAAAGAGAGCAAAAGAGAACACCTGGACTTTTGGACAATAACCACCAACAATTGCGTAGCCACTGGTAATTTTTGAAAAGAGAAAAAGAGCATTTCTTCTTATTTTATTGTGGGTGTGGCATTTAGCTTTCAGGTTTAACGCAGCAGAGAAACTGCAAAGCCAGAGTTTTTTCTGAGGCATTCGTTGCTGTGAAGAAAAACAAGCCAAGTTTTGCTTGTGGGCAGAAATATCCCAGAATACATCTGGTGATTGGGCAGAAAGTGGGAACTGGTGGGAGCCCAGGTGCACTGGCTCCCAACTACAGAGTGGTGTTCAACCTAGGTGGTGTTCTCAGACTCGGATCAAATTTCCAAGATGGATCAGGTTCAAAATTATCTTCTTGGCTTTCACTTATCTAAGATGGTGTTCAGGTCTAGGACGCTAATCCTGTGTTGGGAATGGAGGCTAGAGAGAGGTGTATAAATAGGTGTTTAAATAGGCAGCATCACACCTGGATGTTAGAAATGTACTGTTGTTTCTAGAGAATTCAGAAGAGAAAACTTATTTGGGGTTGGGGCGCCTGGGTGACTCAGTTGGTTAAGCATCTGGCTTTTGATTTTGGCTCAGGTCATGATCCCAGGGTCATGGGACTGAGCTCTGCATTGAGCTCCGTGCTAAGCCTGGAGCCTGCCTAAGACTCTCTTTTGGAGTGCCTGGGTGGCTCATGGTTAAGCGTCACTCTTGATTTCAGTTTAGGTCATCATCTCATGGTTCATGAGTTCGAGCCCCATGTCTTGCCAGTGCAGAGCCTACTTGGGATTCTCTGTCTCCCTCGCTCTCTGCCCCTTGCCTGTCACACATGCTCTCTCTCTCTCTCTTTCTCTCTCTCAAAATAAATAAATAAATAAATAAATAAATAAATAAATAAAATTCCCTTTCTCCCCCTGCCCCTCTACCCACTCAGGCTTGCTCACTCTCTCTAAAATAAAGAAAAAATATTTGGGGTTAACAATTTTCAAGGTTTTGCATCATAGCATCTTGACTCCAGAGGCGTTTTTTCAGTACAACTTCCTGGTTAAATCTTTAATTTTAAATGGTTATGTGATTTAACATATTCTTGAATCTTGGGATCTAATGTCCCTAACCAATGGCCAAATAAGAAAGGAGTAATGCTAAACTTAAGAATCGCAATTTACCCCTATTTACCATCCTGTTGAGTGCACCTGAAATGTCGTCTTCCATACCCAGTGCTTGTTCACCCTCCACTGCAACTGTGACCATGATGGTGATCAGACCAATCCCAGGGGTTGTGAGTTGAGGATGGTTATTCCATATTCATTACCACCATATTCTGGGCACAGAATACTGCTACAAAGATCTAAGATGAATGAATGATAAATCACTCGTAGTTGTGAGAGGAAATGGAACTCTCGAGAGCGCACTGAAAGTGCTGTTCTGCCCCCACATAAAACCTCAGGCATACTTTCTTGTTTCTGGGGCCCCATGCTGTACACAGGATTATCTGAAACCCAGGCTTTTGTGTCGTTCTAACTGTACATGATGTCATTCTAGTGGCCGTAAGCCACTCATTAGATGAGGGATTTTCTGTTTGTCACCTGCCTACTTTACTATAAAACTACATGTAAATCTGCAAATCTCTGAGAAGTAGCTATCTTTTCCTCAAAATGCCATTTAGGGGCGCCTGGATGGCTCAGTAGGTTAAGCATCCGACTCGTGATCTCAGCTCAGGTCTCGGTCTCGGGGTTGTAAGTTCAAGTCCCGCAATGGGCTCCATGCTGGGTGTGAAGCCTACTGAAAAAAGAATAACAATACTTTAGTTAGATATAAACTTGTGGTGAAGTAAAAAAACAATATATTCGTTCATTATTTTTTCACACATTCCATTTTTTGAAGCGCCATAGCGTGCTAGGTAGGTGCACTCGTAGACCTTTTCTCATCCCTACATCTGGATTAAATATAATGATACATACTAATATATAACTAAAGGTATACAGTATAATCTTGAGTTCCCAGAGGCCAAATCTACAGACCAGAGAGGGTGTGTAACTTGCCTCAGCCACATGGTTGCAGCACCAGAAGCCAGGTCTTCTGATTCCAACTTTGTCCATAACCCTCTCATCTCTGTGTGGGTGGGATGGTGTTTGACTTCAGGGAACAGAAATCTCCCCAACCTTGTCTTTAATAAAAGATGTCCTCAGTGGTTACAATGGCATCTTAGAAAACCCGATGTTGGGAGGACAACATCAAGGAAATGGAAAGATGCCAGCAAATCATCTAACCTGTCTCTGTATTTCTCTTTCTGAGAGGTCATAGTGTCTTACTCCTTTCCACTTGCCCAGTCCCTTCAGACTGCACAAGGCCTTGGGTTTCCCTGGTGCCAATTCATACTCCCTATGACTCCCTAGGCCCAGACAGCCACCACTGACAGACTCAGCCTGCCTGTCTTCCATAGAATCCACATTCTGAAAAAAAAACAAAAAAAACAAAAAAAACAAAAAAAACAGGAATTTGATGGACATATGCAGTTGCAGGAAAACAATGGGCATGCCTAAAACACCCACTACTTTTTTTTTTAAAATATTCTATTTCAAATTCTAAAATCGGAATTACTTATACTTGGTTTCCAGTAGATTTCTTCCAACCCAGTTCTGTTTCCTTTTCACATACCTCCCACGGATAATAGGATACCTTTTCTTGATCTGTCTCACCGTTGTCTTGATTTCCTGCCTCCTTGCAGGTTACCACACACTTCTAGGATTCCAGTCTTATTTGTGGTGATTATGTGGACTTTTTCTTCTTTAGCAGTTAATTCTGACTCCACTTCTTCTAGGTAGCTTCCCATATTACCCAGTGATAAGACAAGTATGTCCTTAATTCCAGCCTGTTTGCCCATGAAGATGGCTTAGTTCAGTCAAAAAAGCAGAGGATCCTTTTAATCTTCAAACTGAACTTCCCAGACATTCCTATATGGTCCCCCTGTGACTAAAGGCTTGTGGTTAGGAGTGTCTGGGTGGCTCAGTTGGTTGAATGACCAACTCTTGAGCTCAGGTCATGATCTCACTGTTTGAACCCTGTGCTGGGCTCCATGCTGACAGCGCAAAGCCTGCTTGGGATTCTTTCTGTCCCTCTCTCTCTGCCCCCTCCCCCACTTGTGCTCTCTAAACGAACAAACAAACAAACAAACAAACAAACATTTTTTTTTTAAAAAATAAAAGCCTTGTGGTTAGAGTGACTCGGGTCCAGGACAAAATTAACTGGCCCTATATGATCACAACAATGACTTTGGTCCCCTAATATGCCAACTAGACAAACATCTGACCTCATTCACAATGGATGGTCTGAGGCTAGTGCTGAGGAATAGCACCTATTTTCCTCTTAGACTGTGTCTTAAAATTTTCCCTCCATGCCTAAACTATTATGGATACTCAATAAAGTATCAAAAATGATTTTGGCATAAGGAATTCCGGGCAGAACTTGAAAAGCTTCAGGACTTTTGTTATTGCTTTTCTACTTCTACAAAGCCTTTTTGCATTAAATGAGAAGGAGGTTTATAGTAAGCTACGGAATCGCTTTTAATTAAATGGTCTAATAAATAACAAATGTTTTTATCACAGTTTTAAACCAGATATTACACACAAACACACACACATAACATCAAAGTATTTGACCAACTGCCCCAGCTGGCTACCTGTGCTGTTTTAGAAGCAAAGAAAGGACAGGGAGATGGGGGTCAGACTCTGTCCTGGATCCCGTGTGTTAGTCATCAGATACAGAGGATCTGGCTTTGCAAGTATTCATTATGTTATTATATATCCTTATAAGACCTATTCCCCTTAGGCCACCTAAAGGGCTAGGATGTTTGGGATGTTGAAGTATTTAACTATAATTACAACAATTAAAACCTTATAAAATCCATCCAATAAAATAGATTCAATGCTTCCACTTAGTCTAGTTTAAGAAAAACAGTTGTAGGGAGCATGAGTCTTTCCCAAAAGAGATTAAAATTCAGGGAGTGGCCAACAGTAAGGGGAGATAAGAATAAAAGAGAAGAAAGGATTTGCTTAAAACCCTGTATAAACTGTTTTTATTTTCATGCTTAACAAATGAAGCCTTCATCATCTTTGCTTCTGGGAGCAGTTTCAAGCCTGAGAAACACAACTGGAAACCTGCCGTGTTGCAGCCCATCCCCAGTTAGTCATTCCAACTGGATCCAAATCTAGTATCTCCCGTCCAAGAATTCTCTGAGAAAAGCTCATGATAAGAGCTGAAACCTAGCCAGGTGTAACCTGGAGAGCTGCACATTTACCCTCAGGTTTTCCAAGAAGTAGCCCAGGGTCTACCCTCCCGCGCTTCTGTGAGCTCTCTCACCAGACCACAGCTCTGTCCTGGTTAGTTTCTCCAACTCATGCACCATCTTGACAAAATCAGAATCATAATCCCCTGTGGTCCTTACGGTCAATATTTGTTCAAAAAGTATTTCTGGGGCATTTATAGTGAAGACCCGGTCAAGGCTATGTATGCACAATCTCTGTCTTCAGAGGGCTCCCAGTCTTTGAAGGACTCATAGACTTGCCCCAATTACCAAAGTACAGATCAGTTTATTTACTAAATACTTTTATAGCACTCCCGCCAGGCATTTTAATGCATATTATGGTGGAAACAAGTAAGGCATGGTTCTTTCTTGCCCCAGACTTAAAATTTAAAGAAGACAAGCCACAGAGAAGGAGCTGCAATATAAGGCAGTACTTGACAAGTGCTGTAGAAGTGGTGGCAGATATAATAGTCCTCAGGGCAGACCGTGGCTTGGAAGCAAGCTTGGATACAAAGCAAAGGTGAGAAGTGCCAGGAAAAGGAATTTGAATGAATTATGAGCAGCAGCCATCTTGGGAGATGACACTGGTATACTCTTTGCCATTAAAAAAAAAAAAAAAAAAAAGTTCTTAAACAACATATGTTGACTTTTTGACTTTAGAAGTAAAACAAACTTGTAGACAGTTTTGGAGGTGGCTTTTCCCCAAGTTTTGACAAATGCATACACATTTAACTACAGCCACAGCCTATTAATGGAACATTTTCATCACACTAAGTAAGAAATTCCCCTGTGTCCGTTTGTAACCAACCCCTTTCCCCACCTTCAGTCCTGGAAACCACTGGTCTGTTTTCTATTCCTACGGTATTGTTATGTAAAACGCTGGATAAGTGAAATCAGTCTGTAGCCTCTTGCATCTCATTTCTTTCATTTAGCAGCACATTTGAGGTTCACTTACTTTGTTTTTTGTATTAATACTTGATTCCTTTTCAGTGCTGAGTAGTATTACATGGTGTGAGTGTGTCACAGTTTGTTTATCCATTCACCAGATGAGAGACATTTGGGTTGTTTCCAGTTTGGTTTTGAGGAAACATAAATTTTTATTTCACTTAGGTAAGTACCTAGGAGTGGGGCTGTTGTGTTTAACTCTGTAAGAACCTCCCAGTCTGTTTTCTAAAGTAGCTGCCCTTCCTGCCCTCCGTGTTCAGGTATTCTAGTTGGTCCACATTCTAACCAGGACTTGGTCCCAGTCGTTCTTAATTTGAAGAAATGTAAACTCACTTTCAGAGAAAGCAATAAAGATAATGAGAAAAACTATGAACTCACTGTCAGAGAAAAGGAGAGATAGCATCTCACCATCTTGGCCCATGGGTATACAAAGAGCTGGGCAATTTCACACGTAAATCAAGCAACTGGAATTTATTGAACACTTTGCCTGTACCCAGAGTATGCCATGCACTGTGGGCATGTGCAAAGGTACAAAAGTGGATCCTGTTATTCAGTGAATCTTTATTCTGCATTTTCTCAAGCTGTGTTCTGAGGAAAAAACCCTCAAAACTCTTTTGGTTTTCAAATATATGAAAGAATCCTCCTTCCTGGAAATTAACAGTTCACCTTAGCCTGTCAAGGACTCTGAGATGTGTTGCAAAAAAAGAAATTGGTTTAGTTTGTTTAACTCACAATCTCCCAACTTACATAACCATGGAGTTTTTATTCAACAGAGTAACTTTTTAAATTTCATGAATCCATTTCTCTTTAACATGCTTTGAAAAACACTAGTACATAGTATTATTGGAGAAAGAACACACACACACACACACACACACACACACACACACACACATTAAATGGGAATAAGCATACCTACCTGATAGGTTCTGATGAGGATTCAGTGAGATGAAATATGTAAAAGTGTCTTTTACAAGGCCTGGTATGCAGTAGAAGTTCATTAAAATATAAATTGAACTTGGAGAAAGAAGAAACAGTGCAAAATGTAATAGAGGAGAAAAGGTCTATAGTAATTACACCAGTTTGTTGAACACTTATGTATATCAGGCACTGTGCTATGCTCTTTCTATATATTACCTTGCTTAATCCTCACAGTATCCTTGGGAAATATGGGTGCAATTATTATCCCCAGGTCATATAAAAAGTAAGGGTCTGATCCAGAATTCAGACCCAGAGCTAAATTACTCCTAAGCAAACTGTTACCCTTTCGATATACTTCCTCTCTCAAGGCTAGGAGTGCTCTAGGGGTTCAGAAGGAGGAAGAAGAAAATACACAAACCTTTCTTTCGTCATCTTTCTGTCAAAGGTGGGAATCAGTGTCACTCTCCCTGAGGTCTGTAGCATCACTGGCAACATTGCCTTTGGGGTCTTACTGTATCCTTGGTTCCCAGCTTTATGTTAGCACCCTTGAAGCAGTGAAATTGCCCTTGTAAAATGTTCTGCCTGCTAGATTGGCTTTAAGTGGAGGCCTGGCAGTTCTCTGTCAGGTCGACCATCCTCACCTGCCTCTGGAACTGGTCCTCCCTATGGAGCACTCAGTAAGACCTGAATGATCTCCATCTATAGAGCTTGGGTTTTGCCTCTGGAACTGGTCCCCCTGTGGAGAACTCAGTAAGACCTGAATGATCTCCATCTATAGAGCTTGAGTTTTGAGCTGTTTTGCCAGATGGAAATTCAGCTGTGATTCTGTGGGTGGGTATGCCATGATGTAGAGATATAGCTGTGTTTCCCATTTGGATGGACAGTTGTCACAGAAACATTTGTTAAATATTCTATTCTTCTCCCATGGATTTGTAATGTCCTTACTCTCATATGACAATTTTCCTTAGATTTGTGAGTCTATTTCTGGACACTCTCTTCTCTTCTGTTCATCTTTTCATTTCTTCCAAAGCACATTGTTTACATTACAATGGCTTATAAGTCACCACATACCTGGTAGAGTAATTCCCCCTATCTTATTGGTTTTTTTTTTCAGAAATATGGTCATTATTTTTGAATTTGTATCCCGCCGTATGAATTTTAGAGTGAGTTGGTAAAAAAAAAAAAAAAAATTAGCAGCAGAACAGCTTTTCCAAACATAATATTTTGTAGTCTGCCAACATACAAAATGAGTAAAAATACTTGCCATGGGACAGAGTCTCTGGTTGTGACCGTTAAGCCCTCTTTCAGCCCTTGAAATCTTTTATTTACCAAGCTTCTGAGGTGTCACTGAACATAGAAGTGAGAGCTGTATGCCAGTGAATGACTAATGGTGGGAATTTCCAGCCCACAGAGAGAACAATGTCCGAGAGAAGGTGGGAGGATAGATTGGGGTGATAGATGTGAACCCAGCCCATTTGGGGGAGTTTTCCCTAGGACTATCCTTGACCTTTGTTCAATAATTGGAAAACTACATTATCTATGTAATCCACTGTAAGTTTCATTCACAGGAAATGATAATTTTGTCTTAATTATGACTCATTATAGAAACTGGGGTGGGAGGATGGTCTCCCACATAGGTAGAGAGTCCCTCTGACATGACAGGCAACTGGAAACCTGGATACTGTCCTTGGAAGACAGGCTAGTAGGATTTTTACATCATAACACTCTCAGATCACAGTCCATCCCTATCAGGGGAATATGACTGCACAAACAAGATGAGCACCAGTTAAAAGGTAATTTCCTGAGATAGTCTCATGTGGAACAAATTGAAAATCCACAGTCCTTCAAGAAAGACTTTTTTTTCATTACTTGATCTTTAAAAAAAATTGTTTCACTCTTCACTTCCCTAGCAGATGTTGCAGATTTCAGAAACAGGCAGGGACCTTTGGGCTGAAATGAAAATCGATCACTGAAAAATGTAAAAATTCGGTTCAAAATGTCCAAAATACAATAAGTGGGGCCTGGAAAAAGTAGAGCCCTGACTTTGAGGATTTCCTTTCTATGTTATTCAGATGCCATAAATCTAGCAAAGAGAAACACTGCCCTGAATGTGATGAATAACATTTTTGTAACTTTCTTTTTTTTAAGGAAAATGGTCCATGTGTTGGGAATATATGAAAATTGAGCGCTACTATTGATAAGATCTGGCAAATTATTATGTGTTTAAGGAAGTACCGGGGGTGCAATAAAGAATGATACAATTCTATACATTCTCTACACGTGTCACATTTTACTCTGCCTTTTTTTAGAACACACAGTCCTTTTCTTCTCTCTTCTTCCTTTATTTATTCTGACTCTGTTTTCTAGACATCAAACTTGGCTGAGTTTTCAGTTTCTTCCCTGTAGGAAAAAACATCAACTACATGCTCATTCATTTCTCCATTCTACAGGCATTTATTGAGTGCCAATTATGTGCCATTTTGTTGACCACTGAAGATATAGGAATAAACAAGACAGTTATAGGCTCTTGTAGCATTTAAAGTTTGTAGGAGATGACAGACAAGTCAATGGGGATGGAAGTGTGATGAGTGTCATAATCAGAGACATTTCGGAGACACTACCCAGGGGATCATCCTAACCTTAGGGTCGGGAGGGCCTTCCAGAAGAAGTAGTGTTAAACTGACCCTTAAAAGATGAATAAGAGGGTGCCTGGTTAAGCCTCTGCCTTGATTTCCACTCAGGTCCTGATCTCACGGTGTGTGGGGTCGAGCCCCAAGTCAGGCTCTGTGCTAACAGAGAGGAGTCTGCTTTGGATTCTCTCTCTCTCTCTCTCTCTCTCTCAAAATAAACATTTAAAAAGATGAATAGGAATTAGCCAAGTGCAGAAAAGAGGAAATGGGTAAAATGCTTAAGGAGAAAAAGAGAAGGGATTAAGAGTATACTTAATGTATACTTAAAGTATACTTATGGTGATGAGCACTGAGTAATGTATAGAGCCTGGGTGTCTCAGTCAGTTGGGCATCTGACTTCAGCTCATGAGTTCAAGCCCCACTTTGCACTCCATGCTGACGGTGTGGGACCTGCTTGGGATTTTCTCTCTCCCTCCCCCTCTGCCCCTCCCCCACTCATTCTCTCTCTCTCTCTCTCTCTCTCTCTCTCTCTGTCTCTTTCTCTCTCTCCCCTTCTCTCTCCTTCTCTCTCTCTCAAAGTAAATGAATAAACTTTAAAAAATTATGTTAAAGAATTGTTGAATCACTGTATTATACACCTGAAACTAATATAACACTGTATGTTAACTACACTGAAATTTAAAATAATAATAATACTAAAACAAAACAGTTAATATTTTTAGATAAAGAGAAAGAGAGTCTTTTGGGCAGAGAGACCAGCATGTACAAAAGTACTGAGGCAAGTAGGAACATAAATGTTTGAGGGAGCAAATAGAGTAGGAAAAATTGCTATTTTTAAAACTTTCAAGATCTAAAGCAAGTTATCTAATACCTGTCTCAACATAGGTACTCAATCTGTGGATGGTTTCCCCTGCATTTGGACAAATGATAAATGGAAAGAGGTGCAGATAGCTAGACATTATTGGTACCTTGTTTATCTATGATCCATTTACACGCAAATGAAAAACAATGAGTAAGCAATGAACTATGCTGCCCTTACCTTTGTATTTCTGCCTCTTCCCCCTGATGAAGCCCCAGCCCTCCTCCAAGACTCAGCATATCCTCTCCCCTAGACAGATTGCCTCCTTGATTTCAGCTCTCAGGTAAATACCCCTCCTCTGTGTCGCACTGCACCCAGTTCTTACCTCTGACAGAGCACTTCCCACACCGCGTTTGTCTTCCAGCTGATTCCCCTGCTCAACTTTGAGTTCCTTAAGGTCAGAGACCAGAATAAGGGAGAAAAGAGGAGGGGACTTGGAAGTCAGAGAGTCCTAAACTGAAATCTTAGCTTGGCCACATGCTGTGTAGCCTTGAAAACTGACTTAACTACTCCAGGACTCAGCTTCCTCATCTGTGAACTAGGATACTAATGGTATATACCTTAAAATTATTTTGAGTAGTAGAGGGTAATATATGTGAAGGACATGGCACAGTGCCAGCTTCAGTAGCACTCAATAAAAATTTGCTGAATGAATGAGGGAAGAAATGCGAGGTTTGTTCACAGGATTGTGTGGTTCTGAATTCTCCTTAGACTGTATCCAACTCAGTGATCAAAACCCCATGAGCTCAATCCTGGACACTGTCACCTTGGCTAGAAACTCCAGAGGCACAGGTATCCTTTAAACAGCTACTGATTGAAACAGTCTCAGCTTCTGCCTGAAGAGTCAGCCTCTCCTCTCCCGTTACCCTACAGGAGCCCTGAATCCAGATTCCCAGCCTCCTGCACTTCCTATAGGTAGAAGAGAAAACTTCTACAACACTGGCCATTCATATTTCACTTATCCATCCATTCATGCAACAGGTATTAAGTACCTACTACGTGCCGGGGACTGTGATTGATGTTAGTGATGTGACGGAGACTTGATGAGATGTTTTATGAATTTATTCATTAGCCAGCATGCTAAACAAATGTATTATATATGATGCCTTATTTTTCCCCACGGCCACCCTGGACCATCTCAGCCCTACCTCATGTTGTACCGATTATATTCCTGTATCATCCCTCCTTTCTTTCCCCTTCTCCTCGATGTAATATAAAGATATTTTAATATGTCTTGTTCAATTTTGGCTAGGTGTGCTGAGCACACAGGTGCCAAAAGGAATACTTTTGGTCACTGTTACGATGAAACTCTGTAGATGAGATTACATAAAGAATAAAGAGAGACTTCCAGCCCCCTGGCTTGTTTGAATGCTATTAACTGTATGAATCAGTCCTGAATGAAGGGAGGGCTGGGCAGACCTCCCATGTATGTATCATCTCTCCACATTAGAAGCTGATGCTCTTACTGGTGTTGCTAAGAGGCTGAAAAACAGATGAATGATGGCCAAAGATCCGTGTCAGATGTAACTGTTGTCTCTCTTGGGTGGCGTATATATGACTTCAGTTTACAGAGGATATTGACATTTTAGGGTTGTTTCATGAGCCTACCTTATGCTTTTACTCACAGTGAAACCCACTTACCTTTTCATCCAGCAAATGTTTATTAAGGGTGTGCATGCACACTCGTGACTAAGTTAGGGTTCTTCTTCTTTAGAGTCTCTTGGTCTAATGGGAGAGGAGGAGACTGATAAATGAACAAGTCACATCGGTACAGTACTAGCTAATGCCTAGTACCAGCTAATGACTTCCTTACAGTAAAATTGGGGTAGTTACTCAGCCTCTCTGAGCCTCAGTTTCCTCATCTATAAAATGAAGACAGCGACAGCATTACCTTAGAAAAAATTTTGAAGAGTCTTTGAGATTACCTACGCACAATGTTTCTCACAGTGTCTGGAACATTGTAACCCCCTAATAAATGTTAGCTGGAATCTGTTCTTTGTTTTCATGCCTATTATTAACAGAAGCTAAAACAGAGTCTTGAACAGAGTGCTGTGGGGACATTGAGAGCATTGACCAATTTGACCTAGGCAAAGGCTTCCCGAGCTGGGTTTTGAGGTCTGAGTAAGAGGTGAGCAGAGGGAGATCCAGGGGAAGGGCATTCTAGGCTTCCAGAATAACATGCCCAAGGTCACAGAGGCAGGCGAATTATGAAACAAGTCAAAGAACTGTCCAGGGAAGTTCTGTAAGGTGAATGGGTGAGAAGGGCCAAAAGAGTAGTTAAGAAGCCAGATAGCCGATAGGAAGCCAGAGGAGGTCTTTTAATTAATTATTCCTTTTAGCTCTACCTACCACCAAGCTACTCAACAGAAGACATGGCTTTTCGCAACATGCATGCACATCTGCACCCCCGGAAGGTGTAAAAACTAGTCTCGGAAAACAGAGAAATTCTGTGGTAATAGCTAATATTTGTCTGAACTTCCTGGATTAGAAGAACTTTCATACACATGATCTGTTTTAAGTCTTATGAGATCCTTGTGGTTTGGCATTATTAAGATTTCCAGTTTGGATAGAGAGAAACTGAGGCTAAGAGAGGCTAACCAACTTTGACAAGATCACACAGTTCGGGGTAGTGGAGTTGGGGCTGCAAACCCACCTAACCCCAAGGCACAGGCACTCTGCAGAAATGATCTTGTCTACTATTAGAACTCTTTCATTGTCAATCGAAACATTTTCCCCTCACACAACTCTTTAATTGTCTGTTAAAAAACAAACTTTCTCCTCACTGTTTTGGTTCTCTAAAATCCTGCTGAAATCTCCTTTAATCCGCTTTTCCCTAGCCTTTGCTCCAGCTATTTTGTGCCCTTGATACACAGATTCTCCATTTTTATGACCATCCTATGTCTTAACTTTCTCTAAGCCTATACAACTGAGCGTGCTTGCCAGATTGGTCCACTTCCAGCCTTCTGCAGCAAAACTGCCTCTTGTTCGTTGAATCTTGTTAGTTAAAGCCCCTGCAACTTAATCACTTGTCTTTTTCCCCAATTTTTCCTGCATTCTCCCTGTGCTTTATTACCCTCTGCCTTGGGCGTCCTGTTTGCCTCCAGCCGGAAAAGCGTGGGCTGCGAACAACTTGTGTAGGGAAACCCTGCCAGGTGGAGAGGCCCTGTATAATGAATGGCCACCCCTGGCCAGGGCCTCGTGTGACTACGTATGGAGTCTGTCTGCATTTCCCTGAGAGCCCCAAAGATCCCACTCCCACAGATGGGACATCCCACGCAGCAGTGTGGTCCTGCTGTGCTCTAGAACATGATCCCACATTCCACATGAGCCCTCCAGCTAGCTGGGTGGTCCAGGCTCCAGTCTGGGGAGCCTTGCCAACTGCTGATGCCTGGCTACTGGGCAGCCGGCGAAGCTCCCACACGTGTGGGAACCGTGCTGGCAAGGCGAGGAGGCAAGACGGGCTGGGTAACTGGGTGCACTGGGAATTAACGTAAGAGCAAGGAGGGCCTCCAGAGGCCTCAAAGCTACCTAGCAACGAAATATGCAAACAGTGGCTCCATCCTATGGCAACAGTGCCATCTGTAGCTTGTCCCCCTGCACATCTGCCCATCTCAGCTGTACATCAGGAGGGGAAGCAGTGTGGTTGAACTTCCACTTGAGCTTTCAGTCAGTAGTGTAATTGGGTGAACGTTCCACCGGGAGCATTCTGGCACACCCTCAGCAGAGGTTCTTCGTCCTATCCTGACTGGTTTCCAGGACTTCATGCTCCTAAGCTCTCTTCCTCTCAGAACCTTAGTGCAGCTACGCCCGTACCCCAGATCACTCTAAAGCTTCAGCACGTGCCTGCTGGTCTAGTCCGTCTGTCTACCTGTTCCTTCCTCATCACCCTGACACCGCCTTACATTAATAAAACTGTACAGCAGGCTGAGTGCTTCCTCAGACATTCTGTTAGGTGATCCTTACGAGACCCCACGCAGCCTCATTATGGGCCACGTTAGGGACATTATTTCAGCTTTATTTTACACCTGAACAAATAGGTTCAGAGAGGTTGACTGGTCGTCTGAGGTCACACAGCTAGGAAATGGCGCAGCTAGCACTTAAACCCATGTTTTTTGACTCTAAATCTAGTGCTCTTTCTTTTACAGATATTAGAGGAGCAGACAGACAGGGACACTGAGAGTGGACTAAATCCAGCGACTGTCACATATGCTTATAGGGCCAAGTGACCTTTTTTAAATCAGCTCCCCAGTGTCCTTCTCTACCCTCCCCACCAGGCGAAAGACTAATCCTTCTAAAAGCCCCCTGCTCTCTGTTTGCTACCTTAATCCCCAAGATCCCATCTGTTATGTCTCTGAACACAAATACACATGGCCCATTTAACTGCAGTGATTCGGGGAAGAACGAGAAAGGCAGGAAACTGGGACAAAATTCCCTGATTATAGCCAAGCAGGCATTGGAGTTTGGGGACAGATTCAGGACAGGGACTAGCAGTGAGATCATTGTGGCAATAAGAACACAGAGACAGAGAAGCAGTGGGAACACAGTCATTTGATCAGCAAAATGAAATTCACCACAGTGTCTTCAGGGTGCCCTGACCTGTGGATGGATCATATGGTTGGAGAAACAAGGGCAGTTGTAGAGATCCAGGCAAACAGACAGGGTGAGCTGGAGCCGATGATTAGGGCTCAGAAGCGTAATCGCAATGCCCCGGATGGCAAGGACAAAGTGCCTCTCACCGCAGAGAGTCTGGGCTACAGACGTGGAACTTTAGTCACAGACACATGACAGGGATCCTCCGGCCAGAACCAGCTGCAAGGTGTGAACTTGGTCTTAGCAACCAAGGCAAAAACTTTGTTTTCAGAACCAGAGACTTGGTTCAGGGCCATACCTGAAACCCAGCCTCAAAAGGCAGAAATATGCGGAGCCCGGGAATAGGCAGGACCTGGCATTCCTCAGTTCAGAGAATCCCCACCATCATCCCCCATAGCCTGTGCTCATCAGAACAAGCAAGGTTATGCCGTAGTAAGAAATACAGTCAAAACCCCAATGGGTTTTGCCCACTCAGCATTGCCAGTTGCTGAACCAGAGAGAAAAGAGAGAGTCCTCAGAGGTCTTGCATTAGCAAATACATTCTTAGCTGGAGAGTGACACGCACGTCAGCTCACAACTCATTGGCCGATCACACATCCCCACAATCCTGCCACAGGCCCAGGCGGAGAACTGCGTTCAGGGAGCAGCCCTCAGTGAGGCCCTGATGTACTGGACTCATAATGGATTATTACCTTCCACCTTAGTTGGGAAACTGAAGGCGTAGGTTTTAGACTTTGCCATTCATTTAACAAGCATTTTCTTTTTTTTTTTTAATTTTTTTTAATGTTTATTTATTTTTGACAGAGGGAGACAGAGCACGAGTGGGGGAGGAGCAGAGAGAGAGGGAGACCCAGAATCCGAAGCAGGCTCCAGGCTCTGAGCTGTCAGCACAGAGCCCGATGCGGGGCTCAAACCCACAGACCTTGAGATCGTGACCTGAGCTGAAGTCAGATGCTTAGCCGACTGAGCCACCCAGGCGCCCCAGGAACCAGTTTTATACCCTAAAAGTGTGCGTTCGAGCCACCCAAGCGCCCCTAATAAGCATTTTTCAATCACTGCTGTATGTGATGCCGTTCTGATGGCTGTGTATACAATGACCACACATAGTTCTTCCTTCGAGTCCCAGGTTAATGGGGAAAGGAACAAATGTGACCAGAGATTCAATAAGGAGAAGCCCAGGATTCTGTGGAACACAGGAGAGGTGATTGGTCTAGGCTGAGCAGTGGGCAGATTAAGTTAAGGAAGCTGCATGTTTACATGTTACTCCTTAACACACACGCACACACACCCCACAAAAGAAAATGGTAGTAAATCAATAATCCTTGGTGCTGGAGTCTATCCTCTCTCCATGTAGCACACTTGTCCTATTTCATAGAGGATTGCTTCCGGTTTTATCCACTAAAGTCCAGCTCGAAAATTTTCTCCACTGAGACCTAAAACTCCTATCTCATTTACTCGTCTGGTTAATGCATGAAATCCACCTGTGGAACCCCAAGCATTATGGGGAAGCAGGCATACAATACACCCCTACCACCTTACTTCACGGTAAGCCTTAGTATCCGCTCAGTTTCAGTCACCTGGCATACCCAAGAGGAGGGGCTGTGGAGCAGCAGCGTCAGAATCACTTGGGAGCTTGTTACAACGCAAAAACTCAGGACCCCAGCACCACCCCACCATGGCCAAGATCTCCTGACTAAGACTCAGCTTTTTAACAAGATCACAAAATGATTCACATGCATATTAAAGTTGGAAAAATACTGACCCAACTGAGGACAAGAGAAATTGACCATGAGATAGATTGTTTTTTATGCCAAAAAAGGGATCTTTCTAAATCTGAGGCACACAGTCCTAATGGGGAAGACAAGTATGGATTAGGCTTAAGAAGGCAGCAGGGGGTAGAGAGCCCAGGGTGGAAGAGAGTTGCTTAGGAAAAATGAGAATCTGATGAAAGATGGGGAAAGACCCCAGAAAAAGGAGAGTTTTGAGGGTATACTTTACCCACCTTTTATACTCTTTTGCTTAGAGATGGTCTAGGGAATTATGCTGGCCTTTTTTGGACTTTAGAAACGAAATGAGTATTCAGGCCCTTCCCTTTCTCCTTGCTAACTAAATCTGTGTGTGCAAAGCTGTCCCATCTACAGGCCCCCCGCCCCCCCCCCCCCCCCCGCCTTCACTGACTTGTACCTCCGGCATCAGCCGTCTGGGGAGTGAAACCGTTGACTAAAAGCTCTCCATAGCCTCATTAAATGGCACTTAACTACCAAATAGCATAAACTCCAGAACTGGAAGACTCAGAGGGACATCCAAAGTCTGCACTTTTGAGTCATGAATGTGGTGGGAAATTTATAAACCAGCAGCTGGATTTTTTGTTTTGTTTTGTTTTGAACAACAATTTCACCTAAAAGGGACTGCCATGTCCAGTCACCTCCTTCCAATTTCTAAATTTGACCTACTCCCCCCGCTGAGCTGTTCCCAGTAGCTTGCCAGTCCCCTGTTTACTCCTAGGTGTCTGGTTCTACATCTACATCATTATTACTATTGTTGTTGTTAGCCTTTCTCTGCGAGTAGCCGTAATGGGCAATTCAAGTGTGTTTTTATAGGGCTCAGAAAGTTGAGTTACCGTAGCCCAAATAAAATGTTCTATGCCAAGAGTTATATCTGAACTGAGCGAATGGCTAATTCTTTCCATAACATTTTTCCATTATGTGGCTCTAACTGTAGGTTATTCAAAAACTTGTCTGTGATTTTTGGAGCATATCCAGGAAGCATTTCTACCCAGAAGACCTTAAGGTGAAGCTAATAGCTTTCTGTCGCAAAGGTATTAGAGACTCAACTCTATAGATACTACTTTCAAAATGATAGCTACGATCAGGATGGTAACTATAAACTATCATTGGCACTATTATAACTTCACTGGTAATACTTATCAGTAATATTATTTGCTGTATAAACAAAACCAATATACTAAATCACATATATTATGAAGCAGATGAAATACAGTAAGAGTTTACAATCCTAAAGCATTTGCCATTTTTTCCTTAAGTGGCTCCTGGGTGGCTCAGTCAGTTGAGCATCCGACTCCTGATTCCAGCTCTGATCATGGTCTCATAAGTTCATGAGATCAAGCTCCGTATTGAACCCCATGTTGAACCCTGTGCTGATAGCATGGAGCCTGCTTGGGATTCTCTCTCTCCTTCTCTCTCTGCCCCTGCCCCACTTGCGCAAACACACTCCTCTCTCTCTCTCAAAATAAATAAACTTTAACAAAAACGAATTACTTTTATAAGCATACAAACCTAATAGACAAAAAACCCTCCACATCTCATTACTACCTCTCCATTTTTTGCCATCCTTTTCAGCAATATTCCCTGAAAAATGTCTCCAAAAACCCTGACCCCCACTTCTCTTCTTCCTCTGTTTTGACTCCATTCCATTCAGGTTTTTGTCTCTAGATTTCCAGTGAAATAGCTCTTGTCAAAGTCAGCAGTGATACCCAGTTGTCCATCCTAATGGTCCGTTCTCAGCTCTCATCTTACATGGCTTATCAGCAACATTGATCTCTTGATCACTGTCTTCCTGGCACACCTCCCTCCCTTGGCTTTCAGGACATCACTCTTTCACGGTCCCAGGTCTCTTCTGCTGGTTTCTTCTTCATCTACCAGTTCTAAACAATGGGGAGTCCAGAAGTCAGTCTTTGGACCCATTTTCTTTGTCTGTACCTACTCTCTAGGTGATCACATGCAAATTCATGGGTTTAAATATCTCCTCTATGCTGACAACCCCCAAATTTGTATTTTCAGCCTGGATCTCTCTCCTGAATACCAGACTGAGATATCAAGTTGCCTACCTGACAGTTACACTTGGCTGTGTTAAGCTCCTCAACGTTGACGTATCCCAAGTGAAATTCTTTACTTCCAACTCCCTCTCTCCTGTCCTCTCCAAAAACAAAGCAAAACTGTGTTTCACAGTCTTCCCCATGTCAGAAAATGATAATGCTGTACTTCCCTTTGCTCAGACCAAAAATCTTATAGTTGCCCTTGATGCCTTTCTTTCTCTCTCACTCCACATTGTCCATTGATTAGCTTTCTTGGCTCTGCCTCTGAGTCTGTCTGAAATCCAGCCACTTTCCACTGCCACCACTCTGGTCCACACCACTGTCTCTCCCCTGAACGATGCCTACTGCCTTCCTTACTGGTCTTCCTTCCCCACACAAACACAGCTAATGGAATGATCTTTAAAATGTAAATCAGATCATGTCACCTCTCTGCTCAGAATCCTCTGCTGTCTTTCCATACCACTCAAAGTAAAAGTTAAGTTATGACAATTGCAAACAAGGCTCTCCAGGATCAACCCACCCCTCCAAGCCCCACCGCCACCCCCACTCTTCCCTCGCCTGCACCAGCCACATCAGTCTTCTTCGGACATGCCAAACATGCTCCCACCTCAAGACTTCAGGCATTCCTTCAGCTATCCCTTAACTTCAAATGTCAAATGTCATCTCCTCCCAGAGGTCTTCTCTGATCACCCTAATCCCTCCCAACCCAAACCTCCAGGGTAGCCTATGCGCCAACCCTGTTTTCTCTTTCTTTATAATGCTTAGCATTATATAATATAGTATTTGTTCATATGTTTATTATCTTTCTACACTGAAATGTCTGCTTCATAAAGACCAGGACTCTGTTTTATTTACCGCCACAACCCCAATATATGGCACAGCAGGAACTTAAAATATATTTCTTGGAAGGAAGGAAGGAGGAGAGGGAGGGAGGGAGGAAAGAAAGAAAGGAAAGGGAAATCCATTCTCATATTTTCAGAGTGGTTCAATTTTTTAAGATTTTATCTACATGCAAGTTTTCAGATCAGGGATCACATAAACCAAGGCATACCTGCCCATTAAATGCATTTCAATTTGCCATTTGCTAACCGAGGGATATTGTATAATTTAGTTGACTTCTCTAAAAGCCTCATTTTCCTCGTCTATGAATTGGGGTGGGGAGAGATAGTGAAATACTCCTTAAAAGACTATTATGAATATGAAGCAGGGTAATGGCTTTAGACTGTTTAGTAATATACTTCATACTTAGCAAGCCCTCCATATATGTTTATTATTATTACTATTTTTATTGTCATTACTGGTTATTTCTCATATATTTCATCTTACTAAGTTATTTTAAAAACTCCTATAGCTTAGGGGCACTGGGGTGGCTCAGTCGGTTGAGCATCTGACTTTTGCTTTCAGCTCAGATCCTGATCTCAGGGTTGTGGGACTGAACCCTGAATTAGTGACTGCGCTGGGTGTGGAACCTGCTTAAGATTCTCTCTCTGCCCCTCTACCGCTCATGTGCGTGCTCTCTCTCTCTCTCCCTAAAAAAAAAAAGAGAGAGAGAGAGAGAGAAGAAAAAGAAAAAGAAAAAAATTACTACAGCTTAGTATTGTTTTCACAAATTGAAAATTTTATATAGTTCCCATGTGTCACAAGAAAGGACAACTGGAAATGTTTTGACTGGTTCTTCCCCACCCTACCCCACTCCACCCCCCCCCCTTTTTTTTTAGCTATTTTAAACAAATCTTTTCCATAGAATTTTTGGCTCTGTTCTTCCCTTCCGTGTTCTAATTGGAAAGCATTCTAAATCAAAGTTTAGTCTTTTCTTCTTTTTCACCATACTAACAGTGTATAGAGTATCTACCCATTTCTTCACGTTCCTAAAGCCCATTATTTCCGTGAAAATGCACCTTGAAGGGCATTCTGGGTATCTGTATCTAAATGGACACAAGGAACCCTCTACTTATTTCTAAAAGCCCTTGTAAAATATTATGATAATTACTTACATCCCCACAATTAGTGTTCCTCCTAGAATCTGATCATCTCTGTCGGATATGATGGTACATGCTCTCTTCAAACTTGAGGAGGGAGAGTTTCAAAACATCACAGGCATCAGGTGTAAAAGGTGTGGTGGAGCGATGTCATGTCTCCTAAGGGTCCTGGATGTGGTACAGGTGGAAATTTGATAATCTGGTCACCAGACAGCTTCCTGCCCCTGAGAGGAACAAGGTGGTCAGAATGGCTCTGATCTCCAGTGCCCTTCCCTAGTCTTCCTCCCCCCTCTCCTTCATTCTCTCTCTCTGTCCCCTCCCAACAGGAACTGTGTCCCTGCCCCTCCAATTAGAGTAGGTTGCATCTGTGTGATGAGTCAGACAGCATCTCAGACTCAGGTAACAAGTTCAACTACAGCATTTCACTGAATGAAACTAAGTCTATCCACATAGACAGAAGTCCTGATAAGAGCTGAACCTTGGGGCCAATCAGTTTCAGTAAAATTAACTTTTAAGCAAAAGGACTTTAGAATCAACCTGATGATGTACTTAAAGGCAGCCCCAATGCCGGGTTTATGTGTGTTCCCTAGGCACTGCCTTCCTTGACTTCCTTCCATAAGACTCTGAAATGTCATCTCTGTGTAGACCTCTCCTGAAAATATATTCTTTCTTTTAAACTGTAATGACAAAAGTTAAATAATAATTATACTAGACACCAGTATTAACTAAGCCTTGTTAATATGAAGAACTTCATACGCATTATCTCCTTTAATCCCTACATTCATGATCTCCATCTCACTAATGAGAAAAACAGAGATCTTAAGACTTGAGTAACTTGCCCAGGTTTTAAACTGGGCAAGTGCAAAATTCCTAACAACGATGCCATAATCCCTGCAGAAAATTAACTTCTTTTTCAGTTCACTTTGGTTTATGTCTTTTCTGTAGTATAAGGTATCTTCTACACATTTTGACATACAATGGTCGTAGCTAATATGCTTCCATAAAATTGGCTTCTTGGTTTTTTTTTTTTGCCTTCTTAACATTTTCATTTTATTGTTCTTGTTCTTCTACATTTATTGGATTGGCTTAATGGAAAATATGTCTGCAGCTTCATGCTTTTATTTTACCCAACTGGAGTACAGCGTTTACAAAATTCTTTTTACATATAATATCTCACATACTACAGTGGGAATTGGGCATCACACTACTTTTGCAAATGAGGAAACTGGCGTTCAGAAAAACGAAGCAACTTGACGGCCTATTACTCGATATCAGATACAGGCCCTTTATCTCCAAATTGTATACTTGCTGCGCTACACCACATTGCTTCGTATTTCCATATTATGCGCCAATAGTATATGTTTACCACTGCTTTATAACAAAGACTCTGGCTGAGCGAGTTTTCTTTTATTTATTATACTACTATTATAGCATGGCTCTGAAGTCAGGCTGCCTGAGTTAGAGTTTTGTCTCCATTGCTTACTCTCTCAATGAATTATTTACCATCTCTAAATATCAGTTCTCTCAACTGTAAAATGGGAATACTAATAGGGCTATCACAGAAGGTGGTTACAGTTATGAGATGCGATAGTGCATAGAGTGTCCACTAAAGGGACTGACACATAGTGAGTTCCCAATACATGTTACCTATTCTCGTTATTTATGGATAATGACTCAAATAAGCATATATTGGAATTTCTTTGAAATTTTCATACCCCGTGATTTAAAAATTGTTCTAATATTCCATGCCATCTACACAGTTTTGAGTCCCTTAATTTGTAATCGATTTAGGCATTTCCCCTAAGATTTTGACATAAGCCCCCAAATGTTACAAGCTTAGCTTCTAACTGGAATAAGATTGAGGCTAAGCAAACCAGTTGAAGCCCAATATTGTGTTTTAAAAGTGATTTGTGTGAGGTGAAGACAATTTACCCTAACTCCAGAGAAATATATAGCCAGTTAGAGTAGATTATCATAAGTTAAATTAAGTTAAAGTATTCAGATGGGTTGGTTTATAAGAATGTAGCCTAAGAAAATCTCAAATCCTAAAGTTTTCCTCCTCTGGTCCATCACTGCTTTCCTTCACAGTTCAGAGTTCACTGTTGTTAGTTTTAAATGTTGATCCCAGGAGGCTCCGGTTAAAAGATGTTCATTTTCTGAATGGGGTGTCCTAATAGGCTGCTTTGATCTTAACATGAGTCAACAACCATTATGTCATCCCTGTCACATACATTTGGGTGAAGAGCTCAGCTACCAATAATAAGGTGGTCTTTTTGTTTGCGGAATGTCATTGTCATTTTCCTTTCCTTAGTGAATTGAATATAACTCAGGTAAAAAAAAATTACAACTGTACAATAAAATACCATATTTATATGCTACAACATACCAAATGCACTGGGAGAATTGCATATTTCATATTTTTGATTGAATTTCGTGCTTTAGTTTTTATTTTGTAGACATACTAGTTAAAATCTTCTACTCAAACCACTGGAGACCGGCCATTAGTGAATTCTGACTGGTTTGAAAAGAGAAATTGATAGGTATAAAGAATCCTTAAGATCATCCCATTTTGTTTTTATGTCATATGTGATGTTTGTTATTGAAAAACAATATTTTGCTGTTAATATAACTGGATTCCTGTGGTAATTTTGTTGATGTTGTTTCCATTAACCCTTGCCTCTCACCTCCTAGAAACTTCTGTCTCATGGTTACTCTTCCTTCTTCACCTGACCTCCTAATTCATAGGTAACGTAGTTTTCATCAGTGATATTTATATGTTAAAATAGGAAAAAAATAGAACTTCAAGTCAGTCTATTAATAGCAATACATATACCATTGCATAACCAGCTTAGATAAATTGTACCTTGTCAAGTAATTAAAACACACAACAAAAGAGAGCATTGAGTAAAATGATGACCATGTCAGTTAACATTACAAAGCTGCTGCTTTGTGAAACAGAATTATTTGAAAGAGGATTTCTGAAAATTTTTTTACTGCTTTTTAAAGCATGGTGCTTTGCCAACATAGAAGCTATTTTTTATGTGGAAACAGTAGGGAAGGTATCTTATGTATGCTGCTCAACTAAATTGTATCAACATATTGCGTTGCTGAAGGAAACAAACAGATTTCAAAGGTTTATTCCAGAAAACAGTGTTTAATCAATTTCTTATACTGTCTTTGAACATAATCTAGTAAGCAGATGTGGAGCTAACGGCTTATTTTGTTCTCTCTGCCTATATCCATTCAGAGTCTGCCAGGCTCAGAATAAAAGTCAAGACATGTGCACATAGAAACTCTGTAGATGTTTGTAGCATTTGAAATTAAAATAGTGAGAAGGCTGCCTGGGTGTCCCTTCAGACATGGCACAGTGGAGCACAGAGACAGGAAATATGCCAGACTGCCTCTGCAGGAGGCTGCTGAGAACACGTGCATCTAGGAACAAGGAACTGCTTAATGATTAATCACTGTCAACCTTTGTTCTCGTTAAAGACTTGATTGTCGGACAAGGCTTGTAATGAGGGACTGTTTTGGTGTCTGTTGCTATGAGATTGTGTTCAGTGATCCTCAGTTGGTGTAAGCCGCTGTTCCCGGTCTGCCCAAGTCGAATAAACTGAATGAAAATGCTCTAACAGTGCCTGCTAGTGGTGCTTTAAGAAGAGGCTCTGGACATTCTGTTTACTGAGTGTTAGTTACTCCAGCCCAAAAATAGACAACAGATATCCAAGAGTTTGGCTCGGCTGAATTTTGGCATACAAGATTTCAGCAAAATGATTTTGAGAAACTTTGACAATGAAAGAAATAGATAGAAGGAGATTTTATGAAGTAATGGGAGGAAGACTCTTTCCCAACCACACACACACACACACACACACACACACTCAGACACATAGACACCTTTTCTTTTTGGCAAACACAGATATTCAGAAATCAAAATGTAAAGTTGTTAGCATTCCTTTTGCCTTCTATAAATAAAATATTGAATTGTGCTTTGCAAACCAAATCCTTAACCACCAAATCATGTGAGAGGCTGAAGTGTGTGTTGGCGTTTTTCTAAAGGCTAAGAAAAAAAAATCCCATTTATTCTGTCGTTGACTAGTTAGCTTCTGGACTTTTGCGTAACCATTTCTGTATCTGTATTTTACTGCTATAGAAAGATCAATGGGACATTTTAAAGGCGGGGAAAAAATACTATTTTTAAATGTAAAAAAAAATGATTCTTCTGGGTTGATATGACCTTAAAAAAAAACTCTAAAGTTCTTATAAACATCATTGGATCATTATCATGAAATTACTTCTAAAATACATCCTTCTGTGGAAGTACTAGAAGATAGGGAATAACTAAAACTGTTGGTGATGATAATGTCAGATTATTCCTACTAGCCAAATATATTTCTAGCCACAAGTATTTCTCTCTAACAAATAAAGCCTGCTAAGGTTTTTTTTGATATCTGCATGAAACCACTTTTCTCCTAGTTTGTATCTTATGTAACTGGTTCAAAATATTATGTGTCCTTCCCTCTCTTTCCCCCTGGTCCTCCTAACTCATCCACAGTATAATCAGGGAAGTTGAGAAGGGATCGTTAGACCTCTAGCAATCTAAAACATGGCCTCTGCCAGCATCCTGTGTTCCTACATAGTCTGCAGGTAACTGAATGTTCTGTTGGTATCAGAAATGATCCTATACGGCCCAGGGAGCTGCCTCTCCAGAGTGTCTCCCACATGGAAAGGTAGGCAGCAGCTTGGGAAAGGCCTGTTGGTCTGCCCCTGTATCTCTCAGGAGGTTCGCTCTAAATCCTCCCAAATAGGAAAACCTGTTTTTATTTGATTTTTTTAAGTTTTATTTATTTATTTTGAGAGAGAGAGCAGGAGCAGGAGAGGGACAGAGAGAGAGGAAGGGAGAAAGAATCCCAAGCAGGTTCCTTGCTGTCAGCGGGGAGTCCGATATGGGCCTGGAACTCATGAACTGTGAGATCATGACCCGAGTTGAAATCAAGAATCGGACCTAACCGACTGAGTCACCCAGGCGCCCCCAAACCAGTTTTTATTTAAAACTCTAAAGAGAAATCCAGTTTGCTTGGCAAAATGGTGAGTATATAACCTATAAACATTTCCATTTTCATAGTCTCACCTCGACATTTATATACGTATCCACATATTAAAGATTAAAGAGAGAGAATGTAAATGTTCTCTGACCATAGTATTTATCCGCTGAGGTTACAATGAGGAAATATCCTAAATTAAGACAGAAATCAGGAGGTTTACAATGATAATGATAATTATAACTGGTTTGGTCATTTAAGACGTATTACAGTTTGCAGTAAGTAGATCATCTCCCGAGCTACAAATTGTTCCCCATTCAGTTCATGGAACTACAGCCCTCTAAGGAATATCATTCAATAAGCCATGCTTTATAAATCCTGGTAGGCCTGATTGGTTCTCTATCCTTGACCACAGATATAAACGTTAAGGAATACTCGACCATTCTGTGAGGTAGAGCCTTGAATAGATGTCCTTGGACAGTATTTCTAGTGGCTAGCCTAAAATCCTAGGGGAAAAACACATAGAAATAAATCACTCTCTATACAACACTGTGAATTATTATTTGCATTTAAATAGAAACACAGCAGCCTTCCTTTACTATAATAGATGCTTACAGGTAAATTACCATACTTTTCATGGCTTCCCTAAGAAGTGAAGGATCATATATCAATATATCAATGCCCCTGTTTTCTTCTACCCTCTAAATACCAGTGTAGTAGTAAGCACACAAGTTAATTCCATTGATGTTAACTTGACTGAAAGTTACTGACCCCACATAAATAGCCTCTCTTTGATCTTTGTAAGTAATAAGTATGATTAAATTACTAAAATAAGCTATATTATCTAAATGTATTGGTTTTCCTCCTAAAAGCAGTGACCATCTCACTTTCTTTTATAACCAAAGACCAGGTGAAATCCAAACATTAATATCTTCTTGGTATGGAGAGCTATATAGCAAGGTATATGAATGAATGGTATATTACCTAGGAGAAAACCATGAACCCACCTGCCAAAAAAGAAATGATTCTGATAGAGTAAAAAAAAAAAAGTGTGAGAAAATTGTTCAGATTTAATTGAGAAGTAATGGAAAAGTTGTAGCACTAGGATATAGAAGGACTGCCATACATGAAGACAGCATCTTCAGCATCAAGTGGGATATGTATTTTTTTTAAAGGAAATGAATTGTCTCCTTTTATGCGGTCTCCATAACTGGTCAGTTGTACATTAACATTACATCTAACAATGTTACTTGGTTTCTAAAGAGGCCAAAATACTTTAGCTTAATTAACCCTCAACATATTGATTAATTTCATCACCTTTCTAAAATGGAATATTAATGTTTGCCCAATACCTTGAAAAAAGCAACTTTGAAAAATGATACTAGAGGGGCGCCTGGGTGGCTCAGTCGGTTAAGCGTCCGACTTCAGCTCAGGTCACGATCTCACGGTCCGTGAGTTCGAGCCCCGCGTTGGGCTCTGGGCTGATGGCTCAGAGCCTGGAGCCTGCTTCCGGTTCTGTGTCTCCCTCTCTCTCTGCCCCTCCCCCATTCATGCTCTGTCTCTGTCTCAAAAATAAATGTTAAAAAAATTTTTTTTTTTAAAAGAAAAATGATACTAGAATCCAAGTGGTGTCAATGCAGCTGTGTCTGTAAGGAGAAAACTGAAATTAAGACCTGGCAAGGATTAGATAAATATGGTGAGCTTCAACTAAAGATCTATCAGGTAAATCGGGTCCTTAGAAAAGATAATCACGCTGTGCCTTACCAAAAACAACTGCTTGATTCGGTTAATTTGTTCAGTTAAGTAACATTCTCAAGCCAATTGTTTGGTAATACTGTAGGCAAAGAAGATAGCTGACAGGTTTTAAGTTTCCCTGATATCCAATATTGTGACATTTCGCATACTTGGGCCAAGTTCTGCTAAGTTTATGAACAGGCTAGAAATTTTAAAAATTATTTGTATAGGTTTTTTTTTTCTTCTGTAGATGGCCAAATAACAATATTTTTAAATTATAAAGCGATTCCAGATTGGCTCAAATTTAGTCACAGTTTTGATTTAAATATTCGGAAATACTCAGATATATGCTAAATGAACTGTTTATTTGGATCCAGCCGGCAGCTGAAGAGCTGTAGCAGTCCCAGATGTATATACCCTTTTAAAAAGTACCACATGGAGCTGGAAAACACAAAACGATGTAAACACTGGTAACTGTACGACATATCAGTCTCCCTTCATGCATTCTCTCCTGATCAGCCGTTAGGAACGTAAGCCACAAATGTTTACCCAATTTTAAAATCACTGGACAGTTATGTTCAAATCAAGGATCTGTTTCCAGTTACAAGTAACAGAATCCAATACAATCAAGCTACCCAAATTGCTAAGAAAAAAAAGTTTAAAAGTTCACAGAACACTGTACATGCTAAATTTAAGTTGAAGGTATTAATTATAAGCAAAAAGACTCATATAGTATCTTGAATTAACAAGTAATAATATTCTCAGAGGAGGCATTTTATATGATATTTTATATTAATACTTGTTATTTCACTGGAAAATTTTCATATATATGTTACTTTCTTAGTAACACCTAAATAATTGCAAATCATGTTATAAATTAAGCTTATCTGATTGTCAAGTTATTATTTATTTAAGTGTCTACTTTAGGTCAGGCTTATGTGTGCTGGTGGAAATGCACAGATGAATAAAAAAGTCCGTGTTCTTGAAGTAATAACAGCCTAGTAAGAGAAAACATACATGTAAATAAATAATTGATAGATCCTATAACAGAGATAAATACAAGATGCGATTAGAATTCAAGCAATACCAGTCACCTATGTTGGACACTGCCAAGATAGACCTGCCTTATTCTGAATTCTCTATTCAGATGAATTAATGTAAAGAGTTAGCTTATGAACCCAAACTTATACTAGAAATCTTTATAGATGAAAAAAAATGTCTTAAAATTGGTTGATGTCTAAAAATAATTTAATAATCTCCACCATTTTGTAATCCAAACAGAGAAGCTAAACTACGGTGTGTGTATGTGTGTGTGTGTGTGTGTGTGTGTGTGTGTGTGTGTGTAAGACATCCCTAATCTTATTACTCAACAGAATTAATAAAACTTTTTGGTAATTTCTCTCTGAATTTATAAACATAAAGAAACAGCAGATCTGGTAATACTTGTACAGCTGATTTGATGAATGTAGACAGACAGATAATCAGACCAAAGAAAGTTGACTTTCCCCATTCTTTTCCACGGTAGACTTTTTCACTTAAGGTTATCATTTTTCTAAAACATTATTTTGGTACTCTGCAGATCAAAATGTGTTTGTATAGTTTGCATAAATAAGATTTGGTAAATAACCTGATTTTCTGGGAATTGATCCAAGTGAAACCTCTAATCTTTTGAAGTTCATCCCTTAGTGATTCTTAGGGAGAACTCAGCTTTTTTGAAGTCCCACTGAAGTATTTAGTGGCTTGCTTTGCTAATTCAAGGGAGACTTCAGGGCTACATTTAACAGAGAACAGATGGCTCCTTTTTAAACGTCCTTTGTGGTCATTATAATAATACATTCGAAAATAGCTAATCATGTTACATTAGAGTAGATGGACACATTTGAAGATATTGACCACAGTCACTGTGCTGTGTCAGTGCATCTAGATTTCTATGTTTATTAGATAACCTGCAATAACCAAGATATTCTCTCATTTCTCTTAAAAGGAGATATGTCAAGAATATGCGGGCTACTTTGTAGGTCAATATGTTTTATATATTTTAGCACAGATGGATATAAAAATCACCTCTAGCAAAATAATTTGTAGATTTTTTTCTTACAGAATCAGGGGGGAAAAAACAGACTTTTTACAGAATCAATTCAGAGAAGTCCAACATTATTATCAAACCTGTATAGTTCTACATTAGGCCTTGCACACTGAAGTATCTGAACGGATCCAGAATTGAGTTTGAATTTTCTCAACGTTCCCATTCCCAAGCTTCAGTGCATGTACCTCAGTCACTTCAGAAGAAAATAACTGGTGTGATTTCCTGCTCCTCACCCCCAACTGCGTCAATCTAGTATTTGTACATTGTAGTGACAAAACCACTGCACGTTGTGCTGTTAAGTTGCATTCTAGACTCAATGGAAAAAAAGAGAAATTGAACTATTTCATTACAGTGGTATTTGTTGTTAGCTTGATTCAATAAAAATGGAATTTCAACAATTCTAGCACTGGAATGGAATTTAGAGATTATAATCTAGTTTCCATATCTTAACATTGGATAAAGTAAGGCCTAGAGAGGTGAAAAGAGAAGGCTACGAAATGAACAAGGTTCACAGGTCACATGAACCAGATTCCTACAAGAATCAATGAAATAATGTCAATGTGTATAAGTAAGAATAAGTAAAAACTGTCAAGGAAAACCGTAGTTTAAAATAAATGCTACCTGTTTTTGTATACTTCCTGTGAGCCAAAGACTGCCACATATTTTACCTACTTAATCTTATTTAAGCCATACAGCAATTGTATAAGTAAGGCAGTATTATTTGCCCCTTAACAGAGAAGAAACTGAGACATAGAGATTTTTATAACTTGCTTAAGAACAATTAATAAGTCATGGAGGAAATATTTAAGCCCAGGCATTTTGACTACAAAGCTTACATTTTTCATCATTACAGTATTTTGTCATGAGATACCACATGAAATATGTGAGAATTTTCTTAGATTCCTCATTTCTCAATCTTAAAGAGATAAGAAGCTAAAAGCAGTCTATACAATTTTCATTAAAGAAATTCCAGAGTCAAAATTCTACATTTTTTTTTTTTTTTATTATTTCCAAAGGAAAAATCTGGCATTACTTCCCAAGTGTTTGAAGCAACCTCTGGAAATCAGTTTTTAAAAATTCCAGATTTGTTGGGGCACCTGGGTGGTTCAGTCAGTTGAGTGTCTGACTATCGATTTCAGCTCAGGTCATGATCCCAGGGTCAGCTGGGATCGAGCCCCGCATCAGGCTCCACGCTGAGTGGAGAACCTGCTTAAGATTCTCTCGTCTGTCTGTCTGTTTGTCTCTCTCTCTCTCTCTCTCTCAGATAAAAAGAAATCCAGATTTGTTTCATATATAATTTGGACATCCTTTTGATTTAAGAACCAGCCCCTTAAGAGGTATTTCCTTCCTTTTGAACTGTAGTGTCCTCTACCCCTTCTTCCTTCTCCATTACTACTTCTTTACTGGATTGCTTCACTTTCAATGAGAACAGAAAATGTTGATGTTTATCTCATCCAAAACCATAACATGTTCCAAGCGCTTCTAGAGGAATAGCACACTTTTAGGGTATAAAACTGGTTCCTGGGGCGCCTGGGTGGCTCAGTCGGCTAAGCATCTGACTTCAGCTCAGGTCATGATCTCAAGGTCTGTGGGTTCGAACCCGCATTGGGCTCTGGGCTGACAGCTCGGAGCCTGGAGCCTGCTTCAGATTCTGTCTCCCTCTCTCTTTGCCCCTCCCCTGCTTACACCCTCTCTCTCTCTCTCTCAAAAATAAACAAACATTAAAATTTTTTTTAAAAAGCAGTTCCTAATGTGTGTCCTTTGAAATGAAAGTTTTTGTAGAGAGGATTTATAAGCCTAAGGGAGAAGGGAGAAGAAGAAGGGATTAGTATCAACACAATTTATAGAATAAACTCAACAAGGGTACAGTTACCCTTAAACACAATCCCCTAATCTTGTTTTAATTGGTAGAGGCAGTGGTGAAATGCTTAGCTAAGTGACTTAACACTGATCATTGTTGCTTGTTGGTTTATTGCTAGTATTACTATAAACATCACGCTATCCTCACTATGTGATGATCAGAAATTATATTCTGTTTAGTCCAGTACCTTAATATGTGTGTCTTTGATATTCAATAAACATCAAATTTACTTAAAAGGAGACATTAACATTTATTTCATGTCTATTCCATACCGGATACTACAATACTATACTACTCACCTCACTTAACTTTTTGCCATTTATTGGGGTAATATTGAGATAAATATTATTACTCCCATACAAGTTGGAAAAAAGCAGAGGTGGGATTTGAACCCAGCTCTGTCTGATCCCAGAATCCACTTTTCACTATTGCTGCCTACCCACTCCGATTGCTTTTAGAACAGAAGGATATTTTTAATATATTTTGCCAATAACCTTATTTTATTAAGCCTTTAAGGTACTTTGCATTTTAAAGGCATATGTGTAAAAGAGAGAGAGAGAGAGATTTATTAATCTATCAAATGGGAATCATAGGGGCACCCGGGTGGCTCAGTAGGTTAAGCATCTGACTCTTGATTTCGGCTCAGGTCATAATCGCACGGTTTGTGAGATCGAGCCTGTGTCAGGCTCTGCACTAACAGCGCAAGGAGCCTGCTTAGTATTCTCTTTCTCCCTCTTTCTCTGCCTCTCACCTGCTCGTGCTTACTCTCTCCCCCTCTCTCAAAATAAATAAATAAACTTCAAATAAATAAATAAAATGGGAATCACAATTAAAACAGAATTATTGAGGAGATTAAATGAGATAATAAATGTCAAACCCTCAACACATAGCCTGGTACATAGCTTTCAAAAGATGGTAACTATTGGTAGAAATTATTCTCCACCGGTGTGCCTTCTTCTTGCCTTCCAACGTATCTACTACCCATTACCATCACCGCCACTACCATCATCATCATCATCATCATGTTCTCCACCATCCCTCACCACTAGCTCTTTCCTTCCTAAAATATTCTTCATGCTGTGGGTCCTTCTAAAGTGGTGCCCTTATAAAAGCAACACTGGACTTACCAGTGCTGCTCAGCCTTTGCCTCCCTCTCCTATGTTGGCTTTCCAGGTGCCTTTGAAAAGAGCTAACATTTTTATCCCATGTGCCTTATGGCAGGAGGTTCTGTCCCCATTTTCTGCTTCACATGGATTCTTCATTTATGTATGTATTTATTTATTCCCCCCAAACCCACAGACATGTATGGAAGGTCTGCTGTATACTGGGAAAAACATGGCGAACATCCGAGCCTTCTAAACACTTCTATTGGGAGGTAGATATAAGCAAACAAGCAGTTGTGATACAGAGTGAAAAATGCCCTCCTATGAGCCAGTACCAACTGTTATGGAAGCACAAAAGAGGGGCAGGCACTGAACAGCACTGGGAGGCCGGAGGAGACTTCCTGAAAACTTGACATCTGAACTGAGCAAAGAAAAAAGAGTGATCCCTTGGTAGGGAGGAGCAGGGGAAGAGGGCTCCCGGCAGAGATGTTGTGAGCATATGCGAAAGTGTGGAGAGGAGAAGGAGCTCTGTGGGCTTGAAGAATTGCAAGTAGTTTAATATCACTAGAGTAGAAAGTGAAGAAAGCATGTGTTGAGAGACAAAACTGGAAAAACATGCAGAGACCAGATCATGGAGGGCCTTCTGCGCCATACTCAGGAGCTAGGACTTGATTCCAAAGGCTGAGAGGAACCATAGATGGCTTTAGGCTGGGGGTACAGTGTAGAGAATGCATCCAAGTGGAAAATCATTTCGTTACTCTCATAAACACTAACCTTTGAGGGGTAGGAGGTGGAGTTCTCAACGTGAGGTCAACGGATGGTCTGTGGATGTTTAGAAAATTTGTAAACTCCCTGAAAATGTAGACACAATTGTTAGTTGTATGTGTACTTGGGGGTAAGAAAAGAGAGGCAGAATCCATAGCTTTGTGAACCCCTCAAAAGGCACTGTTATCCAAAGAAGAGCTTGAAACCACTGCTCTAGGGATAAAAAGCTAAAAGCTAACTTACAGAGCAGAAATTTCAGGTCCGCCACAAAGAGCCCTTCTAAAGTTAAAGAGTTTCTCTTTTAAGAAAAATTTCTCATTCCTTCCCCTGAGTTACCAAACTCTTCCCACTCCACCCTGACCCACTGACGTTTTGTTCCTGGCCACTCTCCCACCTAAATGCTGCTTCCTCGCTCATGGAACTGGTCTTCTGTGCCAACCCATAATAAGTGTCCACCCCAGAGGCTTAGAATAGATGCAGTGTCCTGGTGACTTGAAAATTGGGTAACATCTGAAGGATGAACTCTACAGTGACCACAAAATTCATTCTAATCATTTGAACCAAACAGATTATAAACATATGATCAGGGTTTCCCTGCAGGGTAAGTGGGAAGGTTCTGAGCAAGTGAAGAAAAATGCCCTATTAACTAGAAAGAGAAAGCAGCTACTATTCGTAATTGCAAAGGACAAAGAAAAATACTAACTCAGATACAATCTTCTGTGTTTGCATACTCCACCTTGCAACATTTGCCCTACCCCGCCCCCAACCCCCACAAGCTAGTTCTTTTTTTTTTTAAGGTTTATTTATTTATTGTGTGAGAGAGAGGGCAAGCATGCGCACACAGGCATGCAAACAGGGAATGGAGAGACAGACAGACAGACAGAGACAGAGAATCCCCAGCAGGGACCACGCTGTCAGGACATGGGGCCCGAACTCATGAACCCATGAAATCATGACCTGAGTCGAAATCGAGAGTCAGACACCGAACCAACTGAGCCACCCAGGTGCCCCCAACAAGCCACTTCTATCAGACAAGCTAAGGTTCTCCTAAGCAGATACATTTTGTTCCATGCATCGCTCCTTAATGTTTCCCTGGATTGGGATATTTGTTCTTCATCTTTTAGTGAGGTCTGTGACCTCGTGCAAGTCAATTCCTTAACCTTTCTGGGCAACGTCTTCATCTGTAAAATGAAGTCGGATGAAAGATCTGTAAGTTCCTTTTCAGTTCCCACAGTTTGTAATCGTGGCTGGAGTGGAGGGCGATTGTGAACAGACGTCATGATAGGTATTTCTCATTCCCGACTTGCCAGTTCTTTCCAAGGATTGCTGGGCACTTTGTTTCAGGCATTTTATCAATTTAATATAAAAGACCAAAGTACTTAGCATTCCTTGGCCAGTACAGCCAAATAGTGCAAGGGTCAGCAAACTTTTTCCATTAAGGGCCAGATAGTAAATATTTTAGGCTTTGTGCACCATAGATCTCCATCACAGCTCTTTAGCTCTGTTGTAGTGTGAAAGCAGCCACAAACAATATACAAATGCATGTGCATGGCTATGTTCCAATAGAATCGTATTTACCAAAAAAGGTGGCAAGCTGTGTTTGACCAGTCTTGCCATAGTTTGCTGACCCTTCAAATAGAAGACAGGCAGCCTGAAGACAGGAGTGTTTTATCCCTTCAGTCTTTGGGTTTGGAAGTTGTTTCCTGGACGATTTCCCGGTAATTGTTTTGTGGTCATTGTTGTTGTGTCAGAACTATTCAATTATTTTAGCCACACAGAGCCAGCTCACTATCTGTGCCCCAAGTAAATAACTTAGTGGGGCTGCCAGCTTGCAGGGAATCTGAAATGGTTAAGGCAACTTGTTTCTCAGGCATAGAGATAAATAAATGGTTTCATAAGTAGACAGTTCAGAAGATGAATAGCCTGGAAGAACAGTTGAGCAGTTAGTTCATTGAGACAGGGAAAGAAGAGGGCAAGAGAGAAGGGGGGTGGGGAGAAAGATTGATTGAATAGCAAACCCGTTTATGAGATCTACTGTACAAACTTGCCCAGCTGGGTACTTTATCTTGAATTTGTTTTGCAAATTGCAGATGCCTAGCTCTGGAAGCCAAGAAAAAGAAAGGGCAGTCATCCCACGCCAAAATACTCTCATGGATCCCAAGTAACTTACATTACTTCATTTTTGTGGGGGGGGGGAAATCATTATATGTCCCCTTCCAAAATAAGTTCAGAAAAACAGAGAGCCATTTTACCCAGATGCCCAGAAGAAGACAAATATTTTTTAGAGTGTTGTTGTTTTTTTTTTTCCTTTTAATATTAAGAGAACAATACCTGCCTGGTAACTTGGCTTGCTTTGTGAAACTTACCATGTCACACTGTTCAGCGCATTAACAGTAAAAATGGCTGAATTCAATGAGTCTTAGTATTTCAACATATTTCAATGAAACCAGGGATATTTTTGTTTGCTGCTTTAGGATGTATCTAGGTGGACACTGTTCTACCTTTTGCTGAAATCAATCCTGCTTGACAGAGACTTTGCATTGTATTAAATGAAAGAAAGAGGTAATCACAGCATTTTTATTAACATCTTTTAGAAAGATCTCTCACGTGTTAAACATGACTTACAAAAACATTTTATCAAAGTAAGACCCAGTGGCCATGCCTATCCTCTTGATGTTGGTTACTAAGATTTACAAGATTGGTTTCATACAGTGTCTTTACATTTTTATCCCTGAAATATTAAAGAAGAGGTTTTGGTGAAAGAGCTGTTATGGATAGAAAAGTGGAATTTATTTCTAATTTTTTTAATTTGGACATTTTTTTCAAAAGGACCTCAACCTAGCTTTGAGAGAAATAGAGTTAATAGCAGGAAGAACACGTCATTTGCCCCTTAAGGAAAGGGGTGCCCATTTACAAGAGTTCAAGTATCTCCTTAATTTTCCACCAGGTCTTGTAGACATAGTTTATCTCCTTGTTGAGTTAGTGCTTCCTGTAGTAATTCATGGACATGATACTAAGTCAACAAAGTAACACGTTTGGGAAAGCATTCTTTTACCATATTTTCCCATTAAAACATGCTTCCAGCTTCCTATGAATGTAAATCAACTTCACATATTTGGATTGCCTTTGGCATGACAAACTGGTTTCGTCATCACACACCTGATTTACCAATGGTTTTCTAACATCCTTGAGACCATTCTGGAAGATAAATTTTCCATCAGCAGTCCAGCTGGAAACTTGAAAGTATAGACGAGCTGCAAGGTTTTTCAAGTAGGCTACATGGACTTTGATCTCCAAGGCATAGAAGAATGCATGATACATAGTAGATGCTGAACAAATAATTGCTGAATAAATGAATCATTGAAGAATGAAGATAACAATTCTAAAGATATAGCTTAATTATTGGGAGAACTTTATTAAAAGAATACGGATATGCTTTTATTGGCCTGGCAGTCCTATGCTAGATGAAAAGAAGGATCAAGAAGCTTTAACCATATCTCAACACTCTAATTCAGTGGCTTAACTAATACTATAACAGGACTTTTTTTTTTTTAATTTTTTTTTCAACGTTTATTTATTTTTGAGACAGAGAGAGACAGAGCATGAACAGGGGAGGGGCAGAGACAGAGGGAGACACAGAATCTGAAACAGGCTGCAGGCTCTGAGCGGTCAGCACAGAGCCCGACGCGGGGCTCGAACTCACGGGCCAGCCCGATGCGGGGATCGAACTCACGGGCCGTGAGATCATGACCTGAGCCGAAGTCCCAAAGTCGGACGCTTAACCGACCAAGCCACCCAGGCGCCCCTATAACAGGACTTTAAACTCTGAAACACACACACACACACAGATGTGAAAAACTTTAAGTGCATATTCAATGTACATGTATATTAAATCCCAGAAGAATAGGATCAGAAGCCTAATTTGTTGGTTAGCATCAAATACTAACCTAGAAACAGAAAACACACAGACACAAAATGAAAGATCATTCAAATTCAGGATTTGAACCAATCACGTGGCTATTGTTTGCTATTAAATCAACTCTGAACACCAGTTTCTCTAGGAAACTGGGTTTTCTGTCATATAAAAGATAACATCAATGGAAGTGGCCCAATTCATTCACAATCACACGCGCATGTGCGCACACACACACACACACACTTTTCATCGATAGGCTGAGGGTGTGCCATTTTTACCACTGCCTTCACAAGTTCACAAGCTCTTAAGGATAAAATGAGCGTTGAGATAGAAACAGATTGATTTCTATTAGGCCAAGTTCTACGGGAATGAATGTAAGGCAAAGAGCGAGGCCGAATCTGGAAATCAAAGCCGATGCATCAGAACATATTTTTCTTTCAAAATATTATATGTACTAAAGTTTGCACAACATCTTGGCAATGACAGCAAGCCTGTGTAAGGAGGTGTTTCGTGTTTCCTCGCTAACATAAGGGCAAAAGAATGTAGCAGCAGCCAAATATTACTTCAATCATGAACTGAAGGCATGTGTATGCTAGAGTACATGATAAAGCCTGTAGGCCAGAAGCTATGAGGCTTCAAAATCTTTTACAAAATTCCAAAAGAGAGCTTATCTCTTATTTTTATATCCTTTGGTATTGTAAAGGAATGAAACTAAATTTAGCACAGTCCATCTGTTTGATTAGAGAAAGGAACATAGTTACATTTTCTTGGTATGCAGATCTTTTCTGAATCTTAGAAGGGGCTAGTTTTCCAGATTTCACTGGAACTTATTTTGAAGTTCGCTAATTTTGCCAACACTAAACACTCTGCCCACCTCTTTCTCTGCATTTGTCCCCTTTCTAAATAATTTTTTAATGTCTAGAAAATAGAAAACTGCCCAGCATCCAGGAGGTAGTCAGTAAAATGTATCAGATTCCCTCATGGACGGATGGCTGCATAGGTGACTAGACTAGGCCACTAGAAGGTCTGCAACTTAATCTTGAAGCACTCGTGGGTATCATACCACCTGATGGAAGTCATTGTGCACTGCATCATGCTGTAGGAAATTTGAGGTTCATGGGGTACATAGTGTGTGCACCTTAGATTCCCAGATAAACCATAAGCCAGAGATCTGAATCTCAAATGCCTACATGAGCCAGGCAAGCAATAGAAATGAGGAAAATGGGGGGTACCTGGGTGGCTGAGTCGGTTGAGCATCCAAATTCGGCTCAGGTCATGATCTCATGGCTCGTGAGTTTGAGCCCCACATCAGGCTCTGTGCTGACAGCTCGGAGCCTGGAGCCTGCTTTGGATTCTGTGTCTCCCTCTCTCTCTGCTGCTCCCCTGCTTGCACTCTGTCTCTCTCTCTCTCTCTCAAAAATAAATAAACATTAAAAAAAAATTCAAAAATGAGGAAAATGGGCAGATACAATAAAATAAGAAATACTGGGAACTGTGGCCCATGGAGAAGCACAAGGGCCAATTTATGTTTCAAATATGATGGGAGCACAGGGTGTGCTCAGAGCAGGGGGCCTGCAGAAATGGCTCCGCTGTTTATAACACACCCAACAGCAATCTGGGTTCATTATGAAAAGGGGCACAAAATGTGTGGCCTTCCTATGAACAGATACCCTACACGTGTCCCACCCTGCACCTCCATGTGGCTCTGGGCAGGACTGGCAGCCTAAGGCTTTGTAGGCCTCAATCCCGGAGGCAGAAACTCTGAGAGTGAGCATGAGAGTAGGCAGGGGCTGGAGGGCAACCCTCCCACAGGACCCGAGCCGCAGCATCAGGGCTAGGAAGGGGCCCCCTGGGAACCGCTGGTGCAGCCCCAGATTGGCAAACGTTTACTTTCCTCTTGCACGGAGGTACCTGAAATACAAGGCTCCCAATAGCAGCTGACCAGAGGATGAACTCCTCTGCGGCCTGAGAGCGCACCACGAGACCAGCAAGATGAGGGTGCAGAGACTCATCACCCAGAACCAGAACCAAGACCCCCAGGAACAGAAGGCTCGGTTCTTGAAGGCCGTGGATGACAGGTTCACGAAGATGGGTGTGGATATGGCCGAGGAACCTGCCAGGGCCCAGAGGAGCACCCAGAGAGCATCAGGGAGGAGGCTCTGATTGGAAGGTGGAGCCAAGACGACATACAGGGGGAGCCCCTGACCTGGGACAAGGAGCGAGGTTTTGCTGATCCCTGAGCCAGATCCAAGCGGTGCCTTCTGAATAGCACCCGTGCCAACAGGGGAGGCACTTGGAGAGCTGGCGTCAGCAGTGAGTGGCACCAATGATGGGGACAGCACCAGCTCCACCATCCAGACCAGAAATGCTGCGAGAGCGAGTGCCAACTTCTGCCGGATCCCACAATGCTGACGATCCGCGGCAGAACAGCTCACCACGCCAGAGCGCCTCCACAGAGCCCCTCTTAACACAGCTCTCTAGGCAGCTTCTCCCTGCCCATCCAAGATGGCATGCAAGGCGAAGCTGTCTTTGCCCTTCCTGCTTTTGTCGCGTTTTCATGTTTTGGGTATCAGTGTTCAAGTTGCAAAATGAAAAAAAAAAAAAAAAGCTAAGCTAAACTAAACTCAACCAAGATGGGAGCTAAACACACTGCCTCCGCAATCCAAGTACGCTTACGGCACAAGCTCCATCACAAAGATAATTGTGTCTAAAACATCTCTGGCCTATACAAAACAATAAGTAAGTAAATAAGAAAAGTACTAATCACTAAATTTAACAAAGTACCTCCTAAGTGCCTCGGACTGTTCTAATTTCGTCTGGTTTCATTTTCTGCCGTTAGTGTCATTACTTCTAATTTATGATGGAAGAAATGAAGGCACGGTACTTAGTGCATGTATACTGACTGCACTATTAATAAATAATTGGATGGTAAGAAATAAAAACCAGCACGGAGAAAAGCCAGGTGTCAGGGCCCCGGGCCAAGGCCCTAACCCAGATGAAGGAAGCACCCTCCAAAAGACCTTCCATCGGAGAATAGCACTCGGTTCCTCTTCTGACATCACCAGGTAGAAGGATAAAAGTCGTTCTCTGAGTCTGTCCGTAGCTCCATCTCGACGATGTAGCTGACCTCTGCATGTCTGGAAGGGTCGACGCAGAACAACTTCCTGCAATCTGCAAGGCCTGACTTCCTTGCTTCACAACAAACAAACAAACAAACAAGACGACTGCTCCCGTGTGTTGAAATAATGCAAACAATTATAAGCAGCTGCTGCTTATGAAGTGCTGACTCTGTGCTCGGTATTATTGGCCTTGTATTATTTCCTCTAATTCTCACAGGGACCCTAGGAAGTCGGCACTGTTATTGTGCCCACTTTCCAGACAAGGAAATTGAGGCTAGTGGAGGCAAATTAACTTCTCCCAGATCACACAGCTAATAAGTGCCAGAACAGGGAAATGAATTACAGCAGGCTCATCTGCGGACCTCATGATCTGGAGCACTGTGTGGCCATGCAAAGAAGGCTGAGAAGAAAAATGCATTGAATTTTTCTATGCATGTTTGTCAACCGGGTGTTTTTTTTTTTTTAGCACAAAAGCTTGCACTAAACTTCACATTATTATAGAAAAGAGCAGATGATTTCGATTCTGGTTGACAGTGGAGAGTAGAGGGCCAACCACTGTCTCCACTATATTCTCTCTCACCCTGATTTCCTCTGGCATCACTTCTGGTTATCTTTCTCTGACCCCACCTTTTTCTCCCTGTCGCGGGCTCTGCTTCCCTCTCAGTAGTGTGGGTGGGCCAATGATTCAACACTCAGTCCTCCAGATACTTCCTTTTCCACCTGCCCTCCGAGAGCCCTCAACCCACAGATCTTCATCTACTAGCATTGTGGTAATGACCCTCTGCGCTAGTCTCCAGACCCACATCCCTAGTGGCTTGTAGGACACGTGGGTTGAACATTTTCCCCCAAGAGCCAAGAGGGGTTTAACTTCGAGAGGACCGGGCATTGTGTGCGGACGTGTTAGAGGATGGTTTTTTGCACAGAGGATGTGCCTGCCTCCGAGATGGCTCCCCTTATTTTTAGTTAACTGGTGAGGAGGACTGCCCCTCTCCCAGACCCGACAGCCCTGCCCTTCTGTCCAACACACTGCCTTCCACGTGCCTGATTGAGGGTGCAGGGGGTGTTCAATAAACACTTGCTACATGGACAGGTGGGTTTGCAAAGTTTTGAAGTATAAGCACCTTCTTCTTCAACACTGCTCATCATAGCTGAAAGACAATTGGTATAGTGATTGAGAAAGAGAGTTCCGGACTCAGACACACCTGGCTTCAAATCTTCCTCAACTACTCGCAGCTGTGTGATCTCTGCGCTCAGGTTTCTCATCTGCAGAACTGGGACGATAAAACTAGCTCTTGCTGGGGCGCCCGGGTGGCTTGGTCGGGTAAGCGTCTGACTTCGGCTCAGGTCATGATCTCACAGTCCGTGAGCTCGAGCCCCGCATCGGGCTCTGTGCTGACAGCTCAGAGCCTGGAGCCTGTTTCAGATTCTGTATCTCCCTCTCTCTCTCTGCCCCTCCCCTGTTCATGCTCTGTCTCTCTCGGTCTCAAAAATAAATAAACGTTAAAAAAAATTAAAAAAAAAACAAAAACCAGCTCTTGCTCATTGTTTCCTTCGGAGGATTCAATGAGATAAATCACGTAGCACACTCAGCACAGTGCCTGACATATAATAAGGCTCAGTGCATGGTCATCTTTAAGATTATTTCGTATCGCTTTGCTTTTGAAGAGGTGGGCAAGCTCTGTAGCCCCAGGGATTACTAAAGCGAGGCCAAGTTTTCTACATCCCCAGGCTGTGGGCTGGTGGCTTTTGTTTTTGTTTTTAGTTCAGTAGATAACTAAAGAAAAAGAGGGAGGTAAAAGGGAAGACACTTTCCACAAATGGAGTGTGTGGACTACTCATCAGGCATCACGAGAGTTGCTTTATCTTTTCAATCTCTCGTAACTTCCGACAGTCCAGTTGGAGAATGAACGTTGGGTTTTATTGCTCTCATAATCCACTGTTCCTCAAAGAGCATTTCCTGGATCAGCGAGTATTAGAATTACCTGGCCAGGTACCTGATTTGTAGCCTCACAGTTTCTGGAGCAAGGCCAGAGCATCTGTTTCCCCAGTGAATACCATCAAAGTGTGAGGACCTTTGACTTAGTTCTTGTATCATATCTAAGACTCGATTCTGTGCTTTCTTGTATTTTTACATGTAAGCATGTAATTTCCTCCTTAATTGGACACATTCTTCAAGGTGGGAAGAGTCCTTGTAACTCCACCAGTATACAGCTCAGCCTGAACACATCATCGGGAGTTCATGAAAACATTTGACCAGGTTTAGCTCTCTGCCCTGCAAGGCCCTGACTTTGTCAGTGCCTAAAGATTGGTAGAGACCTTGAGTTAGAATGGCAGTTCACCAATACCCAATATTACTAATATACAATGTTGGATTTTTAATTAATACTTTCTCATTGTCGGCTGGCTGGGTGTTCTTTTACTGATTGATACACTGAAATCCCTGGCTTACTTACCAGGGAGCAAAATTAACAAGTCTCTGTAAGGGCAGGTCCCTTCTACGCTCTTCGGAGTGTTTGTAAAACAGAAACTCACAGGTCTTCCTGCCTTGTCACAAAGAGTGGGGCCCCTTCTGACCAAAATGGTTTATTCAAGTTTTGAACCTATGAATTGAAACATAATTTTCGTTGCAGGATCAGCAATGATATGTGCTAACTTTAAGGAAAAGGAAGAACTTGTTACTTTATGATGTGTTTGTTCCTGAGCAATTGAGAGGTTTGCCATATGTTTTTATGGTAGTTTTCTTTGAGGTTCCATAAACGCCTTCTGGAATGTGGAGCGTCCACCATTAGAGTCGTATGGGAGCTTTTCCAGTGCCCTAATGTCATTAACCCTGCTGCTTTGGTTGCCGTAATATGCATTTATTTCTCTTGCATTTAGAAAGCAATTCTCTGATCCCCAACCCATTTAACCATGTTTGATCTTAACAAGATGAAAAATGTTTGGAATCTAAGCTTATGATCTTTGTGCTACATTTTTGTTTCTTCTAATTCACAGTAGCTTCCCCCACCCCCCTTCTCTTCTTTAGGATCAACACTCTGTGGTAGGCCAGAGCATAGGCCCCAGTCCAAGTCCCAACCCCTGCTCAAATCCAAACACCGGAAGTGGTTACATGAACTCCCAGCAATCACTGTTGAATCAGCAATTGATGGGAAAGAAACAGACTCTACAGAGGCAGATCATGGAGCAGAAACAGCAACTTCTCCTCCAGCAGCAGATGCTGGTTGATGCGGTAAAACTTTCTCCTAATTTCTTCCTGCACGTACCTATGGGCCTAACAGGGAATTCGTTGTTGCCCATTTCTATTTACTGCCCTTTTCTCTGTGCCTACTTCAGTGATAGCAACAAGGGTGTCCTGGCTATAAGAGAGGCTAATTCTATACAGAAGTTAAAGTGCTATGGGGAAAAAAACAAAACAAAACTTGATTTACCAGCTGCTGGACAGTTGAAACGCAGGGCACCCCACCTCACTAGCCCTGCCCAGCCTAGGAATGTTAAGAACTACCACCGTGGGTATTTGAATCAGGCAAAAGGAATCATTCTTGTGCTACTGCCCTGAGGGGCAGAAGTAGTGGACAGAACTTGAATCAGCTCGAATCCCAACTGATTTTAGAGATAGAAGCGTTTCAAAAACAGTTGTGAAAGCCAGCATGGAGTTTCAGACCTTAAGATTTGGCTTCCAACATAAAGCATCTCAGAATGGAAGATATATTCCCAACTTCCACCATATCTAAGTGGCCTTAAAGAAAGGGCAGGTGGTTATTTCCCAATCATTGCCCAAGCTTTAACCCTGCTTCACTATTTATCTCCTGTCCCTTCCGTATCCTCAGACATACATTCGGGCACTGGTTCAAACCTTTCCCACTTCCAAACAACAAGCCCCGTCTCCAAGCTTCATTCTCTCCCTTCAAACAATATGGCTAAATGAAGGAAAAAAAAGGGCAAAGTTAACCATCTACAGGTTAATAGAGCCAAGGTCTACAAGAATGTGAAAAACCAAATAAAAAATATTTATGCTCAAGGAGCTTTGTAGTAAAAGTCAGAAATCTAGGGCGTGATAAGCACTATAATTCATTCAGTAAATATTAACTAAATTTCAGTCAGAAAACAGCTATAAACAAGACAGACCCTGTCTTTGTCCTTAAGGAGCTCAGAGCCCACAGGATGTCAAATAAATAGGCAATTGTAGGGCATGTGATTAAATGCTATGATGTGGGAAGTACATCAGAGAGGAAATATGTCTACTGAAGATCTGAAGCTGACATAGGAGATGGGGGAAGGAGAAGGAGGATATTCAAGACAGAAGAATCAGCATATTCAAAGACTCAGAGACAATAATGTATACTACATATCACATTCGATGTGAGGCATAGAATATGCACAAGGATTAGCAAGTAATAGTCAAGGAGGCCAGAGAGGCCAGAGAGCCAGAGGATAGAGCTTGATACATCAGAATTTACACTGTCTGAAAAGCAATGGAGAGGACTTTAAACAAGGGAGCACTAGACTCAGATTTACAATAAAATATAAACAGGGTAAGGGAAAATGTAATGGAAGAAAGGTAAAATCCAGCCAGGAGAGATTAAAGAAAGTCTCTGAGAAGATGCAAAATTTGACTTTGACTTTGACTTTGAAGGACTGTAGAATTCTGATGAATACAGTAGGTAGCGTCTGCCATTCCAACATGAGATTGGGCCAGACACCAAAAGGTACAGCCTCGGTGTATATTTGTTGGTGGCTTTGAGATTGTAAGATTGTATTATGAACTATTTAATACATAATGAAAAGTATAAATAATCACATAATCATTTATTATTTTTAAAGAATGACAAATGGAAAAAGTCTGGAGTCCAGAGCATGTGAGAAGTAGTAAGGAATGAGTAAGGAATAGTGAGCACTAAGTTTACAGGTGGCCCTGAGTATTGCCCTAAGGTATAAGATGAAGGGGTGATACTGACTGGATCACAAAGTGACACAACTGATTTATTCTATAAATCTTCCAGAAGTTTTCAAAAGTCTACCTGTCCCATGTACTCTCTCCCTTTTTTGATCTTCATCAACTACATAGCTTGAAAACAAGGGCTATGGAAGAGGAAAACATACAATCTAAGATTGACACACTGGGCGCTCTTTTCATTATTCCCACCAGTACTACTAATGTGTTGAATTACAACATGCAAAGTTTGAATTTCTGGATTTTCAGCTCTGATTAAAAGGCACCATGAGGGTCTTGTCCTGGCACTGGCCTACCTCTCTTTGGACTCCAGTTGAATCACCACTGGGACAGGTGCAAAAGGCATCGGCATAAGCTGTGAGAGATGAATGACAATGAGCTGTTGGTTTTGTGATTTTTATAAACCTTTCACATTTCTCTTTGTTTGGATGCCATTGACAGTGCCTGTGCTTTTTAGCATATCCAGGAAGAAATAGTCTTTGATACCGCTTTTCATTAGCATATGCTTTGTAGTCCTTTCCCGTCAGTTGGCAAGGCCAGAAAGGCGCCTAAATTGAGACATTTTCTCATGAATGTGTGTTATCCTTACTCTCCATTATTCTCCCACCAATGAAGAAGAACAAAGAGGAAAGATGAGTAGTACTTAACACAATGGGCATCACAATAACCAGTGCAGTTTGTGTACCTACTGTGTGCCAGGCGCCATGCGAGCTTTTACAGAAGTAGAGGATTAATCCTTATAACCAGAGTACAAGGGAGGTCGTAGCATTATCTGCATTTCACATTTTTGAGATGACAGTACCAAAGCAGGACAGATGAGTGCAACAGCATTTATTTCTTTGGTAGGTTTTTAGGTCCAAGTTATTGGGTTGAGTTATAGGGTCCATGTCCATGAGATATGAGTGGATAAGTTACATTTCATGTTGCACAGAAGTAATCTCGGGGATGACCTGTGAGTTTACACTTACACAGAATGGGAACGTGCTCCTTTTGCACGGAATGGGCATGGAAACAGTCTGCATTCTGTTCCGGAGGCTGGTCTTTGCTACTCCTCAGCAGGAAGTGACAGACAAAATGGCAGTTCCATGATAGTCCATACACAAGGCCATTAAGTCTAACTCATTTGTGAACAAGTAGTTTAAGTAACTCAAGCTTCCAGAGATGTATTGTTAACCCTTTGAACAACCTAATAGCTCCCGTGCAAAAAAAAGTCAGTAAGTAGGTTGAATACACATAAAAATAAGTCCAGATTTGAGATCTAGTCTTTCATGGGGAACCGAGAGCCTGATTCTTTCTCTCTCTCTCTCTCTCTCTCTCTCTCTCTCTCTCTTTCTCTCTTTCACACACACACATGCAAACATGTGCGTCAATGTGCAAATCCTGTTTTCTTCAACTTAAACAGCAGAAACACCTAATTCCATAAGAAAAAAAAATGATAGATGTTTTGAAAAAGAGAAGAATTCAGAAAGTCTCATGCTTGGCAAAAAAATCAAAACTGTCAGCTTGCACAATAGTTTATAACAAGAATGGTTGAACATCACCACATTTGGGTTCATGGAACATCTCAAGCTGTTTCTTAAACATTTAGGGTTTGGGAAAAACCATAAAGAGTTTCACCAACCACTTTTTCCCTTAATTTGTAAACCCATATTTAAAAGAAATGTAATCCATATGTTTCTGATTCATTTACACTTAGCTCATCAAAATTGTGTTTTATACGAATTACTTGATGCCCAAAAACCCTGTGAGTCTTTCAAGTTTTTTTCTTAGAAACAAGAATTTGAACTTAATTTGTTGTTGTTTTAAGGCTATTTTTTTCCTTTATAGTAGATTTTTTCTACTTGGAAGGTTTGGAATTTGATGGGAAACTGAGAAATACATGGTTAAGTGGGATCTAAGTTAGCCAGTTCACATTTGGCTTCCATCTAATTTATCTGTCTACCTTTACAAGGTTTTCTTTTCTATTTATTGACTTTTCTATAATGATATTGTTCTGTCTACCTATGCTGGTTGTGCTTATCTTTGAAAATGGAAGTTGCTTTGGGGTTCATACAAAGTTGCAGTAAAGCAATTCTAAAAACTTCCTGATCCATGCTGAGAAAGAAAAGAACTGATATGACACTCACAGCCAGGCCATTAAAGACATAAACAATCTTACAGAAAACTAACCTTAGATGGGGTTATTCTGAGACCACGATAAAATGAGACAAAATAGGCCACTTCATAACTTTGTCTAACTATAGACACAAGGCCATTGAGAAACCCACAAAAATACCAACCTACTTTTTGCTAAATGAGTGATGGCCACTTCTTTACTCAATGATGGAATCAACCTCCCTTTCTGACAGCTTACAATCTAGAACAAATCCTCGCTTCCTTAGACCCTCCCTAAATCACCCAAGCAAAGCCCAAATCCTATAATAGCTTCTTTCTAACATACTAGTACCAAGACACCACTTGGACCCCCATGATGTGCATTCTCCCTCACTGCAATGAGAAATAAACCCAGTAGGTGTGTTCCTGGCGGTCTTTCGCTAAAGGCATTGATAATACAGAAAGAATGTGCCTACTTCCTCTTTTAGCTCCCAAACTCACCTACCATTAAGAGCTAATGGTGACTGATTCCAGAGGGAAGAAAAGAAAGGGGCCTGGGAAAATTCTGTGCTTTGAGAGAATGGGACACAGAGAAACAGAGAAGCAAGTATTGTATTGTGTGGCAGGAAAAGAGTCCGAGTCTTTGACCCAGGATTCGATTTCTGTTCTCCCATTCTGTGATCTTTGTCAAGTTACATGACCTATGGAAGCTTCCATTTCTTCATTTATTAAGTGGGAATAATCACACCTATCTTCAAGGGTTGTTTTTTTTGGGGGGGTGGGGGGGTGGGGAATGAGGTAATGTGCTTATCGTGTCCCTACCAGTACCTGATAGTTATCTCCCGGCATCTCCAGATTTAGCAAATAAAAATACAGGATAACCAAGTGTCCTGTATTTTCTCTGGCAATCCTACTCCTATAGGCTTTCTACACCCTGTGGGACCAGAATTAAATAATAGGTACCATAGCATATCAGACGTGCTACAAAATGAAACCAGAAACACCCTCTCAAGAAGCACAGGAATTTAGTTTTCACTGAAATCTAATTGCAAAATAAAGAAAATGAGATTAGTTCCTAGACTCAAAACACACAGTGAATGTTAAGGAGAAGTAGAAATTATACTGCCCTGCAGGAGATTTATGGAAACTGAGAAGACTTGTCTCTGAATTAAGACCTACTAAATAAGGTCTGCGATACACAGCTATGATGGCAAAATTGTTCTTATAGTCTTACTTTTTTGAATCAACAGTCTGAGAATGTTTGCAAGTGGGAAAGTAAGTATGCGACTTAATATGTTTTCGCTTGTGTTTGTTTTCAAGGAGAAAATTTCTCCACAGGATCAAATCAATAGACATTTGACAAGGCCACCCCCCGATTATAAAGACCAAAGAAGAAACGCAGGCAGCATGCAGCCAACTGCCCAGTATTCTGGTGAGTGTTCTTAAAAACCGGTGAAAATCATTAACTGCAGAAGAAAGAAACTTGTTCCATTTTGATGTTTCCTCCTCTTCCCACCTCATATTGAAATATAACATCTTTCTTAGAATCCTTCATTAGATCCCATTTAACTTTCAGATCAAGACCAAACTGGGTATTTTTTTTGTCCTTCCATCAGTTCTTGATGATTCTCGTCCTGCACTCACCTAGTTCACTGCCCTCCAGAGTACCCCTTAGAGTTCAAAAGAGCTTAACTATTTCCTAACCGTTGTGTTCAACCATTCTGCTCCCAGCAAATATCTGGACCCAGATCATGTAAGGGAAGCAGACATTTCTCCCTCTTGGGACTTGCATCGAGTCCAATCTTCTTGTCTCTGCTTCTGGACTCATCTCTCTGGAACAAATAGTCCTGCCACCAAGACATAATTGAAAAGCAAATGAAGATTCATGAAGTCTCGCAAAAACCAAAAAAAACCAAAAAACAAAAAACAAAGGTGGACCGCATTGAGGATACAAAGTAAAACTTCCTAATTTTGCTCCATGTAATATAAGTGGTGGGCACCACTAAAATCTCTCTGCTCCCTCTCCAAACTCTAAAAGAACCTCTCCTAGACCTAACCCAGACTGTTCCTGCCTTCTCCTATTTAGAATGGATTCAAGTCCCATCTGCCCAGAACTCTGCACTTTCTCATGTAAATTAAGCTTGTCCTCAGTTTTTCCAAGTTCTCTCTATTTTGCCTGTTACCTTCATCTATCCAGGAAGGCATGCAGAAGATTATCTAAAGGAGGTGCCATGAATATTCCTGTTTTTAAAAAATATTTTCTGGTCCTGTTATGCATGGTAATAACTATATTGTACTAATGTATTTAAGCTCTTTAAATGTACCAGACTGTCTTTCACCACTAAAATTTGGAATGAGATATATGCAATCCACTCTCTAAGATTACTTTGTCTCAGGCCCCAGACTGGATTCTCTATTTGATTCTGTCTTCAAGGTAGTTGAAAGACAAGATGGAGGTTCATTTGGAACATGGCTTCTCGGTGATAATGGCTTATCAGTGGTCATGGGGAAGCTAGGAGCCCTTTGAAATATTCTGAAAAATTCAAGATGCATGTTTGGACTTTTCCCATTCGTATAAAAGAATCTCAAGGATGGTGGTTTCATGGTGGCTGTACCATGTTGTCAGGGATCCAGGTTTCTTTTGTCTTTCCGTTCCACCTTCTTTAACATGTAGCTTCCCTCCTAAGGATGGCCTTTTGGCCACCACACTGCCATCCTTCAGATCCATATTCCAAAAAGAAGGATAAAAGAAGGGAAAAGGTAAAATGGCCTCCCAAATGAGTCAGATTCTCTTTTTAAAATAGGCTTCTTGGGCTCTCACCTAGTAACTTCTACCTTTAGTCAGAATTTATTCATCTGGATCCCTCCATCACCAAGGAAATTTGGAAAATGTGGCTTTTCAGCTGGGCACATTGCTGAAAAATCAAGGGTCTGTTTTTCTAAGGGATACAGGGAGGCTGGATACTTGGTAGGCACCCGCAGATCACTTTCACAGGGCATTTTCCCAAGGGAGGGATCTTGAGCATCCAGTTACTGACCCCTAAATGGTTAAGAACCATTGCTCTAGAGCACTGAACTTCCCATGACTTCTGAGAATGAAATAAACAACAAGCACAACGCAAACTCTTTTATCATTTTTTATTTTAATCTCAGTACAGTAAGAATTACCTTGCCCAGATGTTGATATAAGAAGTTATGTATGAAAATCACATGGAACAATTTTAACCACGTATTAGGAACTTCTAAATATTAACTGTGATTAATATTTTGTGATCTTTATGGAAATTCTCCCAATTCTGGTACTTGAAAAATACTGCCCTCCTCATAAATCTTCTCAGGGCATATTTTCAAAATAGAGAACACCAGAGGGAATGATTTTTAAAATCTTTACATTTTTTTCCATAGCACTTTCATAGTGTCACTCCACTTCTCATGAAACCTTTAGACCCAACAGGATGTTGCTTACCCTCATCAGCTGTCTGTGAACTCTTTGCTGTTCAAGCATCTCATACCTGACTCTGTTCCCTCTTTATCAAACTCTCACTGCCCTACCAGTGCAGGGCTCTGTGCTCAGTCTGGACATACAAGGAGATACAAGAGACTGATCCTGCCTTCAAGGGGTATGTAGTCTAGTGGAGACATATTTTAAAACAAATAGCAAGGACTTCAGTCTACCCAGCCGTGTGCCATGCTAGCTATCCCCAAGCAGTCAGGGTACCCTAGGGCTACAACTACAGCCATGCTCTCTTCATACACTCCTGTTCTGAGATTTGTATATGTGTCTAATTCTTGTTTTTTAGTATTTCTGATTCTCTGAGTCTCCCTGCATCTCTGCAGGGAGAGTACTTTGAAAGAGTATCTTTCTCCAAGTGATACATGTACTTCAATCTCTCATTAACTCATTCATTCAGTACCAACTGAATACTGTGCGCCATCCACTAGGCTTCGAGAATATGACAGTGAACAAAACAGGTGAAAATGTTTTTCCCCGTGGAACTTATCATCTACAAGGCACTTATTTTCAACTTTTTGGCATACCAGTTTTGCTTCCCAAGATGTTTTCCCAAGATGACTTCAACCAAGTCAGGAAGATTTTAATGTGTTGACTAATCACTATGTGATATGTGGAAGCTCACTATTCGACAGCCTATGATTGATGGTTCTACTTTGGGGTTCTATGGATTTCCTAAGACGAGGGCTAACTAAGTGCTGAATGAAAATTTCAAAGAGCAAATCCTTCTGGAAAAAGCAGGCTAGAATATCCGGGAAAACTTAATGAAGGAGCTTAGACCTTGGCCTGAGCCTTGAAGAAAAAGTAAGGCTCAGCAAGTTAAGAAGGGCATCATAGGAGAGGGAAATAGCATGAGGAAAGGTAGCTCAACATACGTGGATAACAATGCAATAGTAACTATACCTCCTGGAGCAGAGGGCTTTCCACATGGAGATAATCAGCGAAGCATGGAATACCTTGAATTCCAGATGTTTAAATAGATGGGAATTTACCCTTTGGACACTTGGGGGCCACTCATGGAAGCTTCTTGAGTGGGGATAATGCAGATGGATAACTGGACATGATTTTCAAGGCCACAGGTTTGGAATATTAATCTAGTAGCCACATATGGGATTCATCCACACTTTCTTATTTGGACCTGAGGTAACCAGAGGCATGGATTTCATAACAGCTGGTTAATCACAGTTGTAGTCTGGTCTCAGAACAGAGTAAAGCCAATTCCGAATGAAATAAAGATTGACTGTCACCTCTTCTCAAAGACTCCAGAAGAGGAATACAGTAAAATCTAAAAACCAGAGCCATTTTAGTATAGCCTTTTTTTCTAGAATATATAAACTCTTGACCAAGGGATGACCTAAGTGATACTTCCCTTGCAAACTGTCTCACTTCTTTTATATAATACCTGTGATGATTATTTCTCTTTATTTGTCCCTTCACCTGAACACAGTTTCAGAGTTGATAAGTTATTGCAAATTGCTATAATAGAGGAGATAACCTATGGTTATAAACTAATATAACTGTCTTCTTTTTCTCAGGTGGCTCATCAGCAGTGACTTTAAACTCTAACCAGGCTTTGGCAAACCCAGTTTCAACGCATACCATTTTGACTCCAAATTCCAGCCTCCTGTCTACTTCCCATGGGACAAGAATGCCGTCGTTACCCACAGCAGTTCAGAATATGGGGATGTATGGAAATCTGCCTTGCAGTCAACCTGGCACATACAACGTCACTTCAGGAATAAATCAGTTGACCCAACAGAGAAACCCAAACCAACTGATAGCAAATCAAAACAACCCTCTAATGCCACGGCCACCTGCCTTAGGGGCAAGTAATAATAACAACGTGGCTACTTTTGGAGCTGGACCTGTCAGCAATTCGCAACAATTAAGACCAAATTTAACCCATAGCATGGCAAGCATGCCCGCACAGAGAACATCAAATGTTATGATCACATCCAGCACAACCGCACCAAACTGGGCCTCTCAAGACACAACAACCAAACAACAGGAAGCCCTGAAGTCCACGGCAGTCCGCTTCCCCACAGGTGCACCTGCAGCCTACCCTCCAAATCAGTCCCTGCAGCAGGCAGTCGGCAGCCAGCAGTTTTCCCAGAGGGCAGCGGCCCCTCCTAACCAGTTAACACCAGCAGTGCAAATGAGACCCATGAACCAAATGAACCAAACATTAAATGGACAAACCATGGGTCCACTCAGAAGTCTGAATCTCAGACCCAATCAGCTAAGCACACAGATCTTGACTAATTTGAACCAGTCGGGAACAGGGTTGAGCCAGCCGAGGACAGGCATAAGCCAGCCACCATCTATGACACCAGGCAACTTTCCTTCACCCAACCAAAGTTCCAGGGCTTTTCAAGGAACTGACCATAGCAGTGACTTAGCTTTTGACTTTCTCAACCAACAGACTGATAACATGGGCCCTGCCCTGAACAGTGATGCTGATTTCATTGATTCCTTATTGAAGACAGAGCCCGGTAACGACGACTGGATGAAAGACATCAATCTTGATGAAATTCTGGGGAACAACTCCTAAAGGAGAAGAGAGGGACGATTAATATACTCTAAGCACTAAAAGGCAGTATTTTACGAGGACTCTGTAAAGGCCAAACTCTTGACTTTTAGTTGGATGATATGAAGACACCTTGGCTTAAAAATGGAAGCGGAAAGTAACTGTAGTGCTCAGTTCAAACGCTTGTTTTAAATCTCAACCCTGAAAGTAAAATATTGGGATCACTTTTCCCTGTCTAAACTCCAGGACAGAGTATCCAGTTTGCCCAAACAGAACTGTGATGTTGATGTGTAATTAGTTGTGTAAAATAGGCTTTCCAAGCTCCTTTCCTCCCTGAAAGAAAAGTAATAGACCTTGTAGCTCATTAAACCCCATGTCACACGGAGGTACTAGTTCCAAGCAGCAAGCAACAAATTCCTTAATTTGCTCGAATAGATAGATGGAAGTGTGATTGAATCTTTCCACTCTGTCTTTTCATTTAGTTTCCCTAAGACTTCCAGAGCAGATGGAAATGTTATAGGTTTGTTTGGAGTCACCAGTGTCCTAAGTAGAGAAAAGCCAGAGAAACTAGAGAGCGGCCAGTGGATTATAGAATTTCTTCCCCAGGTTCACCTCTCACTTTGTCAATATTCCTACATATGCTATACTTCAGCAACATGCTGTGTTGAGTGATGAAACAAGATTGCAGGGCTATCCAACTTTATCTGGGCTTCCACAACCAATTTCTGAATGCATTTCCAAGTCTTAGATACAACCACAACCTGTCCTAATCATACTGAAATATTAGTGCATCCCTGTCGGCATCAGATTTCACTATTTAAAAAAGAAAACATCCCATTGGACAATGCTATAAAGGAGATTTATTTAGCCCCCAATGACCTGGGGTGTTACCTATTGTGATGATGCCTACTGGTTAGTTTCCTCGCTGAGTGAAATTGAGCCTTGTCTTCCCTGCTTATGTTGATGACCAGAGACAGATTTGTAAGCAAACTGAGATAAGAAAGTATCTTGTTTTGATTGGAGATAAGACACAGAGGTCCGGACAAGAAATGGTTGGGATGGATGGGTACAATCTATTTCATAGGGTTTGAAGGAAAGCATAATTGAGAGAGAAAACAATCTGTCCTGATTTGGGCATATTGTTTGGGTAAAGAGCTGAATAGAATGTAGCAATCCATACATTCTTTGCTCCCTGACGTGATGTGTCTTTACCACATGCTAGATGGACCCTTCATCTCTAAGCCTTCTCCCTCAGGGCTGAGCACTGTATCAAAGAAAGAAGTTTGGTTGAGTCATGTAACCTCAGTGCCCACACACAGACCAGCTGTAAAATCAGGAGAATGTGTGCTGATTCGGATCAGATGAAAAATATTGCTATTATTTTCCTCATTACAGAAGAACATAGGTTATCTTCAGCCTTTTTAGTTATACATCCACATATTCAATCATCAAATGTATTTTAACTGAAGTTGTTTCACAACTAAGTCTTTAAATATCTGTCCTAAAAAGATCATATTTTGAAAGTTCCGCAAAGCCCTCTCTCAATCTTTAAAATGTCTAGACGCACTCTCTTTCTTTTACACAATACCAACATCCCTGGCCCAGAATCTCTTCTGTGCTAGGTTGTAAATATGAATAAATTACTTGTTTTGTAAACTTTTGTAAAGAATATTTTGGTAGAAATACTTAAAACATATTCTTTGGGTTATATTTATACATATGTGAAATAAATATACTATCAAAAGGTTATATTTTATACAAAAAGTAAATTGTTACCTTTTGTATGCTAATATACAAAGTTTTGTATAATATGATGGTTTATTTTTAGCTCTACACTTAAACCATAAGAGGTCAAGTGAGAACTTTTGAAAAACTATCAAGAGGCTTGTTTAGACAAAGTTATATTCTGAAACCTTCATAAGAAAGCATTCCAGGTTTCAATTTTTTCTTTTCTTCCCCTGCTCCCAAAGTCTTTTTTAAACCCATAGTTCTTGTGTCTTATTTGGTTATACTGCTGTGCACATTGTATTGGTTCTTGCTGCATGTGATCTACTGTGTGTTTTCCCATTTTATAAAACAGTGTTTCTCCATGCAAAAAAAAAAAAGGAAAAAAAATATGTACATATAAACACTTTTATTTTATGACTCCTCCCTGTTGCTGTATATATCTGCCAGCACGTCCCAGGTACACTCCTGTGATTCAGCTTATTTTTACCCTAACATAAATAGTATGTTTTGTAGTAGCTATCAAATTTAAGAGATAAAGCAATCAGAATGTTTGGATCTTCTTCTATCTTAATGTGAATTTCATAATTAATGTCTATTTATTCAGCTATTCATTAAAATACAGGATTCTTTGGAAAAAAAAAATGGTGTAGTCCATAGTTTCTGTTTTTTGGCAGCCTATTACCAAAGATGACGTAATTTTCCGGAGAGCTGAGATAATGACAATGTGATAGACATACTGTAGCCAAAACTTTAAGATTTACAACTTAAAAGCTATTGGAATACAATCTCCCATTTATACAAATACCAGACTACTTAATTGTTGGCATTGTTTATCATTCTGACATATTATACAGGAGGTAGAAGGCATTTTCCTTTTTTTTTTTTTTTTTTTTATTCAAAGACTAGAAAGCAATTTAAGCAAATAATTCATTCTTGGCTTTGTGTTAAGCCCGATGAAGATAAATAACTCTGCTCTAAGTGAATGCATTAATACTACTCGCATTACTGTAACTGTACCCATAACTGTAAAGACTTCAACTTGTAAAACAAGTACTTTGTATTGTGTGTAATTTCATGTGTTAAAAAATAGTTTTAAAAAATTCAGAAGTCGTTCTCTTGTATGAAATCATACTTTCAGTCACCAGCAATATTGTTGCCGTATCACAGAAAGTTCTGAGAACTATTAATAGTGATGGGCAGATTTATTCTCTGGGAAGCTTCTCATACTAGTGAAATACTGTCTTGTGTCCTTTCAATGTTCTTTAGTTCACTTACAAAGTTTGTATTAAGATCCTATATGCACAGGACTACTCAATACTAAAGAAACAGTCCCTAATTATCAGGCATGGTGGGCCTTTGGGCATTTTTCAGACCAGTCTGAGCAAACACAAGGCCAGGTAAACACAGCCTCGCTGAACATATGTACACATTCCCTCTTGGGAGTCAAAGAGGTTAACAAAAAGATGGGTGGAGGCAATGAGAACCCTTCTCACCGAATGTTCTTGCTCCCCTGTGGAAGTATGTTGCTGGGGTTCCATTGTCCATTTCCCCTCTGCCAGAATGGTGGAATAATAAAATTGACATTTTATATAGTCCCTGTCAAATGACTCTGGAAAGTTCAATAGTAAACAGATAAAATTGACATCAATTAAAAAAAAATACACAAATTAAAAATACACAAATTAAGAGAAAGAAAGGTATAATTCTAGAATTACCTATGAATCCTAGTAGGTACCCATGGAAGTAGACCCGAGGAGAGGAGATGTGAGAGTGAAAAAATCAGGAGCTCCACTTTTTCCCTGGCTGCAATTGCTAAAGGCAGTTCAAAGTCTTCATTAATTATTAATGTACTTATTTATTTATTTTAGAGAGAGCAAATGGAAGTTGGGGAGGGAGATGGGCAGAGGGAGGGAGAAAGAGAATCTTAAGCAGTCTCCAGGCTCAGTGAAGAGCCCAATGTGGGGCTTGATCCCATGATCCTGAGATCGTGACCTGAGCTGAAATCAGGAGTTGGTCACTCAATCAAGTGAGGTACCCAGGCACCTGGTAAATTAAATTCTTAAACATTTTATCTTCTATTTCCATTTTATAGCTCTGTGACTGTGTTTTCTCACCCAGAAAAGGAGAGTGTGGGGTTGAAATAGCTCTTTATTCCTTTTCAACTAGAAACCTCTGATTGATTTTTTTCCAAAGCTAAGTGGAAAATTAACCCCCAAAACCCTCAAATAGCATTATTTTTAAACTAAAGAAATCGCTGTTCAACCTTTTGAAAATCTTCAGGTTATCAGTCAACTTTACTTAACAGAGCAGCAACCTCCTTAATATTGTCATATGAAAAAGAGATTTCATCACAGGAAGCCAGAAGTAGGCTGTCAACAAACAGGCAATGTAGGTGATGTAGGTCCCTGAAGATCACCTACATCTGCATTAAACTCAGGAAGTTTAATGAGTTTAAATGATAGCGTAACATCTTTTAAATATACTTCCTACATTGCTATCATAGAGGAAGTCAGTTCCCTAGTATCAACTCCATTGGCGGCAATAGCATAAAACTAAAATATTGTATCATGAGAATTAACAAAACACACTGACTTTAGATTTTTAAAACCAAATACTGGGGGCACCTGGGTGGCTCAGTTAAGTGCCTGACTCTTGTTTTTGGCTCAGGTCATGATCCCACAGTTGTGGGATCGAATCCCTCGGGCGCCATGCTAAATGTAAAGCCTGCCTGGGATTCTCTCTCTGCTTCTCTGCCCCTTCCCCACTCATTCTCTCTCTCTCTCTCAAAAAACAAACGAATGGGGCGCCTGGGTGGCGCAGTCGGTTAAGCGTCCGACTTCAGCCAGGTCACGATCTCGCGGTCCGTGAGTTCGAGCCCCGCGTCAGGCTCTGGGCTGATGGCTCGGAGCCTGGAGCCTGTTTCCGATTCTGTGTCTCCCTCTCTCTCTGCCCCTCCCCAGTTCATGCTCTGTCTCTCTCTGTCCCAAAAATAAAATAAAAAACGTTGAAAAAAAAATTAAAAACAAAAACAAAAAAACAAACGAATGAACAAAACATTAAAACCAAATGCTGTCGTCACTGCTTTGCAGGCAGTAATGATAAAAGAGGGCTTTTGTTTGTTTACATAAATAGCATTTTAAGTTCTCTTTTAACCAAATTGAAGTTATCTTTAGCTCCAGAATATGCATGAGCATAAAGATGCTTTTTATGATATTTAAGGTTCTTTCAGCAAAAAGGAGTGAAGGAGGAAGGAAAAAAGAAAGAAGACAAGAATACATGTCAAACGGACTTAGAGAAAGGAATTCACTGGTTGACATAACTGAAAAGTTTACAAGGTAGGTCTGGGTAGGCACAGCTGAATCCCACAGGTCAATCATGGCATCAAGAACTGGTTCTTTTCTGTTTCTTTTTTTTTTTTTTTCCTTATGTTCATTTATTTTTGAGAGAGGGAGAGAGTACAAGCAGGGGAGGGGCAGAGGGAGACACAGAATGCAAACAGGCTCCAGGCTCTGAGCTGTCAGCACAGAGCCCGATGCGGGGCTCAAACCTACAAATTGCAAGATCATGACCTGAGCCAGAGTCAGACCTTTTACCAACTGAGCCACCCAGGTGCCCCAGTTCTTTTCTGTTTCTTACCTTTGCTTTCCTGTGCCTTGACTACATTCTCAGGCAGGTCTGTCTCTCTTGGTGGCAAGATGGTTGGTAGAAGCTCCAGACTTCTATCCTCACGACTCCCAAGTCCAGCATCAACCATATGAAAACTTTTCTTTCAAAAAATCGAGCTTTGCATCTCACAAGCTTTAATTTGGCCAGAGAGATTTGGTGTTCTCATTGGCCGGGCCTGGATCTGATACCTATCTCTGGAGGCAGAGTTAGTGTTAATACCACCAAACCATACAAACTATGAGTGGGAAAGAGGTGATTTCCCTAAAGAAAATCAGGTTGCTATTGTTGGGGGGGCGGGGGATGATACAAATAAAGAAGGAAAAGAAGAAAGAAAGGGGGGAGTTGGGAGTAGGGGGAGAGAGATTGAAAGAGAGAGAGAGGTATAAAATAAAACCATGAATCTCTACTATCCCTTTCTGGCTGCTCTATTTCCACACACACTGTTTTTCCCTTCTTTTCAAGTTCAAAATGTCACAACCCAAGCACTCACTTCCTCCCCATAAGGAGGCAATCCAAATCTCACCTACTTACTGCATCACCTCCTATTCCATCACACCTAGGTGAGGCAAACTCTTTTCTGCCAGGTCAAGATGAACCAGAAATCTAAGCCCCAAAGATGCTTATCTATTCCCAACATATCCAAGTGGAGAGTGAAAAAGATAATGGTAATAATGAGAACTATTTGGAAGAGAAACTAACATGTATAGATCACATCCTTCTGAACCAGAAGAATAAAGGCTATTTTCTCTCTGGGCTTTCAAATGACCCAGGGGAGAGAAGCATTAAAAACTCCCCTCTTTCCTCAGGATGCATGCCAGCTGCATTTTACAATGGGAATAATCACCCCTTCCTCAGGGAGTATATTACATTCGGTGCTGGGGAGGGGCCCAGGGAAGCAGACTTGAGTTCTCAAGTTCCAATCATATCTCCTGCTCCGATTCCCATCTGTTTGGCTTGGCATGCAGTAATTTTAACCTACGATGGAGAATTCAATTTTTCAAAAAGCACTGGTTTTTAGGGAAACAAAAAAGTCCTTTAAATAGTCCAAGTGTCAGAGAGATTTTAATGCAAGGAGTTGGTTACACAGATGATGGATGAGCTGAGAAGCCCAGTAAGGGATGGTGAGGCCATCCGGAGGGGAGCAAAAGCAGGAAGCTGCTACCAGTCCTAGGATGGAAGGACAAAAAGACAGAGGGCCACAATCACTAAGCAGGTGCTGCAACATTCAATGACTTGTCTGGTAGGAACCAGATCAGTGAGGAGTTTCAGTTGCAGAAAAGCCAATCGTGACAGACAGGAAGGAGAAGAAACACAATTCTTCCCCCCTGTGTTCTACCACTCTCCAGGCAACGTGTCTCACTGGCTGCACTCAGCAGGACCTAGCTCACCCATAGGGCTGGGGACCATAGCCTGGAGACTTATGTCTCAGACTAGCAAAGGGCAAGGAATAAATCCGCCAGGCAACAGGCCCAGGTCTGACATGACATGCCGGCAGATTTCTTGATTCTCAGCCATCCTTAGATTGCTGACTTAGGGCAAAAAGTAGATTACTTAGCAAAACCTGATTTTCCTCCCTGCTTTCAGATTCATGAATTTCTATCTAAATGTGTCTATTTGTTATAGAATGGTATCCTTTAGGAAACTTCAACTGCAAGCATTTGAGAACTCAACTACTAGAGGTTTAAAAAAGAAGGTTCTCAAAAACTGGTTTACTGACTCTTGGAAACACATGTTTTTCAAATTGTCTTGTTTATAAAGTTAGGTTATCATTTCCAATAATGTGAAGAGAAAGCATTATATTATTGTATCAGCAAATTTTTGTTCCTTAACGGTACAAAAAATACATAATGATTGTGTCTTACACAATCATCTTGGATTTAATGAAATGCAGTATTTGCCTCATGCAATGGGGGGTCTGAGGTGAGCAGTCCTAACAGTCCAACAAGGCTGTCAGATACCCAGGCTATCTCCATATTCATTTCTGCCAGGAGAAAACATAGAAATTTCTTCCTCATTCTTGTCACCTTGTGACAAGCCTTTACTTTTCATTTGAGAAAGATAGCGCTACCCAGAGACTTTTATTCACACCTCGCTAGCCATAATGAGTCTGTGGACTTTCAGATCTTCAAGAGAAGCTAGATGTCAAGTATTTAGTGTTATATCCTCTATAGCAGAGGATGGCAAAGAAACAGGCAGTTGGAAATATAAATAAAAGTATAAGACATTCTTGTGAATGATAAACATAAATTCAAGATGTTGGTCCTCTTTGAGTGAATGTAGGGAAATGTGATTGAGGAGATATAGACAGGGATTTAATGTTATTTTATAAGCTGGGTGGATACTATACAATTGTTGTATATATTTTAATGTCTTTTTGTATACCTGAAATTGATTATTAGAAATGAAAAGAAAGTTAAGTTAAATTATTTGAAGTTTAGGGGCACCTGGGTGGCTCAGTCACGTAAGTGTCTGACTCTTGATTTCGGTTCAGGTCATGATCTCACGGTTGTGAGATCAGGCCCTACCTTGGGCTCAGTACTGAGCATGGAGCCTGCTGGCGATTCTCTCCTCTCTCTTTTCTCTCTCTGCCTCTCCCTCCTCTCTCTTTTCTCTCTCTGCCTCTCCCCACCTCTCTCTCTCTCTCACACAAAATAAAAAGAAATAAACATTAAAAATTATTTGAAGTTCTCACTAAAGGCATTCTGCTATAAATAAATGAACAAATAAATAGTGATTGATTTAGATTTATGGCAGTATGCAGATGAAATGTACTGAAAGGTCCTCCTCACTAAAATAACTAAAATGCTAGATTTAAAAATAAAAATGAAGATTTCAAAACTTATTAAAAAGCTACAAGAATAAAAACCATGTGGTACAGGCATGAGCATAGACATAAAGACCCATGGAAAGAATTGAGACTCCAAAAATAAACCCTAACATTAATAGTCAAAAGATTTTCAACAAAGTGCCAAGATAATTCAAAGAGGGAAAACAGTTTTCAAACATGGTGGTAGGACCAGTGGATTTCCACATGCAAAAGAATGCTATTAGACCCCTATCTCACACCATGTACAAAAGTAAACTCAGAATGGTTCACACACTTAAGAATTAAAAATATAGGGGCACCTGGGTGGCTCAGTTGGTTAAACACCTGACTCTTGATCTCAGCTCAGTTCTTGATCTCAGGGTCGTGAGTTCAAGTCCCAAGTTGGGCTCCACTCTAGACATGGAGCTGAGGAGGAAGAAGAAGAAGAAGAAGAAGAAGAAGAAGAAGAAGAAGAAGAAGAAGAAGAAGAATTAAAACTATAGAGTCCATATAAAAAAACAGATGTAAATCTTTATGACCCTGAATTAAGGAATGATTTCTTAGATATGACATCAAAAACATAAGCAACAACAAAAATAGATAAATTTAACTTCATCAAAATACAAAACTTTGGTGACTCAAAGCCACTATCATAAAATGAAAAGATATTAGGGATCTCCATAGTAACAGAACCACAGAACTAATAGGAGATATATCTATATGTCTCTAGATATATGTTTATATCTGTGTCCATATCTATCTATCTACCTACCTACCTACCTATCTATCTACACATATCCAGAGAGAGAGATTTATTATTATGAGAAATTATTTCATGTAATTATGGCAACTGAGAAGGTCCACGACCTGCCATCTGCAAGCTGGAGACACAGGAAAGCTGGTGGTATAACTCAGTCTGAGCCTGAAGGCCCGGGAACTAGGAGAATGATAGCGTGAATCCAAGTCCAAGGATGGGAGAAGATGAGATGAGATGTTCCAGCTCAAGAAGTGAGGCAGAAATGGGATACCTGGGTGGCATAGTCGGTGGAGCATCTGACTCTTGATTTCAGCTCAGGTCATGATCTCAGGGTGGTGGGATTGAGCTCCACGTCAGGCTCCAAACTGAGTGTGAGGCCTATTTGGGATTCTCTCTTTCTCTCTCTCTCCCTCTGCCCATCTCCTTGGCTTACATTCTCTCTCCCTTTAAAAACAATTTTTTTTTTTTTTAAAAAAAGAAGTGAGACAGAAAAAAACAGGAGGCAGGGGATGAATTCATCCTTCCTCCTCCTTTTGTTCTACTCAGGCTCTGGATAGATTGAATGATGCCCACTCACATTGGGGAGGGCAATCTACTTGACTAAGTCCACTGATTCAAATGCTAATATCATTCAGAAATGCCTTCAGAGACACATCAAAAATAAAGTGTAACCTGAGTACCCTGTGGCCCAGTCAAGTTTACACATAGAATTAACCTTTAAAATAACCCATAGAATGGGATAAAATATTTGCAACTCATATGTCTGATAAGGGACTTGTATCCAAAATATATAAAGAATTGTTGCAACTTAATAAAAAGACAAATAGCCCAATTTTAAAATGGGCAGTCTCAACAGACATTTTGTCAATGAAGATATACAAATGGCCAATAGCACATGAAAGAAAAAATACTCATTAGGGAAATGCAAATCACCTCACACATACTAGGATGTCTATAATCCAAAAGACAAGTGATAGCAAGTGTTGAGAAGCATGTGGAGGAATTGGAAACTTCATATACTGCTGTTGGGAGAGTAAAATGGTAGAGCCATTGTGAAAAACAGTCTGGAAGTGTTTCAAAAAGTTAAACATAGCATTTACATAAAGACATGTATCTGCTCAAAAACTTACACGCGAATATTCATAGCAGCATTATTCATAATGGCCAAAAAGCAGAAGCATTTCAAAGTCCATCAGTTAATGAATGGATAAACAAAATACAGTTGATTCTTATCAGGGACTGTTATTTGGCAATGAAAGGGATAAAGTACTGATACAACATTGAAGAACCTAGAAAACAGCTCAGTGAAAGCAGTCACAACAGATCACATGTTATATGATTGCATTTCTAGGAAATGTCCAGAGGCAAATCCATTGCCTCTTAGTGATTGTCTAGGGTTGGGAGTAGGAGGAAAGGAGAATGACTGCTAATGGGTATGGGATACCCAACAGCATACTTCTTGGGGTGAAGAATATGTCCTAAAATCAGATGGTGGTGATGGTTGTACAACTTTGAATTGGACACAGTAAAGGGATACATTTTATGATCTGTGATTTATATCACAATAAATCTACTTTTGAAAGAAAAAAATACAGAGGCATTTAAAAAATAGATCAGAGGGGCACCTGGGTGGCTCAGTCAGTTGAGGGCTCGATTTCGAATCAGGTCATGATCTTGCCATTCATGACTTCAAGTCCCACATGGGACTTACTGCTGTCAGCCTGTCAGTGCAGAACCTACTTCAGATCCTTTGTCCCCTTTTCTCTGCCCCTCCCATGCTTGCACTCTCTCAAAAATAAATAAATATTAAAATAACAATAATAATAAATAGATCAGTGAGTTGCTACCAAAGTAACACATATACCATGCCCAGAATTGAAGTAAAACCAGGAATCGTTGGACATAGCTTTGCCCCTGACAGTGTTTGTTGAACTCTGGAGAACTTGACCCTGCATTGTGACAACTTCACAGGGTGTGGGAAATAGGATATACAGACTAAAGCATGTTGAAGGTGAAAATTCTATTATAACACCTCTTATCAAAAGTTGGTAGACTAAAAGAATATCATCACAGAGGAAGAGTGAAAATGAAATAAATCCTGTTATGTTACAAAGGGGAAACATACTTCCCTGAAAAAATATAGCCAAAAATCAGCATTCATATGAGTTTGGATTTATATTCATAAAAATTTGTGTATTCAACAACAACAAAACCTGAGTCAAGAATTTCATTTGAAGTGCTCCCCCTATTAGGGTGCACCCTCAGGAAACAGAAGAAAAATGCAGTTGATCTTCGGAGTCTTCACAAAATGCCCACAAACTTTCAGAGACAATCAGCATCAGATCCATTATCAGAAATTACAACACATATATAAACAAAGCACCATGAGGGAGAACCGGCATAAGCAACAGGTACCAGCAGAAGACTCATAAAACTTCAGATACGGGAAATAAGAGACGTATATAAAATACCTTCCTTTAATATATTTTTAAAAAAATAAATAGAAGTTTAGAAATATCACTGTGAAATATTGTCCCTAGAGAATGGAGAATAAACATTCTTAAGCATACATAGAATATTCATGAGAAGTGATAACATTGTATGCCAAAAAATAGCCTCGTTAAATTTCAAAAGATCAGTATTGTACTGACCACATTCCCTACCTCTAATTAGTAAGTTAGAAATGACTTTTAAAATTTTGTGGGTGGCTAAGTCTGTTAAGCGTCAGACTCTTGATTTCAGTTCAGGTCATGGTCTCACAGTTCATGGGTTCAAGCCCTGCAGTGGGCACTGTACTGACAGCGTGGAGCTTGCTTGAGATTCTCTCTCTCTTTCTCTCTCTCTCTCTCTCTCTCTCTCTGTCCCTCCCATGCTCTCGTTTTCTCTCAAAAATAAAATAAAAAAAAATTAAAGATAATTTGGAAAACTCCATGAAAATCAAATGGAAATTAAAAAATTAAAAATGCAAAAATGGAAATTAAAAAAAAAACTCATCTATACAACTCATGGGACAATGAAAAACTGTAAGAAAATATAGAAAATGCTTATAACTAAACAATAATAGAATATGTATACTGCTTAAGGAGTTCTGAGAGAAAAGTTTATTTCCTTAATTGCTTTTCATTGGGAAAAAAGTCTCAGAATGAATTTTTAAAATCCAACTTGAGGAGTTAAAAAAAGAATGCAGGATAATCTAAAGAAAGTGGGGGTAAATAATAAAAATAGAAAAAAGTAATTAAAAATAATAACAGAAACAAATATACAATTGAGAGAAATTAACAAAGCCAAAAGTTGGTTCTTTAAATTAACAACTACTGGAGAGACTGACCAAAGGAAAAAATTGTATTAGGAATTAGAAAAAAAACACAATTATTAAATCTGTAAGAATTAAACAGGTAATAGGATACTGTGAATAAATTTATGGCAATAAATTTGAAAATTTAATGGTTATTACCACAAAACACAGCTCACCAAAACTGACTTAAGAAAAAAGAGAATTTGGGTGACCTGATAATGTTAACAGGATACTTGTTCAACATCTTGGTATAAGGAAAACAGCAGGACAAAGCAGCCTAGCTACTAAATAGTCAAAGAATAGTGACGTCCAGTCTTATGTGCATTTTTCCATAAAATTGAGAAAAAAGTAATACTTTCCAACTTATTTTTTAAAGCTGGAAGAACCCCTTGATATCTAAACAAGACATAGATGGATGGCACATGATAGAAAATTACAGACTAACCACACTCATGAACATAGTTTTAAACCAGATTTTAGCTGACACAATCCAGTAGTATATAAAAAACACAGTACATTATGACCAAGTTGGGTCTCTCCCAGAAGTACAAATTTGGCTTAATATTTAAAAATTGATAGGAATAAGACAAAGACGCCCACTATCATCACTTCTACTCAGTCTACTTAGTGCAGTAAAACAAGAAAAAGAAATAAAATTCACAAAAATTGCATGGGAAGAACTAAAACAAATATTATTTGAATAATCACAGATTGATATGGCTGTCCATTTAGAAAACTCCCAAAGAATCCAGCAAGTTTTCTTGATACTAAATCAATACATAAAAGCAATTTTTATACACCACCATTAAAAAGTGTAACTTGAGGGGCACCTGGGTGGCTCAGTCAGTTAAGCGTCCGGCTTTGGCTCAGGTCATGATCTCACGGTCCGTGAGTTTGAGCCCCGCGTCGGGCTCTGTGCTGACAGCTCAGAGCCTGGAGCCTGTTTCGGATTCTGTGTCTCCCTCTCTCTCTGCCCCTCCCCTGTTCATGCTCTGTGTCTCTCTGTCTCAAAAATAAATAAACATTAAAAAAAAAAATTAAAAAAAAAAAGTGTAACTTGAAAAACATGTCATTGATAACATCAAAAGCAATTTAGAAATCTAAGAGATATATATACAAATAATATATATATGAAAGAAATATCTATGTATATATATGAAGTTGTACATAAATAATATTGACAAATTCTATTTAAAAAAATTTTAAAGACCAAATAAATAGAAAATTATCCATGTTCTTAGCCAGGAAAATTCTATATTATAATGTCTTCAATTTTATATAATGCTGAGGAATTTGCTAGGGTATCTCTTGCTGCTTCCACACCCAATGATATCAGCACATAGGCAATTGCAACAATCTAGTCTTGAAAAAAGTATGATTACCAAAGATTCAGTTCCCCCAAAGATGAAGGACAAGGTCATCCTACCAAGCAAGCATCCGAGAGCATTTCTAGCACACCAAGAGAAATCTACAATAGGTGGTTAAAGGACCTGGTGAGTATCACTTACAGCTTTAGGACCAACCACACAAGCAAGGTCTATTCCCTTTTTCAAGGACCTGTATCTTGAACCTCAAAAAAATTAGTGACAGGATAAAGTAAACATTAGTGGAGCTTGAGTGGATCTGAGTGGTACAAGGGGTGCATTGTAGCAGATCCAAAAAGGGTTCATTCCACCTATATTCACTTAACCTATCCTGGAGAGTTTCTGTATAGGATGAATGCTTCCTGCCTATCTCTGCCTGGGGGCATCCTCAGCTTACTCTGCCCATTGGTGGGACGTGGCAGGGCATTAATGTGCCAGGGATGACTAACCAATTGTTGTGCAGGGATGACTTCCTCCTCCCTTAGTGGATAAATCTGATGTGTGTTTTACACTGTCTTTCAGAGGTCCTGGCAAGAACAAGCCCACATAGCAATAACCAGATCATTAACAGACACTTTTCTTCTTTCTGGGTCTTACTTCCTCACTCCTTCCCAGTGCTTCCCAGTATCACCTTCTAAATAAGCTACTTAAACCCAAATCTTTGTCTCAGGATCTACTTCAGGGGGAAGTAAACTAAAACAAAATGAAAATGTCAATCAACAATGGAATGGGTAAGTTGAGATATTGTCATAAAAGTGAATGCTACATTACAGTACAAGGGAATATGCTAAACACATCTGCATGATGTTGAGAGGAAGAAGCAAGTCACAGAAAAATATGGCTCTAGTCCACTTCCCTTAAAATGTCTTAAAAGGCAAAACTAAAAATATTATTTAACAACATATGTGGGACAGCAAAACTGTAAAGGAAAACAAGAGAATGATTATCATAAAGTCAGCCTCTGGGGTATGGAACAAAAAGGTCTTTTAAGGTACTGGTAATAATCTATTTCTTAATCTGATTGTGTATACACTAGTGTTTGTTATATTATTATTCCTTAACAGATACATAGGTTTTTTATTTATGCTTTGTGTATTTGATGTGTTTCATAATAAACAATTTTTAAATGCTATCAAATTATTATGTGAAAGACAGAAGGGGAGTTGCAGTCCATCAACCAATCTTTCATTAAGTACAGGGATTTTGCACTCGGATTGCTTTGAAAGTGTTTTAAGTTTTCATTCCATTTTAATGAAATCAGAACTTGAAATCACAGAAGATACATTATGTATGTGATTCATGTAAGAAAGACTTCAGAGACCTCCCATTAGCAAAACCATACTAAAAGGAAACGCCTTGGTACTAACATCAAAAGATTTATGAATGAACGCACTTTATAAGCTATAAGTTAAAACATTTAAAATTCATGTTTTAAGTCAAAACATTTAATGTATGTATATTTGTACCCATGTGGTGTCTGTATACATATATATATATAAATTTGTTTAATCCAATTTTATTTTCTTTCTTAAATTAACTGACCAACTCTCAGTTCTATTCACACCATGTAAGAGGATATCTACTCTATTAAACCTTAAGAAATGAACTGAAGATTTTGATTTGCGTATGGCTTTGTTTAGGACCTAATGGGAGGTGAGAATAGAAGGCATAGAGGTTATGCATGCTTGAAAAATAAGCTTTTATTCCTAAGAAATTATAAAACTTAAATATTAAGAAAGATTATCTCCAATATGAGTGAATATAACATAAATAATCTTCAAAGTAGGTTTTACTCATTACTCATTCATTATACTAACTTGAAAGCAATATGTCACTTTTCAAAGCACTGAAGAAAAGCTAAATATATATAGACAGAGATAGACCTATAAATCTCATTTATATATGTGTGTCTCCATTTGTATAATTCTGCCTTTCAACACTCACTGGAAAAATAGAAGATTACTCTACATCTGGTCTTTTGGTTAAAGTTGGCAGTGAATTTTTTGTTAATCTTTGGAATGATCAGAAGGTTTGAAGGATGTCTTAATCCTGCTCTGAGTGTGTCAAAGTAGATGTCTTTGTTCATTTCACAAAACCAATAGGAGTGGCATTGCGAGGATTAGATTTTGACAATTCGATCCAGATGACTACTTTATTATGGAAAAATATTCTGCATCCCTATCTAATCCAGAAAGTATATTCATAGAGGAGCCACCATAGCTGCACTATAACACAGTTGCAAGTATTAAAATTAAAGGTTATAAGAAGAAACACAGCTGTTAAAGGGCAGTGACGGAGTGAATTCATTTCAGTGTTACATATCTATGATGATGTGGATTATTCAAGATTTTTTCCAAAACTCATTTCAAAGGCCCTCACTTTAGCATTTCAAAGGTAGCGGATCATATTTGAAAAAAAAAAGTTTCTCTTCTTTTAAATACAATAATAATAGAGTTTGAAAGCTAAATATGCAAAGGCTTATAAAATAATGTGTACTGGGGAGTTCTGAATGTCAATTGTGTGCACAGATGTCTCAGTTGGAGCATGAAATATTGGCATATTTCATGGTAGTTTCTCTTTCTTGAAGAACTTACTTGCACTTGTGCTGTGACATGGGCTTTCTTTATGACATAGAGGAAAACTGGTAATCTCAAAAAAAAAAAAAAAGGTAAAAATCTGGATCTCCAAATTTAACTGATACTGGGTGTGAGTTAGTAAACAAATAAAACATTCCATATGAGTATCATTTGCTTTTCTTTTAAAATACAAAACATATCAAGGCATATTTCACTTCAAGGAAGTATGTTCAAACGATGTTAAGTTTTAAAGTTAAAACATGTGGTGCTCCATTCCTGAGAGTCCAGATTTTAAAAAGAAAGCTCATTTAACTCTATATTCTCCCAAAGATATGATGCTTCTCTTTCCACTGCAATATAAACGCAGACACTTTATGAGTATTTGCTATTAGTCGATAAGTGACACAATTGGATTCAAAGATTGTAGAGACTGTTCGAGAGCTAGATTTTCCACCTCTGTGCATAATTCTTCCTCTTGAAACTGTGCTTCCCAAGATGTATTTCATGAACTTCTGTTTTGGGGCTTTGCAACACATAGGCAAACAGGTTTCCCTTGTCAAAGTAGTTTGGAAAGTACTAGAATGCATTTTTAGAGGTAATGAGACACCGGTGTTTTGAAATTTTTCTGTAGCAGACAAAACTGTTTAACTTACTTTTAAAACTTGAATTTCCTCACTCACTTGACCTTTTTCACATAATCCCAACTGATATTGTACGGTATGGTGAGGCAAATGCTGTCCCATGTAATTTAACCTAAGAGTGCATTCTGGCTGGCCTTTAAAAGAGTAGTCATTTCCACAAGATGCAGACATTGATATATTTGTGTTTGTAATGAAAAAAATACTTTGTATGTGATCATTAATAAAAGCCTGATATTTTACTGATTTCTCTTCAAGATTGACACTAGTCTTCCCAGAGATTATATGTGTTTGTTTGCTCTACCTTACCACTACAGCGGTACAGAGACTAAAGAAGTTTGGGGAGTATTGTCTCATCCAATATATGATATTTCTCAAATAATAATAATATCAATAAACTGAGGTTTTCAAATGCAAGACCCAGAATGAGGGAAACTTAAAGCTCTAATATGAAGCATTATCCCCTAAAGAAGGACCCAATTTGTGTTCTTTTGAGGACTCCATGCTTTCCTAAACCCATCTTGGGACCTTTTTGTACTTTAGGAATCTCGCAAGGGTTTCAAGGGAAGCTGTGAGCACATTCTAGTGTGTGATCCACGAGTAATTTTTTTTTCCAATTTTCATATCTTCTGATAGGAGCCAAGCCAAATGTAGTTTGAGATGGGGTTACTCAGGTGAAGTTTCTAGAATGGTAGTGGCTGCGTCTTTTGTTGAGTTACTCATATAAACAAGAAATCACTCTTTAATTATGTCATAAGTACAAGAACATCAGAGTACTCTAAGAACAAGGTACAGACATACAGTTTGCCCTGTGGCTATGCCCTTCCTGCCTTTCCTCACCTGGATAACTCAAAACATCCCAAGTTCCTTTTTTATCTTCAGGAGGCATCCCAGACCTATCCCTAATTATCCCCATTCAATGCTCCCAAAGGAACTTGTACTTTTTTCTGATCATGTCACCCGTTTTTATTTTAAAAATTATTATGAGAAATAGTCATGTAAAATAAGCTATTGCACTTACCGCAAAAATGCTATTGAGAGTGTTATTTTATAAATCACCTTATAAAATTTGAGTGAGATATTTCTTGTATAATTCAGTGCTATAAACATCTTCTGTCTCTTCTGAAAAACTCATGATTCCTCCTTTCTGATAATAAGAATGTTATAACTGATTATGCGTTTACTTTAGATATGGCTGCCAGGAGGCTTAGGGCCAAACTAAGGTTTATTTAAGAGAAACTTTTAAGGTTCTTGTAAGGTTCTTTTTGTATAATTTTTTTGGTCCTTTTTTGCCATCCTGTTTGTTTAAATTTCATGTACCTTTGTTATATACCACCTCACAACCTTTGCAAAAAAAGTAGGGCTTTGATAAATATTTATAAAAATAAATGCAGACAAAGAGGGCAGCTATGCAGTGGATTCCTTTATTCTGGAGAAAACATGGATTATTAAGTCAAAATCCTTTATTCGTTTCCCTTTTTAGCTTGGGTTCCTTGTTTCTGAAGTCTATTGCATCATTTTAGACCTGTTCGAATATTCCTAGCAAATCTGGTTTCAGTAAGGAATACATTTATTAAACCTGAAATTGTATTCTGAGAGTTTAACTAAATAGATTTGGCCTTGTACAACTCCTCCTAAGGCACACTTCACGATTAACCTCCCTCCAACCTATTTGCGCTCATCTCTCTTTTTCCCCTCAATTTCACTTCTGCGAGTTTCCTCTACATAAACCTTGCTGACCTGGGATCACATATATAAATTCTCCATATTTTCAAACTATAGCCCTGAAATGCTGGGGTGTTGTGGGGGCACTTTTTGCTGGTGTTTCTTCTCTGTCATTAAATTGGTTCTAAGCAGGTAGCTGTTTTATTTTGGTTTTGGTTTTGAGATTTCCTATTACTCCGCTTCTTAATTAAAAAAAAAAAAAGTCAGTATTTAATTTGCCTTAAGCCTTTCAGAGTCTATGAGTAACACTTAACAACACATTGTGGTGATAGAATCCAAGCTTTGGAATTTATACCCAGAGATCCGAAGATCTCTATTTGGGTAACACAAAGAATGTTGTTAGTTTTTTCCTCTTTGTTGTACCGCACAGATGTTACATCTTGAACTATAGGGGTATTATAAATCATGAATAATGTGAAAGCATTACAAAGAAATGAACATGTATTTTAGACTTAAACCTAGTGGTGGACAGATTGCCTGGAAGAAGAATACAAACATATTCTGCCAAGAGAACATATTCTTCATAAAGTCATCACTCACCCAAAACACTGTTAAAAGTGAATAACACTTTTTCTTGTGTTCTCACAAGCACTTACCAAATCAGATCAAGAATTTTCTTAGGGGAACCTATGAGACATATGCATTTATTTATTCATTCAAATATATATTTATTGAATGCCCACTTTGTACTAAGCACTCTTCTGTGCTTGGGACCTATCAGTAGGCAAAACCAACAAGGATTCCTAACTGAAGGCGATAGATAATAACAACAGAGTAAATAAGGAAAGGATATGGCAAGCAGAAGGCAATAAGTGGTAAGAAAAAAATTAGAAGAGGATAAGGGAGATATGAATCTAAGGGTGTATATGTAATTTTAAAAGAATATTCAAGGTAGGTCTCGAGAAGGAGACATTTGAACGAAGATTTGAAGGAGGTGTGAGAACATTAATAGGAGGATAGAAAAGTTGTTAACAAAGAGATGTCAGAATCATCTGGCTCTGATAAGACCGTAAGAATTGAAAAGAAATGTCAAGTTATTTTGACCCCATTTTATCTTCAAATCTGAATGTTTCAAAGTGATTGCGGCCCTTAGTGAAGACAAGTAGGTTTTTGATCAGTTTTCAGTCCCAAACGCAAACTTTATTTAAAGTCAGGAGGAGGTGGTTGTTCTCAAACACCCCCTACAGTTACCAGGAGTTGGAGCAGAAGGGCAGTAGATGACCTTGAGAGTACATACAAGCAACCCACACCACATAAATGTGATGTACATTAGATACCTAACATTAGACACTGAAAACTGGTACCAAAGCTTGACAGTTCATACAACATTTTCCAGGAGATTCAATAACAATACATCAAGATGTAATCTCTTCCAGGACAAATTCATCCTTCCCAAGATGCCAGAAATCTTTTATCTGCTTCCCAATGCCTGAAGTAATATATCAAGCAGTCATGAAAATGCCATGAATGCAAAAGTAATTTTAATGAATCAAAAACAGAAGGCAACATGTCCACAGGCGTGTAGTTTAGGAACCGTGATCAAACTGACAATTTAACGTACTCAATGTAAAAGTGACAGTTGCTAGATTAAATCACAATCATAGAGATTATATTATCTGAAAATATGAGATTAATAGATTCAAACGCAGAGATTTTTTAAAATGGATCTTCAGATAGTCCAGTCTATTGATATTGTTTAATATGTCTCCAAGGTCACTAGAAAACTCTAGACGCTGGGGTCTTCAATTACTGCCAAACTGCCGGGAATCCTCAGTGTCTGTTCTTTCATCTGACCCATGCTATATGTGTCTTTATTTTTTTAATGAATTACACAGAGAACTACCACTTGTAAAACATGTATCACGTGCCAGGCACCATCCTGGATGCTTTTACACGTATCATCTCAGTTAATTTTCACATTCTGATATGTATGTGTGCGCAGTCACATGCACATAATGGAGGAAGGAGGGGGGAGAACAAAGAATCTGAGCTACATTTTACAGGAGCTCAGAGAGATTAGATGACTACTCTGAATTCACACATGTAGGAAGTAGAAAGCCAGGATTCTGCTTAGGTTTTCTAGCCCTGTTAAACCATGTGCTGCCACTATAATAATCACTATTTGCATAGCATTGTGTTGTTTATAAAGTACCTTTATTTTTTTATTTATTTAATTATATCACGATCCCAAGATTATTCTAATTGTCTTGGTTTTCTTGAAAATTATCAGTCAGTGGTATTGATATAATTTTGAAAACCCTGCAAAATGCACGAACGCCACATGCCTGTCTTTTGTGTATGAACTTCAACAAACTATACTTATATTACAGACTCTTTAGATTGCCTCTATCTCATGATGAGGAAAAACTGGACTTTCAGTAAATACAATAATACAAAGGATGGCAAATTACTTAACAATACTTCCTCAGCTATAGGGGCACCTGGGTGGCTTAGTCAGTTATCTGACTTAGGCTCAGGTCATGATCTCATGGTTCATGGGTTTGAGCCCCGCATCAGGCTGCGCTGACAGCTCAGAGCCTGGAGGCTGCTTCAGATTCTGTGTCCCTCTCTCTCTGCCCCTCCCCTGCTCTCTCTCCCTCAAAAATAAACATGAAAAATTATTTTAGAAAAGAATATTTCCTCAACCATAAAATGAGGGTAATAATATTTACCTACTTACGTACCTCACTGGAGTGTTGTAAAGACAAAGTGTGATAATATTGTCTAAAAGATACATACATACAATCAATATAAAGATAATGTAATGTAAAAGAGCTTAGAGAATTGTTTGTTATAGTAATGTTTCACATCACTTAATTGTTATTATTATTATTATTAAAGGTTATTTATGGGTACCTTTATAATACATTTGCTTCTTTATTTTCATTGCTTTTCAACTTACATAAACATATGTTTGATATTAAAAGTTTATGACATATAAAAATATATACAGTAGAAAGTTAAAATTTCTTCTCACACTTACCTTCCCCAATCCAACCAATTTTCCTTTCCAAGAGATGATAAGGATTACTAATTTGATACTTGTTCTTGCAGATCTTTTTTTTTTTTTTTTTTTTTTTTTTTTTTTTGCAGGGATGGGGAAGGGAAGAAAGAGAAGGAGAAAGAGAATCTTAAGCAAGTTTCACACTCAGCATGGAGCCTGATGTGGGTCTCGAGCCATGACCATGAGATCATGACCTGAGTCAAAATCAAGAGTTGGACACCTACCCGACTAAACCACCCAGGCACCCTTGCAGATCTTTTAATATGTATTTATACTCATGAATTTAAATGTATTCCATTTTTTCTAAATACATATCAATCAGATATATTTTAGTTGACAATTTTTGTTTTTTTTTGTTTAACAATGTGTCCTGGAGATCCGAATAGCTGCTTAGTAGTGTGGTACTCTATAATGGACAGTTAAGCTATGTGTGTGTAATAAGTCGAATGTCTGAATCAAAGACATATTATTTCTTTTATTTTTTTTTAATTTAAAAAAAAATTTTTTTTTTAACGTTTATTTATTTTTGAGACAGAGAGAGACAGAGCATGAACGGGGGAGGGGCAGAGAGAGGGAGACACAGAATCAGAAACAGGCTCCAGGCTCTGAGCCATCAGCCCAGAGCCCCATGCGGGGTTCGAACTCACAGACCACGAGATCGTGACCTGAGCTGAAGTCGGACGCTTAACCGACTGAGCCACCCAGGCGCCCCCATATTATTTATTTTAATAGATACTGCCAAAAAAATCCGCCAAATAAGGCTGTGCCAACTATATGTTCTCCAGTAGGATATGAGTTTCTCTGGATTTTTGCAAACACTAGTTGTTATTAATGAGTCCTGTGAGTGAAAAACAAGTCATTGTTATTTTATTTTATTATGCTGTTTTAAATTTATTTTAGAGCGAGTGCAAGCAGGGGAGCAGCAGAGAGAGAAAGGGGGACAGAGGATCTGAAGCGGGCTCTGCCCTGACAGCAGCGAGCCTGACGTGGGGCTTGAACTCATGAACCACAGGATCATGAGCTGAAGTCAGACGCTCAACCAACCGAGCCACTGAGGTGTCCCAGTCATTGCTATTTTAATTGTCATCTCCACCATTATCAGTGAGGTATATATTATTGGCTAATTGCATTTTTTCATCAAATTTTTTTGTGTGTTCTCTGTCCATTTTTCCACTGAGTTGTTGCCTTCCTTATCTCATGTTCATTTTTTTTTCCTTTTTTTAGTATGTCCAGTCCATCAACTTTCTTTTATCTTTGTTTATGGCTTCATTCACCAGAAACAAATTATGTATTTAAATAATCAAGTTTGTTAGTGTTTTCCTTTTTCTTTTTGGTTTCTAGTTTCCTGTCTTGCTTAAGAGACTCTTTCTTGGGGTGCCTTGGTGGTTCAGTCAGTGAAGCATCTGACTCCTGATTTTGGCTCAGGTCATAATCTCATGGTTCCTGAGATCAAGCCCCCCAGGGGGCTCAGATCATGATCTCACTGTTCCTGAAATCCAGCCCCACATGAAGCTTTGCACTAAGAGCGTGGATCCTCCTTGAGATCCTCTCTCCCTCTCTTTCTGCCCCTCCCCCAATCTCTTTCTCCCTCAAAATAAATTAATAAACTTAAAAAAAGAAAGTCTGTGTTTTCAAAAATTATACATACCCTATGTATTCCCCTCCCCCTGAGTGTGGCAGGATGTGTGAATGTGATGGACTTTTACTCATGTGATTAGCTTGCATTACGCAGCAAAGCCAGAGGGATTTTGCAACAGTCTGAATTATCTTGGAAATAGATTCTTCCAGTCAAGCCTCCAGAGGAGAACACAGCCTGGCTAACACCTTGATTTCAGCCTGATGAGATCCTGACCAGAGGACCAAGTGAAATCTTGCCAAGATTGCCTGATCCACAGAAACTGTGATAATAAATAAATGTTTCATGTTAGGCTGCTAAATTGATGATAATTTGCTACACAGCAATAGAAATTGAATAGAGACACATATCTAAACATTGTATTTCTAATCTTCTCTTACAGTGGGATGGACCGTGACTAAGTTCTGGCCAATCAGATAAGAGCTGAATTCAGGTGTGCAACTTCTGGACCAATATCATAAAATTAAGTGATGGACATACTTTCAATTCTTTTGGATATGATAGAATATGGATCATACGATAGTTACACTCTTATTTATTTATTTTTGTGGTAAAAAGTACATACACTTACTATCTTAACCACTCTTAAGTGTAGAGTAGCGGTAACTATATACAACTTATTGTTGTATATGAAAAAAATCTTTTCATCCTGCATAACTGAAATGCTATACCCATTGAACAGTAACTCTCTTTTTCCTTCCCTGCTACCCCTGGAAACCACCATTCTACTCTTTGTCTCTAAGAGTTTTATCACTTTGATTACCTTGTATAAGTGGACTCATATAGTATTATCTTTTTGTGACTGGCTTGTTTCGTTTAGCATAATATCCCAAAGGCTCATCCATATTGTAGCATGTGACAGAATTCCCTTTCTTTTTAATAATTTTCCATTGAATGTATTTACCACATTTTGTTTATCCATTCATCTTTTGATGGACATTTAGGTTGCTTCCACCTCTTGGCTATTGTAAAAAGTGCTGCTATGAACATATTGTACAAATAACACTTTGAGACCTTGCTTTAAATTCTTTTGCATATATACCCAGAAGTGGGATAGTGGATCATATGGTAGTTCTATTTTTAATTTTTTGGAGGAGCCTCAAATATCATTTTCCATAGCAGTTGCACCATTATGGCAGTGCACCAACTGTACACAGGATTCCAATTTCTCCATATCTTCATCAATACTTCCTTTTTTGGGGGAGTTTTTGATAGAAGCCATCCTAATGGGTGTCAAACAGTATTCCATTATGGTTTTGATTTGCATTTTTTCAATGATTAGTGAAGTTGAGCTTCTTTTCTTGTGCTTATTGGCCATTTGTTTATCATCTTTGCAGAAATGTCTATTCAAGTCCTATGCCCATTTTCTAATACAGTTATTTGATTTTTTTGGTGTTGAATTGTTAAGTGTTCTTTATGTATTATGGATATATGTCATTTATCATATATATATATATATATTTTAATTTTTTAATGTTTATTTATTTTTGACAGAGAGACAGAGCATGAGTGGAGAAGGGGCAGAGAGAAAGAGAGACACAGAATCCGAAGCAGGCTCCAGGCTCCGAGCTGTCAGCACAGATCTCCACGCGGGGCTCGAACTCAAAGGACCACAAGATCGTGACCTGAGCAGAAGTCAGATGCTCAGCCGACTGAGCCACCCAGGGGCCCCTATCTTATATATTGATTTGCAAATATTTTCTCCCATTTCATTAGTTGTCTCTGCACTTTATTGATTGTGTCCCCTGAAGCACAAATATTTTAGGTTTGACATCATCCCATTTTTATCTTTATTTATTTTATCTTTATTTATTTCTATTTATCTTTATTTATTTTGAGAGAGAGACTGCGTGTGAGCAGGGATGGAACAGAGAGGGAGGGAGACACAGAATCCAAATCAGACTCCAGGCTCTGAGCCATCAGCACAGAGCCTGACACAGGGCTTGAACTCACGAACCATGAGATCGTAACCTGAGCCGAAATAAAATGCTCAACCGACTGAGCCACCCAGGTGTCCCCCATTTATCTATTTTCATTGTTGCCTGTGCTTTTGGTATCGTATCCAGGAAACTATTGCACTTACTTGACGCTGGCCTGAACTTATTCTCTGCCTTGCAGAAGTACCTGGAGTATATTGTGCATGTGCAAACTTTCTGCTCTTCAGAATGAAGGCATCTCAAGCTGTTCTAAGAGAGGGAAGTTTTTCTTTTATCTTTCTTTTCTTTTCTTTTTTTTTTTTTTATGTTTGTATGTAGGCTTCACACCCAGCATGGAGCCCAATGCAGGGCTTGAACTCACGACCCTGAGATCAAGACCTCAACTGAGATCAAGAGTTGAATGCTTAACCAACTAAGACACCCAGGTGCCCCTAGGAGGGAAGTTTATAGCAGTACAGGGCTATATCAAGAAGCAAGAAAAATCTCAAACAACCTAGAAAAAGAAAAACAAACAAAACCCAAAACCAGTAGAAGAAAGGAAACAAGAAAGATTAGAGGAGAAATAAATGAAATAGAAATTTAAAAAAATAATAGAACAGATCAATAAAACCAGGAGCTGGTTCTTTTAAAAGATCAACAAAAATGTTAAATCTTTAGCCAGACTCATCCAAAAAAACAGAGGACTCAAATAAAAATCAGAAATAAAAAAGGAGAAATAACAACTGATACCACAGAAATATAAAGAATTATAAGAAAATATTATGAACAATTACATGCCAACAAGTTGGACAACCTAGAAGAAATGGATAAATTGCTAGAAACATATAATCTTTGAAAACGGAATCAGGAAGAAATAGAAAATTTGAACAGACTGATTACCAGCAATGACATTGAATCAGTAATCAAAAAACTCCCAACAGGGGTGGCTGGCTGGCTCAGTCAGCAGAGCATGTGACTCTTAATCTCAGGGTCATGAGTTTGAGCCCCATGTTTGGTGTGGAGCTTACCTAAAATTAAAAACTAAAAAACAAAACAAAACAAAACAAAACAAAACAAAAAAAACAGAAAAAAAAAAAACAAACCACCACCAACAACAGAAAAACTCCCAACAAATAAAAGTCCTAGACCAGATGGCTTCACAGCTGACGTCTTCCAAAAAATTAAATACTATTCTCCTCAAGCTATTCCAAAATACAGAAGAGGAAAGGAAACTTCCAAATTCATTCTATGAATCCAGTATTACCCTAATACCAAACCCAGACAAAAGCACTAAAAAAAAAAAAAAAAAAAAAAAAAAAAAAAAAAAAAAGGAAAGGAAAGAAAAGAAAAGAAAAGAAAAAAGAAAAAGAGGAAAGAGAGAGAGACAAAGAGAGAACTACAGGCAAATATCTCTAATAAGCATGCATGCAAAATCCTTAACAAATTATTGGCAAACTGAATCCAACAATACATTAAAAAGTCTTGATCCTGATCAAGTGGGATTTATTCCTGGGATGCAAGAGTGGTTCAATATTCACAAAAATCAACCAACATGATACATCACACCAATAAGAGAAAGAATAAAAACCATACAATTATTTTCATAGATACAGGAAAAGCATTTGACAAAGTACATTTATTCATGATAAAAACCCTCAATAAAGTAGGTTTTGAGAGAATATACCTCAACATAATAAAGTCCATATATGAAAACCCCACAGTGAACATCATACTCAATGGTAAAAAACTGAGAACCTTTCCTCCAAGATCAGGGACAAGACAAGGACGTTCACTTTCACCACTTAAAAATTATTTATTTATTTATTTTATTTTTTAATGTAAACTCTATGTCCAACATGGGGCTTGAACTCACAACCCTGAAATCAAGAGTTGAGTGCTCTACCAACTAAGCCAGCCAGGCATTCCCACTCTTACCATCTCTTTCAACATAGTACTGAAAGTTCTAGCCACAGCAATCAGACAACAAAAATAAATAAAAGGCATTTAATATTGGTTAGGAAGAAGTAAAACTTTCCTATTTGCATATGATATGATACTATATACAGGAAACCCTAAAGATTCCACCAAAAACTACTAGAACTGATAAATGAATTCAGTATGGTTGCAGGATACAAAATCAATATACAGACATCAGTTGCATTTCTATACACTAATAATGAAGTAGAAGGAAGAGAAATTAATCAATCCCATTTGCTCCACAAATAATAAAATACCTAGGAATAAACTTAACTAAGGAGGTGAAAGACCTATACTCTGAAAACTATAAAATAATGATGAAGCAATTGAAGATGTCACAAATGAATGGAAAGATATTCAATGTTTATGGATTGGAAGAACAAATATTATTAAATTGTTATACTATTGAAAGCAATCTACAGATTTAATGGAATCCCCATCAAAATAACAATCAGCTTTTTTTTTTTCACAAAACTGCAACAAATAATCCTAAAATCTGTAGGGAACCATAATGACTCCCCAAAGCCAAAGCAATTTTGAAAAAGAAGAACAAAACTGGAAATATCACAATCCCAGATTTCAAGATATACTACAAAGCTATAGTAATCAAAACAGAATGGCACAGTCACAAAAATAGACACATAGATCAATGGAACAGAATAGAGAGCCCAGAAATAAACCCATGATTATATGGTTAATTTTCAACAAAGGAGGCAAGAATATGCAATGGGAAAAAGACAGTCTCTTCAACAAATAGTGTTGGGGAAACTGGACAGCTGCATGCAAAAGAATGAAACTGGACCCTTTTCTTATGCCATACCCCAAAATAAATTCAAAATGGGTTAAAGACCTAAATATGAGACCTGAAACCATAAAAATCCTAGAAGAGAACACAAGCAGTACTTTGTCTGGCATTAGCTGTAGCAACATTTTTTTTAGATATGTCTCCTCAGGGAAAAGAAATAAAAGTAAAAATAAACTATTGTGACTACATCAAAATAAAAAGCTTCTGCATATCAGAGGAAACCAACAAAACTAAAAAAATAGCTTACTAAATGGAAGAATATATTTGCAAATGAAATATCCAATAAAGAGTTAGTATCCAAAATATATAAAGATATAAAACTCAAAACCCAAAAGACAGATAAACTAATTAAAAAATGGGCAGGGGACATGGACAGACATTTCTCTAAAGAGAACATCCAGATGGCCAATACACACATGAAAAGATGCTCAACAAGACTCATTATCAGGGAAATGCAAATCTAAACCACAATGCGATATCACCTCACACCTAAAATAAAAAATACAAAAAACAGTAAGTGTTGGCAAGACTGGGGAGAAAAAGGACCCCTTGTGGACTGTTGGTGAAAATGCAAACTGGTGCACCCACTGTGGAAAACCGTATGGAGTTTCCTCAAAAAATTAAAAATAGAATTACCATATGATCCAAAAATTCTGCTCCTGGGTATTTACCCAAAGAATACAAAGACACTAATTTGTAAAGATATATGCACCCCTCTGTTTATTGCAGCATTATTTATAATAGCTAAATTATATATATACATATATGTGTATATGTACATATATGTATATATACATATATGTACATATGTACATATACATACATATATGTGTGTGTATATATATATTCCATTATATGTATATATATAATGGAATGTTACTCAGCCATAAAGAGAATGAAATCTTGACATTTGCAACAACTTGGACGGATCTAGAGAATATAATGCTAAGTGAAATAAGTCAGTCAGAGAAAGACAATACCATATGACTTCACTCATATGTGGAGTTTAAGAAACAAAACAAATGGGGGCGCCTGGGTGGCTCAGTTGGTTGAGCATTGAATTTCAGCTCAGGTCATGATCTTGCAGTTCATGAGTTCACGCCCTGCATCGGGCTCTGTGCTGACAGCTCAGAGCCTGGAGCCTGCTTCGGATTCTGTGTCTCCTCTCTGTTCCTCCCCTGCTCACACTCTGTCTCTCTCTGTCTCTCAAAAATAAATAAAGATTAAAAAAAATTTAAAAAAAGAAACAAAACAAATGAACAAAGGAAAAAAGAAGACAAATCACAACACAGACTTTCTTTTAAAGGTTTATTTGTTTATTTTGAGAGAGTGGAGGGAAGGGTAGCGAGAGAGGGAGAGAGAGGATCCCAAGCCAGCTCTGTGCTGTCAGCACAGAGTCCACCGCTGGGCTCCATCTGATGAACTGTGAGATTGTGACCTGAGCCAACATCAAGAGTCAAACGCTCAACCTACTAAGCCGCCCAGGCACCCCCAAAAACACAGATTCTTAACCATAAGAACTGAGGGTTACCAAAGAAGAGGGTAGGAGGGAGGATGTATGAAATAAGTGAAAGAGATTAAGAGTATATTTACTATGATGAGCCCTGAGTATAGAATTGTCAAATATTGTACACATGAAACTAATATAACACTGTATGTTAACTATACTGGAATTAAAATAAGGAAGAAAGAAGGAAAGAAAGAAAGAAAGAAAGAAAGAAAGAAAGAAAGAAAGAAAGAAAGAAAGAAAGAAAGAATTTTGCATGCATATTATATTGCTGTAATGAATTTATGAAATATAGCTTTCTTGGGAAAATGCACAGATTACAGGGTGATTTATTCAGGTAGCATAATTTGCCAACATCATTTGTTTTCTGGAAATCTGGGAGAGGACCATTAAATATATGGTGGGTGAGTTCTAAAACTCCAAATTAAAACTAGACTTCCAGACTAAAGAGGAATTTAACTAAGAAGCTTATAGAAGTACACAATAGCAAAGGAAAGTTTATGGCCAATCCCTAATCAACATTTAACTGAAAGGATTGTCATGAAAATTGCATGAATTTTTCATGAGGAATCACAGCATAGTGTGATTAAGATGGGCATCAGAGTGAAGTAGCCCTAAACTCCAGTCCCATTCTGCTTCCTGTGACCTTGATATTTAAACTTCCAAGGCTTCAGAATTTTTTTCATCTATAAAATAGAGATAAAAATAATACCTTAACAATAAGATTGCTCAGAATTCATGCTGAACCACTTCACATAAAATATACAAACTTTGCAATTATTTAGTTCCATTTACAATGAATCCTTGACAAACGTTATGCTCTCATTTTCATATGTATTACATACACATACATTACAAACTCCACAGAAAGTGTAATTTTCACTTTAAACAGTCTTACACATTTTAAAGAAATTAAAAGGGAAAATATTCTTACATTTACCTAAATATTTCCCATTTGTTTTACATTTCTTTATTTTTGAGAGATAGAATGAGACAGTGTACGAGTGGGGGAGGGGCAGAGAGAGAAGGAGACACAGACTTGGAAGCAGGCTCCAGGCTCTGAGCAAGCTGTCAGCTCGGAGCCTGACAAGGGGCTTGAACCCATGAACCATGAGATCATGACCTAAGCTGAAGTCGGACACTCAACAAACTGAGCCACCCAGGCTCCCCAAATATTTTCCATTTTTTATCTTCCTTTTGAATGTCCAAGTTACCTTTGGTATCATTTCTCTTTAGCCTGAAGAATTTTCTTTAGCAAATTTTGTATTTCTATTGGCAACACATTGTCTTAACTGTCCTTCATCTATTTTGTTTTTCTAAGTAAACTCTATGCCCAACATGGGGTTTGAACTCATAACTCGAGATCAAGAGTCACATGCTCTAACAACTGAGCCAGCCAGGCACTCCTGTACTTCACCTGAAAATGTGTACTTCACTATCATCTTTGAAAGATGTTTTTGTGGAACCTAGATATATTCTGTTTTGACTTTTCTTCTTTAAGTACTTTAAAGATGTTTCTCTACGGTTTTCTATCATCCATAATATCTGCTAAGAAAACTGTGACTCTTAGAAATGTAGTCCCCCATATGTAATGTGTCATTTCTCTCTTGCTGCTTTGATGTGTTTCTCTTTCTCTTTGGTTTTCAGCAGTTTAATTATGATGTGCCTAAGCATGGTTTTCTGTGTATTTATCCTGTTTTGTGTTTGCTGAGCACTCAAATCTGTAAATTTATGCTGTTAGATATATTTGGTAAGATTTGGCTATAATTTTTTTAAAAAATAGTTTTCTCTGCCTAATATTTTCTACTTCTTCTAAAACTCCAATCATTTGCGTATTAGATCTTTTGATATTGTCCCTCATGTCCCTTGGCCTCTGATAATATATATTTTTTATGATGATGTTTTAAAAATACTCTCTTTTTCATATTGGATAATTTCTATTGATTTGTCTTCAGGTCTCTGACATTTTTATCTGTTAAATCCACTTTGCCATTAGGCCCAGCCAGTAAATTTTTTTTTTCTTCTTCTCAGTATTGTACTTTTCCTAGTTTGTATTTGGATCTTTTTTATGTATATGATTCCCCTGCTGAGTTTTACTATCTTTTCATTGATTACAGCATATTTTCCTTTACCTTATTGAACATAGTTATATTAGTTGCTTTTGAGCCATTGCCTGATAATTCCAATACATGTGTCATCTGGAATTTAGCCTCTCTTTAATATGTTTTTCTTTAAGAATACATTCCATTTTCCTATTAGTTTTTATGCCTAGTAATTATTTTTATTTTTTTATTTTTATTTGAGAGAGAGTACATGAGCAGGGGAAAGGGACGGGGGGGGGGAGAGAGAGAGAGAGAGAGAGAGAGAGAGAGAGAGAGAGAGAGAGAATCTCAACTAGGCTCTATGCTTAGCATGGAGCCCAAGTGGAGCTTGATCCCATAGCTCTGGGATCATGGCCTGAGGTGAAAATCAAGTCTGGCACTCAACAGACTGTGCCCCTTATGCCAAATAATTTTAAACTTTGTACTTGACATTATGAATGTTGTTTTGGTGTCTCTGGATTTGGTTTTATTTCTGTGTAAACTATAGATGCTTTTGTTTAGCAAGAAATTAACTTAGCTTAAAATTGAAAATTTTGACTTGTGTCAAAATTGACTTGTGTATAGTGGGTAACAGCTCAAATCTTGTTTCAGTTCTTTTATCTGGTAGAAGGATATTCTATTTTAAGTTAGTTTATAGTAGCTCTTTGCATTCTGCCTTTGTTATTCAAAATGAATTAGGGCTTAGTCAAGGATTGTCTCAGTTTATAAACAGAGTTTAAAGTTCTCTGGTTCTGTTTTTTGGATTTCCTCCCTCATTCTCTAGCTGCCCTGGGCTCCCTTCTCTTGGTTCCTCAGGCCAGAAAGATAGCAGGCTTTCTTGCTTTCTCTTTCTTTCTTCCTTCCTTTCTCCCTTCCTTTCTCTTTCTTTTTCTTTTTCTTTCTTTCTTTCTTTCTTTCTTTCTTTCTTTCTTTCTTTCTTTCTTTCTTTCTTTCTTTCTCTTTTTTTCTTTCTAATATTTTTTTAATGTTTATTTATCTTTGAGAGAGAGAAACAGCACAAGCAGGAGAGGGGCAGAGAGGGAGGGAAACACAGAATCTGAAGCAGGCTCCAGGCTCCAAGCTGTCAGCACAGAGCCCAATGCAGGGCTGGAACTCATGAACCTCGAGATCATGACGTGAGCTAAAGTCAGTGTTCAACCGACTGAGCCACACAGACACCCCAAGATAGCGGGCTTTCTATGTGAATTTTTGCCACCTTGTACCACACCACAATTCTGGTTTGTCCATAGGTCAAAGCCACTCAAAATGGAAAAGCACTCTGTACCAGTCACTTCCTATGCATTTTGCTTCTGTGTACTTCTGTCCAGTCTCTTTACTCCTCAGGGTGTTGTTTTATTGTCTGGAGTTTCCAGCTGTTATCTGTGGAAAGGTCAATCTGTTAGAAGCTTACTTCTCTGTACTAGAAGTGGAACTCTCTAAACCAAAGGAATAAAAAGATTAAATATAAACAATTATAAGAATTATGCATGCTTGATCTCAGGATTATGCTTTTTTTTTTTTTTTTGGCATGTGTGTTTTAAGAGAAGAATCCCTCTACTTGTCCATTCCTAACCCACCATTTTACTATCTCAAGAGAAGTTTATTTCCTTATTCTGATTCTGATTGTCTAATAAGCAGCCTTTGATAAGCTGACAGGCAACATGCCTATAGATCCAAATCAGTGCTACTCAAATACATGAACTATTTATTGACTGCCCATGAGATGAGAGTAGAATTGAGAATAACTGTTTAGAAACATTCATGCTTTTATGAAGTAATTTCGTATCTGTTAAATATAAGAAAAATAATTTGGCCTTGTATTTTGCGTGCCTTCGGCTTTTGCTCAAGTTTCATTTATCCAGTAATTAATTTTCTTATATTTTAAAAAGAGCATTAGTTGATGATGGCTTGGAAATTAAAAACAAAACATTGGTTCTTCTCAGAGATAACTTGAGAAACTCTGGCCTAGATTTCAAATAAGAAAATTACTTTTGGGAAGATCTCAAGTTAACCATTTAATAGGAGAGATTGAAAGAGGACTTCAACTACCTCCATTTTCACTTCAGTTTATACTTTTTAATTGGTCAAGTTCTTTCTAGCATATTCTTCATTAAAAAAAAATGCTTATGTATTTATTTTGAGAGAGAGAATGAGCAAGAGTGGGAGACGGGCAGAGAGAGAAAGACAATCCCAAGCAGGCCTCACATTGTCAGCACAAGTCACCAACTGTGAGATCAACCCCGAGCTGAAATCAAGAGTCAGATGCTTAACCAACTGAGCCACCCAGGAGCTACCTAGGTGTGCCCCTGCCCCACCCCCACTTCCAGCTTGTTTCTTACTCAGGCAAAAGACCCCATGGGCAAAGCATTCCCTGATGAGAACCAAAACTACTCTCTCAGGCAGTAAGGACTGCTTTGAACCAGCGAGACTCTGCCCATGATTGACTCAAAGATAATGATTTAACCTTTACTGCCCACCTGCACGTACCCATCCTTTGTCTCACACTTTCCTTATATAAACCTGGAAGTATTTTCAGCATTTTGGAGATACTCAAGAGGATATCCTGCTGTCTCCCCAGTGTTGGCCTCACTGAAATAAATTCCTTTCTTGTTTCACCACCAGTCATCTCTCTGCCTTTGGATTTTGTCCACAGGGAGTGGCTGAACTTGGTGTTTGGGACCCCTGGAGCCAGGTGCTCTTGTGCCCTTGTGCCCCAGCTACAAGATGAACCTACACTATAGTTTAATTGTAGCAGTAGTTCCCGAAGACCTGGGATAGGCTAACATGTTCTTTTAAAAGATAAGGAAACTGGGGTGCAGAAAGTCCTAATCAAGGCAGCTTCTCTTGGCTATATGACATAGCAGCCAACATGTCAGAAAAAGAATTAAGCACTAATTTAACTTTCAGCTGAGATTCAAGTATTTTTTGCTTGTTGTTCACTCTCAGAAATTACTGCTTTAATATTTAGAAGCAGTTAAGTTCAGAGGAAGCACAGATGATAACAGCAAGATCCATTTACTGAGATCCTACTGTGCAACCAACTCTATGTAGGTAAAAATGAGTGATTATGTGGAGTTTTGTATTCCCATTTTACAGATGAGCAAACAGTATTGGAGAAGCAACCTAATCAATATCATAGGGCAAGTAGGTGCCAGAATCACGATTCCAATTCAGATTTGTCTGGTTACAAAGTCTCTATGCTAACATTATTGTTCTTTATTAATCACCAGATAGACTCATATGCAAATTATGACATCATCAGGCAGCTGGTTTTAACTGCTTTATTAATACAGTGATAGAAACAAACTGGGTAATAGAGAGTGCGTGGGTCTCCCATTCAAGGATTCATCGGCATTCACCAAATTTAGATTAGAAAACCTATGTCAAAGTATCATGTGACAATGAGTCAGCATTTTGGAAGGCAGGTAGAAACGGAATCAGTAACTAAATTCTTTTATGAAACACTGTAGATGTTTATGCTTGTTAAGTGTTTGTGACTGCTTATTCTCTTTGACTATTAAAGGAGTACAGTTGAAGACCTCTTTACAAATTATATAAATATAAATTATCAGCTGCCGTCCTATCCTTGCCAAGCTAGAGAATGGAAGAGAAAGGCAAAGTCGTTTGTGCTTAAACCCATTTTATTTTAGTAAGTATGCTGAACACAAGGTTAGGTTGTTCTTTGGGGGAGTGTACTTGCACGTTAATATTCCACTGGGGCTATACTTTAAGATTTTCTTAAAAAACATCAGTTGTCACTATGAATTAAACCTAGTTTGGGGCACCTGGGTGTCTCAGTTGGTTGAGCATCCAGCTTCGGCTAAGGCCTTGATCTCCCAGTTCGTGAGTCTGAGCCTTGAATGGGGCTCTCTGTTGTTATCGCAGACCCTGCTTCAGATCTTCTGTCCCCTCTCTCTCTGCCCCTCCTTCCTGGATCATGGTATCTCACAAGTAAACAAACATTAAAAAATCAAACAAGCAAGTCAGTTTAAGTGAACAGAATTCTCTTCATCCTAGCAAGGACTTTTCTTTTTAATTATTCACTGTTATTTTACAGAAATAGTCTTTGCATCATTTTATATGTCACACATGAGGTAACTGGGATTCAGTCTCAATCAGAAAAATTCCTTTATGCTTTCCTTTTTTTGTCCTTCCTGTGTCTTCCGTAACAGAAAATTACAGCAGAACATTTCCCCTTCACCCAGTTCCTAGTCTCTTATCACAATTCTATCTCTCTACCCTCCCTTCCTGCTCTGCAGGGGAATTTGTGAGGGCAGGGAAAGACTGTTAGTTTGTCCCCTATCCAACACAACCACATACAATAGTATATAGATGTGTCTAATTCTTTTCGCACATTTCTTGGTTCCCATTTTCCTCTTCCATAACCCCTTGTGTGTGCCATGGACTAACGCCAAAGTGCTTCTCCCCTGCACGCTTCCAGACCACACAGACTTTAACCCAAGTTATAGCAGGACTGAAAATTTCTGCTTTTCTAGTGCCTCTTCTGCAATGTTGGGTCGGTGGGGGGAATGGAGATAGAATGAGGAGCATTAATTTTTTCCTACCTGTCCTGTACTTTCTCCACTCCCTTTCCCATACCAATCACTTCTTCTCTGCCACCCTTCCTATATGTTCCTGTCCGTTTCTTGCAGTTGTATTAGAAACTGTTTATATGCATTAAAACATTACATGCATCCTAACAACCTTTACGAAGTAGGCAGTAATACTAACATCTAATATTTGAGTGCTTACTATGTGCCAAAAATTGTTTTAAGCATTTTACCTGCATTAACTCATCTAATCTGTGAAGTCATTAGTCTTCCTATTTTACAGCTAAGGAAGCCGATGTTCAATGCCTTGGGTTACACTGCATGTAACTGGCAGAGGCAGGACTTGAATTCATGTCCGACTCACTAAACCAGCCTTTAATCGCTATTTAATAATAACTAATTAGTATTTTCAGCCCCAAATCTGGTGAACACTTTTGCCATTTCGAGTTTCCTCATCCTTTACGTTCCCGTATGTTCTTTCTCTTCGTGATCCCCCACGTCCTTTCTGCCCCTTCAGCCTACCGTTGGCCGGCATTCCTTTATTACTCCGTCTTCTCACTATCCTTGACCAGCACCGTGCCGGCCTCAGTCATCCCCATGCCTATCATCCCTGTCCCTTTCTTCCCCGGAGACGTTCATCCCTAGTATTCCCTTATTCCTCTCTCTCGTTTCTAAAATTCCCCCTCCTCCCACGGGGTCCTCGTCCCTCCAGCCTCAGGGGACCCTCTCACCCCCGGTACGGCCACCTCCTTTCCCAGGGTCTAGAGGCCACGCGGGGCACGCAGCGAGCGCACGCAGCGAGCGCAGCGCGTCGGGGCTGCAGTCAGAGGGGCGCCGCGGGGTCCTCCGGCTCCTCGGCGGCCCCCGGGCGCGGTGCAGTCTGGGGGAACATGGCCGCTTCCGGTCTCCCTCCCGGGCCGGCGCTGGCCTGACCGCGGCCCCTGCCCGGCGCACTCCGCCCTCCGCTCCTCCCGCCCCGCAGCGGCGGAGGTCGCTTCAGCCTTTCCCTCCCGCTGCCCCCGCCGCGCCATGGAGAAGAGCTCGAGCTGCGAGAGTCTTGGCTCCCAGCCGGCCGCAGCACGGCCGCCCAGCGTGGACTCCCTGTCCAGGTAACCAGGATGCCCACGGCCCCGCCCAGCGTCCGAGAGGGATGGAGAGGGGCCGGGGACCCGCTGGATGGTGCCCCATCTCTCTGACTGCTTCCGAAGGCTGCCCCGAAATTCCTTCCCTGGGACTTGGGAGCCACTTCTTCCTCCCTCTTTGGGATTTAGAAGCTGGGAAAAGGGAGGTTAAAACTCACTGCCGCCTTATCGGTGATTCTCCCTTTCGTGCAACGATCTCGTTTCATCCCTGGTTGAGGCAGCCCCAGTTCATTAGTTTCTCTTGTTTCTCATTCCATCTCGAATTATTTTTTTTGGACAGCCCTTCCCCCAGCCACCACCCCTCATTTCCTCTCTGCCTGTCTTTCTTTACTATTTTCAAAACCATCCTCCAGTCTTTCTTCCGTCTGTCCGTATGTCTTTGATTTTTGGATTCTTGCCCACCCTTTCCTCTTTTTTTCCATCACTTCACTTCCTTATCGCTTTCATGATTTTCCCTATACTCTGACCACCCGCCACCCTTTTCGTTTTAAAAATGTAAATAAAAATGCCCACTGTACGTCTCTTTTCTAAATCTTCCAGCTGAAAGTCATTATCTAGGAATCTGACTAGTCCTTAACCCCGAGTGAATAATGAGTGGTAGTTTTCTTTCTTGGACTACCGGTTCTCCTGGTTATTTCTCTTGTACCAGATGGGATTTTTTTCTCCCTGGAATTTTGAGGAGGACTTTAGTATGCAGTTTTGCAGACAGCTGTTGCGAATATTAACTAGACATGTTTTCGATGAATTTTTTTCCTTTGGTTTTAAAACAGTGATTTAAAATTTCGGGAAGAAATAACAGAAGACCTGTGTATATTATATATCCATAACAAAATAAGGTTCTTTTCCATCGAAAAATAGTCTAATTGTTATTAGAGAGTTATTAGATACTGATCTGCTATGTGAAAACATAATTTTCATTATCTTCTGAATAAACTGAAGTTTCTCTCTTTTAATTCATTTTGGGGTTTCATTAAATACGGGTGATACTGCTGTGTTTTCCTATTACTGTTCAGATCTCATTGGGAAATGATTAGCTGATATCATCATTATAAATTAAGATTCTCTTCCTAAAGCATTCATAGCAGCCTACCCACACCTTTTCCAGAGTTCTTAACAAACACAGTGTAATTGCTTGTTTAATTGTCTTTTTTATTAGGCTGTAAGCTACTGGAGGACAAGGACCTTACTCATTTTCTTATCTTATCTCCAGCATTTAACAGAGATGCTGTGTGTCAGAGGTGCTCAACAAACATTTTTTTGAATTTGTAGATTTAATAATTTTCCAGGAGAGAAGAATTTTTCTTTGCATTCAATTACATATATTGTACATTTGTTTCAAGTATTTTTAAAATTTTATGTTTATTTTTCTGAAATTTAGAAAGCTGAGGATTTAAAATTAAAGAGAAAACAGGTTGGAAAATTATATTTTATAGGAAAGTTATAAATGACAGCTATGGTTCAGAATAGAATGTAAAGAAAACAAATGAGGCAACCAGTAATCTCACCCAAGTAAGAGGATTTAGAACCACAGGAGGCAGCATAGTCTGTTAGAATGAACAATATACTGGAAGTTAGGAACTCTTAAAAGTCCCTGGCCCAGCTAGCTCTTTGGCTTGTATCATAATCTTTCTAGTCTATGTTTTCTCATCTTTCAAAATAAAAAAAGTTGGTCTAAAAAAACTGTAAGGTCTCTGGGTGCTCTAAAATTCTATCATTCTTTATCTTAATGACAATGATTATTAAGATGCATTCTTATCAACTACTAATTCCCTTTACAAATACTCTTTGTTAACGGATTTTTGAAATTATACTAAGTAAATGTCTGTTATTATTACAAATTAATGTACCTAATTATGCCACTTAAGCACATTTATTGCCCACCCCCAAAAGAAAGCCCAGTAACTTGAACGTTTATACATACATTTTAAGTCTTAATTAAAGAATTGGTTTTTTTTAAAATTTTTTTTTTTAATGTTCATTTATTTTAGAGAGAGAGAGAGAGACAGAGTGTGAGCAGGGGAGGGGCAGACAGAGAGGGAGACACAGAATCTGAAGCAGGCTCCAGGCTCTGAGCTCCGAGCTTCTAGCACAGAGCCTGATGCAGGGCTCGAACTCACAAACTGAGATCATGACCTGAGCCGAAGTCGGACACTTAACCGACTGAGCCACCCAGGCGCCCCTTAATTAAAGAATTGTTACTGACAGATGAATATGAGAAAAGTAACTCCTTGAAAGAGTTTTGACTGGAATATGTTATCCTCATCCTCTCTGGAAAAAATATAAGTATGATCTACTTTCCATAGGAGAATGCCAGCTTTCATTCCTCTCCTCTGGAAAGTAGAAAAAACTAACATTTATTGAGTGTGTGCTAGGTAGAATTCACCCTGCTAAAGTTTTTCATATCTTCTATTTTATGGATCATTACACTTGTTTGATCAGTGTAGAATAGCTGCATTGGAGATACTTGTTAGAAAGCTTAAATTTAAACTTAATCTAGGCTAACAATCAATTGTAGGTGATTCTAATACAGAGGCAAGGTAGACAACCATGATTAGAATAGCTATGCTAAGTGGCTACCCAGTAGCTTAAATTTTTACTTTGATAGCTTATGGTAAAGCAAACCATCAATGTTTGGACTGTATTGTCAGCCTTTTGCAGAAACGTTGCCCTTAAAGTGTAGTTTATTTTTTATGCCTTCTTTTTTTTTTACAGTCAGGACATTTTTGATTTCATATTTTCAATTAGGGAATTGCCATGTGAATTTTTTTGATACCTCCCATACAATAATAGTTTATATGTTCAATGTGTTTCCTATGTCTTTTCCAGACTAGACTGACACAGATTTCTGCTGAGTTTGGCTCCGAGAAAAATTGTTTATGTAAAAAACGTATGCTTCCCATTTGTTTGAAAATAGAAACTATGTAACTGCATCTTTCTCTTCAATTTAGCAAAAAGATTTCAGTCAGATTTGTAACTGAAGTTGGTAATACACCCCTCTCTAATTTCTTCAAGTACTTCTACTATTAGATGAATTCAGTTTAAGTATCATGTGATATTCAAATGTGTTAATTTGTAAGTTTTTTAATGCTTTTCTGGGATATCGGGGTAATACAAATCTGAAAAATAATACACTAGTCTTTCTGGTTGCCCATTGTTTTTGTGAAAATGACAAACCATTGCAGTGGGGTGACTGGCTCTTGTGGGATCTGTAGTTCACGCTAAATGCATGTTGAATCTTGATATCTACCTATCTGTCTGTCTATATCTTTAGTCATCTCAGAGTTGCTATTGCAGCTCTAGGCATTGCCTTCTAGGTCATCATTGACTTGATACTTTTTGGCCAGAAAAGAGTGATTTTATTTTTCATATGATATCCAGATAGCAGTTTCCTAATCAGCTATGTTCATGTTGTCTTGCATCCTTAAAAAAAGTAATGTTCTTTGGTGAGTCTTGCTTGGAGTTGCTCAACTTCAATAGGCTGTTCAGTAGCTCTTGTATATTCTGCTGTTGTCCATTCTTCAATGCGTCCAGCTGATAGAGAGAGAGCTGGGAGCAAATTCACTTCAGCACACTGACAACCTGGCTGTATTCCATAATTTAATTCTTGCTGCTCTGTCTCTGATTCTTGACATAAGTATGACTTATACAGGATAGAGTTAAAACAGTCCTGTGGGCTAGCTATGATAGCTAGGGTAGGCCTGTGCCTTAGAATTGTATAAATTATGCAGCCGGATTTGACACTATCCTGGTAGTATTCTGCCTTCTTAGTCTGGTTTTCCATTTTTTTCAGTTTGTACGCTGTTATAAAATGTACTGCTTGAGTGGGTTTCTTTGATTATTTTTTACTATGCATAATCAAATGCTGACACATGTGATGCCAAATAGGTGCCCAGTGAACATTTAAATAAAGAATGGTTGAATGTTCATTGCTCTTTTATATGTTGTGTCCACTCAAAGGATTAAAAAGGGTTTTCTTATGTTGAATTTGGCCTGTAAAGACACAATTTCAGGTTCAAGCTAGAGTTATTCTTAAATGAAGTCTCTTGACACACTGAGCTGATTTAATTGACTACATTATCTTTTCTTGTGCCCAGTCCTGTATATCTTCACAACATTGTGTTCCTGTAGCCTACCTGCTTTTCCATCTGCTACTCTTTATTATTTTGGTTTCTTTCTGTCTAACTTATCTTGTCAGTCATTTTATTTAATGCCTATTTCTTTCATCCTTTATATACCCTCATGCTGGGCACCACTTGTTCGTCTCAGATTATTTTGGTGTATAAGTTGATTTCTAGTCTATAAATTCATTAGCATTTATATTTACATATTTATATGCACATATTTACATTTAGCTTAGATAAAAATCAAAGGGTGGCACCCAGAATATACTCAAAAAAATAGCCTTCAACTAATTACATTTTTAAGTTACATGTCTTCCTTTAAAATTGCCATCATCTGAAAATAGCAAATCCTGGATTTTTGTTTCCATGAATTTTGACGGTACTTACAATCTGAAAAGGGAGAAAAGTTTTTGAGATTTCTGAGACACATTTTGTTGTAAGGTCTCACCTTTAGTTTCAGCCTCAAGGTCACTTAGAGGTAATATGTTGGTAGGAAATATGCTTTTGGGTTGTTTTCCAGTAGTGGTGATGGATTTGTGTCCAATCACACATTCTTACCCACTTCCTTGTGACTCTTGGCATGTCTTCGGAGGCAGCTGACCAGGATTAGTGGTAGAAACTCACTGTGGAACTTAGTGAAACTCACAGGTTGAACTTCCAGCCTTGGCCATATAATTAGCACTTTGTGTCAGACAGCGAATGTATTGGTCACTTAAAAATTACTTATTTTGGATTTTATTTTTCCAGGACCCTAAAAGAACTTTAAAGTTTTGTCAGACGAGATCCAATATTATTGTGAACTAATCAATAATTACTGTGTAGATATTTCTGAAAGAGCATTTAAAAAGATTAATTACTAGTCAAAAGTATACAAGTATACTAAAGCTGAGATTGGGTCCCCTATATGTTTTCTTCTTTCCTCTTTATGCTATCATCAGTAGTCTTCTATTAACGTAGACCATTAGTTCCCAGATCAGTAGCATCAGCATCCCTTGGGGATTTGTTGAAAATGCAGATTCCTTGGTCTTACCTCAGATTTAATTGGATAAAAGACTCTAGGGGTAGAGCCTGCGGTTTGTTTTAATATGTCCTCCAGGTGATCCTAAACTAAAACTAAGAGTTTGAGAGTCACTGCCTTAGGTCTTTTACTAATTGTTTTCTAGTAACTCCATCAAATTTGCTGAAATAGACTGGGTTAAGGTCTGTGTTACAGCTACCATAAGCCTATTACTTGACAGCATTTTTGTACAAATATTGATTGAAGTAGTGGAAGGTAAAAGTCATCTTTTGTGGATTTATGATATCTAATTTTGGGAAATTTCTTGAGGGTTTTTTTTTTTTTTTCTCAGCCATGAGTAACACATCAGAAATACGTGTTTTAGGCCTTTTCTTAAAAATAGGTATTTGGTGGGGCGCCTGGGTGGCTCAGTTGGTTAAGCGTCCGACTTCGGCTCAGGTCATGATCTCATGGTCCATGAGTTCGAGCCCCGCGTAGGGCTCTGTGCTGACAGCTCAGAGCCTGGAGCCTGTTTCAGATTCTGTGTCTCCCTCTCTCTCTGACCCTCCTCCGTTCATGCTCTGTCTCTCCCTGTCTCAAAAATAAATAAATGTTAAAAAAAAATAGGTCTTTGGTAAGATACATTAGGGGTAACATTAAAAAATATAATATTATAGGGGCGCCTGGGTGGCTCGGTCGGTTAAGCGTCCGACTTCAGCTCAAGTCATGATCTCACGGTCCAGGAGTTCGAGCCCCGCGTCAGGCTCTGTGCTGACAGCTCAGAGCCTGGAGCCTGTTTCAGATTCTGTGTCTCCCTCTCTCTCTGCTCCTCCCCTGTTCATGCTCTGTCTCTCTCTGTCTCAAAAATAAATAAATGTTAAAAAAAAAAATAAAAAAAAATATTATAAAGAAGTAATTCCAGGAAACCATCACCTGAACCAGTGAAGTCTGGATTACGCCCAAGGGAAGGAAATAACCCTGATACAGATGTCCAGAGAGCAGTAAGTTTATTTTGTAAAGCTGCCAAGTTCATGCTATTGTATTCAAAATCACCAGGGCCAAAGGTTGTATGTGATTCAGGACTTGACCAGTGGAAATTCTCTAGATTTTAGTAGAGAGTATTTTCTCTTTTTAAGAAAATTATTTTTGAATAGGTAAAGCACTTGCCATCTTTGTCCTATTGTTTGATTTAGTTAAATCTGTGGATAGGATTGAAAACTATTGAGAGGTTATAATTAAGGACAGGGAGTGATTTTATAAGCCTGCTTTCCACAGGAAATCAGGTTAAAAATGGAAATTTTGGGGAAAAAAAAGTTGGTACAAGGTTATTAAAATGAAAGACACTGGTGAAGATGCCCTCTTAATGAAAATAATAACCTCAGTTCACTTTCCTGTAATTCTATTACACAGAACTGATTGTGCTGTCCTTCTTAATGTGTTTCTGTATATGTACCAATGCTGTCATCACTATAGACTGCTATTGCATCAACTTTGTAGTTCTTCCCCTGCCCAAGTACTTAGTACTTACTGTGGCAATACTCGCTGATGACTTTTCATTTCTTTCAGAGACTCTTACTGGATGTGATTATCTCTTGGGCTCTTTAAATACTTTTTAGTCTATATTAAATAAGGGCAGATGCTATATTTTCAATATAATAAGAATTAACTTTTAAAATATGTTTCAGGGGTGCCTGGGTGGCTCAGTCTGTTAAGCGTCTGACTCTTTTATTTTTATTTTTTTTTAATGTTTATTTATTTTTGACAGAGACAGAGCATGAGCAGGGGAGGGGCAGAGAGAGAGGGAGATGCAGAATCTGAAGCAGGCTCCAGGCTCCGAGCTGTCAGCACAGAGCCTGACGTGGGGCTCGAACTCACAGACCGCAAGATCATGACCTGAGCCAAAGTCGGATGCTCAACCGACTGAGCCACCTAGGTGCCTCGCGTCTGACTCTTGATCTTGGTTCAGGTCAGGCTCCACACTGGGCATGGGGCCTGCTTAGGATTCTCTCCCTCTCTCTCTGCTCCTTCCTTGCTTGCATGTGTGCGGGCACACACACACATACACACACACACACTCTCTCTCTCTCAAAATAAATAAATAAACATTAAAAAAAGTGTTTTAAACTATATACTTCAAAAACCCTAAATAGTGATACTTGGAAAACTCTTCTTATTTTTTTAAAGTTAGGGTTTTGATTTCACAGAGTATAAGAGAAAATCCAAACTAACTGGCTTAACAGAGATAATTTAAGTTTTTCACCCACATAAAAACCCAGGGGTAGTCAGTACAGATCCGATATAGTGGACCTGAAGTGTCAAGGGCACAGACTCGTTATTCCAGTGTTATCTCGTGAACCAAAACATTTGTTGAAGCGCTAACCTTTGCATTCATTGTAGTCACGAGAAAGGAGGAAGGGAAGAAGAAAGGTATGTTCTCTCTCTTTAAAGGATACTTTTTTGAAGTTACATGTAGTCTTTTAAGCTTCTATCCAGTTGGTCAGAACATGTTCCCATGGCCATACGTAGCCAAAAGGAAGGCTAGGATATATAGTCTCTTCTGGGAGGCCTGTGTTAAGCTAAAAATGGGAGGTTCTGTCTATAAGAAATAGGAGAGAATTGGTATTGGAGGTAATTAGCAGCTTCTTCATATTATTTAAATGAATCATTTTAGCAAAGAAAACATTTTCCGGTTAAAGTCTACAATACTTCACTTCTGAGACTTGCAAAAGCAGTGCCCAACGTAGAAAATGCACTGAGAGACATGATATATGGTAGCAGACTAGAAAAGAAAACTGTATCTTGGAGCACTCTAAACTCTTGAGTTTTTTAACTTTCTGTTTTTTTGTGTATTATTTTGGGCCAGATTTTTATAATCCTAATCTGGGATTATAATGTAAAAGGGATATGTTTAATAATCGTCAGCTTGTGAAGTGAAAGGCAAATGGAAGTCAAATGAAGAATGATCAGCTGTACTCTTTCATTGTTTATTTCCTTTGAGGAGCTCAAGGAATTGCGTGGTAAAGTGGCCGTGGTGGTGAGGATGGTGGCCTACACTGCTTACTCTTCTGCAGTTCTCAGCTCATTTCCAAGCCACGTGTCCATGTGTTTTATTTCCCACCCCCAAAATACTGCATCAGGTTCTATTTAGGTATTTTCTCTCATTTCAATTCTAACGGTTTGGTATCTGTAAGGGAAATAAAGCTTGCCGTTTGGGGCCCTGTTAGTTTCTGAGTGCTTTTGCCAATATTTTGTGTGTTTTTATATATTTGACCTACAAATTTGAAAATCCACAGAAATCTGTTTATTCATTTTTGTGTGTCCTAATTTAAATATTACTATTTTAAGCATGGAATGTCAAACATAGGTGTTTAATCATTTAGGAGTGAGTAGGAGAGGGTAGAGAAGTCTCCTCTGGATTGTATTATTCCTTGGATTCAGAGGGTTTAATAGGCATGAGTAACCAATATATGCATCTCCTTTCTTAACAGAATTGCATTCACAGATGACTGCAAGTGAGCAGTTTTTCAGATAGGACTCTGTTAGCAGGTCGTGTGTTAGCAAAAGGAATAATAACTTTGGCTGATGATAGGCTCCTGGTTACCAGGAGCTTAATTTTCTTGAGCTGAGCCAGGATGCTCAGCAAGGTCAAAAATAAAATTTTATACGATACAGATGTCCTCTGCTACTGGTATTGAATAATATTCTTCCATTACCACCAAAGGCAGTACCTAAAAATATAAGCCCCTGGGATAAGCTTTGCTTTTCAAGTGGTGGACAGTTATTCTACTAGTAAATTAATATTGTTGTTGTGATTATTAATACTAATATAAATAATAAGTATAAATAATAACATTTCTGAGTGCTAAATCCTTTAATATGCATTTTCTCATATCATCATCATAATTGGATAAAATAAACAGTGTTAACTGTTTCCATTTTACAGATGAGAAAACTGAAGATTAGGGAGAGCAGTTTGACATTTGGACCCTAGTCTTTTTAATGTTAGGGTCTTCGTAAAGAACTGATCATACCCGAAGATCTAGTGTTCAAGGTCCAGGCCAAAACCTGGTGGTTAGAGGACAGTCCCGAGGCAAGTTGATGGGTGGTAGAGTGATTGGCTGCACTACCGAGAAGGAAAAGGATAACGTGTACACAGTAATTAGTGCGTTCAGAGTGTCCATATTTGGAGAGAATTTTCTCTAGCTTTGAATGTTGTTTTCTTCTGACAGAAAATTGGATGATTTTTTTTTCTTTGCTTGATGATTAAGAGGATAGTGTCATTAGAACAACACTACATTTTGAACGTCAGATAAATTATGAAGCAGCTAGACGTGGTACCAGAACCTCCTCTTGCCATTCCCTACCCTGCAGGCTTTATAGAATAATTTAGAATACTTTACTGTAGGGTTCCTTAAATATCTGAATTCCCCTAAGTTCCTTTGTGTGTTTGTTTACAGTTAATGTGTTAAGAGCCATTGACATTTGAAGATCATCAGAAGTGAAGATAAAACATCTCAAAAATTATAATGTAAGTGAATGGGAAAATGGAATTAAAAATGGACAAAAGTTAATATTGCCAACAATATTTCTGGAATCCATATACTTTTGCCCCAAATGAAATTTATGCATTTGAGTAACCATTAACTTCAAACTTGAGTCCCAATTCCAAGTCCCAGTCCTTAAAATTCTGTGTTGGAGTAAACAGTTGCTACGTTTTAGTCACCAGTAATTTTCCATTAAAATTCTTTGGGCTTCCGCATAATGTTTTTTCCCTTTTTCTCTTTAGTAGTTTGCAGTTTGACAGTGGCTCCTGCTATATTTAAAATTATATGTGTGTACAGACTGAGGTTTTTGCTCTTCAGCTGGTGATGTATGTTCTACCCAATTTTAATTTTACTACCATTTTGTATGTTTCTTAGCCAAAAATATGACAGCTAGTCTCTTCCCTTCCTTTCTTCCTCTTTATAAATATTTATTTATCATCTACTGTGGCCTGCACATTATGCTATATGCAGAATTCCTAAGACCTTGGTGCTTACATGAGTTGTGTCATTTTTTTTATACAGTTAGGGACTTTAGAGATCATTTGTGAGTCACAGTGATGTGACTAGGACTTGTGATGACCTCAAGTGTGGCTGAGGACCACCTGCATATTTCAGTCACCGGTGTTGCTTGGTGGACATTTAACTTCCTAGCTTCCAGTGCAGACATTCTGAATCATGGGGAGTGGGCCCAAGAATCTGCACTTAAAGTGAGAACCTTCAATCCAGATACTTTCTAGAATCTATAAGTTTGTAGATGCAGGAACAGACCTAGAGAAGTTTAATAATTTACCCAAAGGTACAATATGTGCTAGAAGGCCAGAGAAGATTGGTGTCGTTTCAAGTCCTTTAAAGTCACAGAGCTAATTAGTGTTAGAAGTGTTCTGACTCCCAGTTCTAGACTTCATTAAATCATGTAGTGACTTTTGTTGGGCCAGGCAACTTCACTGTGTATATATAAAATCATAACTAATTATCACTGGTATTGAAAAAATTAAATGCACATATGGGTTTTGTGTATGAAAAACATGGACTGTTTTTTCATCAGATATGTGACTGGTTCTGATTTTGAAATCATTAGATGGAAAAAGACCTTAGTAGTCCAAGTAGATCCCCCCACCCCCACTCCGGCCATGGTACTATTCCTACTTGGCCTTTAAGTTTTATGCTTCTGAAGAAGGATTTGATTTAATTTTTGCATCATGGTAACTAGCATAGTGCTTTGCAGATAGTAGGTGCTTGCTAAACTATAGTATGAACAGTTTACTGTTAAAACTTTGTCCCCCCCCTCCCCCCTTTGGATTCTGTTATATACTATTAGGAGTGGTTTTATTTTCTTGATATTTTATTGTTGTTTTTTATTTTGGCGGGGTGGGGGGAGAAGAACGGGGGAAGAGAGAGAGAGAGAGAGAGAGAGAAGATCAAGAGAGAAGATCTTAAGTGGACTTCTTGCTCAGCGTGGAGCCCAGTGTGAGACTTGATCCCTCAACCCTGAGGTCATGACCTGAGCCAAAATCAAGAGTCACTGACTGAGCCACCCATGCGCCCCATGAATCTGATATTTTATATACCAAGCCAGAGACCTTAAACAATCGGTTATTTTATATTTTTAGTATTGAATTATTATAGCTGATAGTCACAGTATCTCTGAGGGATTGAAATAGTCTAAATTATTTTCTGAATTACAGAAGTTTGACTTAGTTTTAGTATTGTGTATATTTTGTATTGCATATGGTATACTGATAGTTACTGAATTATAATCTTACATTAGGAAATATAGTTTTCCAATTTTTGGGAAACATTCTGTAATTCTCAAATTTGTTAGTAAGTTTAACTATAAAATGCCATTTTCCAATTTTCTGAATATTTTGGAACATGTTTTAATTGTAAGATATAAGAAAAGCAATATTTAAAAATAACTTTTTCATTTCTAATAAGTTTAAGTAATGTAAATTTTCTTTCCATTGAATTTTTTTCCTCTGTTTTAACCACAGACCCCAATAAATACTATATAGCTGTAAAAGAGAACTTTATCCACTATGTAATCTAACTTTTTCATTTTTTTATGCTAGGACACTAAAGCTAAGGGATTTGCCTAAGAGTGGAAATTTTATGAATGTTGCCATATATTTGTGAACAAACAGAATAATATTTATGGTATTTCTATGATGACATGTGTGAAAAGCTTTTAAAAAAGTGTCACACGAGTAGAATGTATTATGATTACTGCTATGATGATAATATGTCTGCTAAGTTCCCTCATGACTTGATTGAAAATTTTCACTATTGTTTAATTTAAAGTCAGAAAAAGAAACTGGTCAGATTTTACTGAATTTCCTTTTACTTTGCAGGTTCCCTAAATTTCTCTTTCACTGTGTGTAATCTAATCCAGATTGTCACCTTATAAAATTACACAAAATACTCACGATGATATTTATTGGAAGAGTTCTGTCGGCCATTTTCCATGGGAAAATGATGAATGCCCAGTTTTATCCCTCAGTGTAATCAAAGTAGCTAATAGTAATAATAACACATTTTGGTGTAGTTTTTGTGGTTACAAAGCTCTTTGACCTACATCATCTCCATTGTTTCTCATAACAGCCTCGTGAGGTGGATCTTTGATAGATGAGTTACTGAAGCTCAGAGAAGTGATGTGATTGTCACAGTCTCCTGTGCGTAAGAGATGGAGTTAGAACTTAAACTTTGACTCCAAATGCCATTCTGTTTCCACTTCCCAGCATAAATCTTAACGTGGAACCCCTGGAGTTTCATGGGGTATACATCTTGCTATTTAAAAGAAATTCTGAGTATTGGAAAATCGATGACAGTTTCATCTTGTCCAGCCAACCTGATTATTCAGTGCATACTTCTCTTTAAAAGTCCGACTCATGTTGCTACTTTTAAAATACTTAATAAGAGTTGCAGGTATCTTTTGGATCAAAGACTCATTCTCAGCATGGCTACTAGTGTGTGCTGCTTAAAATTATTTGAGTGTTTAAATGTTTTTTTTTAATACTTTTTTTTAACGTTTATTTACTATTGAGAGACAGAGAGACACAGAGCATGAACAGGGGAAGGGTAGAGAGAGGGGGAGACACAGAATCTGAAGCAGGCTCCAAGCTCTGAGCTGTCAGCACAGAGCCCGACACGGGGCTCAAATTCACAAACCACGAGATCATGACCTGGGCTTAAATTCACAAACCACGAGATCATGACCTGAGCCGAAGTTGGTCGCCTAACCAACTGAGCCACCCAGGCGCCCCTAAAATTATTTGAGTGTTTAAATGTTTGAAACAGTAGTATGTTGAACTATACAAGCTCAAAAAATAAACTGTGATATAATACAACACAGTGTACTGAAATGTCTTGATTCCTTCTTAGTCCTTGGCTCTTTAGTTCTGATTCTACTTGTTGACTGTGACTCTGGATGGGTCACTTGATTTCTGTGAGCCTGATTCCCTTATCTGGAGAAAGGGTAAAATGATATCTGCTGTCCTACCTTTTATAGGGCTGCTTTGAGGCCTAAATATGAGGATTGATGATGCTGACAATAAGAAAAAATCAGCTAACTGCTGTGTAATGCATATCATGTGGTAGGCACAGTTTTAAGTATAGTTGGTTAAGCATCTGACTCTTGATCTCAGCTCAGGTCTTGATCTCAGGGTCTTGAGTTCAAGCCCCGTGTTGGGGTCCACACTGGGCATGGAGCCTACTTTTAAAAAAAGTATTTTATATATGTTCATTTAGTTCTCATAACAGTCCTGCAAGGTATACGAATTGTTACTATTGCCACTTTGTAGATGCAAAATCTGAGGCACAGAGAGGTGAAGTAACTTCCTCAGGGTCATACAGGGTGACTGAACCAGAATTTAGTACCAGGCAGTGTAGCCCTAGAGTTGGTAGTATGTGTGGAAGATAGTGTGCTTTGACCCTTGTAAAGGGCTATGCTAATGTTAACCATTAATACTTTAAAAAATTGTTTAAAAAGAGAGATGTGTTCCTCATCCTTGTTATACAGATAGAGAAAAAAGACAAAAACAAGCAAGAAAAAAGTCTTTATGATTTATGATTTTTAACAATTAACTGACCTCACAAATTTGGAAGAATATTAGAAATTATGGAGAGAGAAATTACTGAATGAGGCTAATACATTTGATTTTTAATTTAACCTTTCCAGGCTAAAATGAGAAAGAGACATTGAGTGCTTTTCTTTTCCTACTGAATGTTTTAACTTCATGACTGGAAAACAAAGTGAAATACCTGTGTTATTTTCTGGGATTTTGACGTTTGTGCAGAAAAGTTTTATCTCATTACACTGCCAGGGAGTGACTAGTTAATAGTAATAATTAGTTTTGCTTTGTCTAGGATTACAAAAAAAAAAAAAAAGCAAACCTTTAGATAGTCTGAAGAATGAATATGTGACTTTATGGTTTTAATGCTGAATTCAGATTTGCATGATGGGGTGAGAAAATCATATGTGAGGTCATTTGTGAAGGAATGAATTCCCTATATGTTTTTCTGTTTGTCCACCTCAAGGTGTTTTTGAGAAAGCATTTATTGCATAATAGGTCAACTGCCTTTTTTTAGTGTTTCTGACCTTGTATTTCAATTTGGGATGGACGTATTTGTTTCTAAAAGGAAATGCAGTTTCAGAGTCGTGCACTTTGAGTTCTAATGATGTGACCAATTTTCAGTTTAGTATGACATTTTCTCAGCTACACTTCACTATAAATAACTTCCCCTTTAGGCTACTTATGAATCCGTATAAGTTTTAATTTTAGCTCTCGTCTTCAGAGTTTGAGTCAGATTTAGAAGTTCTGAGAAATTCTTTTAAGGGGCTGCTGAGGGTTTTGGGATTGGCACTGGGACTCAAGGTGCCTCTTACTCCATTTTTACCCCATTCTCTGGACACACGCTAGTATTGGCTAGAATATTTTGGTTTTTACTTGTCCATTTATTTATATTTCCAGATAAGTGCTTTGAAGAAACACTACTCTGCAGAAAAAAAAGTATGTAAGGCATTTCCTTTATAGCCTGGTTTTTCACACTTGCTGGTGCATTACCACATAATATGCCCTGACTTTTGGGAAATATAGTTGACAGACCTGAAAACAAAATAATGAAATTAAAATGTCCCCAAGGTCACGTGTACCTTAGAACCTTGGGATTTTCCAGACAGAGTGCCAACATGCGCCAGCTGTCCCAGTGCTCAAATCCCCTTTGTTTCTCGGAAGAATACAAAATGTATTCTCTCATCTGTATCCATCAGATGCCATGATGAGAAGATCATTTATGCTGTATCTTTTTATACTATAGATCGGTTAAGAAATTTAGGGTTCTGGTGTAGCATTTCAAAAAATAATTATAAGCTATAAATTAATTTGGTTTTGGTAGTTGTTTTTCTATTTTGGGGATCCTGCAAATATTCTGACAATAAGTCTTTTGTGTGCCAATGTTTTATACACACTGCAGGCTTTTTATTATTTTTTTTTAATAAAATTTTGAACAGAATGACTGATAGAACATGAATAGTGCTTATGACACTATGGTCCATTGTGTAAGCGCTGAAAGCAAATTTGCATTCCTCGAAAAGCTTGTTCACAGGCAGAATATAGAACACATTCTTTAATGTTCTTGGGCAAACATGTTATGCGTGTGCTCAGGACATTAGTTTCAAGAGAATACTTTTTAAAAAGGACCTTTTCTTTCCATGGACTACTGAAGAAAAATTAAATTGGCAGTAGGAGGGAGTGAAGCGATTTAAATAAGGCAAGTGGTTTAGATTTTATTGTAATGACTATGGTCAGTAGTACCTGGAAGCAAAAGACATACAACCTCTCCCAGATCCTCTGGAGGCGTTTGTTTACTAGGATATACGAAAAGATAGGTGAGTTGTTTTCAGGCTGGTTTGAATGAAGGGTATATATCGTGCTGCTATGTTTATCTGTACCTTTAATTTTCAGACATACTTTTTTACTTTCGGTAGAAATGGTTTTATTGGATTTTGAAATATTAGATCAGGAGAAATAAGAGTACTATAAATATACTTATGGCGTCTGTTAGTGCTTGGGTTTTATATTTCTGTTCACTATTGCGAAATACCTCCAAGTATACTATGAATGACAATAAAGTAATGATAATTCCATTAATAGTCCAGCAAACCAGTAAAGGCAGAGAGGTTCAATACTTTGCTAATGGTTACACTGAAAGATTCAGGTGACGGAATTGGTTTTGTGAGTGAAGCTTTGGGCAGTCTTCTGTTTGACTGTGTCAGAAGTTACGTAAGATGTGTGTGTATGTGTATGGGTGTGTAATATATGTATAAATATATAACATAGAAAAATATAAATATATTATTTATAGATAAATAAAAAACAAAAACATAAATATAATATATGTTCATACATATATAAAAAACAACTTCATCCTGATATTTGTTCTTTGTTTTAAGTGATTCATCAAACTCTTTTTAAGTTTAAAAGTTAGTACGTGCAGTTATCTTAATCAAATGAGGACATTTTACAGTATAGACCTAAGTGTAAAGTACTTTTGCAGCCAAATGCTTTGCTTCATTTTAATTTAATTAATCGATTCCTTCTTAAAAGGAGACCCTTATTTCTGATCTCATTCTGTTTTCCCTTCTGAAGAAGATACTCTTATATTTCCACAGGGCTATTTGTTGAATATTTTCTATCACTGCCCGTTATTTAGCACTAATAACTTTCAATAGGCCATGTTTTTGATCCTTATTATAGTCTTCCACGGTATTGTTAACTTATAAAGAACAAACAGAGACAGATGTAAGTAACTTGCCTGAATTGTTATTTGCTAAGTGGTGAGATCAAGTCTCTGTGACCCTAAAGCTTATGTTTTCAGCCACTAAGCACTTCTACATCTTGTTCTGTGCTTTGTGTTCTCTTCTGTTTCAGTTGTGTCCTGTATATTCCTTCATTGCTATACAGTACTATTATGAGACACTTTCATATCTGGCACCTTCATTAGGTTGTAAGTCCCTTGAAGAAAATGAATCTATTTTCAACTTTATCCCTAGTATGTAATCCATTGCTGATGTTAGTAAATGTCTGTGGAAGAGATAGATGAGAGGGCATGATAAGGGAGATTCAGGAAGTTCCTTCTCCCCAAATGGAGGGGAAGCTTGGTAAGAGCAGGGGGGCAGATAGCTAAGAGGCCTTTAGCTAGAGGTAGGCTTTCTTAGTTTCTATCCTTCCAAGGAGCTGAGCGGTACTCTGAGGCATGGGAATATTCGGAGGTGATAGGTGAACCCTGCTCTCTGGAGGCAGATTTCTCTGCCTTTGCAGCATTAACAGTGATGCTTGTAAGCCTAGTAGTATTGAGGCAAGAAGTACTTCTGTAGTTGGTACCCCAATTTATTTGTTTGAACATAATTTTCTTAATTTGCAACTTTTTAGCTTGATTAATTCTCAGGAATGATTATAATTTTAAAAAATCTCCTAACTGAAACAAAAAAATAGAAAAATGGAGAGGACTTTATCTTATTTAATGGTACGCTTTTGAAAAGCACACAGAGAGTAATTCCTGTCCCTCTACCAATAATTAGTTTGTATAACTGCTCGCCTAAATGCTATACTTTGAAATGGCAGAACTTTTGATACCAAAAGGGTGGAGCATTGTTCTTAGGAGTAGTGTAGCAAAGGAAAAAGACATTCTGTTATAACAACAGCAGACCAGTAAATGTGTGGGAATGACTAAGAGTCAGATGATGGGATTTCTGTTTTGATCTTGTGGTGGAAGGAAAACTGTGTCACTCTGGCTAAGATAGTGGCAGAGCTATTAAAAAACAGAGTATGACTACAGCTGTTCTCTATTGTGCCTCCCTTACTGTAGACCTAAGTTCTGTTCTTCCATGGGTATGTGTATTATTTTGTGGAACTAGAAGTTAACATTTAAATAAGATCAACTTGCTTCTTTTTAATTAGGAATAAAGAGAATAATATAGCTTAGGGTGGGATGAGGAGTGGGTTAAAGAGCAGGGAATTCTGAGGAGAGGGACTTCCCATTTATAGAACCCATGGCCCTGCAAATTTGGATAAATGCATTTGTGAATGTAAATTGCTTGCACGTTCATATAATCTTTACTCTTCCTAAGAGTTGAGAATGAATCAGAATTTAATACATTAGACTATAATTATAGATTTTTTTTAAGTTTATTTATTTTGAGTGAGAGAGAGAGAGAGAATGCGTGTGTGTGCACACAAGTGCTTGTACTTGTGTGAGTGGGGGAGGGACAGAGAGAGAGAGGGAGAGAGAATCCTAAGTGGCTCCACAGTCAGCGCAGAGCCCAATGTGGGGCTCCAACTCACGAACCATGAGATCATGACCTGAGCCGAAATCAAGAGTCGGACGCTCGACTGACTGAGCCACCCACGTACCCCTAAAGAGTTCTGATTTTTATTTGGGAAATTTTCTTGGATTAAGCATTTACTGAGTTTGTGCATTTTACCAAAGTAGAACACATACACTGGCTTGAAAACATTAGCAAAGAACCAGTAAGAAATAGCTGTGAATTAAGGGTGAATGTGCTGAAGGGGACATATATCCGGGAGGAATGCTGTTAATCTGGAAAGTCGTCCTGGAAAGATGCCTTGTTTCTTAGACAGCTCCATATATATTTGTTTTTTGCTTTAAACTTAAATCTTAAACATTTTAACAGTGACTTCATTTTCTACATTTTAGCATGTTATCAGTTGCAGGACATTCCTGCCCTCTGCCTGTTTTTTTTTTTTTTTTTTTTTTTTTTTTTTAGCAGTAGGATTTACCTATAAAAGACTCTTACAATTCAGGGGTGCCTGGCTGGCTCAGTTGGCTAGCTGTCCTACTCTTGATCTTGGTTCAGGTGTTGATCTTGGGGTCATGAATTCAAGCCCTGTGCCGGGCCATGCAGGGTGAAGCCTACTTAAAAAAAAATTTTTTTTTTTCAAAAAGAATCTTAAAATTCAGATAGCATTTTCAGTTATTTTTTTAATAACTATTCAGTGAGATAACGAGTAAGTATTTTTTATTTCTACTCATAATATGAAGTTGAGGCTCTAAAGCCTAACCGACTTTCCATAATTTATGAGACCTATTTCTCTTCTTGTAGTTTAAACTCACATGTCTGGTTGGAGTGGGAGAGTAGCTTATCTATGTGTTAGCATTTGCCAAAGCATCCCTTGCTTTATATTGTGAAGATGCTTTTTAGTATGATAACGTAATCGACTATAAAACACTTAACTATAGATCTCCTTTTTTGGTTGTGAAATTGTACGTGGCAGTTGTGGTGAAAACAGAAAGAATCTGTGTTTCCAACAATGATTTAATAATTGGAACAGGTTGCTACAAGGGAAATATAAAATTTTCTTCTGTAGAGGTTATTTTTGTTTGCTCATCTTGTTTTAAATGAATTGTATTAAGTTTCCTCAGGAGAGACTATTTGATTGTTGACAGTTTAGTTCCTTGGTTCTTTTAAAAAAAAATTTTTTTTAATGTTTATTTTTGAGAGAGAGAAAGGGAGAGAGAGCAAGCAGGGGAGAGACAGAGAGGGAGACACAGAATCTGAGGCAGGCTCCAGGCTCTGAGCTGTCAACACAGAGCCCAGCGTGGGGCTCGAACTCATGAACTACGAGATCATGACCTGAGCCAAAGTCGGACGCTTAACCAACTGAGCCACCCAGGCACCCCAGTTCCTTGGTTCTTTATTGACCAAATTATTAGAGTCTTATTTGTTTGGCTCCGTCAGTCCTGTGTTTAACCTTATTCTGATAAATTAGAGTTCTCTGATGGCAGTGGGAGGTGTCCTATTCCAGGCTCCATTAGGTATAAATAGTTTAAATTGTTTTGGTGTTTCTGTTTGTCAAGTAATGTGCTAAACTCTTTGCACACGTGATTTTATTTAATCCTTATAACTAGGTGAAGTCTTCCTGGCAGTCAGTAATTATTAACTAAGTGAAGGAGATATAAAATAAATAAGTAAAACAAAAACTATGTCAGATGATAATAAGCACTCTAGGAAAAATGAAGCAGGGAAGGGAGTAGAGAATGAGTGGGTGGGTTTAGAGTAGTTTGCAATTTTAAATACAGTGGTCGGGGAAGATCTTACTAAGAAGGCAATATTTGAGCAAAGAAGCTGAAGGAAAAAAAATGGGAAATATGGGAGAATAAAGTTAGAGATAACTGGAGGAATAAAGGTCTTCAAGTAGGAAGTTGCCTAGTGTGTTTGAGGAACAGAAAGGAGTCAGTTATAGGCCAAGGGAGCAAAAGGAAGAATGGTAGAAGATCAGGGAGGTTAGGATGGGAATGGATTGCCAAAGGCCTCATAGGCCATTTTGGAGACTTGGGCTTTTATTCTGAGTGAGATGGGAAGGTAGTGGAAGGTTTTTTTGCAGAGGAATGACAATATCTGATGTTTCAAAAAGTCTCACTCTAGCTACTGTTGTAAGAACAGACTGGGGGGGAGATGCGGGAGTGATCTGGCTGCAACATCTGTCACCCCATTGATTTCCGGGGTTGACTTGGCCGATCTGGCTGCCTAGTCAGGTGTCCTCCTCCTCCCTCACTGGTCCATGTGCATCCGTCCCAAAGCTGTTTTCTTAGTTGAAGAGGACGCCCTTCCCTGATAGAGGAGGAGCATTCTTCTTAGGTCAAGGGTATCCGAGTAGCTGCGCTCCCCCACTAGAACCTCTAAACAACTCTCAGCGTCCGTTTGTAAGAGAACTTAGGGTAGTTGAATTTCCAGGACTCCAGATACCCCCAGATGAGGTGCTGTGTGAGACAGTTTGCCTTTCTTAAAAACAAAAACAAAAAACAAACTGGGATGCAGAAGCAAGGACACTGGTTTATCGGCAGTTAGAAGCATCCAGAGGAGAGAGATGTAGAAGAGGTAGAAGTGATTGGATACGGGTACTGGACATGTTTTGAAGGTGCAGCCAACAGAATTTCCTGAGTGTTTGAACATGTAGTTTAATGGAAGTCTCAAAGATGACTCCAGAGTTTTTGGCCCAAGAAAGTATAGAAGGCTGGATTACCATTTACTAAGATGTTAGAGCTGGTTTCAGGAAGAAGGGTAGGAGCTAGGTTTGGGGCATCTTAGGTATCCACCTGAAGGTGTTAAATAACTAGGTTATTGGAATCTGGAATTCAAGAGAGAAATCTGGGATAGCACTAAAAATTTGGGTTCATCAACTCATTGCTGTTAAAGCTGTGAGACTGGGTGAGATTATTAAGGAGGGGAGGTGTTGTCAAGGACTAAGAGTTCAGGGGTACTCCAATGTTAAGAGGTTAAGGTGAGAAGGAAACATTATAGGAGATCTGTGAGAAAGAGTAGTTAGTAGCTAGTAGGGTAGCCATGAGTTTTGGAAGCTGAGTGTTGAAAGTATTTCAAAGAGGAAAGGCCAGTTATCTCAACTGCTGCTGATAGATGAGTACTAAGTATTGACAACTGAGTTTAATGGAGTGGATGTTGTTGATGACCTTGACAAAAGCATTTTGGCTGGCCTGATGGAAGTGGGTTCTGAGAGAATGAGAAGTGAGGGATTGGAGGCAGTGAGTATAGACATCTTCAAGGAGTTTGGCTAGAAAGAAGCTTAGAGGAATGAAGTGGTATCTGGAGAGGTTGACAGAACCTCTGTGGTCACAGTGCAGAGCCCGACGGGCTCGAACTCACAAACAGTGAGATCATGACCTGAGTCAAAATCAAGGGTTGGATGCTTAACCCATTGAAACCCAGGTGCCCTGAATGCTTGGGGTTTTTAAACACAGACAGGAAGAATAGTCTGAAAGTGGCAGTGAAGAACAGGGCCCGATTTGCAGGGCCAGTGGTGGGAGAGGGGTATAGGAGAGAAAATGAAGACTTAATTCTCCATTTGAAAGAGCTATGGGAAGAGCAGTGTTCTTGGGAAAACCAGGCTTCAGTTAAGAGTAAAAGGTGAAGAGACCATTTAAGAGAGAGAGTAGAAGAAAAATTGCTGATGTTTGACCTTGAAAATCCAAAGTACAGGAGTTAGGGGTGAATGGAAGATGAGATCAGAAGAGAGGTTTGGGGTCTGGCCGTTCTGACTTCTTGTGGGAACTGTCGAAAACGGAGATGAAGGATATGATGAAGTTAGTCCTTACGGTTTTTAAGATGGGGATGTGGTGAGACTGAGTGTTGAAGGGGGTGGGAAAGTTAAGGTCCTGCATGGACGACCCACAGTTCTGGTTGTTTCCTCTTCACTTTGCTGATAGTGGGGGTGAGGCCAAGGGAGAGATGGAAGGACAGTCTTACTCCTCTAGAGCATTTGGATTTCTGATGCCCTTTCTTAACTCCTGCAGATGGAGGCTAGTTGCTGGGGGAGAGTGGGTGGTGTCACTTGGAACCCAAGGAGCTGAATTAATGACCAATTTGTCATCTCTGTTTTGCATATAAAGAAACTAAGACTTAGAGAGCATCCTGCCCAAGGCCACATGGCCACTGGGTAGTGGAGTGAAAGGAAATGACGCACTCTTACACAGTAAAATAGATGACGGGTCAAGGAGCGGTAACATTCTGTGCGATAACACCACATTGTCATTGGAGCGTTATCTTCATTTACTTTCAGATCCTGCAGTATCACTTGGCTTTATACTGGATTCTAAATGAGGGATCTAATTAACAGTCTAGTCTTCTCATATAGAATGTGTTCCCTGTGTTTGTTGTCCAAAAACTTAAAGCAATTATGGGAAACAGGCCGAAAGGTACTGTTTTGGGGTAGTCTTATTCTTAACCTACTTCTAAATCCAATTCAGCTTTATCTTCCCCAGGAAGTATTCTTTTTTTTTTTTTTTTTAAATTCGAGATCTCATCTTGTCTTGCCTATTATTTTTTTTTAATGTTTATTTTTGAGAGAGAGAGAGAGCGTGTGTGAGCGAGTTGGGGAGGGGCAGAGAGAGAGGGAGACACAGAATCTGAGGCAGGCTCTAGGCTCCGACCTGTCAGCAGAGAGCCCCCATGTGGGCTTGAACCCACAGACCGTGAGATCGTGACCTGAGCTGAAGTCGGATGCTCAACCAGCTGAGCCACCCAGGCACCCCAGTTCTTTGATTGTTCTTAACTGACCTTCATCCTTATACAGTGAGCTTATGTAGAAGAAACGTTGGTGCCTGTGTGTGTGCTGCACGCATGCGTGTGTATGCATGTGTGTGTGCTCTATCTCCCCTGTCAGATAATAAGCACCGTGAAGGTATTTCTTCTTTTGGTTCCACACTCTTGTCAGAAGCAATGTGATTTAGTCAGGGGAATCTGATTCTGTAGTTGGCTCTGCCACTAATTTGATATGATATTTCAGACCATTCCCTTCACTTTTCTGGGCTCTACTTTATCTGTATAAATGAGAGGAGTTTCACTAGAAAGATCTCAGGGTCTTTGAAAGTTATAATATCCTATAATTCACTGGCCGACCATCAGAATATTTGGTTAACTGAAGCGTATAAGCATTTGAAAAAAAGAATTTGAAAAATACAGTGTAACTCTAGTTACCTACTATACAGCTTAATGTCATTGTAAGGTGTGGGCAGTCACCAAGCAGGATCAGAGTGAGAAATAGGGCTGAAGAGAGGGTAGGCCAGATGGTACCAGTAGCAAGTATTTGTGGATGCGGGGCTGAGAAGACTAAAGATATGTTCGAAAATCTTTTGCACAGAGGTGATAACTGGAGCTGTGGGAGTCTGTATTTCTGAGAGATTGAGCACAGAGCGCAGAGCCAAGGTTAGAACTTTCAAGAGAATCTATATTGAGAGGGCAACTGGAAGAAAAGAGCAGAAAAAAACAGTATAAAGAAGGGCAGTAGGGGCGCCTAGGTGGCGCAGTCAGTTGGGCGGCTGACTATGGCTCAGGTCATGATCTCGTGGTCCGTGAGTTCGAGCCCCACGTCGGGCTCTTTGCTGACAGCTCAGAGCCTGGAGCCTGCTTTGGATTGTGTGCCTCCCTCTCTCTCTGCCCCTTCCCTGCTTGGTCTCTGTCTCTGTCTCTGTCTCTGTCTCTGTCTCTCAAAAATAATAAACATTGGGGCGCCTGTGTAGCTCAGTCGGTTAAGCGTCCAACTTCAGCTCAGGTCACGATCTCGCGGTCCGCGAGTTCGAGCCCCGCGTCGGGCTCTGGGCTGATGGCTCAGAGCCTGGAGCCTGCTTCCGATTCTGTGTCTCCCTCTCTCTCTGTCCCTCCCCGTTCATGCTCTGTCTCTCTCTGTCTCAAAAATAAATAAACGTTAAAAAAAATAATAATAAACATTAAAAAAAAAAGAAGAAGGGCAGTAAATTTTAATGGCAATGGAAGTGTAGGGAGAAAAGCAACTCAACAGGGAGGCAGTGATAATACTATCTACCTCTTTGGAGAGGTTAAGGAGGGTAAGAACTGAGAGGAATGAGGTGCCCCTGCATTTGTTCCTCAGGGCATTAATGACATCCAGAGAGCAATGTCAATTGAATAGTTGAAGGTAGACTTCAGTGTGTTATTAATGATTCTGACATAGATTCAGCAACTCACTATTGAGTTCCTGCTACCTGTCCAGTGTTGTGTAAAGCCTATGCATGCCTGTACACACACAGACACACACCTTCCAAAGGAGGAAAGACTGCCCTTAAACCTGAGAAGAGATATGTCATCATTCTTCTTTTTTTGAATGTTTATTTTTGAGAAAGAGAGAGAGAGAGAGGAGAGCAGAGGATCTGAAATGGGCTCTGCGTGGACAGCAGCCATCTCGATGTGGGGCTCGAACTCACAAGCTGTAAGACCATGACCCGAGCCAAAGTAGGACGCTCAACCAACTGAGCCACTCAGGCGCCTTGAGAAATGTCATCATCTAAGATAGGAAGAAAGAGTCAGTGTGGATATAGATAAATTTACTGAGAGAGGGACAAGAAGTTAAGACAGTTCATGCCTCATTATTTTAGTGTTTTCATTTATACTACATTATTGTCGCTAGAACATTGTATAGACCACGTTGACATAGTAATTGATTTAACATATTAATAAATCCATTGGATTTTACTCTTATTTTCCTTTACTGCTCTGTAGTATTATATACTGTTAACTATTGATTTTAAAACATTCTTTTGGTTTTCACTAAACTCTTTGTTTTTTCCATCTACTTTTTTCTATAGTTCTACCTCCAGTCTCTATTCTGTGAAAATAAATGTAGTTCCATTCACTAAATCTCACATCTCTTTTTGCTGTGTATGCTGTTCCAAAGCTACATGATTCAGTTTCATGGCTTTAGCTATCACGTAACTGTAACCTCTCCAGGGAATGTCAAAACTAGAAAAGTTTTGCATTTCCACTTACTTGATGAACACATTCATGTGGATATTTTGTGAGAACCTCAGATTCAACAACATCAAAATCTATTGCATGTTTCCACATATCTCATTCAAACTTTTTCTCCTGTATTTCCTATTTTTGTTATTCTGTGGCCCATTTCAGTTGTCTATTAAGAGACCTAATTCAGTAGGCTATTAACTCAGTTCCTGTAGAATTTCCCCTCCGTCGATATTCCATAAGCCAGCAAAATATATAACACTTCTACTCAGAAATGTTTAAAGGCTTCCCCTGCCTCTAGAATGGAATCTGAATTCTTGGTATCCAGGTTTCTTCACAGAACATAGTTCAGTCTTTCTCGCCTCCACCCCTGCCATGACCCACAAAGCCAGTCACATTTGCTTCCCCAAATAATCTATGCTGTTCTCCCTCTCTCAGTTGTTTTCACTCTTCCCTTCTACCATTAAATCCTACTAACAGGCCAGTGTCCCTTAGAAATGACACATCTTTCAAGTCTGCCTAGCCTGTCCCATCACATTCAATCTTTTCTTCCTTTATTCTCCTGTGGTATTTTTAAGCTACCCTTATAGCATTCATCACAATCAGATCCCCAGATAGTTAAAAAGGGGTTTGCCCTTCCCATGAGGCTGTCATTTGGGAGCACACCTAATATTGTTGTATCGTACATACTGTCACAGTTGTCACAGTGCACTCATGTAACAGAGTAAGTAGTAAACTGACACTGCCTGCCTGCTTGCCTGCCTGAATGAATTGAATGAATGGATGAATGAAGAAATGCATGACCAAGTCAAATGTGAAATCTTTTGGCCTACTAGTGTATGAGGTGCTGCGTGTTTTCCCTGTGGATGCCCTTGATGCCACCTCAGTCTTAAAAATTTCAAGACGAAACTTGTCAGTTCCCCAAACTACCTACTTTTCTTTTTTGCTGCTTCGGCACACTGGTTGCTCAGTCAGCAAGACTTGGGATCGGATTTTGATCCCTTTCTCATCATGTCGCGTTATTTGCCAAGTTCTATTGATTCTGTCTCCATGGTGTCCCTTGTATCCACTCCCGTTTCATTTTTACTGCTAAGTTAGGCTCTTAGTTCTTCTGACTTGGGGAGGTCTCCAAATAGATATTCCTGCCCTTGTCATCTGTTCTTTGACCTGTTCTTAAAATAATCTTCCTAAAACACAGAAACTTTCAGTAGCTTCTCACTGCTTTCAGAGCTAAGTATCTAAATATCTACTTATTTGTCATGACCTTATACCATTTCAGGCTTTTCTCTGATTATGTGTTACAAGTATCCTATACTCCAAAGTGGTCTGTGTCTTACAGTAGCTGTAACATCCCCTCACTCCTTTTTTTTTTTTTTTTTTTCCATGCTGTGTCTTTGCTTAGTGAAATTGTTGAGAAGGTGTTGAACCTCTTCCATATTTTGGCTAACCTCCAACACTCTTTCGTAAAGCCTTTCTCAAGCCCGTACATAAGAGCTGTACATGAGCTTTTCAATTTCCAGACCTCTAAGTGGTTTATTTTTCTCTTATTCATTTTTCGTATTCTACATTGTGCTGTGTTTTACGTGTGTGTGTGTGTGTGTGTGTGTGTGTACTTGAATTAAGGATATTAGAGTGAAAACTCAGCAGGTGCAGAAATCCTGTGTTATTTATCTCTGTATCTCAAGGAGTTCCTAGAACGGTACTGCCTGGCATATAGTGGGTACTCAAGACTATTGATTACATTAAACTGAGATATGGAATAACTGAAACCATATGCTAGTGAAGGGAGATGACAATTTATAGTATCAGGACTGAGAAAAGACCCCCACCCCTTTTTTTATTTTTTACAATTGGGTCATTAGTAATTACAGAAAAAGCCATTTTATGGGATTCATTAGAGGCAGAAGCCAGATTGCTAGGGATTAAGGAGTGAGTGGGTACTGAGAAAATGGAGCCAGTGAGGGTAGACACTTTGTTGTAATGTGGAAGGTGGCTAACCTCTTAAGAAATGGAATGTGATCTGCAGATTTGGAAAGAGAGTTGTGAAGGAAAACCACATGTGGTGTTTGAAGGAAAAATGAGTGTGCTGTCAGAAACATGAGTGCCAAAATTACTCCAAATCATACGTTTTCATTTTTCACCCTGGCAGAGGAGTGCTCCAAGTGAGTCAGGCCTCTGAAGCTAATACCAAGTTGCAGTGTAGGGAGGGCACAAGGTTAGAGTAAATGAGCACACGTAGCATAAGAAGCCTTGGAAACATAACCATGCTGGGCATTGGGAAGGGTGATGTTCTGAGTCAGAGGAGTTTATATTCCTGTGTTCCAGTTTAATGTGATGAACTTATTTAGAAGAGTTACTGAGCCAGTCATATATATATATATATATATATATACATATATATATGTCATATATATATATATACATATATATATGTATATATATGTATATATATATTTATATTTATATTTATATTTATTTATTTATTTATTTTAGGGAATCTCTTCCCTTAATTATTATACATATATGTTTTGAAATGTAAGATACTTAAAAAAGAATCATTACTTAGCAAAATTAGAATATTTTTCAAATGCATTTTAAAAGATAGATATAGTTCCTACAGTTTCATAGTTCCTATGAAAACAGTGAAAATATTTAAAGAAATTGTGGCTTAAATATCTTGATAGGCTGTCATTCTGTGTACCTGTAGGCGGGGGTGTTGAATTTATACAGTGATAACTCAGAGCTCCTGAAATAAGTGTAGCTGTTATATTTAGTTTTAGTTTCCCTAAAGGATATTTGCAAATATCCCCTTAAAAACTATGTTGTCAGAAATACAATATTGGAATATTTCTATTTAGTCCGAGTCTTAACTTCATATTTAAGACTAAGGCTGTGATTATAGAATTAGAAAACATAAGTAGATACAAACACATAACACTTTTTGGGCAATTTAATTTTTCAGCACTTATTTAGATACTATATCGATATAACACAAGGTAGAATACTCCTTTCAGAAGGCATAGACTGTGTTAGAACTAAAAGGGATCATTAGGCCAGGGTTCTTAATCTTCAAGTCCCTGACATTGTAAGTAAATCAGAGAACAGCTTTCATGAGACTCTCAAAGACAACTAGGATCACCAAAAGGCACCACTAAAATGGTCTAATTGTTACTTTTCACAGATAATAAACCAGAATGGGGAAATGGGGAAAAAGTCATTTGTCCAAGGATATTGCTTGGTTTTTTGGTTCCCTACTACTTTTTAAACCATCCCAATGGAAATAACACATAGTCCAAAACCAATTCCCAGCTGTTAAGGATTATTTGTTACTCACTTAAGACATAATCTCTTTAAAGAAATGTTTGTTCTAGTGTGCTAAGAAGTTTTTAAATGTAAATGGAACACTATATATGGTGTATAAGACAATATACACACATTAACTCCAGAAGGAAAATGAGATCATTTACCTTCCTCTGTCCTTGTTCTGTCCCTCCCTCTCCCCCCACTCCCTTTACCAAGTTTCTTTTTCATTTTGTCTTGGATATGCTAGTCATGGCCTCTGATGAATCATCCAGTCTTTGATCATTCTCATTCATTTTTTCACTCACTAGTTGATTCAAGAAATATTTCCTGAATGCCTGCTCTATGCCAGGCACCATACTAGGTCCTAGGAATAGAATGGTGAGCAAAATTGACATGGCACCTTCCTTCCTTGAAGTATGTGTTCTTGGGGGACATAGATGTTAATCAAACATTTGTAAAGATACGTAAGAACAGGATTTTGTAGTTAGGAAGAACTAAAAACACGAAGTACTGAGAGAACAACTAGTAAGTAAGGTGTCTGAGGCATCTGTTCAGATTTCCCTGAGGAGGTGATGTTTCAGTTGAGAACTTAAGTCAGGAAGGAGTTTGGAATAACCATGCTCCCTGCAGAGGGGCCAGCATATTTAAGGATCTCCAAGAAGGCCAGTGTGATTGGGCTGAGGAGAGCAAGGGGAAAGAGAGATGCACAAGAGGAAGCTGGAGGAGGAGGTGGGGAGCAGATCATGTAATGACTTGAAGGCTGTTTGAGGTAAGAGGAAGGGGGAGGCCATTGGAGGATTTCAAGCAGGGGAATGGCCATTCTGGTTTTGACTTTCTGGCTCTTATGAATAATGCTGTTATGACCATTTGTGTACATTTATATGTATTTATGTGTTCTTCTTGGTGGACATACGTTTTTATTTTTCTTGGGAATATATTTAGGAGTGGAATTGCTGGGTCATTTGGAAATTCTGTGTCACCTTTTAAAGGACTGCCAGACTGTTTTCCAAAGTGGCTCTTTATCACTTTACAGTTCTCCCAGCAGTGTAGGAGGGTTCCAGTTTCTCCTTATCTTTGCTAACATTTGTTATTGCCTGTTTGACTATAGCCACCCTAGATGGTGTGGAGTGGCATCTTATTGTGAGCCCCTTGCTTTTTCTTAGCAAGGCTTTTAAGTCTGGCATTTAGGATTCTCAGTGATCTGGCACCAGGCTACCTATTTGCCCTTTTATCCATTTAGTTTGAGTAACTATTCAAAATCTGCCCTGTACTTTCCCAGACTCTTTTCAGAATTTTCTTGTCATATGTGCATATTCTTGTGATTTGCAAAGCCCTGATCTGTGCCTTGCAATCTTTAAAGGCCCAGTTTTCTGTCTTCTTCATCATTGAGCCATATGGAATTGTTGATATTTGACCATTTTACCTATAGAAGTAGCAATTTCAAATGGTTCATTTTAATGTATTTCTTGCTTTCCTCTAATCCTCAGATTACTACCATTTCCCCTGAGTTTTTTTTTTTTTTTTTTTTTTTTTTTTTTTCTCCTAGCCTTTGTTTCTGCCTCTCATGGTATTGATGTGCTGATGTGGTATAGCTTCTCTTACAGGGCTGAGATCTCAAGGGCAGAGGCTATTCTATAGCCCAGTATTTTGTACAGAGTAAAGGTTTGGTAATTGTTAACTGTCTTTACGAGGAATATGTGCACTATATAATGAATCAGTATAAACATAGTACGTCAGTATAAACGTTAGCTATAACTGAATGTGCAACATGCAAACATGTTGGAATGCCTGGACTTATTGGAAGGAACCAGTAAGAATCACTTCGGGACTGGCTTCTTAGGGGAAATGAACCCTTAACAGAAGTTTTAGGTAGTTAAAAGCCACAGTTGGTCAGAAGAGAAGACATTTGGAGAGGAGATTAAAAAATACTCAAAGTGGAAAGTGGGAAGAGTCTAGCTGCATGAGAATCGGGTTTGGGTAAGCCAGAGTCAATGGAAGCATGAGCTAGAATTAGATATGGCAGAGAGCTCTGACACTCTGAAAGCTGTGATGCCGAGATCTGATTTGATGAGGAGGCAGCTGGGGGCCAGTATAAGCACCTTTGTCATAATAAATGCAAGTGCTAAGGAAGTGTTGGAGAGATGCTTGAGGAAAATTCTTCTTGGAGGTTTGAATATAATAGAGAGAGATGAAACTAACATCCCTGAGTGGTTGTAGGCATGAGCTGGTTCCGGCTTTTTCACCAAGTTTTATTGGCTAGAATTAGACATGAAAATGGGTTGGGGCGCCTGGGTGGCTTGGTCGGTTAAGCGTCCGACTTCGGCTCAGGTCATGATCTCACGGTCCGTGAGTTCGAGCCCCGCGTCGGGCTCTGTGCTGACAGCTCAGAGCCTGGAGCCTGTTTCAGATTCTGTGTCTCCCTCTCTCTCTGCTCTTCCCCTGTTCATGCTCTGTCTCTCTCTGTCTCAAAAATAAATAAACATTAAAAAAAATTTTTTTTTAAAAATAAGAAAATGGGAAAAAGGGGCACCTGGGTGGCTCAGTCAGTTAAGCATCTGATTCTTGGTTTCAGCTCAGGTCATGACTTCACAGTTCCTGAGTTCAAGACCCGTGTTGGGCTCCACACTGGCAGTGTGGAGCCTGCTTGAGATTCTGTCTCTCCCTGTCTCTCTCTCTCTCTGTCCCTCCCCTGCTCATGCTGTGCCTGTCTCTCTCAAAATAAATAAACCTTAAAAAATTAAAAAAAAGAAAATGGGAACTAAAAATTATATTCAGTGTGAAAGAAAGGAAAGGAAGAAGAATGGAAAATGCAAACTGTTTCTTCTTGGAAATTAGTTTGTGCAATTGGAATAACTGTTAAGTTGAGGTAAACAGTTTTGGGAAATGTAGTTAGTTCTCTGGAAAACAAAAATAGGCCAAATGAATCAATATTCAGCTTCTACTCTGGGTTTTCTCAGAGAAGCGTTCTTCTTCCTGTTACTATTTACATACTCTGGATCTGGACAACGCTGGCTCTGTCACTTATTAGCTGTGTGACTTTGGGCAAATTACTCAGCATATCTTTCTAGAGCACTTAAAGCTGTTTTTAAGAAACTGAGAGAAAAGCCCAGGGTCACGTATTTCTTATTTGATGCTGTCAGAATGATAACCTAGGCCAACTGTATTTCCATCTAGTAATATTTCCATCTTACACCACTGCTTTTAAGACTGCTGCTTGTCAACAGCGTGGTAGCTGAGTTCAGATAAATACTGGGTTCCTAAGCTTACTAGTAGTTTTTTCTTTCTTTCTTTCTTTTTTTTTTTTTTTAAATATTCTAAAGCTATGATGCTTTGAATTTTTTAAAGAAGTTTTCAAGTATACACAAAAGAGAGAGTTGTACAATAAGCCTCTGATTACCCATCACCCACATTGAAGAGCTGACCAAGAATTTGTCATATTTGCTGTATCTTTTTCTTGTTTTCTCCTAAACTATTTTGAAGCAAATCATGTCTTCAGTGTGCGTATTTAAAAGGTATAAACATTTTTCCACATAATCTCATAATGACACCTGAGAGTATTAGGAACGGTTCTTTTTCTCACGTAAGGCTCCTCCATACCACGTTCCCCCAGTTGTCTAAAAACTATCAATTTGTCATATAGATACAAAAGCCAGACATTACAAATGATTATAACCGTGAAGCCTCTTAATTTAGAGCAGTTTCCCTCGATTTAATTTTGCTATCCTTGTCCATTTGCAGACTTTTTCTATAGACCATCTCTCTGTGGTTTATTTACACATTTGTCTGTACCTGTGCTATCCAGTGCATTCGCCATTAGCTACCTGTGGCCGTTGAGCACTTGAAATATGGCTAGTCTGAATTAAGATGTGTTGTGAGTATAAAATCCACATCCAATAGTTATGAAATAAAGAACGTAAAGTATCTCATTAATACCTTTTTATGTTGAAATGGTAAAGATTATCATTGATGACATCATTAGGTCTCTTCCAGTGGGACTCTTCTGTCCATTTTAATACTTTTTAGAACTTCATATCTTATTTTGTATAGAAGGAAAATACTTTTTTTGTTTTCTTTTAGAGAGAGAGAATGCACACAAGCACATGTGTGAATGGGGGAGGGCGAAAGAGTGAAAATCTTAAGCAGGCTCCTCGCCCAGTGTGGAGCTCGACCTTTGCTCAATCTCATGACCGACCATGATATCATGACCTCAGCTGAATTCAAGTTGGACGCTTAACTGACTGAGCCACCCTGGGTGCCCCAGAAAAAAAAGTACTGTTAAATCGGAAATCTTCCACTTCAAAATCCAAGAGAAACTCCTTTGGTGACTTTCATCTTCTGTGACCATCAGTTCAGGGTTGCTTCCAAAATACAATATAAGCCAGGGCAGCTTAAATCACAGTAATTTATTTCTCTCAGTTCTGGTGTCTGGGAAGTCCAAGATCAAGTTGCTAGATGATTCAGTTCCTGATGAGGGCCTTCTTTGACTGGCTTACAGGTGGCTGTCTTCTTGCTATGTCCTTGCGTGGCCTTTCCTCCTTTCCTCAGTGCATTTATTGTTTGGGGATGGGGTGGGGGAGGGGAAAGACTGAGGCAGGTGAGGGATGCAAGCCTTCTCTCTTTCTCTTCTTATAAGGCCACCAATCTTAAGGGAATAGGACCCCACCATTATGATCTCATTTAAACTTAATTACCTCCTGAAAGCCCTATCTCCAATTACAGTCACACCAGGGGTTAGAACTTCAACATAAGAATTTGGGGTGGGGGCACAATTCAGTCCTGAGTGATGACAGGCTTCATTTTTAAATGACATTCACAGTGTCAATGCGTGTGCTTCTATAGCGATGGTAATATTCATTTTTTTAAATACTTTAGCATAACAGTGTCCAAGAGGAATAATTTCTTATTTTGTCAATACCAGATCTTTAATGTTAGTTCCTGCTATTTTACTCCCTTAGCAAATCTTTGGTTACAGTCACTGGGGGAATTTATATTCTCACTTGTAATATGTCACAGCTGGAATAGTATTAATGAGAGATGACCCAGCAGCTTTGCCATTACGAATGTATTTATTCAACTAATCTGACTTGGGGGATAATACATGTTACATGTACAGTGATATTCCTTTGTCATAAATAATAATAACCAACACTTACATGTGCCAGATATTCTTTTTCAGACACTTTACATGTTTTATTGAGAGCAAGGAAGAGGAGAAACGATCTGTGCTAAAGAAAGAATCTTGGAATAGTATACAATAACAAAAGTATCTGAGAGGAGCTTGTAAGTGAGTAAATGCAATAAAGTATACAGGTCTTATGATCAAAAAACATACAGTGTACAGTAAAGGGAGATGAATGGGGCAAAGTGGGCATGGAAGTGCATGGAGGCCATTGCAGGTAATGTCAGCAGGATTAGCAAAAGACAGAGGTATGAAATTGCTAGAAAATACAGGGAATCTGCAGGCCATTCCCAATGACTTCAGATGAGTAAAAGCTATAGCTGGTTATATAGAACAAGGGCCAGATCATGGAAGACTTCAAGTGTTATGTTAAGGAGTTTGGGCTCGATTTGGGAGGGATTGAAGAATCACTGAAAATTTAAGTTGGGGAATGATACGATCAAATCTCCAGTTTTGAAAGGTCACTTTGGTATTCGTTTGGGATGATATATTGGGTGTGTAGGAGAAATGAGACAGGTGATTTGCTATAGTCCAGGTAAGAGATGTTGAATTAAAAGAGTAAAAATTAGGATGGAAAAACGGATGCATTTGAGATGATAGGGAGGTAGACTGTATACAACTTCGGATTGATTGGATGTGATGGGTTGCTGAGCACTGCTGAGCACTCATGTCCTAAGGGGCCCCAGTTTGAAGATTTCTTCTATTAGTAGCCAAGCTTTAGCACAGGCGAAGACAGATCATTATATTGATTCAAATTTAGGGATTAACAGAGCAGTGATGGCCAACGGATAGGATATAAGGTGCTGAATGTTTGCCAAAGAGATTTTAAAATATTGCTATACATTTTAGGTTGGATAGGGAGGCAAGTGAGAGGCAAAAGGAGAGCAAAAAAGCATGAATGATAATGACAAATGGAGGGGTTGAGAGATGAGTTGTCCCCATTGTGTTGAAGATTAGATGAAGGGAAAGTTAAGAAAGTGAGATTTCTGGAAAGGATACCATCTGTCTGTGGAGAGAGATTGGTTTCCTTGTGTTTAAGATTACTGAGACTGCGTAGTTCCCAGAAATGATGAAGTCCAGGGTGTGACGAGAGAAGTGCATTGCTAAAGTGGGAATGTGGGTGAGGGATGTAGGAACTGAGGCGTTTCGAGACAGGTTGTCGCTGGTTTATCCTTGTGGACCTTGAAATTCCCATGATGATGGCTTTGCAGCAGAGAGAAGCTCTGAAGAAGAGGAAGTAAGGCAACTGAAAAAAAGTTCTTAGTGAGTGACGAGGAGTAATGAAAAGGTAGGTGGATGACAGTAACAAGGAAGCTGTATAGCCAAATGCCAGGAACCTCAGAAGAAGCCTTTTACACAGGAAGGTGGAGAGGTAATACTAGTGGAGAAACATGGGAGTGGAGCTGGGAAAGTGCTGGTTTCACCTTTGGGTTTTGTTAGAGGTGGGGGAAGAGTGTCTAGAAAAGGCTGCAGGGCAGTGGGTTCCCGGGAGGAGGTGTCAGCTGGGGCACAGAGAAGGAGGGAGAATTCTATTGAGGATGTGAGGCAATCAAGTCACTCTGGGGTACAGATTCTATAGCGTTAGTAGCTGAAAGAAGACCTGAGCCGGGAGAATGGACAGAGGAAGGACATAGTCCAGAAGACCTGGCATTTTTGAAGAGAGGCTCAGGCTGACAGGGGCGGCAGGAATGTTCGGGCAGACTGCAGTGAAGTTTGTGGGCCTAGGAAAACCGAGGACTAAAGTGGTGGTGGTGGTTACTTGATGAGGTTAACAGACTGCAGTCTTTGCTCCGAGTTCAGATGCCTTGCCAGTTACAAGATTCTTATCCTCTAGCAGCTTATAATTTAAGAAAGAGATGGCCACATAACCAAAGAACTCTAGTCTAATGTGGAAAGTGTTAGGTGTGATTATAGAGTAGAGGCAGAAGTCTGTGAAAGTGTAGAGGAATGGGACTTTAGTTCCAGCTGGAACACCAGGGGAAGACTTCTTGGAAAGCTTGCTTTTCAACTGGGTCTTAAAGAGCAGGTAGGATGTTAATAAAGAGATGGGGAGAAAGAGGTGTTCTGTTTTGGAATAGTGTGAGCGAAGACATGAATTCAGGGAAATAAAGAGCTTGTTTGTGGAACGGCTCATAAAAGATACACAAAGAAAGTTTGACTTCAATATGGAGCAAAGGAGCAGTGGAAAAGAGTAGTGGTCATTAGATTGTATTATACCAGTGGCCCTTGACGATCAGAAGCACTCGTAGAACCCATCTGACGGAAGAAAAGCTCACTGAAAATAGAGCTCTGCATTCTAGGGCATTTTTGGCTGCCTTCAGTCTGAGTAGCTGTAAAGGGCAGCACTTCCTGTTTATACCAAGAGAACTTTTAATGGTTCTGGGGCGTGTGTGTGTGTGTGCACGCACGTGTGTGCCATAATCACAAGAACAGCACTAGGATATATACCCTACTGTGGTCTCCCCCAGCCTCTCATTACTTGCCTGGGGATTGAAACCTTTTGTAAACTGGTTATATTGAAGTATACACATCAGTGCTGCTTTACATATAACATTGTGCATCATAGTATCTTCTCTGAAAGAAGTTAATAATTAAAAGCTGTTTGCCACACGTTTGCTTGAAAGACTGATTCTATGAATCCGAGACTACAAGTTATTAGTTGCAGAACTTAATTTTTTTTGTTATTTTATTTCCCTTAGATTTATTTGCTTCATGCTTTGGCTTTAAAGAACCATTTGCTTTCTTAGTGGGACATGCTATTATATCTTCTCTGTCAGAATTATTTTTTCTGAGTAATATACTACCCGTAGTTCCAGATTGGTTTATTGCCTTTAATTTTATCTGTTCTCTCAGAAGGTCAACTATGCATAAGAAGTAGTACACATTTGAACTTGGCCAAAATAGACTTTATGAGGTGTTGCTATATCATTTAGAATTGTATTTGGCTGTATAGAATATAAAACTCCATTGCAGTGATTTAAGAAATTGAGCTTCATTTTTTTTTACATAACAAAATTACACAAGTAGGGAGTTGGTGTGGATTCCGCTGCTCAGTGATACTATGAGGACTTTCTGTTCTTCCTGTTGTTTGGCTCCTTGTTCTCAGCAGGCCAGCGTGTTGGTCATGTTTACAAGATGGCTGCAGTGTTTCCAGGCTTTACATTCTTGCTCCAGGCAAGACCAAATGGGAAAGGTTAAGGACTACCCTGCTGTTTCTGCTCTCCTTTATTAAGAAAATAAAAGGTTTCCATAACCATTAGCATGGTTCCTCTTAAATTCACTGACCAAAATTGTGTCCCATGGTTCTCCTAGCCAGGAGGGAGCCCAAAGGAAGCTTGTTATGTTGGGCTGGGCACATACTGCCCTCATCAAAGTCAGGAAAAACAGAGGTTCGTATGTACATGGAGTAGGCAACAAATCGTATCTCTCAAAATATTGTGCCAGAGTTTGATTATTTTACCTGGTACTTTAATACAGATGGTATTTAATTAATCAGAAGTTGGCTACAACAACAAAAAAATAAAAGAGGAGGAAAGGAAGAAAACATTCTCAGTCTGTCAATTTCTCTTTCCTTACATTATAAAAAACTAGATAATAGAATTTCTTATGGCTGCTCCTTTGTGTAATATTATAGGTTCTTGGGTGTAAATAAATAACAACCACAAATCATACCTTGAAATAGTTAATAAAATAAATATATGTTTGCATTTGAAAAAAAAATATTATGAAGTGCTTCCACTGGAATACCGGTTTTAATACATTTAAATGGATTTCTTTTGGGAGAGATGATTTTCACATTGTATAAATATACAAAAGTGTTTTGCAGATGGCATGATCTTATACGTGGAGAACTGTAAAAGCTCTACGAAAAAACTGTTAAAACTAATAAGCAGATTCAGGAAAGTTATAGGATAGAAAATCAACATGCAGAAGTCAGTTAGGTTTCTATTTACTAACAATAAACTCTCCAAAAGAGAAATTAAGAAAACAATTCCATTGCAATAGCATCAAAAAGAGTAAAATATTTAGGAAAAAATTCAACCAAGAGGTTAAAGACTTGTACAAAGAACACTATAAAACTGTGATGGAAGAAATTGGAGACACAAATCAATGGAAAGTTATCCTGTGTTAATGGATTAGAAGAATTAATCTTAAAATGTTCATGCTAACCGAAGTGATCTACAGATTCAGTAGATATTTTCTATAAAAAATTTCTATTTTCTATTTTCTCTATAAAAATTCCAGCAGCATTTTTGATAGCCTGAAATCAGTGTGTAACCACAAAGCCCCAGAATAGCTAAAGCAGTCTTCAGCATGAAGAGTAAAGCTGGAGCCATCATACTTCCTATCTTCAAACTGTACTACAAAGCTATGGTTATCAAAACAGTATGGTACTGGCATTAAAAAAATAGATAACATTGACCAGTAGAGCTGGATAGAGAGCCCAGAAATAAAACCACACACATACAGTCAACTTATCTTTGAAAAGGGTGCCAAAAATGTATAGTCATTTTGTTAAAAATGGGTATCCACATGCAAAAGAATGAAATTGGACCCTGATATTGCACGATACATAAAAATCAACCCCAAATGGACCAGATGTTTAATTATAAAGCCTGAATCTATAAAACTCCAAGAGGAAAACAGGGGAAAGGCTCCTTGGCATTGGTCTGGAAATGGTTTCTTGGATTTGACACCACTAGCACAGGCAACAAAAGCAAAAGTAAACTAGCAGGATTATATCCAATTAAACAGTTTCTCTACATCAAAGGAAACAACAAAATGAAAAAGTGACGTAAAGGATGTAAGAAAATATTTTCAAACCATGTATCTATCTGTTAAGGGGGAAATGGGGAGATTCTGAGCAAAGGGACAAGGTTTTAGATATACAGTGAATAGTTCAGGGACCTCATGTATAGCCTGGTGACCATTGTGAGGAATATTGTATTGTTTACTTGAAATTGCCAAAAGGATAGATCTCAAATTCTCTATACACACAAAAAAGGTAACTGTGTGAGGTGATGAATGTTGAAATTAGCTTGATTGTGGTACTCATCTCACAGTGTATACATACATCACATCATGTTGTACATATTAAGGCATTGTACCTACACTATTTCACAATCATGCCTCAGTAAGGCTTAAAAAAATAACAGTAAAAAATGAAGTGACAGTTTCTTTTGGAGGACATGATTTTTCCCATTGTATAAATAATGTACTTAAAGGCAGGTTTATGGTGGACACATTTTAAAACAAAAACAATTTTTTAAAGTTTATTTTGAGACACAGAGTGTGTGTGCACGTGCAAGCAGGGGAGGGGCAGAGAGAGAGGAAGAGAGAATCTTAAGTGGCTCCCCACTGTCAGCACGGAGCCTGATGTGGGGCTTGAACTCAGGAACTATGAGATCATGACCTGAGCTGAATTCGAGTCGAATGCTTAACTGACTGAGCCACTCAGGCACCCCAAATGTGTTTTTTAAGTATCACAATCTCGAGATGGATTCTTTTATCAAAATCTAATGAAAAAATTTTTACTTTTGGTGTGAGAAAGACTTTTAGTATGTTGGGAGTGAAGCTGAGAAAAATATATTTTTTAATCAGAACTTTAAACTTCAGTTCAAAGTGCCTGAAATTTCTCCACCATTGGTTTTTCTTACTTTGAATAATTTTGACTTTCTTTTAGTGATAAGAGGAAATGATGTAAATCATTCAGTTTTTGGCATAGGTATATTTTCACTGTGTTTTGGAATTTAACAAACATGATACATGTTAACAGTATACATAGGCACTGAAGTAGATTTTGTGGAAAAGGAAGACCCAGCTCTCCCTTTTGAGGTGATTAAAATGGAGGAAAATGTATATGCCTTAGGTCAGTATACAATTGGAGAATAAAAGTAGAGCGTGATTACTTAAGGTAATGGAAGAAGTAGATAAGCTTGTTTAAAGTATAGAAGTTGATTTAGTGGTAAGGTAAAAGGTGCAAAGACAAGCTCCTCTTTTTGTCTTTAGCTTCTGTTCTGCTTATCCAGCCCTGTTGAACCCTTTGTAGTTTCTCAGAGTGTTCTGTGTTCTTTGATTATTCTACACCTTTGCAGTGCTTTTTGTTTTTGTGTGTTTTTGGAATTCCCTTACTTGTTTTTCAGCTTGGCAATTTCCTATCTTTCAATAACATCTCCTCTGTCACATCTTCCCTGATCTTCCTGAGTAAAGTTAGGTTCCTCCTTCTCCTTTGTCCCATTTTCCCCGTTTCTGTCTCTCTCTTTGTGTTTGTAATGTGTTAACCTCGAAGGTAAAACTATCAGTTATATTTCCAGCAAAATGGGTTTACTCAGAAATGACAGAGAATTGCAGTTTGAGACATGCAAGTTATGGCAAAACCATAGGCAAGTCCAGAGAACAAAGGAGAGGAATGAATGCTCTTTTATATGGAAAAGGGGGCTTTAGGAGGGGCTGTTCCAAACAGGAGGGGCTGTTATAAACAGTCCACTGGAGTAAACTGGGTTTTAAAGTGTAGTGTCTTTGATTGGCCTACTTGTGACAGTCACTCTTTGGCTGGGCTGTTGCCAGGCAAGGAGATAATCTTCCTCCTACTGGGGTAGTAAAGGATAGGCTTCTTCTGTTGGGAATTCAGAGGGCTGCAAGGAGTGGTAGGGCACGAGAGTTCCACCTTCTGGCCTCCCGACTCCCATTTTAAATGAGGCTTCCTTTATTCAGTTTCACAGTGGCCGGTGTTATCACCACACACCATTTACTTATTTGTCTTTGCCACAGCTTGTGAACTTCGTGAACATGAGGATTATATATTTATCTCCAGATCCTAGTGCCTGGTGTAATGGTTTTGCACATTGGATCATTCAGTGAGTGTTTATTGGATGAGTGAATGGATGGTTGAATGAAAAGAAAGAATTAGTCCAGAGTTTATTTAGCAGTACCAGGGAAGTCTGTTCAGAGGAAATGTGGTACGAATACTTAACCCTGCAGGTATGGAGAGTTTGTAATTTATCAGTATTCGGAGATAAGATTGAATAGGCAATGTAGGACAGGTTGGCAATGAAAGTTTTAATACATAATGGAGTAATAATTAGTAAAATTTCTGAAATCGTGTTTTAAAGCCCCCCTTTTTCAAGTATGTTTTCAAACACTGTGCTTTTGTATTTTGTAGTGCTTCCACTTCTCATTCAGAGAATTCAGTGCATACAAAATCAGCTTCTGTTGTATCATCGGATTCCATTTCAACTTCTGCAGACAACTTTTCTCCTGATTTGAGGGTATGTATGCTGCTTTTATGTTTTGATGTATCTTGTTAGCTGTTTGTTGCCAACACTATGAGTATAGCCTTGCACTAAGTACACAGGAGGTCTTGATGGAGCAGCCTCCCAAGACGTCAGTCTTTATAAAATATCCCAGAACAGCCCAGCAGATTTGGAAGTCTTATTTATTTGCAAAACAAAAATGTATAATTTATTTCTACATTTGATAACTTTTTAGTTCTTTGCCAAAAGATACTTAGTGTATTTTGTTGTGGTATAAAAGATTGTCATGATTACTCCCTTGCTGATTGGCCAATAATAGCTAACATTGAGTACTTACCATATGCCAAGTGTCCTTCTAAATGCTGTAATGAAATGTCTCTTGTAATACTTCTTTCAATTCTGTGAGGTAGAGACTATTTTCATTATCATTCTGCAGGTAATAATAGCTCAGAGAGATAAATAACGTCCAAAGTCTCATCGCTAATAAATTCTGTGGCTGATATTCTAGCTCATGTAGTCCAGTTCTGGAGCTAAGTCACTTAAATATTATGCGATAGTTGCTACACATCTCGCTATAGTTTAAATACTCTTCTATTTGTTCAAGGTCTTGTTGCTATGAAATTAATCACATCAGTGATATCCTGTAGCATTTTGTACGTTTTTGGATTCATCTGCTTTTCTACAACTGTTTATCTATGAATGATAGAGCAAATGAATTTCATGTGCAGTGCCGACCCTTAATTCTTAGAATCTTTTTATTCCGATCAAGTGGCTGCTTTCCCAGTGGTTATACTTCCCAATTTTAATGAGAACATTGTTTACATTAATGAAGTCATTTGTTGGTGAGCGTATACTGATACTGTATCTTTTCCTTATATTTCACTTTCAGAACAGAATCCGACAAATGTAAGAATGTAGGTTATAAACGTCTGTAAAGACTACTGCTTATTTGTCCTTATCTATCTTTTGTGAAATGTCAGAAAATAATAGCTTGAGTATGACATGACTTTAAATATCACTAAAAATAATAGAGATTTATCTTTATAATCTGGATATCTATTGTGCTAATTATGAAGGCTTCATAATATTCTATTATTTTGACACATAACATACATTTAAGGCAGGTTCATCATTAATAATGCGGGATATAAATCCATCATTCCCTGTCCTTATTTGCTACTTAAAAATACATGTTATATATATATATATATATATATATATATATATATATATATATATACACACACACACACACACACACACACACCCCTAACTTTTGTTTATTCATTATGTTAATGCAAATCCACTGTGGGCCTATAGGCCTCTTGATAATTTTGAATTTTTTTGGCCAACTTCTGGGCAGATTGTATTAGTTAAAAACACCCTTTGTTTTTAACTTTGTATTGTGACTGATAACTCAGAAATGGGAGAAATGTCACTTATGCTTCTTGATATACTTACATTATTAATATTACATTCTACCTGCTGTTTCTTGCCTGAAATAAAATACAATTACATGGTTCAGAATAAACCATTTGTGTGTTCTTGTGAGGATTTAGTTAAACTACTTGAGTGGGTACATATGTGAATTGCATCGCTTCACAGGATGCTGACAGATGGCCTCTGCTGTCAGCTTCTTTGCAGACAGGTCCCCTGTCATTTCCTCACACATCATATGTATTATAAATAAGAGTGACTGACTTACATTGGAACAAAATGAGGGTCATAATGTTAATCTGTATGTTAAACATAATTTATTTCTTATTCTTTTTAGATACTTCTTAAAATTTAGAGCAGTTTTGGATTTACAGAAAAATTTCAAAGATAGTGTGGAGTTCCTATATACTTGACACTTCGTGTCCCCTATGAGTAATGTCTTACACTTGTATGGTACATCTGTCAAAAATAATGAACCAATGTTGAACCATTGTTATTAACTAACGTCCATACATTTTTCAAATACCCTTAGTTTGTACCTAGTTTTCTTATTTTTGTTTTAGGATCCCATCTAGGATATTACATTACATTTAGTTAGTCATGTCTCCTTAGGTATCTTCTGGGTGAGACAGGTTTTTAGACTTTGTTTTTGATGATCCTGACAGTTTTAAAGAGCACTCAGGTGTTCTGTGGAATGTTTGATATTTTATCCACTATTAGACTGGGGTTATGTCTTGTGGGAAAGAAGACCACAGAGGTAAAGAGCCATTTTCATCACATCATATCAAGGGTACATGCTATCAACATGATTTATCACTGTTGATGTTAACCTTAATCACTTGTTGGAGGTAGTGTTAGGATTTTCTTTGCAAAATACTTTTTCTTTTCTCTTCTTTTCATACTATACTCTTTGGAACGAAGTGCTATGCACAGCCCACATTTAAGCCCACCTGTTTGTCAGTGGAACATCTACATATTTTTCATAATTCTTCTACATGGAGATTTGTCTCTTTTCTCTCATTTATTGCTTTATGCAATCATTTATATCAGTATAGACTCGTGGATATCTATTGTATATATATATATTTTTAAATCTTTTGATTTTTTTTAATGTTTATTTCTGAGAGAGAGAGAGAGAGAGCACGAGTCGGGGAGGGGCAGAGATAGGAGACCCAGCATCTGAAGCAGGCTCCAGGCTCTGAGCTGTCAGCACAGAGTCCGATACGGGGCTCAAACCCACAAACTATGAGATCATGACCTGAACTGAAGTTGGACGCTTAGCTGACTGAGCCACCCAAGCGCCCTTCTATTGTATATTTTGAATTGCAGTTCAGTGCTACTTCGCTGCTCAGATTGTTCCAGCTCCAAATTAGGAGTTATTTCAGCATATCTTGTGTCCCTTTGACATATTCCCATCGTGTTTTTTTCTTCTTTTGTTCTGAGCTGTTTTAGTTTACTAAGGAAGCACTACAGGAGGCTCCAGGCTCATCTTGATATTTCCTAAAATTATCCATTTCTCAAGGAGCCCAGGTTTCTTTTGTTGGAGAATGGTATTGGAAACCAAAATCTGGGCACTAGGTGTGCTTACTTTCTTATTTCATTTTATAATTTGCCAAAAAGGAACAAAGCTCTTTTATTTTCTTTCTGAAGCAAAAGATCATTTGCATGCATTTTATTTGGAGGTAATATTGTGGATAGGGTGATCACATATGCACATCTGTCTGGAGTAGGCTTATTTTATGCCTGTTTTCCCTTCAGATTTAACCTTAGACACAAAAATGTCCTGAATTATTGACTTTCTCAGTACTATGGGGTACCAAGGGCATCTTTTGAATTTATACATCACCTTCATGACAGTAGGAATTATCTCCATTAGTGCCTTATGAATTTAGCATCTTTCACAGTTAGAGGGTCCCTCAGAATTTTTATGAGATGAATGAACTGTACTTTCCATAGTAGTGTGTAGGCTGCCTGTTACCCTGTTCCCTCAATTTTGTTGTTGTTGTTGTTGTAATGTTTTTATTTATTTTTGAGAGAGTGCAAACAGGAGAGGGGCAGGCGGGGACAGAGGATCTGAAGCCGGTTCTGCACTGACAGCAGCAAGCTTGATGTGGGGCTTGAAGTCATGAACCATGAGATCGTGACCTGAGCCAGAGTTGGATGCTCAACTGACTGAGCCATGCAGGTGCCCCCTGTTCCCTCAGTTTTAAAGATATGTTTAGTTGTTAGTCTTCTTTTCAGGTGGGGAGGGAGAAGAATGATTAACATTACGTCAAATGTTAGTATCCTTTAAAAAATGCAGCCCAATTTCGGGTGTGTGCTCTTTTCAGAGGTGGGATGGGAAAAAGGAGGTGCTTCTAATACTTGAGAAACATCCAGCTTGCTATTGATAAATATGTATACATGCCTCATCTAACTTTCACAACAATCCTGTGAGACAGATATTATTACTCTGTTTGGCCAGTGAGAAATCTGCTAATTCAGAAGAGATGAATTAAGTCCTGTGCTTAAAGTCACACAGCTCAGTGTTGTCCTTACACGGTCTCAGGTTGGTCATATTCCTGTACAGCACATTACCCAGAGAGACTGTCCTTCCAAGACTTGGCTGCTCTTTTCGAATGTGCAGTGAGATTTTCTTAAGTAACAAGGAATGTCTTTAATACATTTTTTGAGGTAGCAATAACAGCTTTCAATATTACTTCCTTAATACATGAACATTGCCTTTCTGAATAATCAGAAAACGAGGCTTTTTGTAATAAAAATCTGATCTCCCCTCTCCCCAATTTTCTTAGCGGATTGATATTTTACTTTCAGTGTGTATACCTTTACTGGCCATAAGGTAGGAGTGAGCTAGTTAATTATAGGTGGACATTAACTGGAGACAGCTGCGTGTTGTTCTCTGCCTGATCGCGGTGCGGCTCTACTCACGAGGTGAAGGGCTTGGTGTGGAAGTGATGGAAATCATCATTCACAGATGATCTGAAGTTGATTAACCTCTAGGCTCTGAGTTCTCCACAGAACCTCTACCATTTACCCCTGCCTTAATCTTTTTAAAACTCCTTTGTAACAGCTTCTAAATAAGTATAAGCAACACCGTGCATTGAAAAGCTAATCCAATTTCGTTAAAAATCTAAAATCACATTGCATAAGTTTTCTACTACAGGTGACACTTGCCTGAAAGGATAGTGTGTTACTTGGTCCAGAGGTGAATGTGAGAGCTTCTGTTAAGGATTTCTTACTGAAACAAGATTTGTTGCTTCTGCGCCAGTAAAGAAGGGGAAATAAGAGGAGGTGTGGAACTGTACTAGACATCTCAAACTTGCATTCATCCACGTGCATTTCTCTTTGTATTTTTCATTTTTAGCCCTGCTTGTTGTGGAAAAAGTTAGATACAGATAAAATCCAGTACATGTGTTTCCAAAAAATTGAGCACAAATTCAGCCTTTGTAAATTGAATCATGCTACCTCGTGAATAATTGTAGAGTGTGTTCTCTTTGCCTCATTTGCTTTTCACTTTGCAGTGAAACTTATTTAATTAAAAAAACAAAAAAAAATAATTTTTTTCCTACATTTTTTCCCACTCACCCCCATTTTTTTTCTCTGCCCCTCTTTCATACAAAAATTTTAAAGCAAATCACTTTTTTGTTTTTAAATAAATCTGCAGTGTTTAAAATTAGGCTTTCTTTAATAAGAACATACTTTTAAAGTTTGACACGTGGTGGAGTTAAGAACCTGGGAAGCTTGGCATCTGTTTGGTTTATTTGCTGACTAAAATAATTTCCATGAAATGTAGGATTTTAAGATTCAAACCCAAAGCTCTATTTATTTATAAAGTGCAATTTGTATAGCATTGGGTTTTAGTTAAAGTAAGTTCCTTAAATGGTGGTAATTAAAAGATAACTTGAAAGTCGGGCTATGCAGCATTTTTTTTTTCCTTTGTGATGGATGTGATAGGGCACTTATAAAAATGTTTATCTGTGATCCAAAATCAAATATTGAAATGGAATTGTATTTTATGTCTGTTATCCCTTTATTTTAGAAGGCCTGTTTGATCTTAGAATATATGTCATATGTTCTATATTATAAACATGTATATATATATATGAGGTAAAAGTTGTAAAATTCTAGATTTTGTTTTTAGCCATCTGTCCTTATCTTACAATATTTAATAGGCTTAAATCAAGTAAATTTGATTATCTTTTTAAAATTTGTTATTCATATTTTCTTTATGAAACAAAGGTCAGAGATAATTGGATTATTTCTTATCTAGAATGTGTTCATGAATGTAGTATTGATATGTTCTGAAAGTATGCACATGCGGCCAGAATGAGTTACAACTCATAGAACAGATGTTAGATAGACAGTGAATAGTTGTCTATTACATATAATCATTTCAGTAGCCAGAGAAAAAAATGATTGAAGTTAGCACTTATTCATGATTAACACCACTACCCCTCACACCAGCATCAACTCTTGAGAACCTAGGAATTGAAAAGAACAACTTTAGCCCGATGAAGGATACCCAGCAAAACTCTACAGTAAGCCTTATACTTAGTGGGGAAATGTTAGAAGCGTATCCTTTATATGGATATAAGAAACCTGATGCTAGAATTCCTAGCCAGTGAAGTAAGAAAAGAATAAGTTATATAAGAAATGAAAAGAAGAAAGAAAGCCTTTTTTATTTACACATGATTGTCCATATGGAAAATTTAGGAAAAAATCTATATGTAAACCGCCAGCTCTGTTGCTGGATACAAGATAACTTCAAAAAGATAAATCATGCTTCTGAACCTTAGCAAAAATGTTTACACAGTGTGATTTTAAAAAGATTTCCAGGGAGCCCCTGGGTGGCTCAGTTGGTTAAGCGTCTGACTACATTTCAGGTCATGATCTCACAGTTTGTGGGTTCAAGCCCTGCATAGGGCTCTGTGCTGATAGCTCAGAGCCTGGAGCCTGCTTCGGATTCTGTGTCTCCCTCTCTGTCTGCCCCTCCCCCGCTCGTACTCTCTCTCTCTCTCTCAAAAATAGATAAACATTAAAATATTAAAAATAAAAATAAAAAGATTTCCAGTCACAGGAGCAACAAAATTACATTACTCAGGGATACAACTACTAAAAGATGTACGAGAACTTTATGGAGAAAGTTATAAACTTTGTTAAAGAACTTAAATCTAAATTAATAGATGAGTAGACACAATAGCCTGGAGATGTCAAATATTTTTACTATATGTCTGTTACTGCAATATAATTTCAAACCAAATTTAAAAGTTTGTCTTGCAGAAGTTGGCAGCTTGATCCTAAAATTTATATGGAAAGGTAAAAGGTCAAGATTACATAAGAGGAAAAATGAAGAGGGGGGATTCACTTAATCCGTTGTAAAGCTAATGTAATTAGGACAGGAATATATGAAGGAGACACATGACAAAGTTCAAGAATGATATTTTAGGGGCGCCTGGGTGGCTCAGTCGGTTAGGTGGCCGACTTCGGCTCAGGTCATGATCTCGCGGTCCGTGAGTTCGAGCCCCGCGTCGGGCTCTGTGCTGACGGCTCAGAGCCTGGAGCCTGTTTCGGATTTTGTGTCTCCCTCTCTCTCTGACCCTCCCCCGTTCATGCTCTGTCACTCTCTGTCTCAAAAATAAATAAACGTTAAAAAAAAAATTAAAAAAAAAAATAATAATAAAAAGAATGATATTTTAGCAGTTCTGTATATATGACAGAGATGGTATAACACATCAGTGGGGAAAGAATGAACTGTTCGGTAATCAGTGCTGAATTTGGTAATCAGTGTTGAAATAACAAAAAGTTCACACATACACAAACAATGAGTTTATTAGATTAAAAACCTAAAATTGAAAATGAAAATTCTAAAATTTTAAAAGAAAATATGTGATAATATCTGTATAGCTGTATCAGGAATGAATTTGTAAATAAGACCTAAGAATATTAGCCATAAAAGATTATTATTCAATAAAAAATAGGTTTTAAAATTTTTATTTATAGAAAAAATAAAAAGTTTTATTGTGCTAAAGTAGTAAGTAGGGACCTTTTCTTGTTTATTGATTATGTTTTTCTGACCTCTGTCTTATATTAAGCTCTACAAAGGCAGGAACCCTGGTTACATCCCTACTGCACAGAATAGTGCCTGAATAAAGGTGACTTAAAACAGCTATTTTATACTTGCGGCCCCTTGCAGCCTGGAGCTCCCTGGGGCACTGGAAACCTTTGCCCTCTCATTTGCTTTGTTTCATTGGTGGAAAAGTTTGAGGAGCACCCCTAATTGAATGTCTCTTGGAACCACTTGTTAGCTACATCTGGGAAATGAAAGAAGGAAATTCTCTATTTTATTCAGAATTCCAAATAAAATCTGTGCATTTGTTCACTAACTCCCTGCACTCTCTTAAAATTTCTGGAGTGTTATGGGGAAACAGTGTCTAGTAAGATGTGGTTTCTGCCAGCATGAAGCTTAGAGTCATGTAGTGGGAAAGGAGGTAAGCAAATCAGTGATTATTACATGATAGATACTATGAAGATCCCTTGGGAGCAAAGAGGGCAGAACATTCCAAAATATTCTAAAGCAGAACATTCTAAAGTTTATATTATAGGTAAATAAGGTGCTGCTGCATTTAAAAATACTTATGAGAAAGTATTTGGATGGCTTTTACAAAAAGAAGAATTTAAAGAAAAATAAATTTATTGGGTAAGAAAAAAGAATATACTATAAGCCCCTTGAGGGCAGACATGTTTGTCATATTTCCTGTTGTATTCTTAGAACTCACTATCTAGAATGTGGAAGGTACTCAAGAAAAATTTGTTGACTGAATCAGTAGAAGAGAATGAGAAATACAAAGTTATTTACTCATTTTCCTCTTTCCATTCTTTTTCTAAAAAAATTTTTTTTAATGTTTATTTATTTTTGAGACAGAGAGAGAGACAGAGCATGAACGGTGGGGGGGGGGGGGGGCAGAGAGAGAGGGAGACACAGAATTGGAAGCAGGCTCCAGGCTCTGGGCCATCAGCCCAGAGCCCGATGCGGGGCTTGAACTCACGGACCGCGAGATCGTGACCTGAGCTGAAGTCGGACGCCTAACTGACTGAGCCACCCAGGCGCCCCTACTTTCCATTGTTAATAGTCCCCTAGTTGTTGTGTCTGGTAGGCTTGCCTTTCTCTGGTTCAGCTAATGCACCACCATAAGGCTAATCCTCCTCTGACATCACTTTCATAATATGATACCCTTGTTTAAAAATTCTTCAAGGGGATCTCTGTTTCTCTGAGAAAGTGGAGACTTTTAAGCCTTGTGTTCAGGGTTCTCCCTGTTTGGTCCCATCAAAGCTGTCACACTGTATGTCCATCTTTTCAGAAACATAAGCCCACCACTTCAGATAAGAGATTCTTGTTATCATCCCTTAAACATCATGTGCTCATTCCTACTTCCGTTCATGCTGGCTCACACATCTGGAATGTACTTCCTTCTACTCTTCAGTGAAACAGATCATGGTCAGTATGTTAATAATAGACTCAGCCCCATCAGGTGATTCCAGTCCATTATCTTTTTTTTCCTGATAGGAGATATTTGGATAATAATCAGAAAATGTTGAAAAAAACTTTGAAGAAATTAGGAAAATTTGGAAGAGAGACAAGACAGAAGGCAGTCACTAATTCACCTCTGTCATCAAAGAACCACCAAAATCCACCTGAAAATATTCACAGTGGTCTCATATTCATCCTTAATAGGGAAATGATTTCAGTCCAAACTGTCATGATTTCCATTTTACTGCAACTTTTCTCCCCAAAGTTACCATTAACTCTCTTTTGTAAGATTTTGTATCTTTTATAACAACACTAGTTTTTTTTTTTATTATAAAAGTAGTATAATGAAATAAAAATTTGTGGGAAATAGAAATAGGATTAAGGAAAAAACTAAAATCACCAGAACTTTTACTACTTGTACTCTTAGTATTTGATACACAGAGACTCTTCCATAAAAATTTCTACTTTGGGGGCGCCTGGGTAGCTCGGTTGGTGAAGTGTCTGACTCTTGATCTTGACTCAGGTCTTGATTTCAGGGTCTTGAGTTCAAGCCCTGTGTTGGGCTCCATGCTGGGCTCCACACTGGGTGTGAAATCTACTTTAAAAAAAAAAAAAAAAAAAAAAAAAGAATTCTGCTTTGACATTTACAAGATTGGGTATCAGAGTAAAAGATCCTCAGCTCTGCTCACCACAAGTTTATGTTACCAGCAATTGGCTAGGCTCTAGTAAGTAATGTCTTGCCTACTGTACTCCATCTATAGTGTGTTCATTGGGTTTGTAATTAACTTGATGTGGTTTGAAGATATTATTAACCCCCTTAAGGCTTAAAAGAATAAAATCTCCAAATATCTTAAAATTTTTAGTAAAAAGAGCCAAATAATTATAATAGAAACATAATAGAGATTGTTTAAAAATTAGAAAGTATGAAAAGCTGATAAATGGGAAAGCATATTTAATATGTTCATGATGCAACAGAAATAATATTGACTGTATTCAATTGATATTGAGGAGATTAGGAAAAATGTATGCACCTAAAGGTTATTTAATTAAGTGGAATGCTAATTAACATGGTGCTAATTCTGGAGAAGACAAGAAGTGTTTCAGACTTCAAGATTAAGCATAATGAAAGTGCTGCTGATAGAATTTCTGTTATAACACACACAAGATTCCATATAATCATCTTTATATATAGAGAAAAGGCACATAAAAAGGTATTTGACAAAATTCAACATCTATTTCAGGTTTTTAGAACTTTTAATTAGAAAAGAATAGGTAAATACTTATGTAAGCATCTTGCTTAATAGTAAAATATTAAATTAGTAGAAGTAGTCCCACTAAAGACCAAGACAACATTACCTGCTGTCATGCCTGTGTTATTGAACATTGCACGTAAGTACTGTCCAATGCAATTAGATAAGAGAAATGCATGGTAGGCATATTATTGAAAAGGAAGAGGCAAAATAAGCATATCTTTTTCCTGGAAATCAGAATTGAGTGAAAATTATTGGAAACAAAAGACTTTAATTGAATGACTGATTATAAAAAGGAGTTTGGAAGTCATCAATCACTCTGTCCTAACAAGTAAAAAGCAGAACAAGTTGAAAGTCAACAACTCTTCTTAGGTCCTTCAGAGAACTGAGGTCACAGGGCAGATAGCTGACCTCCAAATGGGACAGATGGGTAGAGCAGAAACCCACAAGCAGAAACCTTCTCAGGAACCAGTATCAAAACAACTGTAATTGATGAATTGCTAGGGGCTCAGTATGGACAAATCTGAGAGTTAAGAACTCCAGGGAACCCCTACACTAGTTCTACATACTTATGTGAGTTTTACCTACAAAAACCCTACCAGGTTCTCACACTGAGGAGTGAGAAAAATCTCTGTTGCTCTTCGGCAGAGGGAGGGGAAAAACAGCCAGTTTGAAATATGTTCAAAACATTCTGTTTTTCTCTCTCTTTTTAAAAAAAATTATTTATTTTTAGAGAGAGAAGGGGGGAGAGAGGAGCAGAGAGAGAGAGAATCTCAAGCAGGCTTTATGCTCAGTGCAGAGCCTGATGTGGGACTCGATCCCAAAACCCCAGGATCATGACCTGAGCTGAAATCAAGAGTTGGATGCTTCAACTGACTGAGCCACCCATGCACCCCCAAAATGGTGTTTGTTTGTTTGTTTATTTGTTTGTTTTTTGGATAAGGCCTGCCCTTGAGAGAGACTGTTTTACTAGCCTATCCTGCCTGATTTTGTCAGAGCCTACCTGACCTGGGAGAAGGGAAATCCCCAACTCCAGCCTCCTCTAGTCTTCTGCCTGGGGGAAGAGAAATACAAATTCTAGTACCCCCTAGTCAGCCACCTTCAGGGTTGGGGAGATGTGGGTGTGGGGACTTAAGAACTTGTGAGTGTCACAACCCAGGGGCACAAGCTCACTGAAAGACTGACAACTATAGGACTTAGTCCTAGGACTACAGAACACTTCCCCTCCCACCTCCACACCTTACCACCACATCACTGAAGGCCTCCGTATTAAGTACTTTTTACCTAGTCGTCATGTCCATCCTTCAACAAAAAAATAATGGACATACTAAAAGCCAAGTTTGATATGTAAGAATCAACAGCTTTCTCTTATGAAAATACTTATAAAATATCAGGGAGGGAAAGATCCTATTTATAAGAACAATTAAAAAATATAAAATATCCAAGAGTAAACTTAAGGTATATGTAGAAATTTTAAAACTCTGCTGAATAATATAAAAGAATACTTAAATGGAAAGACATACCTTGTTGTTTGACAGAAATGCTCAATAGGGGCGCCTGGGTGGCTCAGTCGGTTAAATGTCTGACTTCAGCTCAGGTCATGATCTCACAGTTTGTGAGTTCAAGCCCCGCATCGGGCTCTGTGCTGACAGCTTGGAGCCTGGGGCTAGCTTCTGATTCTGTGTCTCCCTCTCTGTCTCTGCCCCTCCACAGGTCACGCTCGCTCTCTCTCTCTCTCTCTCTCTCTCTCTCTCAAAAATAAATAAAAATTAAAAAAAAAAGAAATGCTCAATATTGTTCAGATTTTAATTTTTGTTTATTCTGTAAGTAATATGGTTAAAACTTGACAAGCTGATTCTAAAATTTGTAATAACAAAAGTCTGGAAACAATAGAAATGTCTTTTGGTGGGGTGATGACTAATGTATATGTTTTTAATTGAATACTATGCACTCTTCGGAAAACAGAGGTGGATCTCCATGTGTTAATGTGAAAGTATATTCAAGGCAGTTAAAAAATCAAGAGTCAAACAAATTCCCATCTGTTGGGAATTGTTGGGGGAAGGAGTAAAGAAGCTGTGGATACACAAGGAGGTAGTATTAATTAGAGGCAAGTAGAATGGAAACGAGGAAACATGTTTGGAGGCTCTTTGAATGATTCCAAGTGAAAATTGATAAAGGACAGGTACTAGGATGTGGCTGTAATGT